>NC_089494.1:1434791-2152186 GCF_036850765.1 Saccopteryx bilineata | reverse complement strand
ACCACTGTTCCAGGCTGGCAGGGTCCCCCATCTCTCCTGCTGGCTGGGTTCAGCCGCCTGGACACCAGCCACACGGTGGACCCTCTGGGTGAGGAAGTCACAGGGGCTTGTCTGATGTCTGCAGGGGACGCGTGCAGCCTGCTTCTCAGTGCGCGTGTGCGTGCGCACACGGCAGCAGCGCCCCAGACGTACCCACCTCCCGTGACTTCGCCACGCCTCTGCAGGGCACCCGCACCGGCCATGGAACACAAAACACGCCAGCCGGGACGGTGCGTGGGGGGCTCAGGGGGGCGGCCATCCCGGGAAGCCCCCGTCCTCGCTCCGTTCCGGCTCTCCCGCCTCGCTGGTGACCGCGGGTGACTTGTGTCTGCCTCCAGAGTCTTTGTTCTCTCGTCTGCATAATGGATCTGAAAGCACCTTTGCCAGGACTGGAGACAGCCACCAAGGAGAGTAAGGGCGGGCACAACGTGGGCGGGAGAGGGTTTCAGTAAATGACCTCATCCTCCCCGATGGTGCAAGTGCCCCACCTTGTCACGGACGTGTGTAGGAGAGTATGGAACAGTGCCGGGAGCTCACCAGTGATTCCTCCAGAGTCCGTGACACGCCCAGAGCGACCCATAACCTCCCTTCCTTCCCTCTCTCCCTCTGCCATCGGACGCATGGTACATGGTTCTTACGGTGATAAACTCCGTGTCACAAATGCACTCACCACTCCCTCGCCACCTTTTTTTTAATTAAAAAAATTGTGTGTGTGTGTGTGTGTGACAGAGACAGAGAGAGAAACAGATAGGGACAGACAGACAGGAAGGGAGAGAGATGAGAAGCATCAATTCTTCGTTGTGGCACCTTAGTCTCCTTAGTTGTTTATTGATTGCTTTCTCATATGTGCCTTGACCAGGGGGCTACAGTAGAGTGAGTGATCCCTTGCTCAAGCCAGCGACCTTGGGTTTCAAGCCAGCGACCTTTTGGGCTCAAGCCAGGTGAGCCTTGGGGGTCTCGAACCTGGGTCCTCCGCATCCCAGTCCAACGCTCCATCCACTGCACCACCGCCTGGTCAGGCTCCCTCCCCACTTTCAAGAGCACCATTTGGTGGCATTAAGCACATTCTCATTGTTCTGCAACCATCCCCGCCAGCCACTTCCGGAACTTTCTCGTCTTCCCAAATAAAGTCTGTCCCCAGGAAACAGTTGGTCCGCATCCTCCCCTCTCCCCAGCCCCTGGCAGCCACCATTCTAATTTCCCTCTCTATGAATTTGGCGACTCTAGGAACCTCAAAGAAAAGGAATCACACACTGTTTGTCCTTTGGGGACCTCTTCTAATTAGCATCCTGTTCTCAAGGTTCATCTATGTTGTTGCAGATGTGGAAATGTCCTTCTTCACAAAGGCTGAATAGCACCCCACTCTCTGGGTGGGCCACACTGTATTTATCCATTCACCTGTTGATGGACATTTGGGTTGTTTCAACCTCTTGGCTGTAGTGACTAATGTTGCCATGAGCATAGGTGTACACGTATCTGTTTAAATCCCTGTTTTAATTTTTTTGTTGCTGTTATAGATCCCTAAGTGGAGTTTCTGGATCACCTAAGAATTCTCATTTCTTTAGGAACTGCCACATTGTTTCCCACGGTGGCTGCACATTCCCACCAGCAACTCACCACGGTTTTAACTTATGCACTTTCTTGCCAACACTTGTATGAAGTTTTCTTTTCTTTCATTCGTTCTTTTTTTTTTAACGTACATATAACAGCCACCCGAATGGCTGTGAGGTGGCATCTCACAGTATCTCCTTGTGGTTTTGATTTGCATTTCCGTAGTCTCAGTGATGTCGGGCACCCTTTTGTGGACTTATTAGACAATGATCGATCTTCTTTGAAGAAACGTCTATTTAAGTCCTTTGTCACTTTTAAATTGGATTTGTGGTTGTTATGGTGGTTTGACTCACACGGATTTACAAGGGGTTTGTCTCACCTTATACACAGGGAACCTCTTTCCTTAAACATGAGTGAACATCTACATTTCTGCCTCCCTACCGCGCCCTCACCCTTGAAGGAGGTGGTCATGCAGTGGTGAAACACACAAGCCCTGGCTCAGACCCCACTATTCCCCTTACCCAGGGGTCCCCAAACTACGGCCCCCGCCGCACTTCCGGAAGGGGCACCTCTTTCATTGGTGGTCAGTGAGAGGAGCATAGTTCCCATTGAAATACCGGTCAGTTTGTTGCTTTAAATTTACTTGTTCTTTATTTTAAATATTGTATTTGTTCCTGTTTTGTTTTTTTACTTTAAAATAAGATATGTGCAGTGTGCATAGCGATTTGTTCATAGTTTTTTTTTTTTATAGTCTGGCCCTTCAACGGTCTGAGGGACAGTGAACTGGCCCCCTAGGTAAAAAGTTTGGGGACCCCTGCCTTTACCTGTCCATCAGTTTTCTCACCTGTAGTCACGCTTACCACAAACGTGGTAATAATAAAAGAGTCGATCTGTGTGAAATACGCAGAACCCCACTTGGGACACGAGAAAGGCCTCGGCAGAGTTAGCTGTGTTGTTGTTTGTTTGTTAGCTTTTTTTAAAAAAAATCTCCTCATTCCGTGCAGTTAAAGGACTGCAGAATTTCGGGGGGGAGGGGCGCTCCTGGGTGTGCTGACGGAGGAGAGCCTCTGACACCCACCCCACTAGCTGACAGGCGCTGACGGTGACCTGTGCCCCGCACTGCCTGCCGTCCTATTAACTCAGCATATCCTCACAGACACCCCATAGGAGGTCAACACGGTCGTTCCCATCTGGGGCTGGGAAAAGAGAAACCTTCAGAAGATCCAGTCACTTTACCCAAAGTCGCCGAGCTGCGGGACACAGCCAGCAAGGGGGCGCAGAGCCGCCGGATGTCAGAGCCACGTTCTCGGCTGGCCCTCCCGGGGAGGGTCTTGGTCCTGACCTGCGACGTCACGGCGTGCTTGCCAGAGCTTCTGTCCTGCTTGTGGTGGCGGTCACACGCAACTGTGTCCACTGGTCAAGAGTCACACGGATGAACTTTACTGAAGGCGAACCATGCCTTTATAAAAATGGGGACAACTCGTTGCACAACGTCCCTGAGTTTGCACGAACATTTTTGTTTGTTTGTTTTAGTTTGAGGGCATTTTATAGGGATATTTAATTCGCTGCTCCCTTGTTAAGGGACCCTCACCTTGCAGGCATGGTGACATCAGTCTGCTCAGCAACAGTGCCCGTCCTGGAAGCCAGGAGCCTGGCGGAGTCTCCATGTGATGGTGACACCGATTCCAGGCTGGGCGGTCCTGGGTCACCAGAGCCACCTCTGCAGGCCTGACTGCAGAGAGTGGTCACCTGTAGGCTCCTGCCTGGCTTAATGCTCTGCACCTTCCCTGAACCCTAAGGCCTGGGTCTCTTCTAGCTTTCAACACCATGGGCGTTGAGAATCAAGAGCGAAGGGCCTGACTCCGGCTCAGTGTAAACAAACTGAGCCTGAGGTGTCTGCTGCCGCCCTTGGTCTGCAAGCGTCTGTCCTTGCACCTGGGCAGAGAAGACTCACACCTGAGACCACGCGTGAGTGTAGGTGGAAAGAGGCCAAAGCAGGGCGGCAAAGAGCCCTCCCGGTGCCCGGCTTTCCTGAGAGAGGGCTCCCTGGGACACGCAGACCACCCACTCTGCCTGTGCAGCGGGCAGATCCCGGTCCCTCCCCCGGCCGTCACCGCGGCCCGCCACGCCCCAGCCTGCGCCTGCTCCTCGCTGGGCAGCTTCTGCCCTCGCTCCCAGCCTCCGATGCTCCGGTCAGCCCCAGGCTCACTCCTGCCAGCCCCGCCCCCTTACTCTCACTGCCCCCCCCCACCCCTCATCCCCATCCCCCACCCCCGCCCCCACCCCCGCCCCCACCCCCGCCCCCACGCCAGAACCTCTCCAACCGAGCCTACACCCCACCTGCTCCGCTGTTCTGGAAAGGGGCTCGCTGCTCAACCTGGGTGGGCGTGTCAAGGACGTGGGACCCTGAGCGCACACTGGCAGGGGAGAGACAGGACTCGGGTGGCTTCTGCAGGCAGTTCTGTTGAATGTGTCGCTGGCATTAAACACGTGCAGACGCACGCATGCACGTGCGCGCACACGCACATTCTCTCTGCCGTCCCCACACTCCCAGCAAATCCAATGTCGGTGCGACGGCGGGAACCGTAGGGGTCTCTTTATATGTTTTTACCATTTTAAAACTAAATCTCATTTTCGCATGAACCAATGGCTAAGTCTCTCGGCTCCAAAGAAAAGGAAAAAAAAAAAAAAGCGAGGAGTCTGGAGAGGTGACGGAAGTGTTTCGTGTCCTGGTTGCACGGGTGGGTTCCGCAGCGACGCGCCCACATCGCGGCGAGAAAGGCGGGATTTCCGGCCGGCAAACCACGCCTCGGTGAACAACAGAAAAGAAAATGATGGTTATAAAGCGAGGAAGTCACAGCACTCGACAGACATTCAGGCTGTGCGACACCAACAGCCCAGAGCGGAGTTGTTTTATTTATTTTTCCCATTTAACTGACTCAACGGTTATTCTGAAACTTGGAAAAGAACCAGCATTTAACTCTAGGCATCGGCCAGACCGTGGGGGGCGCTCTCTGCTGGCTTGTTGTCCTTCAGCCCCCTCCCCTCCCCTTCTAGGAGCCACCCGCTGGGGGTATCTCATCCTCCAGGACAACCGGTGGTCTAAGAGACTGATCCTCAGGGCAGGTCACCCTCAGGGCCATGGGGAGGGGAAGAGACCCAGCAGAGCCGGTCAGGGTGCGTCCCAGAGGCAGGAGGGACAGAGACCCAGCAGAGCCGGTCAGGGTGCGTCCCAGAGGCAGGAGGGACAGAGACCCAGCAGAGCCGGTCAGGGTGCGTCCCAGAGGCAGGAGGGGACAGAGACCCAGCAGAGCCGGTCAGGGTGCGTCCCAGAGGCAGGAGGAGAAGAGACCCAGCAGAGCCGGTCAGGGTGCGTCCCAGAGGCGGAGGGACAGAGACCCAGCAGAGCTGGTCAGGGTGCGTCCCAGAGGCAGGAGGAGAAGAGACCCAGCAGAGCTGGTCAGGGTGCGTCCCAGAGGCAGGAGGAGAAGAGACCCAGCAGAGCCGGTCAGGGTGCGTCCCAGAGGCGGAGGGACAGAGACCCAGCAGAGCTGGTCAGGGTGCGTCCCAGAGGCAGGAGGAGAAGAGACCCAGCAGAGCTGGTCAGGGTGCGTCCCAGAGGCGGAGGGACAGAGACCCAGCAGAGCTGGTCAGGGTGCGTCCCAGAGGCAGGAGGAGAAGAGACCCAGCAGAGCCGGTCAGGGTGCGTCCCAGAGGCAGGAGGAGAAGAGACCCAGCAGAGCCGGTCAGGGTGCGTCCCAGAGGCAGGAGGAGAAGAGACCCAGCAGAGCTGGTCAGGGTGCGTCCCAGAGGCAGGAGGAGAAGAGACCCAGCAGAGCTGGTCAGGGTGCGTCCCAGAGGCGGAGGGACAGAGACCCAGCAGAGCCGGTCAGGGTGCGTCCCAGAGGCAGGAGGAGAAGAGACCCAGCAGAGCCGGTCAGGGTGCGTCCCAGAGGCAGGAGGAGAAGAGACCCAGCAGAGCTGGTCAGGGTGCGTCCCAGAGGCAGGAGGAGAAGAGACCCAGCAGAGCCGGTCAGGGTGCGTCCCAGAGGCAGGAGGAGAAGAGACCCAGCAGAGCCGGTCAGGGTGCGTCCCAGAGGCAGGAGGGACAGAGACCCAGCAGAGCCGGTCAGGGTGCGTCCCAGAGGCAGGAGGGACAGAGACCCAGCAGAGCTGGTCAGGGTGCGTCCCAGAGGCAGGAGGAGAAGAGACCCAGCAGAGCCGGTCAGGGTGCGTCCCAGAGGCAGGAGGGGACAGAGACCCAGCAGAGCCGGTCAGGGTGCGTCCCAGAGGCAGGAGGGGACAGAGACCCAGCAGAGCCGGTCAGGGTGCGTCCCAGAGGCAGGAGGGACAGGTCTACGAGGAAAGGGCCGGCGGCAGTGGCCTTACCCTCTGCAAGAAGACGAGATGCCCTAGGAGGAGATGGAGCTCCTGGACCGGGTGCAGTGGTCCCAGCAGCGTCCCGCTCTGGGCCTGCCCAGTTCCCACTCAGGACCTCAGATCGGGGCCAGAACGTAGCTCTGCTCCATGGTGTCTGCCCTCGGGGGTTGTGCCGTCCCCTGACCCTCTCTGGAGCAGGAGGTCCTAAGTCACCAGCCCGTCCTCTCTGTTAGGAAAACCACAGACTTTGTCAAGTGTTCTTTCCAACTTGGCCTTAAAAACAACAACAACAACAATGACAAAAACATGCCATACACTTCCGCATGCACTTTAATTCAGCCATTTCCTCCTAAAACACAACCCTAAGGCACTGATTGTGAACACGTGCTAATATTCATTTGTTTAGAGTGACAGATTGGAAATACCCTGAGTGCCGAGGAGGAACGCCACGGCGCCCCGCACCAAGATGGCGCCGCAGCCGTGGGCACGGTGCCGGAGGAGAGCCCGTGGATCAAAGGGGTGGCAGTGTGGGTGGAGTTCGCTGAGCTGCGTCAGAGCGGCGAGCTTACCTTCCTGCCGCGCGGAAGCCACAGGTCAGGGAGAGGAAGGGGAGGGTGTGCTCAGGGATGTTGACGATGAACTCATGGCCAGTGAGGTCTGAAGGAGCCTTTAAAAAAATATATATATATACACATACACAGTTCCTGTATTTCGCACCGTGAACGTGTGTTACTTCTGTATTAAACAGAAGCAAGAAATTTGTCATTGAGAAAGTGAGTAAAAAATAAGAGTAATCGTTCTCTTTTCTGAAGATCTTACCATACAGAGAGAGACATCAGGCCCAACAGGGCAGAGTCTGGTCTGAGAGTGGACCGAGGCCAGGGAAGCCCCCCGCTGGGCAGCCTGGGATGGAGGTGATTGAGGCCCTGGGGTGCTCCCAGGAGACAGGGTTCTCGAGGTGACACTGTAGCTTTTGGGTCCCACTTAGAGAAGAGGGACCTGCATCGGAGGGATGGGCAGGTGTACAGACCTGATTACTGTCTGTCACCACTAAGGCCACCCAACGCGTGCCCGCCGTCTTTGCCACGTCCCGGGGTACAGCTCGGCAGCTGCACTCTGTAGTGCTCAGTGTCTGAGTCTCTGCTCCCCTACCTCCTGCCACCATGCCCTGTTAAAGTGAACCCTAAGTGTTTTCATTCTTGTTGATGCAGTAATGATGCAACCGTTCTCTTCACATCCTTTCTCGGACGGCTTGTTGTTAGCGACAAACAGACACCTGGTCTCCGCACGTTGACTGTACTCTGGAACTGAGGAATTAACCCCTTGTGTGTGTGTGTGCGTGTGTGTGTGTGCGTGTGTGTGTGTGCGTGTGTGTGTGCGCGTGTGTGTGTGGAATCTCCACGGAGAAGATGGCGGGCACGGGCAGGTGGGCATCAGCAGAGGGACACAGTCCAGCGGCGAGGGCGCTCAGGGAAGCCCGTGGAGGAAGTGCTGAGACTTAAAAGATACCTCAGCTTTGTGCTGTCTTCTGGACACCATGTGTGAGGTCGCCTCAGCCTGGCACTGTTCCCCGTGGGTCGTGGGTGCCCCGCGGGTCTGAGCGCCCGCAGGCGCTGTGCAGGGACAAAGGAATTAGGAGGAATGTCTGCAGCTCTGATGCTGGAGCAGCTGGACAGAGGGACAAGCGTGATCGGAGCAGCTTTCTCTCGGAAGAGAGCCGGTGGTGACCAGGAGGCTGGGAAGTTGTAGCGTCCCCCCTGCCGCTCTGTCCCTCCCCTCTCCCTGGTCTGCACCTGACACAGGGCAGCGGGGCCTCCGGAGGGGGTGCTGGGCATCGGACAGCGGCGGCGGTGAGCGTGGTGAGTGGGGTGAGCACGGTGAGGGCGCGGGGAGCACCACCCTAACGCTGCAGGTTCCGCAGTCCACGCGGGAGGGGGGAAGACTGACGTCACCTGCAGAGAATACAGTGTGCAGCGAAGAAGACAAACTTTTGAAACATCGTTTCGAAATGCAGATAAAAATAAGAAAATTCAGCCTGACCTGTGGTGGCGCAGTGGATAAAGTGTCGACCTGGAAATGCTGAGGTCGCCGGTTCGAAACCCTGGGTTTGCCTGATCAAGGCACATATGGGAGTTGATGCTTCCTGCTCCTCCCCCTTCTCTCTCTCTCTCTCTCTCTGTCTCTCTCTGTCTCTCTCTCTCCTCTCTCTCCCTCTCTGTCTCTCTCTCTCTCCTCTCTAAAAATGAATAAATAAAAAAAAGAAAAGAAAATTCGGATGGAGAAAATGGCAGACAAAGAAGACAGAGAGGGAAGACGCAACCTCTGAAGGGGAAACAGGAACCAGAAGGCAAACCAGTTACGATGGCGATCTCTCCTGGGTGACTTGGAACGGCTGAGCCAGGAGCACTCATCAGCTTGTTACCCAGGTGTTCACTCAGGCTACGAACATTTCAGGGAGGGGAGGGGAGGGGAGGGGAGGGGAGTTAGAAATAAAGAAAGGACACATAAAAATAAACAACAGAAGAATGCCATGAAGTTGAGAATCGATTATACCATGTTTCTACATAGAAAGATTAAATGTCATAAACCTATCAATTTCTCCTAAAGTAATTCAACGTCAAATGCCTACCAGATTTGTTTAACTTCACAAAATGTAGGAGTGTCTGGAAGAAGTCATGTGGAAAATATGGCTGACCTGTGGTGGCGCAGTGGATAAAGCGTCGACCTGGGATGCTGAGGTCGCCAGTTCAAAACCCTACACTTGCCTGGTCAAGGCACATATGGGAGTTGATACTTCCTGCTCCTCCCTCCCTCCCTTCTCCCTCTCTCTCTCTCTCTCTCTCTCTCTCTCTCTCCCTCTAAAATAAATAATTAAAAATTTAAAAAATTGAAGAAGAAAGGAAAGAATAGGAGGAAGAGAGAGGGGAGAGATGTTGTCTAACCAGATCTCACAGCAACTTTCAACCCACATGAACTGAGTGGATTCCTGGTCACTAGAAAGGACCCAGCTGTCATGAGATTTGTCTGTACTGTCTCCAAACACATGGAACTGCTGATGTCAGTGTAAAATAATGAGCCAAAACATCAAGCAGGAACGATGATCTCCAGTTCCCCGGAAGTATCAATAAGAAGGAAAATGTGAGCCCAGCAGGGAGCGAGCATCGGGCTGCAGGCTCCACAGGGGTGTGAGCGGGCTGCGGCCGTCCCAGCGGCCCCGGCTCCAGTGACCGTGCACAGCGGGACTCCGCAATGATTCTTCTCGTTGGGCTCCAGGGACAGGATGCCAGGAAGCCCTCCTCCACCCTACGTGCATAGGGAGCAGACACACCTCTGTGTCCCGGCCCCGACTCACGGTCCGGAGGAAGATTTCCCTTGGTGAGCTATGAAATGAGAAGAAAGCTCGCCCAGGCTGTGGGCAGGTGTGAGGCCGGTTCACAGGTCCCGTCCCGGGGTGTGGAAGCAAGTGCCCTGCTGAAAACCCAGCTCACACGCCCCTCCCCTAACCCCCCCCCCCTGGGGATTCACTCTCCTCTCCGCGAGCACAGGGTTAACTGGGGCAGATCGCAGCACCTGCGCCCCCAAACGGGAGAGCTCACAGTCAGAGAACTAGAGTTAATAGGATCATCTGAATGAAACGCTGAACCAAAAAATGCTTCAAAGACTCAAGGAGCCAGAGGAAGGGAAAGCATCTGTAAACCGAGGTCAGACCATGATGAAACAACAATAAATTTGGAAAAAACATAATCAAGGAGAAACCCTGGGTTAGGGAATTTTTATTATTTTTTTAAAGCTCCCAGAGTAGACCTGATACGGTCGAAGACAGAAACAGTCAACTGGAGACGGGTCTGGAAACTCAGTGGCACGCAGCAGAGAGAGAGGAAGAAGCAGGAACACCCGTGAGACATAAGAGACGGAACAAAGTTAGACGCTCGCACGGGCATCTAACGGGAGTGCTAGGAAGAGCACAGTGAGGCTTCGGAACGGGCCAGGCTGGTAGAGATCACGCCTGAGACCTTCGCAGGACTGAAGGAAGACGGGAAGGACTGCTGTGATTTAAAAATAACCTCAAGGACTAGGTGAGACGAATAAAAGCAAGTTTACGTGAAGACGGCCTGACCAGGTGGTGGCACAGTGGACAGAGCATTGGCCTGGGATGCTGGGGAACCAGGTTCAAAACCCTGAGGTCTCCAGCTTGAGCTCAGGATTGCTGGCTTCAGTGTGGGATCATGGACATGACCCTGTGGTCACTGACTTGAGCCCAAAGGTCTCTGGCTTGGAGCCCAAGGTCGCTGGCTTGAGCCGAGGTCGCTGGCTTGAGCCAAGCCAAGCTTACTGGCTTGAACAAGGGGTCACTGGACTCCCCCAGGTCAAAGCATGTATGAGAAGTAATCATTGAACAACTAAAGTGACACAACTGTGAGTTGATGCTTCTCATCTCTCTCCATTCCTGTCTGCCTCTCTCTCTTGCTAACAAACAAACAAACCAAACCAAAACAAACCAAAACAAAACGAATTCACATGAAGACAGGACACAGGCACTTGCCAAAAGAAAGAGGGGAAAAAAAAATCTCAAACCATCCAGGGATAAAAATATAGACAGGTAATGAAGAAATCACAGTGAGATGGGTGTCAGAACACACGACAGAGTGTCCACCAGCGTCACATGGTCCACACTGACCTAAGACAGACAGACCGATGGAACAGAATAAGCAAAGTCCCTGGAGAAGAGAGGCGAGTCTTTGACCAAGACTGGGAGAACTGGCCCATACATGGTGTCAGCTATTTAGATAAACACACGCTCTGTCTTCCTCCTACAGCCCTCCATCATTAAGACGAAAGGGTTAATTTTAAAAAATACCAATAGCACAAAATGTGGTATGAGTTAATTTAAAAATGTGTTTAACATTGCCGACGGTGAAAAAATGCAGATCCAAGCAATGAGTTATTATAAGCAGAGATTTTTTTTTCTTTTAATGCGAATGTTTAGTGCTGGAGGAGGAGGGGGGAGGTGGGTAGCCTCTCCTATTGGGGCAGGAGGAGGACACAAAGAGATGGGACCCTGGTGGGGAAGTGACTTGGAAAAAACGTAGTAAACACGGTCGAATGCCCACTGTCTTTGACCCCCATGATGACATCCTGAAACAGTCAAAGATGGAGACAGTGATTTGTGTTTGAAAATATGCCTCACCACTCCATCTGTAATCATGAAACCGGCAAACAACCAGGACGTCCCTCAGTGGAGACAACGTCTTCCAACAAGCGATGAAAGAAAAGTAAGCGATGAAATATTACGCAGCCAGTATAAACTATTTCCCCCCCCCCCCACGGGCCTCTACTCACAATGTCCACAGGAGCACATTCAGTGCAACAACACAGGTTAGGGTCCTGTGTGTGTGTGTGTGTGTGTGTGTGTGAAAAAAAAACGACAACCCACCACGGGGTCTTCCAAGAGCGGACGCTGCTGGCCATTGCCAGGGCTCACCTCTGAGCCGTGGATTTTTGGAAGACGCCCACTCTGCACGTCACAGTTTTCCTACACTTTCCAAGTGTTCTCTCTGACGTGTGGCTGCTTTATCAGCGGAACAGAATAGTGGAGTTTAGAAACTTTCAGAACCCCTGTTGGAGAGAGAGTCCCCGGTCTCCAGGTTACACTGGGTCTTCACGACCATAGTCACCCAGGTCCTGTGTCACTGGGAGTCTCAGATTTTTTGGGGGTGTGTGTATGTGGCTGGAGTGGGGAGAGGGAATGCTATGTGGAGCATGTGTGAGTGTGGCTTTGGGGACAAGCTTTGTTCTGAGACCAGCTGTTTGGTGAGAAGCTTCTAGAATCGTAACTGCCTTCTCCCTTTGTCTCTGCTCTGAGCTCTGCCGCCTGTCACCTTCTCCCCTTTCCTCAGAGGGCTCAGTCTCCACTCAGAGCCTCTCCACCATCACACGGAGGCTGCCAGGGGGGATGACCAATTAGCACAAAGTAAATATTCCTTCATCGGGAAAATGGATGGATGGGGGCCGCCAGCGCTCCGCGGGCGAGGGCAGCGCGCTCTCGTGCGCGCATGGGCACCAGGCTTCCTGCGCCCTGGCCCAGCGCAGCCAGAGATGATGACAGAGACAAGACAAAGTTCCCGCAGCCTCCTGGGCCGGGGCCCACAAGGCAATTAGTCCTCAGCATTTATTTATGGAGCTCCCTTTGCCTGCGTGGCTCCCATTTCCGCCTGCAGATAAAAAGCAGAGATAATCAGCCCGGCTGGCCCGGGATGCGGCGGCCTGACAGCAGCCAGCCGCATGCGCGCCCAGCGAACGATCACCGGGTGCCAGGCGGGTGGAGATGCGTCCTCTCTCTGCGCCTTCCTCCCCAGGCGCTGCAGGGCCTTAAGGAGCTGCCACCGCAGAGGGGGGCACGTGGGAAAGGAGAATCAAGCAGGAGGGTCGTGCTTGGCTGCTGAGAGCCCATGGTCACCACCACTCTGCTCTCTCCTGCCCCCCCTCCCCCGCCTTGAAGGCCTCCCGGGTCTCCACCGCACTGGGTCCTCCAGCCATGCTCCTGGCTTTGGTGTCTCCAAGATCATCAATGACTAATGACCAGATATACGCCCCTCCTCCTGCGGCACCCTCTCTCCAGCACACGTGGGTCTCTTCGCCAGAGTTCCTGAGACTGGGGGGGTGGGGGGTGGGGCTTTTCCCTGCACAGGCTGCCAGGTCATGTTTGGGGACCACGGGGGGGGGGGGGGACTCAGAAAACCTGATCTGCTCTCACAAAATGTCCTCACCTGTCTTTGGACCTGCCGTTATTAGCATTAGGGTAAATTTATTTTATTTTTTTTTTTAAAGGAAAATGCGCAGCTTAAAAACCAGTGGGGTAGCAGCCGGTGAGCCAAACAACTGTAAAATTAAACGATTTTTCAAGAAATTGAAAGAGAACGGACTACTTGTCCCCTTTGTTCCCCCGTTCCAGAAATAACTGCTGCCTCTTCAAACCCGAAATTAAAATACCAGAGAGAGAGAGAGAGAGAGAGAGAAATCGATGGCCCAATAGGTTTTAAGAGCGAACGTTAACTCTGTTATTTTAAGAATTTAGTGTTGGTTTATTTTTTTCTCCTGCTCCAAACAATCTCCGTGTCAGCTTCCTGGAGAAGTTTTTCAGGTCCCCCCCCCCCCTCGTACCCATCGCATTGCCTTCGTCAATTAGCGCGTGTTTGGAGGAAGCGGGATGATTAGTTAATTCAGACACACTCTATCCATCAGTGCCACGGCGAGGACGTTTCCCATTGATGGAAACGTGCCTCGTGGGACCGGGAGAAGCGGCCGCGGTTCTCCCGGCGTGGGATCAGATCCAATAGCTTGAGAAAATAAATACGGTAATTCTCCTGCAAAAACTTAAAAGCTGGTTCGTGTTAGCTTTGTTGCATTTAAAAAATAATAATAACATAAAATAATAAAATGAAAAAGGGACTTCAACGTACAGTCAGTATCCCAGCTGGGTAAAACAGGAAGAGAAATCTGAAGGTCCGGAAGAAGGCGTGAGAGTGGCAGGCCAGGAAAGATTTCATCTCCGTATCCAGGGGAAACCAGTCCCCTCGTTCAGGGGACGGCGATGGATAACCTTAGTGATGGGGTGTGCGTCGTCACTCACAAGACCAATACGCCAGACATGGAGGGGACACCCTTTTTCTTTACTTTTGCCGCATTTGCCTTCCATCGTGCGCACGGACGGCTAGGTCACATTCTGCGTCTTGGAGCAGTGGTAACCATTCCGTGGTGGTGATCGCTCCGGGCAGAGCCTTCCCTGCTGAAGGAATAAGAAGAATCGGCCACTGGAACACTTGCTGCTAATGTTTTGTAGAGAAGAGTCATTCCCCGCTGAAAGCATCCGGCTTGGGGGGGCGGGGGCTCTACCTTTGAGCATCTGCAAGCAGTCCTGGGAGGGTAGGTGTGTGAGTGGGTGTGGCCTCCCTACTCCCCGCCCACCAAGTGGCTTTGATTCTGCTGACCTGTAGAACCAAGAGGTCGGGGACCCTGGCTCTCCTGGGGTGCCCAGGTAGGGTGGGGACCCTGGGCTCTCCTGGGGTGCCCAGGTAGGGTCCCAGGAGCTGCGTGGAGGCAGAGGGGGCTGCTGGCATCAGGAGGACGGATGTCTTAACCTGCTTGTGGCTGCAGCCACACTGGAGCCCAGAGCTCTCCTCTGAGCCCGGGACAGAAAGGCAACCGGGAGGTGTCAACTTGGACAGATGATTACAAGACGTTTGTTCTGGAGCTCACACATTGGTGGCATATAAGACACTTCTATTCTGCTCACCCGCCCCAAAATAAGTTTCTAAGCCCAGCCCGCTTGTACCAATGAGAGAGCAGTGCTCGGGAGGTGATAAAGGTGACACCCACCTCTGGGTGGGTGGCAGTGCCACCTCAATCTCATGGCCAAGGCACGAAGTTGACCCCCAATCAGAAGTCAAGGGATCAAGCCAATAAGGGTCAGTGCTGCAGCTGGTCTGCCTTTATTTGAACCCCACACCACCCCAAGCTTTAAGATTTACATGCACGCTCCGGGGTTCATTGATACCAATAGATTTTAGGGGGTGCGACCCAGCTGCTGCTAGAGATGCTGCTTTGGGGGGGCATGCCTGGGCTCCTCCGTCCTCTCTCTACACACTCCAGCCACTGAAGGGGGCAGACAAGGTGGGGAGACTCCCCGTGGCACTCAGAGCAGGGCAGGGACCAGCTCAGAGAGAGAAAATGACCGGCAACCCTTCACCCCCACTCCTTGTTACTTCTTCCCTGGTGGGACTTAGCCACCTTCTTTTCCACAGCACCCCTCAACACTATGCCCCTGGTGGTGGGGGGGGAAACAGTCCTCGCTAACACAACGGTACCCAATCCGGGCACTTTGCTCAGCTAAAGTCAGCTACTTGGGAAAGCAACGCAGCAATTGTTTTGGGGGTAGAAGGGCGTGCTAAGTAATGGTTTTAAATAGAAGAGAAGATGGTTTGTATGCCAGCCCCTCTCCTCTGTGGTGCCCCCTTCCAGACCTGCCACCCCCCACACAGCCGCAGAAGTCGTCACGATCCTGACTCTTAGTAACACCGGTCGCCGTTGCTCTAGACTCGCTTCTGCGCTCTCTGTAAAAATGACGTCACGCAGCATGTGTTCTTCCGCATTTATTTTGTTTGGGGTTTCCTCAGCTTCTTGAATACGTGGCTTTAGGTGGGGTTTTTTTTTTGCCAAAGTTGGGGGATTTTTCCACAATTATTTCTTTGAATATGTTTCCAGGCCCCCTCCCTTTCTTCTCGTCTCCCGGGAGGGGGAGGGCGTGAGTGTCAGACCTGTCATGGCTGTCCCGCGGGGGGACCCACCTGCCTCTCCTTTCCAGCCTCTTTCCTCTCTGTTGTTCAGGTTGGTGGCTCCTACGGCCCCCTGCCCCGTTCACGGGCTCCCTCCTCTGCCTTCTCGGTGGTGCTGCTGTGGCCGCCCACTGAGTTTTCCTTGAGTGTTTCGGGGACTATAGTTTTCAAGCATCAGTTGACTTGGATCATATCTTTGTCTTAAATAGATGTCCTTGGATGTTTAACAGGTCTATTTCCCAGCATGCCTTTCTATCTCACTTTAAGAACCTCCCCCCCCGTGGTGGAAACGCTTTTAGGGATCACTGTGCACTTTTACTTTTTATATTTTGTAATTTTTATTTATTGATTTTAACTAGGGTGTGTGTGTGTGGGGAGAGAGAGAGAGAGAGAGAGAGAGAGAGAGAGAGGAACATCGATCTGTTCCGGTATGTGCCCCTGACCTGGGATCGAACCAGCAACCTCTGTGCTTTGGGATGATGCTCTAACCAACTGAGCCATCTGGCCAGGGCCGCTGCACTTTTACATGTACACAATCCAACCCCCCAAAATACTGTAAATTCAGAATGGGCTTGTCCGCTCTGCAGAGTTGAGGCCTCGTATCCAGCACTCGCCTGCGCTGTGGCTTCCACACAGGAGCCCTCAGAGCTTTGGCTAAGACACACAGATCTTTCTGCTGCAGAGCTTGGGGGGCTGCGTGGTGACTAGACAAGGCAGGAGGCCTTCTTTGCGCCTTCTGTTAGGGGTGGTCCTAACTTAAAGTTTCTAAACGTGGAGCTTGGAGTCCCCGGGAATACCTTTGGGGGCCTGGGTGCTTGGCTCTCCGCTGACAAGCAGCTCTGTGTAAAGAGACTCATTTCTTTGGCTGCGAGACCCCCTTTCATTCAAGGCAGTGGACTTGAGATAGAAGTGGCAGGTTGAGTCGAATGCAGGCTTTCGACTTCTGGCTCAAACAACTACATTTGAAATGCTAGCGTTCCGCTGACTTTTTGCTGTGTAGTTTTAAAGGGTCTATGGGTTATTTGTGCCTCAAAACAACCTACAAGGCTCATCCACTCTGGACAGGAATCCAGACCCAACTTCTGTGGCCCTAACCCTGACAAACCCACCCTCTGCTACCTGGGCAGTGGAGGCCACAGGCCCACCTGGTCTGGGTGGTGGATGTGGCCTTGGCTGAACCCCACTGAGGGGTGGACATCCATGCTGGTCCTTCCCCTCAGGCCAGCAGGACGGGGGGGATCGCACTGTCCTCCCTCCTCTCTGCGGGCACAGAGCCCTGGACCTGCCCGGAGTGAAGAGAGGTGGCTGTCTGTACCCCCTCTACGCCCCAGCCTCCCCCTGTCCCCCTCGGTGGGTCTCAGGAGCTGGAAGGTGCCCCACCATGCGCTCTGCCTGGTTTCTCTGCGCTCTCTGTGGAAGGCCTGTATTAAGTTCCCCGAAGCTGCTGCAACTCAGTCTCAAACTTGATGGCGTCAAACAACAGAGCTGTATTCTCTTGTCATTCCACGGGTCAGAAGTCCAAAGTCCAGGGGCCCAGTGGGGCCAGGCCCCCTCGGAAGGCTCTGTGGGAGCCTCCTCCTGCCTCCTCCTGGCTGTGGCCACGTCCCTGCAGCCTCCTCCTGGCTGTGGCCACATCCCTGCAGCCTCCTCCTGGCTGTGGCCACGTCCCTGCAGCCTCCTCCTGGCTGTGGCCCCGTCCCTGCAGCCTCGGTCCCCATCGTCACGGGTCTTCCCTTTTCTGTGCTGTCTCTCCTCTTCTGTTTCCTGTAGGGACTCTTCTCACTGGATTTGGGGCCCGGCTGACTCACCCAGGGTTATCTCATCGCGGGAGCCTTCACTTAATTACGTCTGCAATGTCCTCTTTTATTTGAAATAAGGTCACGTTCCCAGGTTCCAGTGTTTGGGACGTGGATCTATCTTTTTGGGAGGTCACCCTTCACCCCACTACCATGAGGCCCAGCGGTTCGGAAGGGCCAGCTGTGTTCCGAGTCTGTCTCTGGAGCCCCAATGTCCGTTCTCCATCAGCTCCTCGGAGGACTCTCGGTCTTCTCTGGCACATTCCGCGTTCCGTTCACAGTGTGGCTCGTTCCAGGCCAATTGCCGGGACTGCGCCGGCGCCCACAGGGTCCCTGGCACTTCCAACAGCACCTCCATCGGAGGAGGAAGTGTCCACCGTCTCCTACGGCTGATGTGATACGAGCCAATGGTAAAAATGTTGTTTGGGGTGTATTTTTTTTTTAATTTAAAAGAAGTCATCTGGAAATCAGAACAAGAGAGCCCCCCAGTCAGCTCTGCCACATCTGGGAGCCGGCGAGGCACGAAGCAGCCGCCTGGCTCTGGTCCTCATTTCAAAGGACGCTCTCCCAGCCCCGCGCAGGGTCCTCGTGAGTAAACGGCCGCTCGCTTCGCTCGGGGCTCGAGCTCCCCGCTGGAAAGCAGGGTAACATTTTCCACAGCCGTATCTTAGCACACGTTGGAGGGATTCACAAAACCCCCTATGTGCAAATCAGTTTCAGACCCACGGGTCTGCGAGTCGACGGGGCTGTTGTTTTATTGGCTAATTAAAACCATGTCCCTCCGACGTCGGCTGGCCTCCCTGATTTGCATAACAAAGAGGAGCAGAGATAGAGCTGCATCTGCTGGGTCTTCTCAAATATTTCTGAGCGCGGGGGTGCAGGGAACACGCCAGACCGCGCGAGCGTGGTGCCCAGACCCTGAGGAAGCCACGGACGGGCGTGCGGACGGGCAGATGGTTGAAAACGAGCGAGCACACACGTGTGGCCATTTCTGCCCTACAAAAAAAGTGGACCTGGGTCCACTCCTCTTCCCCTCTGACCGGACTGAATCCGCGTTCTCTGGCTCTACGTTCGTTTCTTTTTTTTTTTTAATATACCTTCTTCTTTCCCTCCATCCTCAACTTTAATTTCATACTCAAAAAAAAAAAAAAAATGTTGATTCCATTAGCATGCCCAAGGATCAAAAAGAAAAAGGAAACACATGGATGGACAGCGGACTCCCATTGAGTTAAAACGACACGAAACCTTAAATACTCGCGTTCTTGCCGAAGACAATGTTTAAAAGTTTTTCGTTTTAAACCCTGCGGCCTGTGATTCCAGATTGCCCAAAACGCCCATAAATGCACTTTTTTTTTTGCACTTTTTTTTCTTTAATTCACTTTTCATTTCAGCCATGGGGCATCCTAGACAGCAATGACCTTTCCGATCCTCTTCTCATGTCTTGAGCACGGCCGTGTCCGTCTGAATACAGAAAGAAAATACCCCAGATGGGAGAGCCAGCGCTGTTCTTCTGTTCTGACGGACACCTCTGCTGTGGTTTTGGTCCCAGGGACCACCTTGCTGGAGCCGAGAGACTCTGCTAAACAGCCCCAGACAGAGGGCTCCCGCTGCTAACATGTCGGGGTTGAAAGCGTGAGTAAGAGACATCCAAGTGGAGACCACTCCCTGGAGAGGCAGCCGTAGCCATTGGACGGGGTAGACCAGTTCTCCGGGCCCTTCAGCTGCAGGGGAATAGCCATTGGACGGGGTAGACCAGTTCTCCGGGCCCCTCAGCTGCAGGGAAGTAGCCATTGGACGGGGTAGACCAGTTCTCCGGGCCCTTCAGCTGCAGGGGAGTAGCCATTGGACGGGGTAGACCAGTTCTCCGGGCCCTTCAGCTGCAGGGGAATAGCCATTGGACAGGGTAGACCAGTTCTCTGGGCCCTTCAGCTGCAGGGGAATAGCCATTGGACGGGGTAGACCAGTTCTCCGGGCCCCTCAGCTGCAGGGGAGTAGCCATTGGACGGGGTAGACCAGTTCTCCGGGCCCTTCAGCTGCAGGGGAGTAGCCATTGGACGGGGTAGACCAGTTCTCCGGGCCCTTCAGCTGCAGGGGAGTAGCCATTGGACGGGGTAGACCAGTTCTCCGGGCCCTTCAGCTGCAGGGGAGTAGCCATTGGACAGGGTAGACCAGTTCTCCGGGCCCTTCAGCTGCAGGGGAGTAGCCATTGGATGGGGTAGACCAGTTCTCCAGGCCCTTCAGCTGCCGGGGAATAGGGGGGAATGGGGAATGTGGGGGAGATGAGGTGGGTGGCAGGGAGTGTGCTGATCTGCGGTGCCCAGAAGACCCTCTCCCTTCTTCCGGTGGCAGGAAGAAGCCACACCTCTCCTGCGCTCCTGCTGGCAATGTGGGTGAGATTGACCCCCCAGCTTGGTGTGTCTATGGTCTCACCCTCGGTTGCAATACACCTGGTGCATCTCACGTATCCATCCGTGAGTGTTTCAGCATGCCAGCCGCGTAGCTGCAGGTCCCACGGAAGCCTCCAGAGTGCTGGTGACAGCAGTCATCACGCCGCGTCATTTACAAGTCCCATGCCAGCTACTGTGCTGGGTTCTTTACCTATAGCTTCGCATAAAGCCCTGGCAACCCTCTGCAGGGTGGGATGATGAAGAGAATGACGGAGACGAGGATGAGGGAAAGGAGGGTGACGTCCCCATTTTAAAGGTGAGGAAACTGAGGCCTCCGGCCACTGGGTGGCTTGCGTTAGAGAGTCGGTGGGGACCAGGCTGTGGGCCGAGCCTCCCGCCTCTTTCCTCTGTGGCTCCTCAGCCGTCTCTCCCTTCCGCTGGGGGCTCCCGGTCTCCCGGAGGGAAACAGACCTTCCCCTGCCCCAGGCCCTCACAGCACCTTCCTGGCCATCAACTCGGTTCCCAGCACGTCCCAGTCTAAAGCCCTCCGTCCATCACCACCAAAAGCAATTCGTTCTTATAATTTTTAAGCTATCGAGCCCGAAAGCCTGAGGAAGGCGCCCCATGCCCCCCACCCAGTCGGACTTTTCCCCACATCTTGGCCCTTCCTCAGCTTCCAACACCAACCCTCCTGTCCGGGGAGATTATTCTACTCAGCGCCCCCAGGACAACCTCCTCCTCCCTGGGGTCGTGTGCATGGTCTCCTAGGAGACGCCACAGCCTGTGCCCAGTCCTGGAGGACTTTCCCGCGCCCCCTCCTCCTGCTCACACGCTGTCCACCCTGGGGGGGGGCAGTCCACACCCGCCCTGATCTTCCGGAACATGATTCACCCTCCTCGCTGCCGGGCGTTCATTCCAGGTGTCTGTTTCTCTCCATGGAGCCTGAGCGCTCGCTGAGGCCGGGGCGCATCCCCTCCTTCTGTCTCCCCATAGACATGTTGTTCTGTCTGGTCACCCCTCTGTCACCATTCTGCCCCCAGGGGCCTCAGCAAGGCAGCCGTGTCCCTCTCCTCGTTGGTGTCCTCCCTGAAGTGTACCCTGGTTTCTAGGACTTCTATCTCTCTTTCTCTCTATCCCAGGAACTCTGGACTGCCCGTGTTTCCAGAACCTTCTGTGTTCTCAGGAGGACAAATTCTCTGTCCTGAGCAGGACAGATGGGGGCCCATGCCGACGGGTGTCTGAGCCTCCACCCTTCATATCTTTCCAGTGTGGGGGGTCTTTTTTATTATTGATTTAAGAGAAAGAGAGAGAGAGAGAGAGAAAGGAAGAAAGAGAGAGACATCGATTTGTTGTTCCACTTATTTATGCGTTCATTGGTTGATGCTTGTGTGTGCCCTGACCGGGGATTGAACCCACAATGTGGGTGTCAATCGGGATGACATTCTAACCAACTGAGCTACCCGGCCAGGGCTGAGCAGGAGGCCTTATGCACTCTGTACCCTGGGCACTGGTCACCCTGTCTAGTTCCAGTCCTGGCTCTGCCTCCTCCTCTCGACGGGCCTGGCACACTGCTACCTCGTTCTCACCTGTGCCGTGGACAGAGCTCAGCCCTCCCTTGAGGGGGGTGGTGAGAATGAAGAGAGTCGGTGTCCAGGGAGCTGGAGCTTCAGGGGATGGACGAGCCGTGGGCGCTGGCCTTGGAACTACTGTTCCTTTTCCTCTTGGAGGGGCATGGTCTCCCGTGGGTCACAGCACGGCCTGGGCGGGAGTTCTGAGGGAGCTGCAGGCCAAGTCAGCGCACTTTCCCCTTCTCTGGGGCTCCCATGGGGTGCCCTGCCTCCCCCCCCCCCCCCCCAGCGAGGGGCAGTTGAGTGCTGACTCTGTGACTGCTGCACGAAGCTGGCTGCCCGCGCCCCCTCCTGCGCCCTGGCAGCCCCGGATCCCCCGTCCATTGAGGCCGCGGACTCCTGGCCCATCTCTCCAGCTCCGGCTTCAGCCTCCGTGTCTGGACCGCCATGGCGCCCAACCGCACGCCGGCTTCCCCTCCAAAGAGCTGAGCCAGACAGCTCCCTGCCTGCTCTGGGCACCAGGGCTGGAGATGGACGTCTGAGGTGGGCGGAGCAAGAGCCTGTGTCTGAGAGTGGCGCCTTTCTCGGGATTTCAAGAACAAGATGCAAGACTTCAGATAAACCTCGTCGGTGAAGTCAGCCAACCACCACGAAGTAGGAGGGTCTGAGCGAGCTCGGGGTACATAAGTGACAGCCGGTGGCGTGGAGCAGCGACCCACGGGGGAAGGGCTCCGAGGACGGTGGGGTCAGCAACGCAGGGGGCGGCGGGCGGGGGCGGGGCTAATCCCGGTCGGCCTGGTCGGTCCTGGCTGTCGTCTGCCTGTTCCCACTCATCCAGTTCCGTTTCCTGCAGAGACCTTCCGGACTCTCTTCTCTCACACACGTTCTGTTGAAACGTTTATTTCAGGAATCACGTGTGGGTACCGCTCTTTTAGTCTTTATTTTCCTAAGGGTTCACGTTTCAGTCTCTGTTCCTCTTTCAGATCCCCCTGCCCCTGTCTCACAGAGGAGAACGTCTCGCTCTGAAGGCACAAGCGACTTGTCAGGACGTTCTGTCCCCGCGGCGAGTCCCGTCTCTCCTGGGTGGCGCGCTCTGGCGTTCACCCCCGAGGTGGGGTTTCACGCCCTCTCTTCTCCTCCGCCCCGTGTCTCGATCTTCCCTGTAAAAAGGTTACGTTTAAAACCCGGGTCTTGGTTTTTGTGTTCCATACGTAACGGCAGTTAGGAGGAAAGTTTTAGTTGCTCTGTAACTGACTTATTTTCACCCAGTATGTACTTAATCTAGGCTTACGCGGTAAACTGAATTGGGTTGTTCTTGGGACTGGGTATTGATGGGACCGACGCGGGATTAATTATGCCGAATACCATTCATGCCGTCGTGTGGTTCTGTGCATAGGAGGAGTCCCCACCAGCATGGTCCTGCTCCCAGCTGCTCCCGACACACAGATGACGCACTCTCTCCCTCGGTCAGACCTGCTGGGGGCATTGGCGCTTCCCAGCTCGGACGTGCTGTGTGGCGGTGGACACGCCGTCCTGCGCAGCAGGGAGTCCGCCACGTGCCTGCCATGAGAACTCTGCTCTAACCAGTAAACCACCCTCCGAGGACAAACTGTGGCCCAGAGGGAGAAGCACAGGACAGGAGCTCTGTTGAGGAGACGGGGCAGGTGGTTTGTAACCCCAGGGTGCAAACGTTGGCTGAGTCAAAAGCTCAAGCTTTTTGGCGTATACTTTTTTTTCCACTCACAATTGTGGAAGAAGCTTGGTAGTTGGGAGACCTGGGCTGAACCTGATGTCTGCTCTTTACTGGCTACGTGAGCTTGGAGGAAGTAACTTCATCTCCCCAGGCTTCTCGATGAGAGGATCTAGACCAGGTACCCCAAACTACGGCCCACGGGCCGCAGGCGGCCCCCTGAGGCAGTTTATCCAGCCCCCCGCTGCACTTCCGGAAGGGGCACCTCTTTCACTGGTGGTCAGTGAGAGGGGCGCTGTATGTGGCGCCCTCCAATGGTCTGAGGGACAGTGAACTGGCCCTCTGTGTAAAACGTTTGGGGACCCCGATCTAGACCAGCCCGTCGGTTCATCACCCTGAGCGGTGACTTGGTCTGAGAGAAGGACGCTGGGCAGCGTGTCCACCCCGGCCGCCCAGGACTCTTGTATTCCCAGGAATCCAGTCTGTCTAAGAGGCAACCTGTTAGTAACCCGAACTCCCACAAAAAAAGGGGGCTTATCCCGGACGTGGACGAGGACGGCAAGGAGTGACGGCTTACTCCCGACCCCCCCCCCTCCTCCAGGGTCTACCGGCCTCACCGGGTCCTCCCAGCAGACTTCGAGGAGAACGGCTGTTCTGAGCGTCTTTATTTGCCCCAGATGGAAAGAACGGTCTCATCAGACCCATGGCTGCGGTCTCACTGCAGGTTCGGCAGGAGGAACACCCCGGCCTCTTGGTAACGACGCCCCGGGAACACACACGTGGTCAGACAGCCCGTGGAAGCTGGCGGAACAACCAGTGCCATTTCATTCCGCGTGAGCACGCTCTGTTCCGTGTCGCAGACTTCTACAGAAGGACCCTCACGGGACTCCATTTCGATTCAGAAAGGGGTTAATGAGCCTCTCCAGAGGGCGAGCGCATGGCTGCACGTTGTCTGAGTGTGGACATGTGGATAGATGTCTATGTATAGATGAGGTTTTTCCCTTCAGGGAGCCGACCACCTTGTTGCAGAGACAAACCAACCTCGTGCTTGGTCATCGAGAGTGGTCTTGTCAATCCTAATAATCCCCGTGGCCAACCCCCGCCATTTCTGTCCAGGGTCCTTTCCCGGAGTTCACGCCGTGCCTGGCACATGGGACTCAGTTGATACACGTCAGTCAGCATTCCGCCAGACTCCGCCCCTCTTGTGTGTGTCCCCGAAAGCGGCCAGTCCTGACTTGGCCAGTGCCTGAAAGACCTCCAGTCTCCTCCGGGCCCTGGGAGGGACTGGACAAGCAGCTCCAAAGCTGGGCCTGACTCAGCGCTCGTCTCAGACCTGTGTGACCGCCGTGGACGTGGAACTCCTTACCAGGGGACAGCCTGAGGATACTCCCAAGCCAACCTGGGCGGCTCAGAGAGAGAGCGGGCCATGCGCTGGGAGGCAGGAGGACCCCGGAGGAGGGGCACTGGCTTCCTAAGGGCCGGCACCGTGTGACGTCCGCGGTGAAGCAGCAGGGAGACCTGTCATCGCTGTGCGCCAGGGACTCTGGGTGAGGCTGGCCTCGTGCGCCAGGGACTCTGGGTGAGGCTGGTCTCGTGCGCCAGGGACTCTGGGTGAGGTTGGTCTCGTGCCCAGCTGGTCTCCATGATTATTCGCATTGGAGTGTCCATGTCTCCTGAGGTTAGCAAGGTTTACCGCTCCCTATTCCTTAATTTTACACGCTGGAAACAGCAACACCGGGTGTCAAAGCCAGAGCGATACAAAGCGATGTTTACACGAACTGTAAACTGGTCACATTTCTCTGTGGCCAAAGATGGCCCAGTTTCCTTCTGTCCCCGGGTCCCGAAGTGTCTTGTGACTGTTTCCCAGTTTATTTCACTCACGGTGCTGGGAGGATGCCACGTTTGGGAGGCGGGCTCTACAGAAGACAGGTCAGCATCCGTGGAAGGATGAGGAGTGGATTTCTTTGCAGCTCTCATGCCCAGCGGGACCCCTGCCCACACCGTGCAAGGGGGCTCTCGTGGGCCAGCTCAACCACATCTTTCTGGGGGTGGGCTTGAGAGTGGAAGTATCATGATTGATCCCAACGAGGTTTGACCACAGTTTGTCAAAACCATCATCATAGTTGGGCAGAGTCAGGTACGGAGCCCTGGGCAAGGTGACCCTTATGGGAAAATTCAGCAGATACAGCCCTTAAGCAAATCCAATGGCCTCTAAGGACAGGGGGCTCCACAGATCAGACTGTGGCCGGGAAAGCAAGCAGCATGCACGGGGCTATGAACTCTGAGCCACTCGGCCTCAGCATGGTGGACTCACCCTGGGCAACCGGTCCAGCAGGCAGCTCTGTCGGTCCCCCATCCCCGCTGTAGTGAATGACCACACGTGCAGAGGCTTAGGACACACGTGTGTGTCATCTTACACCCCCCATCCCCGTTGTAGTGAATGACCACACGTGCAGAGGCTTAGGACACACGTGTGTGTCATCTTACACCCCCCATCCCCGCTGTAGTGAATGACCACACGTGCAGAGGCTTAGAACACACGTGTGTGTCATCTTACACCCCCCATCCCCGCTGTAGTGAATGACTACACGTGCAGAGGCTTAGAACAGCACACGTGTGTGTCATCTTACACTCCCACCCCCGCTGTAGTGAATGACCACACGTGCAGAGGCTTAGAACAGCACATGTGTGTGTCATCTTACACCCCCATCCCCGCTGTAGTGAATGACCACACGTGCAGAGGCTTAGAACAGCACACGTGTGTGTCATCTTACACCCCCATCCCCGCTGTAGTGAATGACCACATGTGCAGAGGCTTAGGACACACGTGTGTGTCATCTTACACCCCCATCCCCGCTGTAGTGAATGACCACACGTGCAGATGCTTAGGACACACGTGTGTGTCATCTTACACCCCCCCACCCCTGCTGTAGTGAATGACCACACGTGCAGAGGCTTAGGACACACGTGTGTGTCATCTTACACCCCCATCCCCGCTGTAGTGAATGACCACACGTGCAGAGGCTTAGGACACACGTGTGTGTCATCTTACACCCCCCCACCCCCGCTGTAGTGAATGACCACACGTGCAGAGGCTTAGGACACACGTGTGTGTCATCTTACACCCCCATCCCCGCTGTAGTGAATGACCACACGTGCAGAGGCTTAGAACAGCACACGTGTGTGTCATCTTACACCCCCCCATCCCCGCTGTAGTGAATGACCACACGTGCAGAGGCTTAGGACACACGTGTGTGTCATCTTACACCCCCCCACCCCCGCTGTAGTGAATGACCACACGTGCAGAGGCTTAGAACAGCACACGTGTGTGTCATCTTACACCCCCCCATCCCCGCTGTAGTGAATGACCACACGTGCAGAGGCTTAGGACACACGTGTGTGTCATCTTACACCCCCCCACCCCCGCTGTAGTGAATGACCACACGTGCAGAGGCTTAGAACAGCACATGTGTGTGTCATCTTACACCCCCCATCCCCGCTGTAGTGAATGACCACACGTGCAGAGGCTTAGGACAACACACGTGTGTGTCATCTTGCACTCCTGGAAGGAAGAAGCGTGACGGGGGTCTCCCGGGACTAAACACCAAGGTGTCAGCAGGGCCGTGCCCCTGCTGGAGGCTTCCGGGGGCCGCCCGCATTCCTCGGCTTGGGGCCACCTCACAGCACCGACCTCGGCTTCTGTTGCCTCATCTCCCTCTGTTGCGACAGACTCTCTGCTTCCCGGGTCGACGGAGCCCAGCGATTCCGCTGGACGCACCCTTAGGATCCTGGCTGCTCTCCCCATCAGAACACCCTTAACGTCACCACATCTGCAAGCTTCTGTGTGCCAGAGGAGGTCATGGCAGGTTCTGGGAGTTAGGATCTGGGCATCTTGGGGGGGCACTCCTCTGCTTCTGTGGAAGCAGTGTTCTCCGTGGGGGACAAGGTCACCCCTTCTGGGAGGGGAACCAGGAGAAACGGAGTTCCGTGCTCGTCATGGGCTGGCTCTGGGACCGCTGGTGGGAAGGGAGGGGGCCGTGAAAGGGACAGCCGAGAGCACTTGAGGCGGGGTGTGCGCGCATCTCAGACCCCGACACAGGGCTTCCCTCTTTGCTCTTAATTTTCCTGAATCACTGTGACAGCGTATTGGGGTGCGTACCACCGTCATCCCAAACTTACTGAAAAGAAAGACCAAGTCAGTCAGAGAAAGGCTGAGTTCCTCGCTCCACAGCCCAAGTCTGGGCACAGCTGCCAGGGGGGAGGTCCGGGTACCAGTCGAGGTTCGAGAGCCCCTCTTTCTCTCTTGTGTTGAGTTTTATATTTCAAGTCCAAGAAAGCAGGGACCTCAGCTAAGGCGGCAGGGAAGGAGATGGGGTGAAAGGGACACACAGCCTCCTCTTACCCGACCACCCAGCACCCGAGCCCCTGGGGGTTTACCCGAGGAGCTGGGGACTCAGGCTCACGCCACCCAGCACACGAGCCCCGTGGGGTTTACCCGAGGAGCTGGGGACTCAGGCTCACGCCACCCAGCACACGAGCCCCGTGGGGTTTACCCGAGGAGCTGGGGACTCAGGCTCACGCCACCCAGCACACGAGCCCCGTGGGGTTTACCCGAGGAGCTGGGGACTCAGGCTCACGCCACCCAGCACACGAGCCCCGTGGGGTTTACCCGAGGAGCTGGGGACTCAGGCTCACGCAGAGACCTGCCCACACCACGTGTCCAGCAGCTCTATTCAAAAATCGGCAGCGCCCGAGACGTCCCTCTGCAGGTGATGGATCAACACACTGGGGTTCATCCACACGACAGAATATCATTCAGTGTTAAACAGAAATGAGCTCTCGAGCCAGGCAGTGCCGGGAAGGACACTTTACCGCCTGTTGCCCAGGGAAAGAAATCCACCTGATAGGAATACATACTGTGTCCTTCCAACTTACGGCGTTCTGGGAAGAGCAGAATGATGGAGACAAGAAAAACCAGTGGTGTCCAAGGGTGTGTGTGTGTGTGGGGTGAACAGGCAGAGGACACAGGATGGTCCCGGCGGGGACATGGCTCTGTGCGATGTCATAATGATGGATGACGTCATCATGTCTTATCCGTCAAGACCCACAGGACGCACGGCAGCAGGAGGGAAACGGCAGCAAAGTGCGACTCCGGGTGGCGACCGTGTCACAAGGTGGGTTCATCCGTCGTAACGAACGCGGCACCCTGATCCGGGAATGTGGGTGGTGGGAAGCTACGTGTGGCGCAGACGGGGGTAAGGGAACCTCTGTCCCCTCCTCTCAAACTGCTGTAAGAAAAGCCCCACAAAGCCTTAAAACTAGAAGAATCGCAAAGACGCCTTTTCCACAGAAAGGAGGCGTTTTCCATTCTCACAGAAAGGGTTGGGACCCCGCGACGCTGGAACAGGGGCGCTTCGCCCCGGAGGCGGAGACCTTCAGCCCCGGACTCGCGAGGCCCACCACTCCCTGCCGGTTCCTCCCGGTTTAAATCAATCTGGCATTCCCTGTCTCGCGTGCTTGTCAGACCCGGCCTCCGCACAGGGCCGCGCTCCATGATGTAAGCCCCAGACAATGCGAGCCTGCGAGGGATGATTAATGTGCCGTGTGTCAGCGGGGAGATCAAAGGTGGCGTGCGTGCTCTCACACGCGGGCCGCCTTCCCCGCAGGGAGCAGGAGGGGGAGACAGCAGAGCCGCGGAATAGATGGAGGAGCAGGCAGGGGGAAATTTACCCGGTGTGAACGACGCCCGTGATCGGAGAGATGAGGAACTCTGGGATGCGGGGAAGAGAGAAGGAGCAGGACCAGCGTGAGCCGCCCAGGGGCCAGCACCGGCCACTGCTCGCCCGTCCCCTGGAGGCAGCGGAGATGTCCAGTGTCTCCTGGGTCCGGACAGAGAGCTCCGACTCGGAAGGCGCCCTTCAGCGTCTTTGCACTTGACCCTGAACAGGACGGACTCAGGACAGATCCCCAAACGAGTGGGCCAGCTGCTGCTCCTGCCGCAGACTGGCTGGGAATGCTCTGGCCTCTGGTTTCTCTGTGGCAGTGCTGACCTGCCCAGGCCTGGGTCGAGGTGAAGCCCCAGGCTATGAGCCAGTACCAGGGTGGGGGTGGGGGTACCTGGAGATGGGGTCAGCCTAGTGGGAGACATCTCCCAGGCTGCTGTCGGCAGCAGAATCATGGCCAAGGACAGCGAGGCTCAGTGCCCAGGGACCTGAGTGGTCATTGCTCAGGGGGAGGGCGGGACCAAGCCAGTGGCCAGGGGTCAGGAGGACTCAGGAGCTGTTCAGGGGGTGAGACGCCCCATGCCTCGGGAAGCTGTGGCTGTGCGGGGGTGGGACACCTGTTCATTGTCCAAAAATGACACTTCTGAGAGTGAAGTGGGGTGCTGTCACCCTCACAGTGGGCTGCGAGTCACTCTCCGTGAGAGTTGCTAGCCCGCAAGGATGCTGTGAGGAAAGGGAGGAGCAGGGCATCACCGAGAGACCTGTGGATGTGCCTCCCTGTCCCGCGGCACAGGCCGGGTAGACACGACTCCCCACGTGGGTCCTGAGTCGTGGGCATGCTGCGCGGAGAGGGCGTGCATGGCGGTTCTGGGCTTTGCACGGGGCAGAGTTCACACTTGGAAAACCCCGGTCACCCCCACCTTTTAGCCTTTACAAATGAGTTCCCCCCCTATCCCTTGAAAGTCGAGCCTCAGAGCTTTGGTCATGAGCGAGCTACAGGCAATCCAAAAGCTTCTGCTTGACCGCAGACAGCCAGGGATGGATAAGGTGACCACGTCTCACCTCCTCATGTGCCTGGGACCGGGACCAGCAGGGGGACTGGCTGCAATGGGACGTCAGTGAGAAGGCTTTCCGGAGGCAGTCCGCGGAGTTCCGTCCCTGCTCAGGCTGGAGCGAGCCGCACGAGCACAGCGCTTCTACCGGAACCGTGAGAAGAAGCAGGCGTCTCTACCAGGTCATGGCTTTTCTGAAGTCCCGTAGAAAGCCAAAGTCACAAGGCAACAGATAGACTGAATTCTGAAGGTGACAGCCCCCTGGGACACATGGATCATGTCATGTTGGGTAGAACACAAGAAGAGGTAGCTGCCATCAAGTCGGGCAAAAGAGGAACAGCTGAAATCTAATGATTTCTCAAGTGCTGACTGGGGGTGTATGGGGCTGAACCCCCTGAAAGCTATGGCCCTGTCCTGATCCCTGGAACCTGTCACCTTCCTTGCAGAAAGGGTCTTCGCAGGTGTCATTAAGCATCTTAAGATGAGGGGACCCTAACTCCAATGGCAGATTTTCTTATGAGAGACACACGGAGGGGGAGAGAGAGACAGAGGCTAAGGTGACGTGAAGACAGAGACAGAGAGTGGAGCAATGCAGTTACAGGTCAAGGACATCAGCCACGGTGAGAGGCTGAAGGGACAGGGAGTAAAATGTCCCCCGGGGCCCCCTCGAGGCTGAAGGGACAGGGAGCGAAGTCTCCCCCGGGGCCCCCGAGGGGGTGTGGCCCTGCCGGCACCATGGCTCTGAACTTCCACCCTTGAGAACCCTGACAGAAGACATCTCTGTTGCCTTAGACCACCTCACCCCTCACCCCATAGAGCTGATGCAGATCTGCAGTCGTAACACCAGCGGGCACATCTCCGCGGAGATGCAGATTCTGAAACGTGCTTGGAAGCACAAAAGGTCTAGATCAGTGTTTCCCAACCTTTTTTGTGCCACGCCCCACCTTAACCTTTCTAAAATTTTTATGTCCCCCCCTATGTAACATACATAATTTTTAACATTAAAAAATTGATTTGTTCACTTAATAAACATAAATGATAGGTTCTAGGAAGAAATCACTATGAAATTGTTAACAAAACACAGTAAGTAAAATTTCAAAACATATAATGAAAAACATAAATTTAAATTCCAAATAATTTTAATACAGATTTTTCTATATTAATTTATTATTTTAATTTAGTGTGATTCCTTGCGCTTGATGCTCGCTGCGCAGAGATTTTATATTAGGTTCCAATTTGGTTAGCTTTAGTCTCAAGTCTCCATGTTGTGTTATATCCAGCCGATTTCTTTTTTTACCAGTAAATCATTTACAGCACCAAATCCACATTCAGCTAAAAATGAAGATGGAAACGGTAGCAATAGTTTTCTTGCATATTTGGTTGAATTTGGGTATTTGATTTCTATTTCCTCAGAAAGCCATGCCATCGCTCCTTTGATATTAAATAAAGCTTTAACTGACTCATCATTTTGCAATTCTGCGAGTTCTTCTTGATACTGCATATTTGATATATCAGACAAATCCACTAACATTGGCTGCATCATCCATGTTGGGAAATCAATTTGTTTTAAATCAGGAAATCTTTCTTTTAAATCAGCCGATAGAATATTCAAATGATTGACAATAACAAGTAAAGCAGTATCAGTTACTTCCCATTTTTGGAGCCAATGAAACTGTTTAAAGTTTTTGTTGTTAATATGTTTCTGACATAACTCAATATTGGTAATGAAACCAAATATCTTTGCTTTTGCATCGACAAGAGTTTTATTTGTTCCTTGAAGTTGCTTATTTAATATATTTAGTTTTTCAAAGATATCGGCTAAATAACTCACAAATGCTTTACCATCTATTGTTAACAGATACTTCATTTCAGGTTTGTCGCTTAAAAAATCACTAAGAGTATCAAACAGTTCCATAAATCTTTTCAAACAGTTTTCTTTAGATAGCCATCTTACTTCAGTGTGAAGTAAAAGTCTCACATGGTCTTCATTTGTTGTTCTTCACAAAATAGCTTGAAAAGACGCTCACATTTGGCACTAGCTTTAATAGCATTAACACACTTTATTACTGTATGTAATACTCCATTCAGAACAGGTGAGATGTTTTTAGCTACCAAGTTTTCCCTATGAATAACACAATGCACAAGAATCATTTCTGGATTCGCATCTTTCATAAATTTTATGCAGCCATTTTTCTTGCCCATCATATTGGGAGCACCATCTGCAGCACAAGATGTTATATTTTTCATTGGTATATCATTGACATCTAAGTAGTTTTTTAGCTTATTATATATATCTTTGGAGGTAGTGGTGCTTTCTAATCTTTTACAGAACAACATTTCTTCAGCAAAATGTCCTTTATCAATATATCTTACGTAAGTTATCAATACTGCCTCACTGTCTCTCAAAGTTGATTCATCCATTTGCAAGGAGAATTTTCTTGTTTTTAGCTTTTCAGTAAGTTGTTTTTCAATATCCTCACTCATTTCGTCTATTCTTCTGCTAACAGTATTGTCACTGAGTGGCATAGCTTTGACATCTTTGTCATCTTTTTCAAGAACCGTTTTAAGAAATGCTGATATTGACAGTCTTATTAAATTCTCTCCTATAGTGTGATTTTCTCCAGTTTTAGTGATGAATAAAGAAATTTGATAACTAGCCTCAAGAACACGATTATTAGTTGAAGTATGAGCAGTAAATAGAGACTTTAATGTTGTTCTTTTTTCAAAATTTTTCTTTAAAGTTTTAAAGTAACTCAAATCTGAATTAATATGAGCACTATGTTTCGCCTTCAAATGCGCCTAAAGACGACCTCATTTCATTGATTCATTGGTCAAGCATTGCTGGCATAAAAGACAAAAAGGAATCCACTCATCGTGAACAGCGGGTATGAACCCAAATTTTAAATATTCCTCCGAATATTGACGAGTTTTTTTCTTGCTTGCACCACTCATTTTACTATGGGCTATAAGAAATAAAAATAAGATCAATTAAAAACTAATATTAAAATATGTGTTAAAATATATTCAATGTGACATAGAGTAAACGTATACTAAAAATTCGTATTTATTTAAATGTATATAACACATTTACTACACTACCACTGCAAATCAAAAGGTATCTATATTTTTTCCACTTGACAAAATTTTCTGGAAAGTTATGCTTCTAAAATTAAAATTGTCGTGCATGCACTATATAGCCTCAATAATATTTATAAAATATTAGTGCTTTCTAGCCCCGATGCAAGAAGTACTTAATAAAGAGTTTAATATTGATAAAAATAAAATCAAATACTTACCAATTATATCTATACAATATATATATGTATATTTATTAAATCAACGAGCTTTTACAACAGTTTTGACTGACACTTATTTCAAATTAATACCAACTGAATGATGTGAAACACTACAGAAGTTGTGATGGGCCAATTAGGTGAGAATAACTGCGTTGTTTAGCGAGTTTTTAAAACATCGGGGTTCCACGCGGCAGACGGCACGCTCCGCGGTGAACCCAGGACGAAGTTTACTTGACGACGCCAATCACCCAGTTGATATTTTGGTCTTGTCAAATGAAATTATACTTAATAATTATTTACTGCAATTATTTAAGAATTGCATTTTTTGTTAAATTTGGCACCGATATCTAGCATTGCATTTAAATGGCCCGGGGCGAAAGAGTTAAAGTCGTGTCGAGTCCATTTTCAAATTGCCCCCCTTAACTATCGAATTGCCCCCCTGTGGGGCATGGGCCCCACGTTGGGAAACACTGGTCTAGATAGAGTAACCAGAACAATTCTGAAAGAGAAGAGCAACGTTGGGGGCTCCTGCCACCTTTTTTCAAGACTTACTGTGAAACTACAGCAATCAAGACAGCATGTGATTAATGCAAAGGCAGACATACAGACTAATGGAACATAGCGGGTGGTCCAGAGACAGTCTCGTACAATTTTGGTCAATTGATTTTTGACAAATTTGCAAGGAAAATTGAACTGGGGGAAAATATTCTTTCCAGTAGTTGGTGCTGAAATGACTGGACATCAATATGCAACAGAAACGAACCTCAGGCCCTGGCCGGTTGCCTCAGCAGTAGAGCGTCGGGCCCGGCATGTGAAAGTCCCAGGTTCGATTCCCGGTCAGAGCACATAGGAGAAGTAACCATCTGCTTCTCCACCCTCCTCCCTTCTCTCCTTTCTCTCTATCTCTCTCTTCCTATCCTGCAGTCATGACTTGATTGGAGCAAGTTGGCCCGGGTGCTGAGGATGGCTTTACGGCCTCTGCCTCAGGAGCTAGAATGGCTCCGGTTGCAACAGAGCAACGCCCCAGATGGGCAGAGCATTGCACCCTGGTGGGCGTGCTGGGTGGATCCTGGTCAGGGCGCATGTGGGAGTCTGTGTCTGCCTCCCCGCTTCTCACTGAATAAAAAAAAAGGATTGAGAAATGAAGCTCAACTATTACTTCATACAATGTACAAACAGTAACATAAATGTGTCACACACCTGAATACAGGAACTAAAACAACAAAAGTTCTAGAGGAATGTAAAGGTGAAGACCGTCAGACATTGAACTGGGCAAAGACTTCTCAGGGAGGGTATGAAAAGGGGTTGTGTCCGTCTTTTGACCACTGTGAATAACGTCACTGTGAACGTTTCTGTTTGATGACCCATTTTCCAATTCTTTTGGGTAGATTCCTCGGAGTGGAATTGCTGGGTCATGGGGTCGCTGTACGTTTAGCCTGTCATTCAGAGTAGCTGTGCCCTTGTACACTCCCACCACCCCCCGTGGGGGAGTGCCAGTGTCTCCACATCCTTGCCAACGCTTGTGACTTTCTGCTGCTGTTGTTGTCTGTTAAAAAAATCATAGCTATCTGCAGTTGAATTTTTATACATAGTTGGTGGGAATGCAAAAGGCTGTTTCTTCTAAAGTTACACCTATTCTCATACAGGACTCAGGGACTTCACTCCTTGGGCACTTACCTGAGAGAGAAGAAACCACATCTAAGCAATGACCTGAGTGCAGCTTTATTCATAATCTCCCCAAACTGAAAATAACCCCAATGTCCATCTGTAGATGGATAGATGGATGAATGGATAGATGGATAATGGATGGATGGATGGATAAATGGATGATGGATGGATGGATGGATGGATGATGGATGGATGATGGATGGATGATGGATGGATGGATGATGGATGGATGGATGGATGGATGATGGATGGATGGATGGATGATGGATGGATGGATGGATGGATGATGGATGGATGGATGGATGGATGGATGATGGATGGATGGATGGATGATGGATGGATGATGGATGGATGGATGGATGGATGGATGGATGATGGATGGATGGATGGATGATGGATGGATGGATGGATGGATGATGGATGGATGGATGGATGATGGATGGATGATGGATGGATGGATGGATGATGGATGGATGGATGATGGATGGATGGATGGATGGATGGATGGATGATGGATGAATTGTGGCGTCTCCACACCATGGAACTCTTGGCAATAAACAATAGACACCTGCAACAATGTGGGCGGGGCTTCAGAACATGACATGTGAAAAGCTCGACCCCAATGGCTCTGTCCTGTGTGACTCGATTTGTCAGACTTCCTGGGTAAAGCAAACCAGGAACATAAATGACATCAGCAATGGCTGGTGGCCGGGGAAGGGGAAGTGAGGGATTGCAGAGGGCACCAGAAACACGGTGCAGCGTTGGACACATCCTTGATCACAGAAGTAGTTTCACATTTGTGAAAAGGCATCAAAATTTAATCTCCAGACAGGTACCTATCAGACCTTTAAAAAATGGGCTGAGGCCCTGGCCGGTTGGCTCAGCAGTAGAGTGTAGGCCCAGTGTGTAGAGATCCTGGGTTTGATTCCCGGCCAGGGCACACAGGAGAAGCACCCACCTGCTTCTCCTCCCCTCCCTCTCCTTCCTCTCTGTCTTTCTCTTCCCCTCCCGCAGCCAGGGCTCCACTGGAACAAAGTTGGCTTGGGCGCTGAGAACAGCTCCGTGGTCTCTGCCTCAGGCGCTAGAGTGGCTCTAATTGCAACAGAGCAACACCCCAGATGGGCAGAGCATCGCCCCCTGGTGGGCGTGCTGGGGGGGTGTCCAGGTCGGGCACATGCGGGAGTCTCTGACTGCCTCCCCGCTTCTCACTTCAGAAAAATGCAATAAATAAATAAATAAAAATTAAAAAATTAAAAATGGGCTGATTAAAGAAAATGAGAAGGAGACGCAGTTTTCCATTGCGTGCTCAGATCCACTTTCCTGTAGGACAGGGACATGCACAGCTGCTGGCTGAGGACCCGGTGTCTCAAGACGGACAAAGAGGGAGTGAGGGGGGCGCCATCGTGTGGGGACGGGGCCAGGTCCCCACGGACGTCTGTGGCGGTTCTCTGGTTTTTCCTTGATGTTTTCTGTTCCTTCACCTCCTCCGTCTCCTCCTCCTCCCCATTCTTCACCGCGTTGACCATGTTCCTAAATTTGGGCGTAAAGACAATAGAGTGACTGGAAGATGGCCGCCATGCGTGCTGTCACTGATGACATTCCAGAACAGGACTCGGGAAGTTTTCCTAGGAGAAAACACCACGTCCCCGTGTTTCCTGCGCCGATAATTTAAAGAGTTGAAAACCCACGCACCGTGTTCTTCCTTCCCAGTGACACAGCGCGACGCCACCCAGGTGCCAGTGAACGAGGGGCAGGCTGCCTCGCCCCCGACTCGCCGCCACAGACTTCGGAACGGACGCAGGGGGTGGGCATGGGCACCTGGCGGGCAGCTTGAAGACGTCACATGATTCACACGCCCAGTGTCCCCTGCGGGACCCGGGGTTAATCAGGTGACCATTTCATCCTTGGATACGGGTGTTCATGAACTTTTCCTCAGGGAGGAAAAAAGATCCGTCGGAAAAATAAGAAATAATGAAGCTCGTTTTACTTTATTTCAGGGCTCCACCAGTGTCTCCGCGGGAGGCAGGGGGCCCTGTGGAGGAGGAGGAAGGGGAGCCTTTGGGGAGGGGGGACAGAAGAGGGAAGACAGAAGCAGAGGGAGGGGCCGGGGAACCCCTATTGGACTTCCAGTTGGAGGACGCCCAGCGCCTCCATGTTCACTGGTGAGGAGGGGGAGCTGGAGGAGGGGAGGGGTCCCTGGGTTGTTATTTTTTTCATCTTCTCTGTTAAGTGAAATAATGAAAAACCTTTCTAAAAAAATGTGTAGCCCGGAGAAGTTACAGCTTGCCCCCTATCCTTGCGTAAATGCCCAACGCTCAGAGATGTTGTCTTCTTTAAACAAAGACATCCAATGCTCCCCGTCCTGGCCTCTTGGGAGAGCCGGGCAGCCCCGCTCCCCGCTGCTCCGGTGACCCCCATAAAAGAGAAGCTTGCCACACACCCAGAAGCATTCCCCGGCAGACTTCTCCGAGGTACCCTCATACTCCAGATATCATCAGAGTTTTAATACATGAGTTTAATTCCAAGTTTGCTCCTTCAAACACTTTGGCTTAAACCTGTATGTTTATTTAAATAAGTGTTCAAGACTTTTTTTTTTTGTATTTTTCTGAAGTTGGAAACGGGGAGGCAGTCAGACAGACTCCCGCATGCGCCTGACCAGGATCCACCCGGCACGCCCACCAGGGGGCGATGCTCTGCCCACCAGGGGGCGATGTTCTGCCGCAATCGGAGCCATTCTAGCGCCTGAGGCAGAGGCCACAGAGCCATCCTCAGTGCCCGGGCCATCTTTGCTCCAGTGGAGCCTTGGCTGCGGGAGGGGAAGAGAGAGACAGAGAGGAAGGAGGGGGGGTGGAGAAGCAGATGGGCGCTTCTCCTGTGTGCCCTGGCCGGGAATCGAACCTGGGACTCCCGCACACCAGGCCGACACTCTACCACTGAGCTAACCAGCCAGGGCCTCAAGACTTTTTAAGTCACATTTTCAACTCACGGATTGAGAGTTTTTCCTAAAGCACATGCTCAAACACGCAGAGGGAACCCTTTTAATTTAAGATCGGCTAAAACTCAAAAGCATCCCTTAGGAGAGAGACCATCATCTCTAATGATAAAGTATCGGGGGGCGATAAATTCATGTGACCCTTCGGGAAAGTTTATGACCAGGCCACAACGGCACAGGGGACTTTACAAGGGGTCTGGGCATTGGATAGTCACCGAGGGCTGCCCTGCACATTATTTAGACCAGGCGTCCTCAAACTACGGCCCACAGGCCGCAATGCGGCCCCCTGAGGCCATTTATCCAGCCCCCACTGCACTTCTGGAAGGGGCACCTCTTTCATTGGTGGTCAGTGAAAGGACCACTATATTTGGCAGCCTTCCAATGGTCTGAGGGACAGTGAACTGGCCCCCTGTGTAAAAAGTTTGGAGATCCCTGATTTAGACAGATGAAACAAAGTCACACTCCTCAAGTCTTGACTGGACACCCCCCTACCCTCCACCCTTATTTCTAAAACACAGCAAAGCAATTTCAGTGCTGGAAATAGAACCCAGACATTGTCACGTTGAGGGAATTCTGGGGACCGTCCGCCCCGACCTGTTGTCCCGCACAGGGGAAACTGAGTCGCAGAGAGGACGGTCCCCGACCCGTTGTCCCCACAGGGGAAACTGAGTCCGCAGAGAGGATGGTCCCCGACCTGTTGTCCCGCACAGGGGAAACTGAGTCGCAGAGAGGACGGTCCCCGACCCGTTGTCCCGCACAGGGGAAACTGAGTCGCAGAGAGGACGGTCCCCGACCCGTTGTCCCGCACAGGGGAAACTGAGTCGCAGAGAGGACGGTCCCCGACCCATTGTCCCCACAGGGGAGACTGAGTCGCAGAGAGGACGGAGCAAGGTGTCATCTCCCGGTCAGTGGCCCCCACCACCCGGTCCTGTTTCCGCTTCTCTGCAAAGCTTGGTGCAGTGGCTGAGTTGCATTGATTCTTTTTTTTTTTCTTAACATGATAAAGCAGCATTTCAATTATATGTCTCTAACTAGTTAGTACTATATCTAAAAGCAGAAACGTAATATACACAAGAGGAGAGATGGGTGGACGTAACCTCCCCAGTTAAACCCAAGCCTAACCCCAGGGTTTCACAATCACGCGATGAGAAGTCAAGTCCTGCAGCTTCTCTCTCTCAAATCCCCCTCCACGACTTCCACTCGGTCCCTGCACCACTACCCAGCACTGCCCTCCCCGGTCCCTGGTCCCTGGTCCTCCTCGCTCTGATTCCTAGGTTCCCTGGTTCCCTGTCCAGCGGGCGGGTCTTTGAGACACTTCCTGAGACACCTCCTGTCTGTCATCTTCCAACTTTTCTCAACAGCAAAGTCGGTCGGTCACCGTGTCCTCCGTCAGCACCCTCCTGCTGCCTCCAGAAGGAAGCCCAAACTTGGTGCCTCGTCCTGCAAGAGCCCGACACCGGCCTTCCACCGTGCTGCCTCTGCACCCCGCAGCAGACACGCCTTCTTCACCAGACCGACATCTCTTCCAGGGGAAGCTGCCCACCCTCGGGGCCCCAGCCTGCTTTTGCGTTCCCACCCATCATGGGAAGCTACCGTCCATCACGGCTGGTTGATCGAGGGCCCCAAGCCCCAGATGGTGGGAGTGCAGCCTCTTAGCGTCCTGTGCTCAATTCTCTGCTGACCCGGCGTGATAGGAGGCCCCTTGCAGCCAGAGAGCGAGGGGGGCTCACACGTGGAAATGCAGTGACGAGGATGGGTAGGGAGGACACAGGAAGCCCCTGGACCCACCGGAGCTGAGGTCAGCCTGCGCTTGAGCTTCGCACGGAGCGAGCCAGCACGCTCCTTTTCTGTTCAGCAGAGTCGGTTTACAGCCAGGTCCCCCTGCCACCGAGAGCGTGCTGTTCTCTAAGCACCTGGGCTCCCAGGCCACGGGAACGACCACAGAAGGGACACTACTGATGCCCTTTCCATCCCTGTGGGTCTGGACACATTCCCATGTCCTCGTCGGAACGCTCCCCCTCCCTCCTCTGCTAGACCCTGGGGGGAGGTCTTCCCAGTGCCCCACACGGGTCTTCCTGCTGCCCTCCACGCCTTGGTCTGCCCCTCTGCCTGGGCTCCTAGCCCGCCTCGGCCCCCGCATGCTGCACGGGAAGCATCCGCGTGCTGCGCTTCTCAGCATCCACTTGACACGCAGCCGGCGATGATTGGTAAAAAGGTGCTGTGTTCATGAACGAGTCTCCCTCTCCGGTTCATTTCTCTCCCCCGTGTACGATGAAAGGCACGCTCTTCTCACGCTGGAAGGAGACGTCCACCCCGCGTCCTGTTATCTCTCCAGCAGCTGAGGCAGCAGGATCTGCTGGTCCCTGCAGAGCGGGCGGAGGCTGGGGTGGGCCGGAGAGGGCAGGAGACGGGCGGGACAGAGGTGAGGGTCACACACAAACCGGGCAGGCGGGCAGAACTATCTGAGCAAACGTCTGTGGAAATTATAGGACATCATGAAAGCGAGGTTTCCATTTAGGTAGTCAGGACGGGCGTTTTTTAAATTCATTCCTTGCCTTTCTCGCAAAGACGTGGTGGTGGTGGAGAGGGGAGCAGAGAAGCCTTCCCAGCTCGTGAATGATTGTGAAGCTACACCGGATGCAGCCGGCGAACAGCCCCGGACGGGACACAGCGAGGCCTTCCCAGCAGGACCCGGGCGTGGGCCTGTGGGGAGCCCGGGCCCATCCCCAGCGCGCATGAGAGCGGCTCTCAGGGGGCTAGAAAGGGGAGGGGCAGCCACCGCTCCCACAGACTGGGGTTTCCCAAGTCCCCTCGTGGGGTTTCCACTTGTGGCCCCAGCTCACGGCCGGCCACCAAGGTCTCCCACCTGGAGGGGTCAGGTCAGGAACGAGCCACTGCCCACCAGAGCTGTTCCGACAGAGGCGGTCACAGGGCATCCTGGTCCCCCGGTCCCCCTGGAGCCCCGCAGGGTCAGGAGAGAGAAGACCAAGCCACCTCCAGGGCCCGTGAGGTGTTTCAGCACCGGCCTGTTAGCTGCTGCTTCTTTTTTTAAAGGATGTTGTATTTTTTTTTTAATTTTTTGTTTATTTACTTATTCATTTTAGAGAGGAGATAGAGAAGGGGGAAGGAGCAGGAAGCATCAACTCCCATATGTGCCTTGACCAGGCAAGCCCAGGGTTTTGAACCGGCGACCTCAGCATTCCAGGTCGACGCGTTATCCACTGCACCACCACAGCACTTTCAAGAAACTTCCAGGGATGGCTGGGACACTGTTTCCTTCTGTGCTGCCCTGACATCCCTGTAGAACTGGGCCTGAAGGAACAGAAAAAGCGTCAACTCAGAGCTCAGGAGGAATGGGAGTCGACCGCAGACATACCGGGGAACGCGGCGTTGACGCTGAGGAGTGGTGACCGGCTTGTGGGACACAGCAGCTGGAGAGCACAGGACAGGGCTGGGGGGGCACCGGGAAGAGAGCCGGCTCTGTCCCCTCTGCGGAAGCACCCCCACCCCCCAGTCAATGTCGGCAGCAGTCCCTTCTCCGGCATTCTCCCGTCCCGCCCCAAGGGGCCAGGGGCCAAGCCCTCCCCCAACCAAGAAAGGAGCGAAGTGACTCTGGAGAGGGTTCAGAGGGGAGGCAGGGGTGGGTGTGGGGGGCCGGCAGCTCCGAGAGAAAGTGCCCAGGCTCTTCCCTGCCTTGGTGCCCAGGACCCTGGAACCCAGGCTGATCCCAGGACAGGAGGTGGAAGACTTCCTCTCTGGAGGGAGGAGCCGGCCACAGAGAAAGCAGAACCAATGCCCATGACGGAGTCGCCCCCTCTCCAGCTCTGACGGGGCGGCAGAGTGGGGAGCATCTTCTCCTCTCAATCGATGGGGTTGGTCGGGAAGGCCCCACGTCCCGGGGGCACCCCTGGGGCCTCTCATAAGCTTCCACACGGCGTGTCAGTGGGACAAGGGCGGCCGGCCACCGTCGCACTTTGACACAAAGGCTGCCAGTGTTGTGCGTCCAGGTGTGCACTCCGTCCTGCGGTTGGTGGCAGCCTGCAAACCACAGTGAGAGAGAGTGAAGGCTATCCTGCTGGAGAAGCGGGGGGGGGGGGGTTCCGAGACACCCCAGCTGACAGCCTTCTGACCACGGGCACCAGGGGGACCCCAGGCAGGATGTCACCACCTTGCTGATCCCATCCCAACCTGCTGGCCTACGCAGCGGTGAGCAGATGAAACGGGGGTTTGTGAAGTGGCAACAGAATCTGAGGCCCCGGCCGGTTGGCTCAGAGGATAGAGCTTCAGCCCCGGCATGTGAACGTTCTGAGTTCGATCCCCGGTCAGGGCACACGGGAGAAGTGACCATCTGCTCCTCTCCTCCTCCTTCTCTCCCATCTCTCTCTCTTCCCCTCTCACAGCCAGTGGCTCCACTGGTTTGAGTGTCGGCCCCGGGTGCTGAAGAAGGCTCGGTTGATTCAAGTATCGGCCCCAGATGGGAGTTGCCTGCTGGATCCCGGTCGGGGCGCATGCGGGAGTCTGTCTCACTATCTCCCCTCCTCTCACTTAAAAAAAAAAAAAAAAAAAAGAATCAGACAGACTTGAAGGGTGTGAGGAAGTTGCCCACCAGGTTATCCAGGAGGCAGAAAGTTCCAGGGAGGCTCTGGCAGGGGCTGCACCCTGTGTGGGGAGGAGCTGCTGGGAGGCCAGAGGCTCAGAGCCGGGGACAAGAGGCCAGACCTGGAAGGGGTTCTCATCACCAGATCGGGCGGGTCTTACAGATGCTGGTCAAGGCGGCCTTTCACACACGGACAGGTGAGCCCGTTCGGAGGAGGGCTCAGATACGACGGCGTCCTCATGACACCGTTTCACCTGTGCAAAGGGTGCGCACCCTGGGTCCCCTGGAGATGTCTGCCGGAGCCGGAGGTGAGGCGATGGGGCGGGAATCCTTCACCAGGGCCACCGGGGCTGTGCCTCCTGCTTTGTGGTCCAAGCGACCTGGTTGAGCTTGCAAAGCAGTGACGGGGCCACGCCCCCTTTCAGCCTCCACCGTTGGTCAGCTGGAGGCGTCCGTCTGTCCTGGAGCGAACACTCTCTCAGCAAGTCTCACGTCACTCTGGGGTATAGTTTGGTAAGGAGGGCTGGTCACGTGCTTGGTTCTTTACTTCCATTGACCGGTTTTCAGAATCCTAAGTCAGTTTCCTATTACTGGCTAAAGGTGACCAACAGTGCTTTATTTGCTGGACACGACGACGAACTGGTGGGATTTTACTGTCACCGACAGGTTCCACCCACTGCAGCTGTTCTTACCCCGATGCTCGTCTCCTGCCATCTCTGGCCTGTGGAGGCATCTTCAGGCTCATCCCTGAGTCTTTCTGACGGGACCCCCGGAGTCACCAACAGCTTTCTGGACTTCCTGCAGAATAAACAAACTGCTCCGGGCTTATGTTGTGTCTGTTTGTCCCAGACCGTAAGGCGGCCGTGTCTTCAAGGAGGAACCGCAATTGATCTGGACAACGCGGTGGTGTCACTGGGTGGCAGAACGTTTCTAGTCTTTTCAGTGGCCAGGGCCAGGAAATACATTGTTTCAGAGAGAACATATCATGAGTTCACACTTGATCTTTCAGACAAATTCAGAACGCCTAGGTCTCACCTAACTTCCTTCACTTTATGTATGTATCTCTTTTCTTTCAGGCTGGGAATCTTACTTGCTTTAACTGACAGTGTCAGAGTAACAAGAGCAACATTGTTACTAAAATGGGAATACATTTAATACAGTCTAAGCCATTTTTTGCTTTCTTTTTTTTTGTTTTTCCTTTAGACTATGTCCCACTAGGGATGTATAGTCAAATTATAGTGTGTGTGTGTGTGTGTGTGTGTGTGTGGTTTATTTTATTTAGGGCCCTGGCCTGTTGACTCAGAAGTAGAGCATCAGCCTGGCGTGTGGAAGTCCCAGGTTTGATTCCTGGTCGGGGCACACAGGAGAAATGACCATCTGCTTCTTCACCCCTTCCCCTTCCTATTCTCTCTCTCTCTCTCTCTCTCCCTCCCCCTCTCTTCTCCTCCCACAGCCATGGCTCGAATGGTTCAAGCAAGCTGGTCCCAGGTGCTGAGGATGGCTTCATGTCCTCTGCCTCAGGCACTAAAAATAACTGAGTTGCCAAGCAACGGAGCAGAGGCCTCAGATGGGCATAGCATCACCCCCATAGGGGGTTTGCCAGGTGGATCCACATATGGGAGTCTGTCTGTCTGCCAACCTGCCTCTTACTTAATAAAAAAAAATTATTTAGAAAATAAAATTTATGGGGTGACATTGACCAACAAGAGGACATAAGTCCCAGGTAAACCTCTTGATAGCATTTGAACTGTTGATTGCGTTGTGCGCCCATCCCCAAAGTCAGGTCATTTTCCGTCCCTGTATTTTCGTCTCTCTTTATGTAGTGTTTTAAAATTCTCTAAAATTATTCCTGTCTGCAAGGTTAAGCAACCAAAATGATACAAAATCAGTTGTATTTGTTTGATATTTGTGTGTGGGGGGGAGAGATTTCTATTTTGTTCATTTTGATTTAGTTTTTTATAGTTAATGGAAAACATTTCTATGACTCCAAATTCAAACCTCTATGTTCTCTACAGAGGAGCCAGGCTTCTGTCGTGGCCCCTACACCCTGCTCTCTCCCACCCCGTTTGTGTCACAGCTGAGCCCCCCACTGTTGTTTTACATTGAGATTTGGCATATATTTCAGCAGAAGAAGAATCATAATACGAGTCTGTCGCAAGCACAACTCTGATGAGATCTTAAAAGCGTTTATAAATGCGTGCGAAAGGTCGACTTGAGTTGCGTATCACAGGCGAGATCGTTAGCGATGTCCAGAAAACGGAGTGGGGGGGGCGCGGGGAGAGCCCTGGTCATCACCGTCCAGAGGGTGGGCGTCTCAGTCAGGGTTCCGCTGTGAAGAACAGGACCCGCGGTGGCTGGCCCAAGCAGGAAACAACTCATGAGAGGCCATGACAGAATTGCGCATTCACAGGCTCCGGGCAGAGAGTAGCTTTCGGACTGACTTCCAGACTGCGCTGTAGAACGCCGCCTGGCCTGGGGGGGGGGGGGACCCAGGGGCTGCTCCCGGCCCCCTGCCTGTGCCGCTCCTGCTGCGCCCCAGTCAGAACCCAGTGTTCACACCCTTCCTCCAGGACCCCACGGCCCCTTTCCTTCCACACCCACGACTGGGCATCTCACAGACCAGGGTGGCCAGTGTCCTGAGAAGGTCATTTCCAGCTCTCCCTCCCCTGTAGCTCAGGAGGCAACAGCAGAGGACAGGATGGGAATGAGGGTGATTGCACACCCACCTGCCAGACACACGGGGCGGAAGGAGTGTTGTAACATTGTCATACCTGCAGTGGCAGAACCATTGTAGTAATAAAAGCTTGTCATGCCTTCTCGGGCCTTTTTTTTTTTCCCCCAAGGGGGAAATTTTAAAAGGGGACTTAAAAAAGAGAACCTTGCTTATATGTGATGTGTGCCTTGGACATCAGGTGTCAGCCCTAAGTGTCCCTGCACTACACTGGTGTGATTGCTACACTTTAGGCGGGTGATGCGCTCTTAGATCTGACTTCCAGAAAGTGCTCTGATGTTCATCACCAACCAGTAGGAGAGACAGACGCAGTGGAGTGGAGCAGGCAGGCAGGCAGCGGCCACCTCTCCTCCCCGAATGCGGAATGCGTCCTGGTGGGTGGGGGAGGGACCTCACCAGGCTCATGGAAGCCGGGCCGGCAACCAGGGTCTGGGTCCTCCGACTCCCAGACTCAGTGGACACACGGAATGAGTAAAGGAGCTCCGAATCCCTGCGCCTGCTCCGAGCGCAGCAGCCTGGGAAAGGCGGTACAGAGAAGAAGGCGCAGGCCCATCCGGGTGCGCAAAGCCCAGGCCGGGCTGCGTCCCAGCGCGGGCAGGACCACAGGGGAGAAAACTCCTCTCGCCTTCTTTTTGTTTCTGAAATTTTCAATTTGGAATTTCAAATAAACGGATAGCCAGCCGACAGCGCTTCTGCTGCTCTGGATAAGCCGGGGCCTTTCCGGAGTGGGGGCAGGGGGTGGTCAGGCGAGGTGGGGCTGGGCACGGGGCTCCAGAGGCACCTCCAGCCGTCGGATGGTGAAGCGCGCGGGTCAGGGAGAAACTAGAAACAATGAGCTCTGTTGCGGAGCCACCTTGGTGTGAGGACCTGCTCTTCCCCGCCGACTGTGGGGGAAACGTCCCCTCGAGCGGCCCGGGGCTCGCGCAGGCCGCCCTTGAGCTTTCTAACGCGGCGGTCCTGCACTTGGGCCCGAGGAGCAGCCTAGGCCGAGCGCTCCGCCGCCCCGAGTTCAACTTCAATACAAGGGCCCGGGCCGCCCTTGATCACGCGGCTTGCCTGACAGCCCCGCGCAGGCCCGGGCCTAATTGAGCCCGGGTCACCTGGGAATAGGTTCAAAGGCATCGAAGCCGTAAACCACCTCCAGGCCCAGAGCCAGAGCGGCCTGGCGAACAAAGAGCCCCCCCCCCCCCCCCCCCGAACCACTTCAAACAGGCCCGCGCTCGGCATCCAGGTGGCGCGAGGCCGGGGTCCACGGCGTCGCCGGCGGAGGCCGGGCCCTGAGCTCCCGCCGCCCCGCGCCTGCCTGCCTGCCTGCGGCCGCCCGCGGGCGCCCAACGCAGGGGTGGCCGCGCAGTTGCCCAGAACGCTCTCGATCCGGTGCCGACTGGAGGAGACGCCGAGCCGGAGCGCAGCGGCCGGGGCCCTGCTGCACCGGCCTAGCGGCGCCCCTGCCCCGCACCCCGGGCAGGACCACGCGGGCGGGCGACGCGGGCACCGCCGCTCCCTGCAGAGGTCCGCTGTGCCGCTCAAGTTCTAAGACACTTAGGAGGAGGGTCCGAGAAGGGGTCAGAGCCACGGCTTCCCAACAAGCTGGGGTGAAAACAGCCCCACCCACACGGCCTGGGCAGAGCCAGCGGCGACTCCGGGAGTCCTTGCGGTGCGTACGTGGGGAGCGGCGTCTACGATGGCTCCCGGGTGTCCCCATGCCCGCCGTCTCGGCGCCGGGACCCCTGCCCGCGCGGGTCCCCAACCCCAGGTGGAGCCCGAGCCACGGTGTGTACTCGCCGCACGCCCATGGGCCCCGGTGACCCCGGGGGTTCCCCGCCGTGTCCTCACCTCCTGGGAGCGCATCGAGGGTAAGACTCGCCACCGGCACCCCTCGCGCCCCGCGGGAAGTCCCGCAGCCCGGCGGGGCCCGAACTCCACGTTAAGGAGCAGACAAAGCCAGGTCGGCTGAGCCCAGGGCGCGGGGCAGCCGGAGAGCAGCCAGAGCCCGCGGTGGAGGCGCTGGCGACCCGCGGGGGTCGGGCCTCAGCGGTGCCCGCCGCGGTCGGGGCCGAAGGGGGAGGCAAAACTGAAAGCGCCGCGCCGGGGGGCGGGGGCGGCGGGCGAAGGCCCCGGAGCTTGTCCGGCCCCCGGCCGCGGCGGCCAATCAGCGCGCCGCCCTCGCTCCTGACAACTATTTAGCAACCCAGCCCGGCTAGAGTTTCCAAAAAAGTTAGAATAACTTCCTCTCCCGGAGACCTCGGTTTTGCACTAACCGGCCTTGAAATCAGAGCCCTCTGGAGCAACCCCGAGAGCGTGTGCTCGGCCACCGCGGGCTCGGCCAGCGGCGCGCGCTCGGCGCCCGGCGCCCCCAGCCCCACGCGCGCCGGGCGGGCGCCATGGAGGAGGGCTCCAGCTCGCCCGTGTCCCCCGTGGACAGCCTGGGCACCAGCGAGGAGGAGCTCGAGCGGCAGCCCAAGCGCTTCGGCCGGAAGCGGCGCTACAGCAAGAAGTCCAGCGAAGATGGCAGCCCGACCCCGGGCAAGCGCGGCAAAAAGGGCAGCCCGAGCGCGCAGTCCTTCGAGGAGCTGCAGAGCCAGCGCATCCTCGCCAACGTGCGCGAGCGCCAGCGCACCCAGTCGCTCAACGAGGCCTTCGCCGCGCTGCGCAAGATCATCCCCACGCTGCCCTCCGACAAGCTCAGCAAGATCCAGACGCTGAAGCTGGCCGCCAGGTACATAGACTTCCTCTACCAGGTCCTGCAGAGCGACGAGATGGACAATAAGATGACCAGCTGCAGCTACGTGGCCCACGAGCGCCTCAGCTACGCCTTCTCCGTGTGGCGCATGGAAGGCGCGTGGTCCATGTCCGCCTCCCACTAGCGCCGCGCCACACACGTCCGGACCGGCGCGCCAGGGTAGGTGCTGCGCGCGCGATGGGCTCCCTCCCCCTTGGGGTGGTGGGGGCGGGTGGTCCGGTCCAGGCGTCCCTCCTGCGGAGACCCGCCTGGCCGCGGCGGCGTAGTGGGGGAGCATCTTCTCCTCGCAATCGATGGGGTTGGTCGGGAAGGCCCCACGTCCCGGGGGCACCCCTGGGGCCGGCCTTTCACAAGCTTCCACACGGTGTGTCAGTGGGACAAGGGCGGACTGACGACCCGTCGCGTTTTCCATTCTTATGTCGTGTGGGGGTCTGTGGGTGACTTTTGGGGGAGTGAGCACCAGAGGAATCGCCTGGGGCAGGCCAGGGGCAGAGAGATGGGGCCAGGGCCAGCTGCCTTTTGCGTCCCTCGTAGTAGTGGCGGCCCTGGAAGCTGCCCGAGTTGGGTCGTGCCGGGTGGTGGCTTTGCCCTCTCCTCCGGGAACGAACACCCCGTTCCGCCCGCGCGCCTGCAGGTTCGGTGGGCGCCAGGGTACGCACCGGCGGCGCCCAGGTTTGCCTGGAGAGGGTGGGAGGACACTGTCCGGTGCTGGCGGCTCCGTGGCCAACGCAACCCGGGACCCGGGGTGGCCCCTCGCCAGGAGCTCAGGGGACGAGGCCTAGGCTGATGCGCGCAGACCGCAGCGCGGGGGCTGGGGCAGGCACCACTGCTGGGAACCCCCGCTGCCCGCAGGCAGGTGGAGCGGACCCCGGCGCTAGCAGCCTGTCGTGTCAGCCTGGAACCTGGACAGTCTTGGCGGGGGGCGGGGGGAGCTCTGCGGGCATCGCGGTTCAGCGTCCAGCTCCGCTGGGAAGCGCCAGGGGTCCAGGCTGGGAAACAGGTTGGGGGGAATGGGAGCCGGTACTGGTCGGGTCCCGCGGGTGCAGGCAAAGGGGACAGAGCTGCTGAGAACCCTGGGAGTTGGGTTTCCTCTAGAAGAGTGTCCAGGGCGTCCCGCACCCGCTCCTTCTCATCAGACACCTTGGAGGTCCCTTCAGACTAACGCCAACCGGGGAGGCGCCATCCTTCCCAGAAGGCTGCGTGGGGCTAGTGGCTCCCGCGGGAAATTTCTGGAAGGGTGCACGATTTTTATTTTTATTTTTGGAGGGTGAGGGGATATGAAAAAAAAAATACTTCCTACACAGGATGTTTAGTTTCTTCCTCACCTTGCAATGTTTTCCTATAAAAGTCTCTACTTCGCACAGAAGGAATTTAGATCACTGAGGAGAGAGCAGCCCCCCACTCTCCCAAACAGACCTAGTTCTTTCCCTCTTTTTAAATGTGGTCTATAATATCTGCGAATGTTTTTGTTGTGCCTACAAAAAGCTGACCTCGCACAGCTGGGTTTTATTTATTTATTTTCGGTGCCACGGAAAATTATCCTGATGAAACAGCCCTGTAAAGGAATGATCGGCTTATAGGTCATTAACAAAGAGTTTTAGCAGAGGATAACTTATGGGAATCTTCTCCTATCTTTGTCAAAAGCAGATGGAAAGTGTCTCAATCACATATTTCTCCAGGAAAGAGGGTTTGGATTGGCTGGGTTCTGAAATGCTGCAGTAGAATAATACATTAATTCTGGGTTTTGCTGCCCAAATTATGAGCTTCCATTAGTCAATCGCATGTACCCTTTAGACATCCATAGTTTACAGCACATCTGAAGTAAGAACAAACAGATGAGGAATGTCATCTTTTAAAAATATACACATGTAGCTCTGTTGAAGGAAAATGCCAACAGAAGGATCGTTAAGATTTTCCTCGAGAAAATGGTTGAAAACACACACCAGGAGCTATATACCTTCATGCAGACTTTAGGGTTAAAGTTACCATTCATTACCAAGTAATCATATTCTTAAAACTGAGAGAAGCAGACATCGATCACAGTGGGAGATTATATACAAATAAAAGGCAGTACTTGTAATAAATAAATGGTAAGTGTTAAGAGTTTGTTTGGGAGGGAATCCTTAAAAAGTAACAAATAACACATTCAGCTAGAGAACAAATGATCTCTAGGGGGATCCATGTATTTTTATTTTTTAGGAAATTGAATCTAATTGACTGGTTCCAATAAACAGGTTTCTTTAAGGAGATAGATAGATACCCACCCTGCCCAGTAGGAGAAGGAAATACTGATGTTCTTGGTGTTTAGAATGATCTCAGCACACCCAGTGTTGACTTACAAGCATATTAGGCAAACACTTTCCATTCTTTGTGCTTTTAAAACTGTTAGTCTCGATGAGTAGAAATGCACTCTGCGTTGGGTTTGAGTTCCTGAAAATGTTGCTGAATGGCATTTGTTATTTATTTGTAACGTTTGAAAGAAACCTTCGCTACATGTAGCTCACCAGAGAATGTCTAGACCTTTCAGGGCGTGGTATGTGATTTTAATGTTTAGTTATGTGTTTTCACACACACATAAACACACACACACACAGAACTATATCTAGATGAGTGACAGCAATGACAAAAAGTCTAAGTCATCCCTTTGATACAAGGAGAAACACAGGAGCTTGTATGGCTGCTTATTGACATTTATCCTGACTGTATTTGGGGGCGGAGGTGCTGGTATATAAAACCGCAGACAATAAATCAGGTGTCTTTGGACAGTCAGCTGGGTTCAGCTGATGGAAAACTCTCAAAAAGGAGTTTTCAGTAGGTTCATGTTTGAACTGAAAATGCCTCAGTTTCAGGATCAGGGTCAGAGGCACCTGGTGTGGGGGGTGAGGGGGGAGGTCGACGATTACTTATTGGACACTTCCCCTTTCCTTCTGCTTTGTGATAGAAGAAAACATCTTCTCGAATGTCTGCAAAGCAGGCACAGATTTCCAGTGGGCTACCATATTCAACCAACGAACTTGTTTTGTTTTTTTTCCCTGAGAACTTGTATTAACTTTGGAGAACAGAGGACGACCCTCTCAGTATTTAATAAGTGTAAGCCTTGGCCTTCCTCCTGAAAATTCACTTCTTGGAGGTGCTGGCTAACTGTTTTAATCGGAATGCTAGCCGGTCTCAAAAGAAAATGAATTCCCCCTTGGAGAACGGAAATGCAGAATTTTAGCAGAGCTTTCGATTGGTCAGAAGAAACAGAATGCAAGACAGAGGGAGCTCCCTGAATTCTAAGCCGTGTTCTGTCATAAAAAGCCCCGTCGGTAAGATCCGATGGAAGGATGCCGGGAGCTGACCTCCGTTCTGTGGATATTGTTCCCTTAAATATCAGCAGAGAGTCTGGTGATCCATCATCAGGCCAGAGGCTGCAGGGGTGGGACTTTGAGAGTGGCTGTTTGAGGTCAATTAAAATATATAGTCCTGCACTGAGCTTTACTGAAAACTGCACTATTTTCAGACACGTCTTGAGAGACTGAAAAAACCTAGTTTTCGCCATCCTCGCTGCACTGTATTGTGGACAGATGGCACAGATGCCCGCTTCCGTCTGCCTGGCAGAAAGATCATGAAGTAAACTTCTTTGTGAGCAGAGCATTATAATTCATAGCTTTAGTTTAAATTTGGGTTGTTTTTTCTTTTTTTAAAAAAAAACACCCCGAAATATTTTAATAAGCCGATTTTAAAGGCTGAACTTTTATGACAAGTTTTTAAGCTTCATATATATATATATATATATATATATATATATATTAATCTATCCTCACTGGTGTCTTTAAAGCCCCCCGTGCTCGCACGCTGGAATGTCTGTTTATATTTGCGTCTTTTCATGGGAGAGGATAAATGCTCTGCAGGAGGCAAACCAAAGACAAAGCTTTCCACCGGCAGAGAGTTCACGGAGGAGGCAATAAAACTCCAAGACGAGGTGCGCGTGTTACTGTAGCCAAGAAACAGAGAAGCCATAAAGAAGAAATAGCGTGTCCGAGAGACAGACATGGATGAGTTCAAAGTAACACCGAGTTGAGACACTGGAAACAGAAACTGCCTAGAAAGATACCCCATGTGGCCACCTGAGTCCACGCACGTGATGGAATGGTATGGAGTGGAACACAGGCACACACACACGCACGCACACACACGCGCACACGCACACGCGCAGTGTATGTAGAGCAGGAGAAACTGGAACACACGGTCTGGAGATGGGGTCCACACCACTCTCCTGGCTGTGATGTCGTAGGGTAGTGGTGTAGGGGGTCCCCCCTGGGAGAAACTGAGTGATGAATATCACAGGCCCTCTCTGTATTATTCCTTATAACTCTTTGTAACCATTACCCCAAAATGTAAAGTTTAAAGAAAGAGTTCTTCCACAAGAATTTAAATTATGTTTCTGTCTTCAAGTGAGCAAATTATACGAGGAAGTATTATTATGCCATATCTCAGAATAATAAACTAAAAAAATACACTTTGAGCAAAAATCCATTTTCCCCCCTTGATGTCAGTTGTAGTATTCTTGTTCTTCTTTTTCAGAATACAAGGAATCTCAACCTGTTTCCAATATGTAATTAACCAGAGGTGGTTCTTTATAATTCCTAAAGAATAGACCTCCAGAAATCTGGGGGAAATACCAACTAATGCACTTATTCTTATACTAATAGAGAAAATATTCTTTCCAAGAAAATTTAGGAAATATTTATCTGAAACTGGGACTTTTGTTGTCAACCTAATCTGTGTTGACTTACATCACACACACACACACACACACACTCACACACATGCAGGGATACACTCTTCTAAAGGCAATAATTTATAAAAATTATTTACTAAGCAGTGTAGACTCTAAAGGTTGAGTATTTAGACTCAATTTTAGAGCCATACACAAAGGGAGCAGGGTGTGTGTGTGTGAGAGAGAGAGAGAGAGAGAGAAAGAGAGAGAGAGAGAGATCAAACCCTTAACTCAGTTGTGATTATTTTAAATTAATATTTGTTTGTCCTAAGAACATATTTTGTATTTGGTTGAGTAGTCAACCTTTGAAAGCAAGTGAGTTACATCAAGTGTGCCTTAACTTCATGTTAGTTTTGGAAGGAGACACAGTGACCTGTGATTGAAGAATGATGTTCCTTCTTCACGCTGATGTAAACCTGGGCACCGTGGGGATTTTTTTTTCCCTTCGGTGATTACTAATGGTTACAAGGAGACTTGAAGCAGACACTGGAAAAGCCAGCATGTAACTTCATCCTGACACGAGAGACATTTGCAGTGGTGAGTTGAAAATAGAGTCATTCTGAATCAAAACAGCGTTTTACATGCTCCGAATACCTATATTATTGTGTCCGCAGCTTGGCGGGGTAGAGTGCTGTGGTCCTGCGGTCATGGGTAAGGAAGCGTCCGGTGGAGAAAGTCGGAGTGTCCACTGTCTGTCGGGGCTCTGAGTGACCGCCCAGTTTCCCCTTGTTATATCCCTGCCTCTGTCACTTGACCAGGGGACAAGTTCAAGGGCCAGCGTCTCCTGTGTGTCTCCTGTCACACTGTCATTTTACTTCTCAGATCCTGAGAGCAATGCCTTTAGCCTCCGGTCGGTCCTTCCTTCCTTCCTTCCTTTGGGTCAGAATTTCTCCATCGATTAAATGAAAGGCCAGGCTTGAACCTGAAGCACTTTCAGTTTTCATATTCAGTGATTCTGAAAAAAAAAAATCCTCTTTCTTCTTAGCTCCCATTCAGCCTTAAAAAAAAACAAAATAGCCACCAGCATCTTTTTTTTTGGGGGGGGGGAGGGGGCGGAAAATGGTAAATTCACTTGTGTCGCCCTGGCATTGGGTTTGTCTTTCTGGCCGTGGGACGGCGGCTTCCCATTTGTTTTTCTGGCTGTGCAGGGTCTGGTGTGGTAACTGACAACTGACGGGAAAGATTTGGGCAAAAACCCTTGGTGTTTATATTAACCCTTTGATGGTGGCTGACCAGGAGACCCAGCCGCCTGCTGTGAGGTTTGTGGTGTGGTCACAGAGTCTTTGCAGAGCCCTCTGGGCAGAGGGCAGAGAGCAGGCATAGGGGACATCGGAGGGCTGGCTCTCAGCGTTGTGTGTGTGTGGGGGGGGGGACAGGGGGGGTAGGGAAGCGGAGAGGAGGAGGGAGCCTATATCTGACTTCCCCCGAGGAGAACAGATGCCCGGAACTTTCGCCGTTCATGCTGTCGCTCTGTGCTGTGCATATAAAAACGCCACTCTAGCCTTTCCGTGAAGGTCTCTCTGAGCGGTGTCCCCCTTCTTAAGCGATGATCTGAGAGATTTCTGCCTGCCTCCGAGGCCCAGGGGGGCTCCGGGAGGGAGACAGCTTGTAAAAGAGGCACATTCCCGGAAAGAAAGGAGGAAAGCACAGGCACGGCTCGGCTGGCCACCGCGGCCTGACCGGACTGCCCGCTCGCCTGCCTGCGGCCCTGGCCCGTTTCTTTGTGTGCTCTGCTTTGAGCCTCCCCTAAGCCACCGTGCTAGCGGGCAGGACCCTCTTTCCCTCCCGAGACCGGGAAGTAAATGTTGAGTTACTACGCCCTCCTCCTCGTCACCTCAGTGTTTCACGTAGCTTTGGTCTGCCGGGGTGCAGAGGGGTCAGACTTTCTGGTCCTGGGGGTGGGGGTGGGGTGCGAAGGTTCCTGTTACCTCGTCCTCCACGCCCCTAACTTTGACTTGGAGGAAGAAGGTAGCCAGGCAGGCCCGCCTTGCATGGTTCGCGAGGTCAGTACACGGTGTTGGGTCACTTCCAGAAAGCGTGTGCGGGTTTAAAATCCTTTCTTAACGAGATGCCCTTGGTAACGCACAGTAAAGGAATGTATGGGACCTTCAGGAAGTGCCTCAGCGACTGCAAATTGGGCAGGAGCGGAGACGTGGAGAGGCGTTCTTGATTTCCTCAAGCTGAGCATCATGCAATCGGGGTTTCCACTAGAGATGAATGCCTCCCAGACTGCACTGCCTACGCTGGGCTCCTGAGGGCCCTTTGGAATGCCCCCAGCCACCTGACTCTCCCCTTTTGTGCTACCTGGGTGGAGGAGGGACCCTCAGAGAGGAAGGTCTGATGCTTCGTGCCCCCTTTTTATTTTTCTGTCGGGCGAACATTTCACCTCCAGCCACACCCCTGCGCCCAGCGCCCAGCGCCCAGCACGCTCCTGCCTTTATTCTCCTCGCTGAGATCTCATTGTTGTTGTTGTTCACTGAGGTCCACGGGGGTTTTGCGTTCCAGTGAACAACAGAGGAGGAACAGATGGAGGGACCCTCACGGCACCAGGGGAGCAGACACGCCGCCAGGGTCCCCTGAGCCCAGCGTTCCTGGGAATTTGGGGATGGCTCTGGAAGAGACATGGTCCCTACCTCTGTGCTTGGTGACTCATGCCCCTTCGTTGCCCACATCACTGTTTTCTAAGAAAATCGTTCCACTGATACTAGACCAGAAGTGCCCCCATTGGGTACCTGTGCCCTAGGAAACCTGGAGTGCTGTGCTGGGTGTGTTTCTTTTATTATTATTGATTTCTCTTGTGCACAATGACCTGCTCGGATCACCCCAACACCACGCATGGCTCCAGGGGTGTCCAGGGCTGAGGCGGATTCTCCCCACCACACACACACACACACACTCACACACACTCACACACTCACACACACACACACACACTCACACACACTCACACACTCACACACACATACACACACACTCACACACTCACACTCACACACATACACACACTCACACACACATACACATACACACACTCACACTCACACACACATACACACACATACACACACACTCACACACATACACATACACACACTCACACACACACATACACACACATACACACACTCACACACACATACACACACACACTCACACACTCACACTCACACATACACACACACTCACACTCACACACACTCACACTCACACACACTCTCACACACAGACACAAACACACATACACACACTCACACACTTACACTCACACACATACACACACACTCACACACACATACACATACACACACTCACACACACACACACATACACACACATACACACACACTCACACACATACACATACACACACACACACACACTCACACACACACACACAGCACTTATCTCGAGGTCCCTCCGGCGTCATTGTGTAACAAAGGGTCGTATAATGAGGCCTTTTAAGAACAATATTCACCGAAGTCTGTTTTGCTGGATGTGAAATTTAGTGCCAATTCCAAAACTCTCCTTTTAGACTATTTTATTTTTGAAGGTGGAGATTTGCTTTCTGTGAAGTAATAAGCGGAAGGCAGGGACGACGAGTGTCGACTGGCTCGTTCCGGCTGCCGCTCTGCCCTCTGCCCGTCTTCTCTGCTCTTCAGAAGTGAACCACTCCGTCTAATTTTGTGGTCAAACAATTGAATCTCCCATGGGTGCCTTCAGTGACTCCGAATAGTAACCTATCATTTACAGTTTATAAAATAAAGAAGGTAATTTTCTCAGGAAGGACGAAGTTAAAAAACAAACAAACAAACACAAACACAAAGATTTGGGCGGGAACAAGGACGCGTGGAGAATTTCCCAAGGAATGGCGCAGTTGAGAGGACCGGGGACCGTGTGTGGGCTGTTTCTCGCTCTGCTGCTTGTCACAGAGACCACCCTACACCCTCCCTTGGGTCCCTTAGAAACCTGGGACAGACAGGTGCGTCAGGACAAGTGCCCTGTGTCCCTTTCCAGAAAAGTGACACTTCCTAAAAATTCCAATAGGGCCACCGCAGCCCTGCCACAATAAGGAGGAGGTCACAGGGACCCACAGTGCTTTTGCCTCTCATCTGTCACCCTGCAAGGGGCATCAGAGAGGCCCCAGAGGTGGCCCCTGCCGGGGCGGGGCAGGGGAGGGGGGAGCCTGCCAGCCACCAGGCACTTCAGGGTCACGGAAGGCAGAGGTCCCTGAGCGCAGGGCGGGCAGGGGGTGGCGGGGACTCTAGGAGAGGGGTGCTTGGCTAGCCGGGGCTGCCCAGTACCCCTGAGTGATTTGGAGGGACCCCCCCGGGTGGCGGAGGGAGGGAACCAGAGAGGAGACCCTGCCGGCTAGCCCCCCCCCCGCCGCCCTCTCGCTGCTGGGACCACCTCCGCGTGGACGGCCTTGGAGCTGCTCACCGGTCAGCCCTTAGGTCACACCACCGGACGTCTGAGCCCGAGCCCGGCCCGGCCCCGCGTGTGCCAAGGTTAATGACAGGAAGTGATAGCTCAGCATTTATTTCCTCCTCCTGGATTTCGGAGCCTCGGTTATTACCCTCCAGTCAAATTCCTCTTTCAAAGCTTTTGGCTCGCGTCAAGACGGCCGACTTGCAGGGGAAGATCACGCCGTCCACCCCGCGGCCCGCAGGGGGTGCGGACGTGCCTGGCTTGGCTGCTGAGAGGGGCCAGACTGCGGGGTCCGGCTTGGGAAGAAGCATCCTTCTGCCTGAGCGGTGACCCAGGGTGGCTTCTACTGGTGACAGACCAGCTTCGGCCGGCTCGTCCCTGAGAAGCGCGTCCACGCGGGGGGGACTGTGGACTGGGCTCTGCCCTTAGAGAGTCGGCTTGTGTTGTACACTTTTTTCCAAAGGGACAGCGGCCCTCGTTGAATGCTAATTCTGCAATGTCACTGTTTTTCCCAGCCAGAGAGAGGGGAGAGAGGGAGTGAGGAGCGACACTGGGTGTGGGCGGCGTGGGCACGGGGGCCCTCAGGCACCACGGCGCTGGGCCCCCCTCCGCGTGCAAGCGCCACTCATGGGTTCTGAGCGCTTTCAGAGGTCGTGACGACGTGTGGCCAGTGTGACTCTCCGCCATGGGGTTTTGCAACTTATTAAAGTCAGTGTTTCCAGAACACACCATATGTTATTCTTGTTTTCTACTAATAAGCATCTCTGACCGGGCATTTTCTATTTTGGGGTGATTTTAATTACGACAGAAACCGAAGGCTGCCGCCTCCGTCGGAGCACGCCGGGTGCCACACTCCGTCTGCCGGGCAGACCCCGCCGTCTCCTGTCGAGGCCCAGGGCATCCGTTCTGCAGAATAAGATCTCCCTGAACTTGGCCACGGCGCGGAGAACGCTTTCCGGCTCTCAGCCCCGTGAGTCTGTGTGGCCTAACGAGGCACGTCGAAGCCGCTCTGGGCCTCGGTTTCCCCGACTGACCTAGGAAACGACGTGTGACTTTCGGACAGCCTCCCCCCAGCTAGAAAGATTCTCGGGGCCTGTAGGCCCCAGCCATTCCCTCCCAGGTACGAACACCTCAAAACGGAAACCAGGTGCTCCCCACACCTGGGCCCTGGCGTTAGGGCACCGTTTTGGCACCGCTGCCCGAAGGGAGGACGGTCCGACCGCCTATCGGCGGCAGGATGGGTACGTAAGCCGTGGTTTCGCCCCAGGGGGGGCCTGGAAACCCACTAGGAACCTTGAAACCGTCGTGACAAGTTGAAGAAGCCAGACGCACAAGACCCAAGTGTTTGTGTGTTTCTGTTTAAATGGAAGATCCGGAACAGGCAAACTGTGAACTGGTGGTTGCCAGGGACTGGCGGGGGTGGCAGGGCGAGGGGGCACGATGGATGGGGCACGATTGCTCAACCGGCGTGGGGTTTCTGTCTGGGGCCACGGGAAGGTTCTGGGACTTAGATAGGGGTGGTGTTTGCACAACAGTGTGACTTAATTCCATGGACTTGCATACTTTGAAATGGTTAAAATGATAAATTTTATGTGATGGGTGTACTACCACCAAAGAAAATACACAAAAAGAAAAAAAAGAAAAAGTCCCCGTGACTCAGCGGCGGCCCCTCTGGTAACCGTAGGCGGGTTGTCGGCCTTCAACTTTCCTCCACTTCCCAGCCACGCTCTCCAGTGTTCCGCCCGGCTCAGCTTATCAGACCGTCCTCCTCTGTCCAGTGGTGTCTGAGGAAAAGCATGTTCCTTTCGAAACCTATTTCCTAACGCGCCCGTTGGGAAGAGGCGTGGTTCCCCAGGCCCCTCTGATAACACGCTTCCGCTGCTCCGGCGGATGCCAAGGGCCGGGCCGCGCTGATGGTGCCCGGAGCCCCTCGGGGGGGGGACTGAGTTCTCACAGTTCGGGGGGCGGTGCCGGGCACCGGGGAAGGGATGGCCCCGAAGTTCTGCGTTTTCTGTACCCGTGGCGGGGGGGTGGCCCGTGAGCATCCTCGTGACCCATCGCTCCCGGCCGTGGGCTCCCCAAAGCTGGGCCATTTTTGGCCGGTCCCCAGGCGCAGAGAGAGACTCTCTCGGAGGGCTAATGCCGCTACTGGGGATGGTTCCTGAGAAGCGGGGCTCTGGCTCTGGGCCGCTCTTCTGAGCACATCACCCTCCTGCCCCCCAGTTCTGAGCACATCACCCCCCTGTCCCCCAGTTCTGAGTACATCACCCCCTGCCCCCCAGTTCTGAGCACATCACCCTCTGCCCCCCAGTTCTGAGCATATCACCCCCCTGCCCCCCAGTTCTGAGTACATCACCCCCTGCCCCCCAGTTCTGAGCACATCACCCCCTGCCCCCCAGTCCCCGCTGTTCTAAGGCCTGCGAACAGCACAAAGCACGGTGACCGTGCGTGTGGGGGCTGCCCCCACAGAAAGGGACGCAGGGAGGAGGGGACACACAGAACAATCATTCAGGGCCATGGGGGGGGTTCTCTCCTTTACTCATCACCCCCCCCCACTTCCTGAGTCACCTGCGTCCCGGGACCTGCCCACAGGGAGGCCGGAGATGCCCGACCAGTGTTTCTGAGGCCAAGATTCAGCCCTTTCTTTGTAAAGCCCCATCGCCCTCCTGGTGTTGTGTGGTCAGCACTGGGGGACCCTTACAGAGACCCAGAGAGCATGCTGGGCTCACGGGATCCAGATGGAAGGGCCCAGCAGAACTCAGCACAGATCCCACAGACACGGACCCGGGAGAGCCAGTGGCCGAGAGCAGAAGGAGACGCTAAGGCCTGGGCCTCCGTCCCCGGCAGACAGACCCTCCAGGGAGGAGGGGTGGGGACAGACTCCCGGGAGCTGCTGCAAGGGCTCCCGATGGAGGCAGAGGATAGGACTCTGGGTGCTGCTGCTCCCATGGCCGGAACCTAGGTCACCCCACAAGCCAGACACAGCTTGGTGCCCCTTCATTATTGGTGCTGGTCCCCCTGCAGCCTGGATCCATTAGCTGTGCCCAGCACAGTGCTTTACCCGGGGACACTGCTGTCCTCTCCGGCCCCTCTGCTTCTTAGTAACTGAGCTGGGGCTTGTCCACATCCACATCTACATCCACAGCCCTGTGCCCGGGACCCTGCAGCCAGCATGCCACACGCAACCCGGTACAGAGAAGGGGAGCTCCATCCTTCAACTGCCCAACTGGCCTTCAGAAATGCCATCGAGGTGACGTTGAAGGTGACATGCTGGAGTGCACAGTGTGTGCCCCTCCCACTTACCCCCCCTGCCTGTCCTTCTCACGGTCCCTGAAGCGGGTTGGGCGTGGCATCGCCGTGGTCACCCACTCAACCTCTCCCTTAAAATATTTGCCGCCCAAACCAATGGGGGCAGGTTTCCTGGTGAATGCTGGGGGGGGGGGGAGGGCAGCCTCTGGGTTTTGTCCCAGGGGGGTCCCGTGACCTTGTGCGGTAGGAATCCAATCAAGGAATCCAAGAGTGTGCAGCCCCACCGAGGATGGAACGTAGATGGAGGCCCAGGTCACTGCCCCACGGAACCCGGTGAACAGTCAGGGAACTGCTGTGACATTCACTATGGTTCCTGCACAACTTCTGGTTCCTCCTCTTTCAAAGCATTGCAAGCACAAGTCAAAAAAATATACATAGAGAGATATACAATTCTCACTACAGTAAAAATTTAAACTTTGAAATGCCAAAAAAAAGCCTGATAATCAACATTTTAAACGAACCAGAAAGCAAGTGTTTTCAACTTGTTTTATAATGCATCAATACTGTGACTAGACAGAGAGCCCTTAAACATTTCAAAAGAAAAAGAGACAGTTCCACCGTAGAAAATAAGGGGAAAATATGAACTAACAACAGAAGAAGAAACTCAGTTGGCCAGTGAGTATTTGTAAGAAGTGTTGAATGTCAGCAACAACCAGGAGGTGGAAAGCGAACCAGGGTGGTATTCTTTTTTTATTCAACTGGAAAAAAGTGTCGCGATGGCCCCAGGACGGAGGAGGGTGTGAGGAACCAGGCCCTCTCGTCCCTGCCTGGGAGATTCTGAGAAGTGAGAGAAGATTTAACGAGAGGGGAGAGAGCCCTTGGAGTGAGCGATTCCGGTTTTCGGGAACGGTCTTGGGTGGAGAGCGGCAGACGTGCCCTGCGGTAGAGACAGGCACATCGGCTTTGCTGAACATCACTGGAACGCTGGCAAGGCCCCCAGGAAGTGGCTCGCATCAAGCGCGGTTGATGGCAGACACTGGAACACGAGGCAGCCAGCCGATCTGCTTGTGTCATCAACAAGCATCTAACACCGCGAAGGGGAAGGTGACGGATCTGGCAGGTCACGTGGTCCCGGGCGGAAAATTCGAAGTGTGTCCTCCCACGAGTGTGCTTTGTGTCCGAGAGGCGGGAGGGGAGTGTGTGGACCAGCGATTCTCCACCTTGTCCACCTCACGGCACCCGTGAGCTAGTTACTGAAATTCTGCAGCACACCAAGAACAAAAAAAGAAAATGTATTTTTTGCTGGTCCGACAAAAAACATAAAAATAAAAGGTAAAATGTTGATTCGTTCACACCGGACAGTTATTGTTGTGTTGGTTGCTGTCCCGTGTTGTAGCTGACCACCTCAGGGAAGAGAGGTCAGTGCCCCTGACTACAACGTCAGGGATTGCGTGGTTTCACGATTCTCAAGACACACCTGCTTGAAGATCGCTGATCTACAACACTTTGCCAACGAAGGACTTCCCTCCCCTTCTTACTGGTCTCGTGGCTTTCCTTTCTTTTCCAGATTTCCTGCAAGACTTTTGCAACGTGAGAAGACAAACCATTCTTTCTTTTTCTTTTTAGAGAGAGAGAGAGAGAGAGAGAGAGAGAGGAAGGGAGAGAGAGAGGTGAGAAGCATCAATTCATAGTTGCGACACCTTAGTTGTTCATTGATTGCTTTCTCCTATGTGCCTTGACTGGGGGGCTCCAGCAGAGCGAGTGACCCCTTGCTCAAGCCAGCGACCTTGGGCCTAAGCCAGCGACCTTTGGGTTCAAGCCAGCAACCAGAGGTTAATGTCAACGGTGCCATGCTCAAGCCAGCAATGCCACGCTCAAGCTGGCAACCTCGGGGTTTCAAACCAGGGACCTCAGCGTCCCAGGTCAACACTCTATCCCCCGCATCACCACCGGTCAGGCAACAAACCAGTGCTTTCTGAAGATGGAGTAGGGGGCACATCCCAGCCATCGCTTCCTCTGCTCTCTGGCTCCCTCCCACCCCTCCAGTCCCTCCCAGCCCCCAGTCCCTCTGCAGTAAAGTGATGAGCCGCGACCCCCACTCCAGAGAAATGCTTTCAGGGGAAACTGACCTCAGCGTTCGTTCCAACTTTGGTTCCTAAAGAAGTCGTATAAGAAAGTGGCCGCACAAGGTACAACCTGTGTCTTCCGCCCTCGACATTGCAGACCTGTTCATTATTTGAATACAGTGCCTCGGATGTTAGGCTGTTTCGATGCGTTCTTCCAGAATGTGTCACCGCAGCCCGCCTGGTCCCCGAGGGGCTCACGGGCTGGCCTCTGTGCACGGCGCTCAGTCACAGGACTTAGCTCATGCGCTCCCCGCCCTCCGGCCCCAGCACCCTTGTTTGTCTTTTTCCCCTGTTCTTTTCGATGTGTTCAAGGGGGGGGGGGTGTTCTTCAGGGTAACCCTCTTCTGATTGTTGGAAGCACAGTGAACTCACTAACTCTGCCACTCACCCACCCGGGGCAGGGGGGGCCGGGAAGACCCCACCTCCCAGCCTTCAGAAGTGTTTGTGTTCACCAGTCACTGAGGACAAATTAAAATCCCTCCTTCCTGGCTCCCGGCCTCCCAGGATTAACGGCGAGAGCTCAGGACTGCAGGAGAAGGTGGAGATGCCAGCAGCAGTGTCCAGCTCCCGTCCCCACAACCACGGCCAAGCCCTCCAGAACCCGGACCCCTCCTACGACGTCGGAACCACACTGGCACCCCCCTGGGCGCCCACCACGCCGTGTCCCCAGGCCGGGCCCGGGCTCTGAGTCTCACACGCCCTTTCCGATTCTCAGGAGTGTCATTCATGCCCAGCCTGTCCCCTTCCACGGCCTAGGCTGTCCTCGCAGTGTATGCTGGCTGGTCCTGGGGCCTGGCTGGCCAGCCGATGACCAAGTCCTCTTCAGAACAATGGCTGAGATATTTGTGAGGCTCCCTCAGCGCCGGTGAAGGGTTCCCAGGAGGGGGGCCCGGGGCCCGCACACCCCCTCCCCCCAGGCTGCGTCCCTTTCCTCTGTCCTTTCCCTGCGTGGCGGCGAGCACCCTGAGCGGCGAGCGGCGCGGTCATCCTCAGCCCCGGGCGCGGCTGCCCGCCGCTGTAGAGACACGGAAACCAAGAGGTTAAGGCCGGGCTGGCCCCCGCGTGGGCCTCCTGCATGAATCAGCGCGGGGAGCGCGGTGACTCAGAGCCGTGGCGTTTTGTCTTCTGGCTGCAAAGAGGCTGAGCCGGGCGGCTTTGATGGGAACGCCAGGACTCCTGGGCGGAGGCGGCTCCCGGCTCCTGAGGGGTCAGCTGAGGCGCAGGTGGCTGGGATCAGCCAGGACCGAGACTAGGTGGGCCAGGGCAGAGGGGCCGGTGCCCACAGTGGGCACAGCTGGGCTGAGAAGATTGGGTCCACGCTGACCCCCGGGCCCACCTGCCTGGGCCTTCACAGGCGTGTGAGGAGCACCGTCCCATGTCCTGCAGGCCACCCCCAGACAGATGTACCTGTGTGGTGCCTCCCCACAAGTTGTCACCTTTCTCTGAGCTCCTGTGCTCTCAGGAAGGGGGTCCCTGGGGTCTCCCCACCTCGAGACACTCTGCAAGGCCCAGAGTGTGCGGTGTGCGGCCGGACTGGCCCTCAGGGTCTGGGGAAGGGTGAAGGATCCCAACAGGCCCGCGGGGGAAGCCGGGGTGAGACCAGCCTGGCGGTGGCTCAGTGGGCTGCACCCCCCCCCCCCCCCCGCCAGGCCTGGCTGCAAGTGCTGTGAGGTGTCTCCTCCTTCCCCGTCAGACTGAAGGGCAGAGCAAGCGGCACAGTCACCCCGGCCGGGGACACACGAAGGGCAAAGCTGAGAGGAGACACTGACCACTGACGGCCGAGTCTGGACAGAGGGCCCCGCGAGGCTGCTCTTACGCCCATTTCCCAGGTGGGGAAACTGAGGGGCTGAGGCAGCTCGGGGAAGGGGGTCTCGTGAGCGGGCGCAGAGCCAGGGATTGGACCCAGGCTGTCTGTGCCTTGGGCGGATGGTGACAACGGGATTGCCCTCTCTGTCACGTGTGGCCGGCTCCTGCTCCCGGGATGTGTTGTCACACTGCGGAGCTCTGTTTCAGACGTGATGGTGATCTCCCTGGGCCCAGGGCCTTTCCCTGGAGAGAGTGCGAGAGTTGGGCCTGGGTCCTGGCTGGGCACCTGGGCATCTCCTACGCCCCCTGCCCGTGGCCTGCAGGGGGCCCAGCCAGGTCACCGCCAGGCGGAGGCTGGCCCTGCTGCCCCCTCTGTCCCACGGGCCTGTGCTTTTCTGTGTTGTTGGGATTCAGCGAGGCCGGCCGGCCACAGGCCACCCGGATACAAGGACTCTAGGTCTAGAAATGTCCTGGCATCTCTTGGCTCTGGTGGTCTGCCCACACCCCCGCAGATCAAGCCTTTGGATTTCGAGGGCTCCGGGGACAAGAGGCCCGTGGCGTGTGTAGTGTTCAGAGTCTGCTGGTTCGGAGCTTGTCTTCCTGCTGTGGAATCAGCAGCACATTCCTCGTCACCTTAGAGGGCCCCTCGCTACCTTCTAAATGTGTGCTGCAAATAATAAACGGAGCGAACGATCTCGCTCAGCAAGGGACCCGCCCCCGCCCGCACAGCGCCGCGCCCAGTGTGCGAGCGGACGGGATTCCCGGAAACGGAGCACCGCCCATCACCGCGCAGCGCCCCGTGGGGACAGAGGGGCCCCTTTCACTTGGGAACTGCAGCCCCCTTCTCTTGAGGCCATTCCTCTTTTAAAATTTTATTATTTTTTTAAATTCAGACTTCACTTTTTAGAGGAGGGTCAGGTCCGCAGCGGAGCTGAGGGGGCGGTGCAGAGATTCCCCGAGCGCTGCCCGCGCCCACGGCCCCGCCCACTATCCGTGCGCCCCGCCGAGGGAGGGGTCATCGTTCCAGCCCACGGACCCCACGAGCACGTCATCCTCCCCACGTGGGCCGTGTTGACATTGGGGTTCATTCGTGGCGTGTCGTCCTCTCTGTGGGTTGGGCACAGACTCGGTGACGTGTTTCCACCACGAGGTGCCCGATTTTCCTTTTTCCACGACGTCCTGTCGCTGGAGCCTTTTCAGATAGGCTTTCTCCGCTGAGCGACGTGGATTCAAGGTTCCGCCCTGTTTTGTTTTGTTTCGACGGCTTGCGAGCTCGTTTTCTTTTCTGGGCTGCGTACTATTCCACCGTGTGGCTGGACCACAGCTTGTTTACTCATCGCCTCCTGAGGGGCATCTCGGTTGCTTCTAAGTGTGGGGCAGTTAAGCATGCTGCTGCTGCTCTGAACACCTGTGCGCAGGTGTTTGGACCCGAGAGCCCCCCTCCTGTGGGTCAGCACCCACCCAGGGCTGTGTTTGCTGGATCGTGTGGTGAGGGCTGGGCTGCTGTCGTAGGAAGTCGGGGTGCTGTCTCCCCAGGTGTCCACACCCCCTCCCCCACGGTGCGCGAGACTCCTGTCCTCACCCTGGCACTGCCCCAGGTCCCTCTGTGCCTGCTCTTCCGGCCGAGCCACGGCCCTGATGCGTCTCCCCTACGCCCAGGGGCAGGGAGTGGGCCGTCCCTTTCACACTGTGCCCAGCAGGCAGCAGGGGTCGGCACAGAGCAGGTGCCCCATGAACACGGGGCGGGGGACGAGCAAATCCAATCCAAGCACTTCTCTCCCTCAGACGCCCGCGTCCCGTGCTCTGAGCCCTCTGCTGCTGTGTCTGCTAGCGCCCCACCCACCCCTTCCTCCCCCACCCACCCCTTCCTCCCCCACCCACCCCTTCCTAGGCAGGGTAGGGGCCTGTGCAGAGGTGGGTTAAGGTCAGTTGAGGCCCCGGGCGCAGAAGAAAATATTGGGCCCCTTAAAAAAGAGAGAGAGAGAGACAGGAAAAATAAAAATACATGTGAACCATATTTTTAAATCAATAAAAAATATCATGTACTATTAATGGTTAAAATCGCACATAGGAAACCAAACTTGGTGTCATTAGAAAAAAAGTGTCAAGCTGAGGTTTTGAGGGGCCCTGCCCTTCAGAAGTCGGGGCCCAGAGCGCCCACCGTGAAATCTGCCTCCGGGGCCTGTGGCATTTTGGTGACCCCTTCCTTGCGGCGGGCCTGGCGCTGTCGCTGTGTCCACGTCTTGGTCAAGTGCTCATCGTGTGGCCAGCCCACAGCCAGGCACGGGGTCTGTGCATAGGAAACGTTTGGATGATGCAGAGCCCCTCAAATGCAGGAGGACCCTGCTTCCCTAAGGACACACAGAACACAGGCTGCGTCTGTGACACAGAACTCACTCTCCTTGTGACAGGAGGGAGTACCTGTGATGTGTAAGTCCCCAGCTGCCTGCTGGGGGGACACTCCTGGCCACTTGGGGACCCTGCGTTTGCTGAGAACAGAGTCAGCTTATCTCTGGGGCCTTTTATGTTCTAGAAACCTGTGGCAGTGTGCAGAGGGGGGTGCAGTGAACGTGGAGGGAACAGCACCCCCGAACAGCTCTCTGCAGGAGAGAGAAGAAGACAGACAATGGCCACCGTACCTCCTAACCCGGGGGCAGGACCGTGCCTGATGGCCCGCCTGCCAGGACTGACCGGTGGTGGAGGGGGTGCGGACACAGTCCTGGGGGTGCCAGGTCACCCGGAGGAGGGAAGGCACCCGCCTGGCCGTTTGGGCTGTTTCCCGCAGGATGAGGCTGGAATGCCTGCGAAGCCCGCTCAAAAGTGCGCAGCGTGGCTTTGTGTGCACAGATCGGGGAAGCGTGTCGGGGGCGGCGAGGACTGCTCGGCAGGAGGAGGTCCCGGGGATCACTGGCTCCGGCCACCACGGCCACTCCTGTGCAGGTGGCTTCCTGCTGAGAAAGGACGTCTGGGCTCCCCCAGGGGACAAAGCAAACGCACACAAGGGGGGCGGCGGCGGACCCCAGAGGTCCGCGTCAGAGAGCACGGCGAGCAGAGCGCGGAGACCTGCTGGACGGGAGGAAGCGTCCGTAGCCGTGGGGCCGGGATGCGGCGAATACTCATCCTGGAGACGGGACCTCTGCGCTTCACAACGACAAAGGAAGTAGTCCGATTCAAAAACGGACAAAGGACTTGTCTAGACATCTCTCCTAAGATGATCCATCCGCAGACGGCCACACAGGCGAGAGAAGGTACTGAACACCGCTCACCGTAAGAACAGCGCAAATCAAAACCACCATGAGACGCCACCTCACACTTATTAAAACAAACAAACAAACAACCTCCCCCCCCCTGCAGTGTTGGAGGACCCGGGGAAGCTGGAGCCCCGGGCACTGCTGGTGGGAGTGGACGTGGAGTGGCCACAGCAGCGGGAAACAGCATGGCGGTCCCTCCACAGTTAAAGGGACAGTTAGCAAGCGAGCTAGCAGACCCACTTCTGGGCACAGACCAACAGGAGTCGTGAACAGAGTCTGTCAAGGACTTCTGGTGCGCCGTGTCCATAGCGGCATCGTTGACAACAGCCAAAAAGGGGGACACAGCCTCACCGGTCACCGAGGGTTGAACGGATCCATCCAATGTGGTCCATCCGCCCAAGGAATGGCGTTCCGCCTTCAGAAAGGAAGGACATTCGGACGCAGGCTACAACACGGACGAGCCCTGGGGACCTCGTGCGGAGTGACAGAAAGCCCGTCACAAGAGGACACACACTGCACGGTCCTGCGTGCGCGGGGTGGGGGTGGGGGACTAGAGAAGTCAGACCCAGGGAGACTGCGGTGGGGGTCGTTTCATGGCTACAAATGTCCGGTTGGGCAAGAAGAAAGGAGGTCAGCGCAGAGCAGTGTGGACGCTCACCCCACGGAACTGTGCTCCGCGGTAAACGAGTGCTGTGTGTTTCTTACGATGATTAGAAAGACTTTCAGGGGGCGTTCTGGAACCCCCTGACCTGGCTGGAAGAGGAACTACGTTTGCGCAGGGGGTCCCCAACCTGGGTCCTGTCAGCCCCCGGGCCTCCACAAGCTGGTGGTATCGCGTCCCCTTGAGGGTCCCTGGCCGGGGTCCTGGGCCAGTTCTGACAGTTCAGCGCTGACTTTTGGGTCCTAGGACTCAGAGGCTGGACAAGCCAATGGCCATTTTGGGGCGCTCATTTGACCGTGACCTCAAGAGGGCGGGAGTTCTGGCTGCCAGTCCGTCCGTTCCTACGGGACAGGGACCCGAGCTGTAGGGCCAGGACTCCAGCCGGGCCACCCTGGGGGGCCTGGCGGACCAGAGGCGTGGCCTTGCCCGCACAGGGCTCCCAACACCCGCTGACTGGAAGTGATGCTCACATGTTTCGGATGGAAGGCTGAGGCCAAGCGCTTGCCGAAATTGGAGCCTGTGAGTGTCTTCGTGCTTCTCCGTACTTAGATTTAGTAACTTTCTGGCCAGCCCTCAGGAGGGAAGGGTGAGACTCATTCCTGCCTGAAAACTGGGTTAAATGTCTATTAATGTGATACAGATAAGTGTCTTCAAAGGTCGTTCAGACAAAGGGCTTCGGGACTGTGCGTTTCGTTTGTGGAGCTGAATTGTGAAGCAGCGCACATCGGGGACAGGGGTTGGCCTAGCAGAACAGCAGGGTGCCTGGCCCCTGTGGCACCTGGGCGGCTTGCTGGGCAGACGGCCGGCGGTTTCCGCTCTGCAGATGGATGGTGTGGAGGCCCCGGACCTAGGCCCGCAACCCACGCTTTGCAGGGGTGAGGGGGTGAGTTCAGAGACACGGGTGTTCTGTCCGCTCTGGAAACCTGGGCTTGTCCTCCACCTGGTTGGCCACCTGTCTTCATCCTCAGACTCTTCCAGGGAACAGGGGTCCCGTGACCCCTGGTTCAGCACAGGCCGGAGACTCCCTCCAAACCTGCAGGTGTTTCTTCAAGGGGAAGTAGCGATTCGCCGGCATTCTGCATCGAGCTGACACGCAGTCCACCTCTTGGAGAAGTTAGGGACTCGTCTGGGAGACTCGGGGCCCGAGGCCGCATGGTGATGGGTGGGGGCCATCCTCCCAAATCAGGAGGTCCTGGGGCCAGTGACCCAGGGGGTTAGCAGCGTCTATTTTTTTTTTTCCGGGGAAAACATAGCAACTTGGGGAATACAACAGCCCAGACTCTTTCATTAAAATCTGTGTGTGATTAAGTCCAGAGAACGGAAACCTAATTTGCTGGAAAACCTCGACTTCCCTGCTGCGGTCATCCTAACGGCCCCCGCGGGACCCCTGCAGCCTCGTCCTGTCGGGGCTTAGGGTGTCCGACTGAGTCATCCGACGGTCTTCTTCGGCGAAAGAGTCGAAAATGTCAGGATGCAGGCCGAAGAGCTTCTCCGAGGAAGGGCGGAGCCTTCGCAGTGGTGTGTGCGGTGGGTGGACCGTGACCCCAGGGCTTCCGCCCTGCGGGGCTCCCGTCCTCACCAATCCCACCCAGGCCCAGGTCCAACAGCCAGGGCTATTTCTCTAAGGACCAACCTCGGCCCTCCTGTCCTGTCCTGAAGAAGCCACAGAGCCTCTCTCCCCAACGAGGTCAAGGTGAGCATCTTCTAAACGCACCCAGGCAGGAGTGCTGCCTGCCCTGGGCCCCCCCCCCCCATGACACCAGGAGCGAGTGAGCCCGCAGGAGTGGGACTCTCTCTCTCTCTCTCTCTCTCTCTCTTCCCTGCACACAGCGGACCCCTCCCTGTAGAGCACCCGTCCTCCCTGGTGGACAGCTCTGTCTAGAATCCCCAAAGGAGCAGAAATAAAAGAAGGACGGCAGCGTGGACCCAGAAGACTCACAAAACGAGGCAGAAGGTGTGGAAGGCATCGTGGGCTCTTTCCATCTCTTAAATGCTTGGACACCCTGGTCACGCCCTGGCTGGGAGCGGAGAGGCCACCTGGAGGCCGTCACTGTCTCGAGCTGCAGTGGACCAAGCTCTGTCGGTGCTCTGGGGTGGGACATGGTGAACACTTGGTCCCTCGCGGAGCCTTGATGACAGACGAGAGGGAAGGACCGGAGGCAGGTCTTAGCCAAGGATGGGAAGGCCACTTCTAAGATGCCCCGACAGCGTTACCCACTGCGACAGACCCCTTTCTAGTCCTCCAGTGGCCTCCTCCGTGTGTGGGAGGGGGAGTGTGTGTGGGGGAACTAATTTATCCAAAGAGCAAAGAAGAGAAAAATGAAGCCTCTGATCCGGCCCAGCACGCTAACGAGGCTGCGTCCCTGCCGCGCGCGTGCACGCGTCCTCTCCGCGTGCTTGGCACCCCTCTGTCGGGACACCCGCTGCGCACGCGCCCTCTCCGCGTGCTTGGCACCCCTCTGTCGGGACACCGGGCACCGCGCAGCACCTTGCAGCAGGGAGGGGCTGGCTCGCTGTGAGCTGGACACTCGCGGACACGGGAGAGCCAGGACAACGCCGTGAACTTCAGCTCCCCGACCAGGGTCACGGGAAGGCCGTAAACCGGGCCAGACACATTCCCCCGGCGTTAGTCACCCGGTCCAGACTCAGGGGGCTGCGAGGCGGCGGGAGGGGGCAGGTCACAGGTCTCCGAGGCTTTCTCCCCTGTCCCCAAAGTCCACCATATAAAGAAAGAGATGGGAAGGTGACCTCGCGGAGCCTTGGCAGGGACCCCGGGCACCTCACAGCTCCGTCCTGAGTGAGTGTTTACTTCAGAGAATTCTGATGCAACAGAGAAAAATAAGTAAAAGACCAGGGGACCAGTGTCTTGTGGGGCTTCCCCATCTGGCAGGGCTGGAGGGGGGCTCCAGGGGCAGGGGTGAAGCCCGAGAGCCGCAGGCCGGCCGGGGTGAACTTCCTCGCCCACCTGCCGCCTGTGGGCACGGGGGGGGCTGGCAGCTTGCCCCTGCCCCTGCCCCTGGGTGGGTGCAGGAGGCTGACCAGTGGCCGCTCAGGGGGCGCAGCTGAGCCCTTGCCCAATGGAAACCAAGCCAGGTACCCAGGCGACCTCTGCCGTGGGACCTGGGGGCTCTCGGTGGCTCGTAACTTTCCTTACTCGTCAGGATTTCGCAATCGGGAAGAGCAAAGCCTAGGAAAAAGTGACTTTCACGACCAGCCTCCGGGGGAGACGTCAGGCCACGTGCATCTCAGTCCGGTGACTCCCTTCTTCTTCCCAGGGCCCTTGGGGCAGCAGTCAGGCAGCCCTGCTGTGCCAGCTCCCTGCGGGGACTAAGGAAAAGCCCTCCCCCTCTCCCTTTGGGGACGGTCCCCAACACAAGGAAACTAGTTCACGGAAGGAAAAAAAAAAAAAGAAAAAACCTCTCAAAAGACTTGTCGTAATGACAAAACCAAACCTGTTGGAGTTAAAAAACAAACAAACAGACCCATTTCCTCAGGAACTTAGATCAAATTCTGGGGAAAGCATAAGGAAAATAAATTCAGCGATGTTTCCAAAGCTCAGAAGGCACATGCCAAGGAGGTTTCCGCCAGGGACTACCAGAGGAGCTGAGCGCTCAGGTGCCTTTGCCGGGGCTCAGACACACTCTGGTGACCTGTCAAAACCGTCAAAGTTATTCACAGTCGTCTGACCAGGCGGTGGCGCAGTGGATAGAGCGTCAGACTGGGATGCTGAGGACCCAGGTTCGAGACCCCCGAGGTCGCCAGCTTGAGCACAGGCTCATCTGGTTTGAGCAAAAAAGCTCACCAGCTTGAACCCAAGGTTGCTGGCTCGAGCAAGGTGTTACTCAAGGCACATATGAGAAAGCATCCAATGAACAACTAAGGCAGGGGTCCCCAAACTTTTTACACAGGGGGCCAGCTCACTGTCCCTCAGACCGTTGGAGGGCCGGACTATAAAAAAAAACTATGAACAAATCGCTATGCACACTGCACATATCTTATTTTAAAGTAAAAAAACAAAAGGGGAACAAATACAATATTTAAAATAAAGAACAAGTAAATTTAAATCAACAAACTGACCAGTATTTCAGTGGGAACTATGCTCCTCTCACTGACCACCAATGAAAGAGGTGCCCCTTACGGAAGTGCGGCGGGGGCCAGATAAATGGCCTCAGGGGGCCGCATGCGGCCCACGGGCCGTAGTTTGGGGACCCCTGAACTAAGGTGTCGCAACGAAAAACTGATGATTGATGCTTCTCATCTCTCTCTGTTCCTGTCTGTCTGTCCCTATCTGTCCCTCTCTCTGACACTCTCTCTCTGTCTCTATAAAAAAATTATTATTCACAGTCTTCTCCTGAATTATCACAACTCAGCTCAGCCACCGTCAACACACACACCATAAACAGGAGCGTCTCAGTAGATGCTGACAAGACCGTTGGGAACATGTAACATATTTCTGATCTGAGAATCTCTTTTATTTTTAATTTTTATTTTTTTGTACTTAAATCTGCAAACGCTGCCACAAGGATTCTTTGACACCTTGCTAGAAAGTATGTGTTTCAAAAGCTCCAGTCATCTGCATGGAGGTCCCGAGCTGTCCCCACCAGCACAGTGTGCTGTGACACTGCCTTGAGCTGTTTAAATGATTCTATAAAATAAGAGAAAGAAATCAGGAAGGGACTCAAGAAAGCAGAAAAAGATAAAAGCAAGGTGACGTGAAGAGGATACAGTCGCCTGCCGGGAACCTTGCCCCCCGACCCGGTCACCAAAATAAAAAAAAAAAGAAATTGATTCAAAACTGTCGGAACTAATAAGACCATTTAGAAAGGAGGTCAATAGCTAAGTCGAGGTCATTTTTTCAAAACACCCCCCTACACGCTAGTAATAACCAATTAGATCATACAATGAAGAGGAGAGATACCAGTGGGCAAAAACAGAAACAGATCGTAGCCACTTAATGAGAAAGGTCCTCGAAGGACTTCGAGAAGGAACGTCTCTTAACGGAGCGGAACCTGCAGACTCTTATTTTGAAGGGGGAGCTCCACGTCCTGTGGGCGAGGCTGCTTTGGAAACACGTAGTATTAATTGTGCGCGTGCCATTTCTCCCTCAGAGCAATCCATGGAGTTAATATAACTTTTAATTCAACAAAATCATGGTCAGGGGCCCACGGAAGACGGAAACAGCCGGCGAATCAGAGAAAAATGGCGTCAGGGAGGGTCGGGGAGGAGGGCGGGGGTAGCCAGACGCGGGTCTCAGAGCTCCAGGACTCGGGTCGCCGGGGCAGGTAGGGGGCTGGGGAAAAGTGGAATGGACTTAGAGCCCTAGAGGGCTGGAACAGCGGGCAGTGTGCCCCACTCGGACGCAGGCCAAGGGGACAGTTCCCGCGATGGAGAAACTATTCAGAGAATCGTTCCGGAACAGCTGAGGTCGGGCAGGTCTACGCCCCAGAGACTGTGAGGACCGAGATCTCCGAGTCACCAAGGCCCGAGCTGTGGCGGTGCCGTCCTGCCTGGCTGCTCCGGCCCTTGTCCACCAAACAGCAGTCCCATAGCCCACGCATGGGTCTCGGCCATCAGTGGGGCTCACGCAGGATGTCCGCTCCACACCTGGCCGCATCCCTTCCTCGGGACCCGCCGGCCACACCTGTAGACAGCCCACACTTGCCTTTCAGAATTACGGTCACACTCCCCCCCACCCCCCCGCCCCGATGGTCTAATCTAGAGTTGAGCGGTGGTTAGGCTACAATCTAACTCCAGAGCGTTGTGGAGAAAACGGAGTGGGGCTTCAGAGCTGGCTCAGCCGAGGGGGCCTCGTCGTAGCCCCCTCGGTCCGGCGGCCTGCTGGGGTCTCGGCCATTGTCAGAGATCGGCCTGAGGGGACGCGGGCGCCCGTGTCTCGGGCACTGGCACAGTGCAGGTGGCAGCGTCGGCTTGATCTGGTGTCCAGGTGAGGTCTCAGTGCCCGGGTGATGTGGAGTCCGTTCCTTCGGGAGAACGCACACCTTTCTCCGTGACAGGCTGAATGGTGCCCATGTCTGCGGCCGGCTGGCGCTGTGGGCAGGGGTAGAGGCGGGGATGGGCGTGGGGTGACCCGTCTCCGTGCTCAGCCAGAAACTCAGCTCTTCTCTCCTACAGCCACTGACCCCCTTGAGGACCTGACTTGCCTTTTTAACGTTTTGTTTACATGCTGATGTTGTCCTGGCCGGATGGCTCATTGGGTTAGCGCAGTGGTGGTCAACCTGGTCCCTACCGCCTCCTAGTGGTGGTCAACCTGGTCCCTACCGCCCCCTGGTGGTCGTCACCCTGGTCCCTACCGCCTCCTAGTGGTGGTCAACCTGGTCCCTACCGCCCCCTAGTGGTCGTCACCCTGGTCCCTACCGCCCCCTGGTGGTCGTCACCCTGGTCCCTACCGCCCCCTGGTGGTGGTCAACCTGGTCCCTACCGCCCCCTGGTGGTCGTCAACCTGGTCCCTACCGCCCCCTGGTGGTCGTCACCCTGGTCCCTACCGCCCCCTGGTGGTCGTCACCCTGGTCCCTACCGCCCCCTGGTGGTCGTCAACCTGGTCCCTACCGCCCCCTGGTGGTGGTCAGCCTGGTCCCTACCGCCCCCTAGTGGGCGCTCCGGCTTTCATGGTGGGCGGTAGCGGAGCAACCAAAGTATAAATAAAAAGATAGATTTCACTATAATAAGTTGTTTTATAAAGATTTATTCTGCCAAATAGCAAAAATCCAACATAAAGTACTTGGTAAGTGATTATTATTATATGCTTTAACTTGCTGTAACTCTGCTTTATAAATTTTATAAAGTTACTTCCCTACTTTATAAATCACCATTACTGTGGAACTGGTGGGCGGTTAGATAATGTTACTACTACCAGAGATACAAAAGCGGGCGGTAGGTATAAAAAGGTTGACCACCCCTGGGTTAGAGCGTCGTCCCGGAATACAGAGGTTGCTGGTTCGATCCTCGGTCAGGGCACATATGGGAACAGGTCAATGTTTCTGTCTCTCTTTCTTCCTTCCTCTCTCGTTAATATAATAAAAAACAAGCAAACAAACAAAGAGGTTTAAAAAAATAAATGCTGATGTCGGAGGTTCTGGTAAGAGTTTCCTACGAAACATGCCGAGTGAGAGTAGGTAATGGCCTGGAAGGGCTGAGACACCAGGTGATGAGAAGTGAGGATGTATTCAATAATTAAAACAGAATTCTCGTTGCAGAACATGAAGTTGCAACGTGTGCTCCATGCAGAGGAGGACCCGGCAGGCTCAGCAGGAGGGGCTTCGTCCTGGCCGGACCCACGTCCCTTCCAGCCCTCCTGCTGAGCCTGCCTGCCCCCGACCCGGAGCCCGGCCCCCTGGAGAGCGTGATGTTTCTGCCTCCTGATGGAACCAGCCGTCCGGGCTCGCTTGGACAGAGTGGGGGTGGAGGACAGAGCCTCAGAACTGGGATGCGGGTTTGTAAGGTGACTGTCTCTGCAGATGCCCAGAGCTGTCCGGCTTTATTCCTGTCCTCCAAGCCTGATGACCCACAGGGCCCCTCTCCCTCGAGAGCGAGCATCTCACTGTAGAGGCCGCGTCGTGTGGTCGTCCTGGGCAGCACGTGCAGGCACGCACACACACACGAGTACACACGTGCACCCCGGCCTTTCTCCAAGGCTCTGCTCTCTTGGGGAGGGTGGGGGAAGGGGTGCATTAGAAGTACTCCTGGGGTTTCCCTGTCCCTGCCCTGCTTACCCATCCCCACCCAACAAGCCCAGCTAGGGCAGCCGGTGCTGAGAACCATTCCCCGTGAGGCTGTTGTGCTGTTCCCCGAACCCGGGGCTGGGCATCAAGCCGTGGGCGTTGAGCAGGACCCACTCGCTGTCCTGGGTGTAAACATCACAGTCTTGCCGGCCTCGGCCCGCTCAGGCAGCGTCTGTGGGAAGCACACTGGACACAGAGAGGGGACGCAGGGCAGGAGGGCTTCCTGGAGCAGGCGGCGTCACCCGACCCCGCTCTGGAGGTGAGAGAGTGTCCCCCCAGAGGAAGGAGCAGTGGTCATCTTCCTTGCAGCTCTCGTTTGTGGAGGGCCTGCTAACAGCCAGGAGGCCTCTGTCTGGGAGATGAAGGGGGGGGACCCAGGGCCCCGGGGGGGGGGGGAGGAGTGAAGTCCCCAGGTAGGGTGTCTGCCCTGTGGGCAGAGAGGAACCTTGGACAGAGCCCTGGGGCCACCAGCATGTGAAGACGTAGGAAGAAAGGCGGTCATCAGTGTTGTTATTAATGTCATTATTATTGATGTCATTAGTGTTAATGTCATTATTATTGACCAAATGAGCAGGGGGCGCCCTAGTCAGGACTGGTGGGCCCGATGGTACCCCTCTCTCCTGCAAGTGCTGGCTGAGTGTGTTCATGGCACCTAATGGGGGGGTCATGGAGAACCGAGTGAGAGCCCCTTCCTGTAGGGCCCCTCCCAGCCCCTGCTCGCTTATGCACTCCTCTTTCATGCATGTCCTCAGCTGACCAGGCACGGAGACCGCGTCCCCAGCAGCGGGGAGAGTCCCTGGAAGGCTCCTGCTGGGCCAGGGTCTCTGCCCCCCCCCGGGCTGGGCCAGGACCACCTTTCCTGGTGCTGAGTTCTCACCCCCCCATCTTGGCTCAGTTCTTCCAAGTCCCGAGCTCAGCCCAGTTGGCCCACTCGGGCCAGTTCCAGGAAATCTGCATCTGTGCAGGGTCACGTGAGGGCGTGCTTCCTGGGGGCCTCTCAGCTCAGCTGGGAGCACAGGGCATTCTGGGAGCGGGCAGAAGAGGTGCCCACCCGCCACCTTCCCATCCGCGCGGGCCACGGACCTCACAGCAACTCCATGCGTGGGGGATTGGCCTCTACCTCCCTCTCCCTCTCTCTCTCTCTCTCTCACACACACACTCACACACACACAGACTCACACTCATATACACTCACCACACACACTCATACACTCACCACACTCACCACACACATACACACTCACACTCATACACTCACCACATATTCACACACATTCACACAAACACACTCATATACACTCACACTCATTACACATACACACAGACACATTTATATACACTCACCACACATTCACACATATACACAGTCTCACACTCATATACACTCACCACACACTAACACTCATACACTCACCACAGTTCACACACATTCATACTACACACTCATATACACTCACATACACTCATTACACACACACTCATATACACTCACCACACACATACAGTCACACACACATTCACACGCACACACTCATATACACTCACCACACACTCACATACACACACAAACTCACAGTCTTGCTCGGGGAACACACACCAAGTCAGGATCTGGGTCCAGGCCCTCGGCTCCGAGTCCTGGCTCACGCACCAAGCCTCAGCATGCCCCTTTCCATCCCAGCAGCTGCCCAGGCCCTGCCCCCGGGCTCCCCAGCCCTGTCTTGATGAGCCCCCCAGTTCGATGGTCCCCTGAGACTGACCCGGGCCTGGCTCCGGCCCTCCTGCCTCCGTGGCCTTCCCCGAGGGCCGTGGACCAAGATGGCAGCGGGTGGGTGGGCGCTCCGGGCTCCGTCCGCATCCGTGCCGCGGTCCGAGCGCACACGCAGCCGCCATGTGTCCTTCCCCGGCCCGGGTGCCCGCCCTGCCAAGCCACCGGTGCTCGAGGACCATGTGTGAATCTAATTTGGGCGCCGTTGACTCATGTTATTATAATTTCGGAGCGGCTCTGCCCAGACCCTGATGGGTCTTCTGAGACGGGAGCCACCAGCGCTCCGCTCGGCTTCCTTGCTGCCCGGCCGTGGAGTTAATGATCTGTGAAAACACTTAAATTCATGAGGAAAACTCCTTGAAAGGAGCAAATTAGTTTGTAACTCACACGTTCGTTTGGTCCCGTGGAGAGGGGAGCTGGCCGGGAATGTGTGTGCTCTGAGCCTCGGGGAGGCGGGACTCAGTCTTAGGGGTTCTCCGAGACCAAAGCTGCTTTTCACAAAACAGAAGGACACGTTCTGAGGAGCCCCGCCGACACCTGGGGGCGCCCTGGCCGCTCCGAGCAGCCGCTGAGGGACAGGTGGACTCGGTCCAGGGAGACTCAGCCCAGGTGTGCGCTCAGGCTGGGCAGGGCTCAGGTGGGAGCCAGGCTTCCCTGGTGACAGATGTCCGAACCCTGCTGGGCGTGGAGATGGCACCTGATGTCTCTGCCTCACGTTCGACTGGCCAGGAGCACTGGGCGGCTCGGTCTGTGTGGCCCAAGCAGCAGAGCCCAAGACGGTGTGAGCAGAGTGTCTGCCGGTGCCAGTGGTCATCCCATCCTGAGACCTGGAACCCCGAGGCTGTGCAGACAGGGCTGGACGACCCAGGGTCCGTGTGGCCCTGAGGGACTTGGGCAGGAGGGTCTTCAGGCGGCACGGATGGCGCTTCCACCACCCCCCCTCCCAGCCGCTGTTTTCCTGCAGAGGCTCCTGCGTTTCGGGACCTCTTTTTCCCGCCTGGTAGCTCCTGTGGTGCGGGAGACGCCTGCCCTGCCCGGCAGCACCGCGGGGGCGAGGGTCCTGTCCTCTTACAAGGATGGGGCTGCAGACAGACTCTCTTCTCTGACGTCGCCTCTCGTGGAGCCTGGGGCACGGGAGCACGGATTGGGGGGGGGGCGGCAGCAGAGCCTCGCCACAGCCGAGACCAGTGCCTTCACCGTGTTCCTCGTTTTAAATCTCTGTGCTGATCTAAAATCCACTCGTGCTCACTTCTGCAGCTGCTGGTCTCCGAGGAGCTGGGCCGGCTGACTTGACGTTAAATAGGAAAAATAAGGAGAGAAAAACGGCAAGCGGGGGGGGGGGGAAGGGACAGGGACGTCGGGAAGGCACGGACACGGAGGTGGCCAGCCTGTCCTCCGCCCCCACGCGCCTTCAGTTCCAGCGGAGGGAAGAGGAGGGAGGGTTTTGAAGACAGCTCAGGGAATGCATCCAGCACGTGGCAGTCTGGCCGGGGAGGAGCTCTGAGCCCACGGAGGGACGAGCGGGACCCCAGCTCCCGGGCGTCAGAGAGACCGGGGTGGACAGGGCGGCCCTGTGCCTGGTGGGGAGGGAGGCGGCCACGAGGGTGATGTCTGACTGTGTCCCAGCTGTAAGGCCTACAGGACAGTCCTTTCTGCTTCTGCAGTGCAAGGTTTCAGGAACTGACGGCCGAGAGAAGTCACACCGGTCCTTCCCACGGAGGCATTACACGAGCCCGCCCTCCCCTGGGGTTGGTCTGGGTCCCTTCCGCCTCCTCCTTCCCTCCAGAACTCTCTCCGTCCAGTCAGCCCCCCCACCCCCACGAGGGACTGTGAGCCATTGTGGTGCTGAGCCTCCTGGGGGAGGGGGTGGCAGGAGCTCACCTTTCACCAGGTACGGGAGGAGCTTTGTTAGGTGCCAGCTGTGCCCCCCCACCCCCAACGGAACGTGTGAGCGCGTGCTCCAGCATGAGATTCTAAAGAGCCATGAGACCCTCCCTGCAGGGTCCTGGGGACCCCTGAGCCAGGCCCCCCACAGCTACCTGGGAGAAGTGAGGTCCAGTTTGAGGACGAGAGCTCACCAAGATCACTCAGCTAGCAGGCGGGCTTAGCCTGGTCTGAGGGAACCTCCCACCACAAACAGCCCTGCAGCCGAGGGCAGGTTCTCAGCCTGGAGTCCCTGAAACTCGGTGGTGACAGCTGTCTCCCCGCCCTTGCCCAGCCACGCTGTAGGAGTCCAGATGGAAACCCCGGGCGATGGTGCAAACAGGGAGCAGGCTCGCACACTCCAGCAGGCGGGGCTGGGGGCAGGTAGAGCGAGCAGCGTCCTGGTCCCTGCCCGCCTGGGCGCTGAGCCGGGCATCACGGTTCAGGCCAATTGGGGCATGACCTTTGTTAGAGATAAAGGCTGAGATGGAGGGTCCTGGGCTCAAGCAGGTTTGCCCCAGTGCTGGCAGAGCTGGACCACGATGGGCCTCCCCACAGGGTCCCCTTGGACGGCGGCCTGGAAACACCTGCAGTTGGCATCTGCCCCTCGAGGAAGGTGCCAGGGCCCGTGCCCAGCACACTGCTTCCTCTTCCTAAGTTCACCAGCACAGGCCGGGCCAGCGCCCCTGGGTGGCCCGGTTCTGCGTCAGAGCAGGGACAAGAGCGTCATCCACCGGGCTTCCTGCCGTGGAGGAAGACGTCGCCCTGCAGATGCACGTGAGGACGTGTCACCTGAGAAGCTCAGAGCTCTGGGGTCCGTTGGGCCCATCAGAACCTTCCTCAGTTTCTGGGGTCTCTCCGCTCTCCACTTCCTCCAAACGGTGGACCTGGCAGGGACGTGTGTGTGCCCCGGCAGGACGCCCACGTCCCTGGTCTGCAGAGGGTGCAGATCTGGGCTGTCGTGTCCCCTCCTCTGGGCCGTGAGCCCCTCTGTTCCCCCCCCCCCAGTGCCCCGTGTGCTTGCCAAGGTCCGTTTTACTCAGTTCGGGTGAAGAGAGAGAAAAGAGAAAGCCGGCTTCTTTGGGTCTGTTGTGCACATCTGACCGAGGGCGAAGCACAGCTGGTAGACGTGATTTATGATCCAGCCACTGGGGCTTCTCTGGTGTCCCTAACATCCGCTCATCAGCCTGCGGCCCAGCAGGAGACCCGTAGATCCGGCCACTGTCTCTTCCCTGCCCTGGGTCTGGTGGGCAGGTGCCCGCGGAGCAGGTGAGATTCTGTTAGCTGGTTCCGAGGGTGGTGGTGAGAGTCCACCGTCAGGGTCTCCAGGAACCCTGCAACCCACGTCCGCAGGGCCGCGCCCAGGAGGCCCAGGGCCTGTCGCAGGGTCGTTCAGGGGGGTTCCCGAGAGGGAGCCAAAGGCGGCCTCCACCTTTCCAACGCGTGTTTGTGCGCCGAGCGGACGATCCAGGAGCGCTAACCATCCTCCCGCGAAGGCGTCAACTGTGCCGTGAACTTGACTCTAGACCCCGACAGAACAGCCCCCCTGTTTCCACTGCCTGCCGGGGGACCCGCCTCTGGGGCCAGAGTCTGGGGCCAGCTGCCGGCGGAAGGAGTTAACCCGTGCTCCCCCGTAAATCTCCAAGGTCACGGAGCGACTCGGTGTTAATGAGGCTTTCGGCTCGGCAGTTAGAATACCTGGCGCTCGAGCTGGGCCCGGGTGGGGGGGGGGGAAGTCGATCCTTTCCGCGTCCGCCGGCTCACCGCCCGTTTTCATTTACGGTTCCCCAGGCCCTCGTACAAGTCGGGGGGAGAATTCCAGGTCCCTCCGAGAACATGCCACGGGGTTGTCGGTGCTTTGAAAAGAAGCACACAGGGTAGATGGTAACCGGTCGTCCCCCCTGGGTCCACCTTGCTCCCGAGCCGGGGAACACGTGCTTCCGGGCTGTTCTCTGAGCCCGGGTGTTGGCACCCCGGCCGCCACCTTGGTGTGATACCCCTCGGTCCACAGGGGGCTCCGGGTGAGGCCGGTCGGAGGGAAGGCCGGACGGGTGTGGCCTTGGGGGGTCCTGTGTTGTCACCGAGAGACCTGTCCTCAGCCGATTGTCAGCAGCACGGAAGCTTCCCTGTGAGGGAGGGTTCAGGGGGTCCTCCCAGGACCACTGTGTCCTAAGTGAGTGAGTGCTGCAGCCACCACCCGGCCGGGACTCTGCCGGCCTCGAGCCCCCAGTGACTGTGGAGCGGAGCCCCCGCCCACCGGAACGTGCGCAGAGTGAAAGCGGAGGGAGCGCTTGCTGTGCTCGGGCGCCGAGCGGTGGGGCGTGTGTGTGGCTGCACCAACCTCGCCCGTCCCGACTGGAACAGGGAGGGAGAGGACGGAGTGACCGTGGCTCTGGCGCGGGTCACCCCGGGGTCTTCGACAGGCTCGCCGCGCTCTGTGGAACGGGCATTGGCTTAGGGAAGTCGTCTCACGCGAGTCAGTCACTCCAGACCCGTGTGCGAGGAGCTCAGTGTCACTGAAGTTTCTCGTGACCTGTGAGACTTTCCCGGGGTGTGACCGTGGCTTCATCTGCTGGTGGCCCGAGTGGCTCGCTGTGCACCAAGACGTCCTCGGAGTGACCTCGTCGAGGGCGAGACGTCCCCGTGAGCGTTGTTGAATTCTTAGCTCTGGTTCGAGGGGGCTTCGCTGGTTTTCAGAGTCCGCCCCCCCTTCGGTCTTCATGGAAACTTCCTTCTCTGCTGACGTTGCCGACAAGGTCGTGTTTTATTTTAAAGTGCATTTTGGCCTGAATTCTCTGAGACTGCGCAGAACATCCACGTCACGGCTGTTGACTGACGGAGCTTGAGGAAGGGAAGTTGGGAAAGGAAGGTGGGTCTCTGCGTCCAGGTGGAGAGTCGATGGCGGGACTCCCTGTGGACACGGGGGTTGACGCCACGGTCCGTATCCACGGAGTCTGTCTCAGCAGAAGAGGCCACTACGGGGTGAACAGCGATTCGGCGCGTTGAACACGGGCAGGGAAGGGTAGGGGGCTCCCCTTTGCGCAGCAGCAGCCCCTGGTTTCTGAGAAGCGCTGCAGCTGACGTGCGGAGACTCTGGCTGCTCGGCCGCTTTGATCTCGGCTCCGAGGTCCCGTTCCGAATCGCTGGCTCTTTGCTCTGCTCTCCTTCCCGTGGAAGGTCGCAGTTCCTGGTCCCAAACACAGGATCAGTGTCGCAACCAATGAAAAAGTACCCGGGGATATTTGGGGAAACACACCACGGTGCGTGATGCTCGTGCACCCGCGGTCCCCACAAGACTGTCCCGCCGGCCGATTCCACCAGAGGGAGAGACCGGAGCCCTCTGACACGTGGGCGGTCAGCCCTCTGACGCGTGGGCGGTCAGCCCTCTGACGCGTGGGCGGTCAGCCCTCTGACGCGTGGGCGGTCAGCCCTCTGACACGTGGGCGGTCAGCACCACTCTCTTAACAAGAGGCTCCCACGCCCGCCCTGGGCACACCCACCCAGCAGGTTCCGGGGCTCAGGCTTTTTTTTTCCCAGCTGCTGCTGGTCCTCGGACACTCCTGTGGTTTTTTAATTTTTCTATTGGAGTAAGCTATAATTTGTAAATGTGGGGTGTCAGACCAGGCACACTGAATTAAAAAAAAAAAAAACAAGCAGAAATGAACATCGTCTGTATCTCTTGGCTGAGGGAGCCGGTGGGCACGAGAGGGTTACTCTCTAAACTCTCCAATCGAGGTCACTGCCGGGGAAGCTCCCAGGGGACATCTGCTGCCCGAGGGGACCTGTCCTCGGACACAGCCCCTCACTCAGTCCAGTGGGGTTCTGGCCACGCCAGGACAGCGGCGTCCCTCTCAGGAGCAGCAGAGCGCACTCCCACACAGGGAAGGTGGCCCTCCCCCCCCCCAGGAGGGCCAGGCTGCAGGTGCCTCCTGGCTCAGGGTCTGTCTGCCGCCTCCGCTGACCCCGCAGACGCTCTGAGTTCAGTGCAGACAAAGGAAGCGTCCCACGTGCTCACGCTGGCGTTTCATGGAATCGGAAGTTCCGATCTGAAAAAGAAAGCGTTGGGAGTTTCAGGTTTTTTGTTGGAAAGGGTCCGAAGGACGTTCGTTTTGGGAGAAGCTTTCGGAAGACGTTTTCCGGAGGCAGCACCAGCCTGCCGAGTTCCGGTCAGCCGGGTCACGCCGACCGTGTCCGAGGGCTGGGGCTCCCGGGAGGTCCCCTTGGCCTACAGGGTCTGCCTGTTAACCCCACAGGGATGTGCTCCCACTGCAAGGTCCTGCCTGGTGACCGGCGGGGGCGTCCGGATGACGCTCTTCTCTCAGACACGCCCCGGGGCTCGCTGGCGTAGCTGTGGGACCCGCGGCCTCTTCGCCATGCGGGTCTGGGTGTCGGCCTTGACCTCCGTTTCTGTGTCTGCTGCCCCTGAGCCTCGTGGGCTCCCAGCTTTGAGGTCAGCTGCAGGATGAACCGGAAGGTGAGAGGCGCAGTCTGTCAAAGGGCGTTTTCCTGGCTGATTGACAGGACTGCCTCCCCCTGCCCGCCAGCGGGGAGGTCCAGAGATAAGAAAAGATGGAAGTTCAAAGGTCAGGGTCATCTTGCGGGCTGATGGCTCCTCGCTCTGGGAGGGGCTGGGGGCTGCATGCTTTACAGGTGGACTTGGCCAGCCGTTAGGGAAAAAAAAGAGTGTCTGATACAACAGATAGAGGTGTGATTATTTCTGTGAACCAGGTTGAACTGGAGAAGGAAGGCTCCTACGTCCTGAGGTTGAGCTTGGGGACGGATGCTGTCGCTGTGCCGAGCGGGTCCTCAGGGCTGAGTCGTGACAGGAGCAGCGGCACCTGCTCTGTCATCCTTCATGGGAAACAGTCTCAGAGACGTCCTTCCGGACTTTGCAGACGCTGGACCCCCTGTAAGAGCTGGGGCCACCTGTGGACAGCGGAGGGGGGGACCTGGGGTTAATTCCCATTTCTCTGTCCCCCCCCCCCGCTGTTGGCCCCAGCAGGTGGCCGCCTCTCCGGGGGGCTCAGTGTCTATGTGGAATGTGTGGGAAGGGAGGATGCCTCCTTCAGGGGGTTCTTGATGGCCTCCAGTGAGGTCCGAGTAAAATGCAGGGGGCGCCTGACCAGGTGGTGGCGCAGTGGATAGAGCGTTGGACTGAGATGCGGAGGACCCAGGTTTGAGACCCCGAGGTCGCCAGCTTGAGCACGGGCTCATCTGGTTTGAGCAAAGCTCACCAGCTTGGACCCAAGGTCGCTGGCTCAAGCAAGGGCTTACTCGGCCTGCTGAAGGCCCACGGTCAAGGCACATATGAGAAAGCAATCAATGAACAACTAAGGTGTCAAAACGAAAAACTGATGATTGATGCTTTTCATCTCTCTCCGTTCCTGTCTGTCCCTGTGTATCCCTCTCTCTGACTTTCTCTGTCTCTGTAAAAAATAAATAAAATAAAATAAAATAAAATAAAATGCAGGGGGCGTGGCCAATGGGGGTGGAGGCATCGGCCACCATCCCTCTGGTGCCTGGCACGCCCGCTGTCTCTGTGCCTGTGCAAAGACTGTTCCTAAGGAGCCCAGGCCACGCTGGACTGGACCTGCCTTCCCGAGGTGGCCTGGTGGCTCCTCATTGCCAAGTTCGGGTCGGGGCTGTCCCCGCTGAGGGTGGTCCTCCCTCCAGCAGGGGCACCGCCAGCCCCCCCCCCCCCATGCCCCTTACAGAGAGTTCACGTGCAGCCTCCCCAGCACACTCTCCCTCTGAGTCCCCAGTTCTGTGACAGACGGAGCGAGAGGAAGAGCCGTCAGCCGTCAGGGCTCACGTCAGCCTCCCTCATAAGCTGTGCCTGAAGCCCCCGTCCCTCTTCTGGGGCCCTTGCTGTCTATCTTGCTGAGTGAATTTAACCTCAGGGTGTCCCTAAAACACTTCAGCCTGGCCGCACCTGCATAGGTCTTTTTTATTTTAATTTTTTTTTTAAGTGAGAGGAAGGGAGGCAGAGACAGAGTCCCACATATGCCCTGACTAGGATCCACCCGGCAAGCCCACTAGGGGGCGATGCTTTGCCCATCTGGGGCATTGCTCTGTTGCTCAGCAACTGAGCTCTTTTTAGTGCCTGAGGCGGAGGCCGTGGAGCCATCCTCAGTGCCCGGGGCCAACTTGCTCCAATTTATCCATGACTGCAAGTGGGGAGGGAAAGAGAGAGAGAGAGAGAGAGAGAGAGAGAGAGAAGCAAGAGGAGGAGGGGTGGAGAAGCAGATGGGCGCTTCTCCTGTGTGCCCTGACCAGTAATCGAACCCAAGACATCCGCACTCCAGGCTGACACTCTGCCATGGAACTGATTGGCCGGGGCCAACACTGGTCTTATTATGTCCCCTAAGCACCTGCTCTCCTGTCCCTTTTCAGTTCCTGGGGTATTGACCCCTCTGTTGTCCCGGCCGGACCCCTTGGTCACTTCTGGCTGATCTTCCAGCACTGCCATTGTCTTCCTAAGGTCCTCTGCCCCCTTCCCCTGGACCACGGCAGGGTCCTGCCCTCCTAGCCCCCCATTAGCCCTCCCCCCCCCAGCAAGCTCTGAAGAGCAGATCGGCTCAGACCAGAGCCCCTCCCTCCTCTCACGGCCTCTGCTGCCTTGTGGGATCTCCCCGGTTTCTGACCCCTCCCCAGAGATGCGGCTGCCTCTTCCCCCCAGTCCTCACCATCCTCCGCCCTCCTCGCCTCTGCCCCAGCACCAGCCCCAGCCCCTGAGTCTGTGGAGAGCTCCCTCCAACCCCCGGGCACATAGTTGTCACCCCCTCTGGGCTTCTGTGATGTGCCTTTTTACACTTTTATGACGACGTGACATTTGTCTGTAATCCTTGACGTTGACGATATGTATTTATACTTTATAGTGAAAGGGTTGTAGCCATGATGTACTCTCTTCTTTTACTGTCTTTGCTTTATGTTCAGTTTATGGGGTGACATCGGTTAATAGGATCACGTCAGCGTCACGTGTGCATGTCTACGACACACGGCTGTCTGGTGCACGGTGTGCCCACCACCCAAAGCCAGACCGTCCTCCGTCCCCAGAGAGTTGGCCCCCTTGACCCCTCACTGCCTCCCCCCCCCATACTTAGGACGGGGACGGGGTCGTTCTGGGCACAGCATGGTGGCACCGAGCGCAGCCCCTGACTCAGCCGACCTCTGCTAGCATCCTCCCGAGCGGACGCTGCTGCTCCCAGGAACATCCTGTCTCTGGGTTCTCGTTTAGCAGCCGTGTGAAGACACCTGTTAGGTTCCCCCCCCCCCCCCGCTGTCACAGGACTCATGTGACAGGGACCGTGGGGGCAAAGTCAGTCGTTGGAGAGGAGGTGTTTCCGACCCAGGGAGAGCTGACCCGTCTTCTGGGTCAGTGACCTGCACCGGCCGGCCGGCCGGCCGAGGGACTTGGGGGACGTCACCGCCGACCCCCCCTCTGAAAGGACGTCGCGGGGTGGATGGTCTCTGAGGCACTTCCTGTGCCACCGGCCGCAGCGGACCCTGCGGGGAGACTGTTTATTATCCACCTTCTCCCACCGGCGAGCCTTATTTGGAAGCTGAGTCTGAGGACATCTGGAGAAGTCGTAACTCACCGGTCTCAGCAGTTCCAGAGTGTGTGTGTGGGGGGGTGGCCCATGTCCCGGGAAGAGGCTGTGCCCCTGTTATCTGCTCACTTAGGACGCCTGGCCTCACTATCTTAATTTAACACCGTGTGCAGCGTCCCCTGACTCATGGAGAAGTAATGGGAACGCCTCCCTCGGAGGAAGGCTGGACAGGGTCAGTCCTGAGCTGGACGGGGTCAGTCCTGAGCTGGACGGGGTCAGCCCTGAGCTGGACGGAATCAGTCCTGGCGGAAACACGGAGCTTCCTGCCGCAGCCCCCCACCCCAGGGATTGAGCGTCTAGCCTGGGCGCCTCGGGATGGGGTCGGGTCTGCAGGGCAGGTCTCTTCAAGGCGGTGACCTTGGGAGGCACCAAGGAGGAGACCTCTGGTCACCGGGGAGACAAGCCTGTCCCCCCCCCCCGAAGCCTGTCCTCCCCCCGGGCTGTTTTCAGCTGACTTCTCCTTGGCAGACCGGCCATTCGAGACGCAGTCAGCCTGAATCACCGACGCTGAGTTCAAGGAGAGAGAGGAGAGCGTGGCTTCCAAGTGGGCGTGGTGTTCTCTCTCCCGCGGAGGGCAAGACCGAGAGGCCGCTGCAAGCCACCAGGGAGCTGTTGAGAAGCAGCCTTGGCATCGTAAACACGGTCACTCCCAGCAGGAGCCCTTCTTCTCACGCACGGCAGGGGCCCGGGGTCACAGCCTCAGCTGTGGAGCTAGGAGAGAGGGACAGGCTGTCCTTGCCTGCCACCACCCTGCCCACTGACCCCGGGCCCCTAGACCCTGAGTGCAGGGCCCCCTGCAGGTGTGTCCGCGAGCGTGGGGCTGGCTGGTCTTAGAAGCAGCGAGGGTCCAGAGAGCACTGGTCACAGACGGACACGGCTCCTCCGGAGCACATGGCGGCCACCGGTCCTGGAAATCCACGTGGTCACCTCGCTGTGCAGGACAGGCAGAGCCTGGGCGTTTCTCTGCAGGGTTAGCAGGAGCTCGTCAACCCGCTGGGGGTTCTGGGAGCTTTGTGGGTGCGATGAGGGGAGCCCAGGAGAGCTAGACCCTCCAGAGGGCAGCGGGCCAGGCCCACCCCACAGGGAAGCGCCCGGGTCTGAGCTCTGACCCACTTTGCAGAGCACCGTGGGCAACACTGCGGACAGTTCCCTGAGCTGCGATGCTCACTGGCCTGAGACTTCCACGGCCGTGGCCTCTGTCTGACCCTTTGGAAAAGGGCACAGGGGCCCACAAAGAGAGACCAGAGTGGCCTGCCTGTACTGGCCACTGTTTGGTTCCGGGGCCACTCACAGGTTTAGGGACACCCCAGAGGACAGACGGACCTGGGACAAAGCGACCAGGGCACAGCTGTCCAGGGGCACCTTGTAAAAATGAAATAACCTTACAAGTCCAGTTGCTCCTTGACTCACGTTTCCCCGGGAGAGAACAGACTGTCTTTGTCCACCCCTCCTCAGCCCGCCCCTACCCTTAGACTTCTTTGAAAATCAAGTTGTCCTTAACAGAGTCTGACCTAGTGAGGGACAGCTCTGGTCCCCTCCTGCATTCTCAGTGTCAGACAAAGATTCTTACAGTCACTGGGAGGTCTGCTCTGTCGTTTGTCCTTGTGGTTTCTCTACCCTGCTCCCCCCTTCCCCCGCCTGGGCTCCGTACCTGGCTCAGGTACGGAGGTTGGCAGGGAGGGGAGCTTGCCTCACGTGACGATGTCCCACAGAGGGCTCCGTGTGCGGCCGTCACCGCACCCGGCACCCAGCGCCATGGCTGGACCTCCGTCTCTTCCATCTGCCTGGTGAGTGTGCACCTGCCCGCTGAGGGACGGTCCTGTGTGCAGCCCTGTTCCCCGGCAGGCTTGGACCTGGCTGCCGGCATATCCAGCCCGAGTGGTGGCTTCCCAGTCTCCCCTCTGGAAGGTAAACCCTCGTTTCCTCCCGTCTCTGGACAAGGCCTTGGTCACAGGGACAGCGGCTAGGCAAGGTGGCTCCGGGGGCAGTGAGGTTTGTGCCGGCCACCCAGAGGGAAGAAAACCCACTGAGTGGAGTGGGTGACCTCTTCTCGGATTCCCCGGGGCCTGTCCCTGGCACCACGACCGCCTGCCCACGCTGGTAGTGATCACCAAGGTTTGGCAAGACCAGCTGTGTCCCCTGCGTGTGTGTCCCCCTGCTCCCTGCCTGAGTCTGGCCCCGGGGGACCGGGCCCTGCGTGCCTGTGGCTCTCAGGCAGAAACGAGTCCATCCCCCAGCAGGGAGCAGCCTCAGGGTGTCCCAGCCTGGTCTCCAAGCCACAGTGTCCCTCCGAGAGGTTTCAGCCTCAGCTTTTCACGGGGCTGAGTGGCACAGGCCGGGCCCGAGCACCCAGCTTTCAGCTCGTCTTAGGCGAGCCGGGCCCTTGCAGCGTGCGGGGTTGACTCGGCGAGGCCCGCGCTCTGCACTCTTCTGGAGCCCCGTGTGAAGCCGGTGAGGCTGGCCAGTGCCCTCCCCGCTCGGTGACAGCCCACGGGTGTCCACCTCACCTCTTCGTTGTAGTCCTGCCTTGAACAGGGCATATGCTGAGCACCCACTGTGTGCCAGGCCCTGCGCTAGGCCCTGGGCACCAGCGAGGGAAGAAACAGCAACATGCCCTCTGGGGGCTCCATTCCCCCGGGGACCCGCGGGCTGACGAGCCAGGCGTTAGTGCGACCCACACGGTGCTGACACAGGAGGTCCTAAGACGGCTCCCAGGGGGTGTTTCTGCGGGTGGAGAACGGAGGGTCCTCCCGAGAGTGGCAGTGCTGGGACTCGGCGCGGGGCCAGCGCCAGGCCCTCCTCCCGGTATCTGTCCCACCAGGACCCACAGAGACCACACACAGACGGCACCCTGCCCCTCCGCGTGCCCAGGGCGGCACTCACGGCCCCTGGTGTACCCGACCTCCCTGTGTCTACTGTGAGCGTGACCGCAGTGAACCCAGCTCGGTGGCCTGGACTCGATCTTTTAAAGAAAGCATAGCGCGGTCTGACTTAGGCTCTTTGCTCCGAGAGTCACCGGTGGCAACGTACTGCCTTTTGGCTCTTACGCCATTTGGACGGTGTTTTACGGAAGAGGGGTGAACCGGCGGGAGGGGAGGGGGTTGGGGGGGACGTCGGCGCCTTCCTCTCAATTGTGCTCAGACCCTAAAATGGCTCTAAAGACGAAGTTTTTAAAAATAAATAACAAATAAAGATAAAATAGAATGGGAAGTGTTTCCTCATCTGAAAACCCCAGAATACAGTCGTAGGTGGTACAGTAGGAACGATCCACTCTAGGACATGCTCGCGAACGCTCTTAGCAACGATCTGGTCTCTTCCTCCTGCTGAGGGGGGCGGGGGGGGGACACGGATCTTTGATGGTTTCTGAGGATGGCGTCCCTGACACAGTCAGGTGTCCTGTTCTTTCTGGAGCAAGTGATAGGCTGGAGGGTACGTTGGACACACAGTGAGAGTTCCTTCCAGCCCGCAAGCCGCAGACCCGCCCGCTGCCCGTTCCTGGAGCCGCCCTCCCGGCTCACACTGCGGCTTTGTGCAGGGGGAGCTCGGGGTGCCCGGGGACCCTCACCTGTGCCGCCACTTGACCTTTGGACTCTGAGGCTCTTCCTTTGGCCCTTGTTTCCCTTGGCGTCCTGGTGTGTGTGTGCGTGTGCACGTGTGTGTGCACACGCTCTCTCTGTCTGAGCAGGGGAGACGTCTCATCTGCTCCCATCTCCCTCCGCCCTTCTTCCCACCCTGCTTGACAGTCCAACAAAGTCCAAGGTATTGTGTCCCTTCCCTTTCTGGTTGCATGGTCTCACCTGCACTTTTCTTAAATAAGTTGTCACTGTTTACCCCGTGTTCTAGTTGTGCACTGACATGTTTCTTCTCCATTGCGAGATTCCTCTGACTTGTGTCCGAGCTTTTTAAACAGTTAGTGGCATTTCTAGCACACAAGGCACATGATTGATGCTTAGTCCATGTTGGAAAGATGGGTTGATGGATGGTTAGTCGATTGGATAAATGGATGGATGGATGGATGGGATGATGGATGGATGATAAATGGATGATGATGATGATGATGGATGGATGATGGATGGATGGATGATGGATGGATGATGGGTGGATGGATGGATGGATGGATGGATGGATGGATGAGTGGATGGATGGATGATGGATGATTGGTGGATGATGGATGGATGATTGGTGGATGATGGATGGATGATGGATGGATGGATGATGGATGGATGGATGATGGATGGATGATGGGTGGATGGATGGATGGATGGATGGGTGATGGATGGATGATTATGATGATGGATGAATGATGGATGGATGGATGGATGGATGGATGGATGGATGAGTGGATGGATGGATGATGGATGGATGGATGGGTGATGGATGGATGAATGGATGATGGATGGATGGATGAGTGGATGGATGGATGATGGATGGATGGATGATGGATGGATGGATGAGTGGATGGATGGATGATGGATGATGGATGGATGATGATGATGATGATGGATGGATGATGGATGGATGGATGATGGATGGATGATGGGTGGATGAATGGATGAATGGGTAATGGATGGATGATTATGATGATGGATGAATGATGGATGGATGGATGATGAATGGATGGATGATAGATGGATGGATGAATGGATGATGGATGAATGATGGATAGATAGGTGGATGAATAGGTGGATAGATGGATGCTGGCTGGCTGGCTGGATGATGAGCGGATGGATGATGGATGGATGATAGATGGATGAATGAGTGTATGGATGGATAGGTGAGTGGATGGATGGATGGTGGATGAGTGGATGGATGGATGAGTGGATGGATGGATGATGGATGAATGGATGTATAGATAGGTGGATGTAGGGATGGATAGATGGATGCTGGCTGGCTAGATGGATGATGGGTGGATGGATGGATGGATGGTCGATGTAAAGGGTAGAAAAGAGGATTAGGAAATGGATGGAAAGCTGGGTGGCTTGTTGGACCAGTAGATGGGCAAATGGGAGCATAGATGGAAAGCCCCATGTTAAACCCTTTCCCAGTAAGCCCACCCCTGCCTCAGCTTATGGAGAATTGTTACTGATGTTTCATTCTCTGTGTTAGGTCCTAGCGATGCAGAGTTGAAGAAGACCCAATGGTCTGATGTGGGGGAGGGTCCAGGCTCCGGCTCCATCCAGGGCACCTCCCCCCCAGCTGTGAGGCTGACGTGGAGACTCACACACACATGGTTTCAAGTGGCTCTCATGTGCGGGGGCAGCCTGGACCCCAGATGGTTCACATTTGTTGCTGAGAGTGCCGTCCATGTCAGCAGACATGGCCGGGGTCAGGGTGACATCGAGGGGGTCAGGCCCGGGGCTCTTGGTCAAGAAGACTAATGAACCTGCCCGTGCCCCTGCCCGGGCGCCGCGCCCGCGAGGACGTGGAGCAGACCGGGAACCCCCCACTGCTCGGGGCCGGCCGTCATTTCCGGCTTTCTGTGGGTGAGCCCGCGTTTCCCTTGGCGGCTGGGGCAGCTCATTCATCAGAAACCACGGCGATGCCCCTCCCACCAAGGAAGGCTTCCATTTAGCCTCTCCAGCCCCCTATTAATTATCTAATTACAACCACATTCTCCAAGAGAGCAGCCTTGACTCTCTGCCCAGGGCCACTAAAAAGGGCTTCGTGTTTGGAGTGCCCTGAACTGGAAAGAAGGCAGCGTGTGTGTGAGTGTGTGTGTGAGTGTGTGTGTGAGTGTGTGTGCGCGTGTGTGTGCGTGTGTGTGTGTGCGTGCGTGTGTGTGTGTCCATGCACACGCGTTTTAGGGGAAGTGTGTTGGAGCTTCTTCAGATCTTGGTCTTAGTGCAGCAAAGGTTCTAGCGTTCTCTGAGGAGCGGAGCATCTGTGTGCAGCTTGGGGTCCCGTGGGAGGAGGCGCGTCCTGCCTGCTGCCATCTGCTGAGCACTGTTGGGGTCACACGCTCACACCGACACACTCACACTGACATACACTCACACAGACACACAGGCACGGATACACTCACCCTGACACATGCACTGCTGAGGAAGGAGGTCGCCCATCCCTGTATCCAAAATCCTGCCGCGTTTCCAGGCCTTTGCACATCTGGCTCCAGGACTTGGGGGCCCCTCCTTGACTTCTTCCTCTTCCCTCCACCCCCTCAGCAGGGAGACCAATGTCCTCACTCTCCCTCCCTGCCCAAGCCCCCGCCCCAGCCGCTGCTGCAGACCTGCCCTGTCTGTCTCAGCACTTAGTCGGTCTGCAGCCAGTCCCCACCACATGCACCTCTGGGGTGAAGGCATGTCCTCGTGGTTTGGGTCACCCCCGTGCCAGTGTGGCCCCATGCAGAGTGTCTCAAGGGATTCCCTGTGAACGGCCTTCCTCCTTTGGGGTCTGATGGTTGCGTGGTGGTTACGTGTGTCCCCGGGCACGGGAGTGAGGGCTGCGGCACCAACACCTCCGAGGGCATAGGCCCCGAGGACTCCCGGTCCAGGCCTGCAGGGTCCCTAATAAGCTCAGTTCTCCTAGGAGGGATGGTGCCACACAGCAGGGCTGGATGCAAGCTGGCTGGACTTGGCAGTCAGCTTGCTGTCCCCAAAGCGAGCCACAGGCTGTGGGTGACAGCCATCTCATTTCTCGGGGTCCTGACCTCCTGCCTCTCTTACTACACCCTTCAACTCCTGGCTCTGGGGGCCTGCAGAGCCCGCAGGGGAGAAACCTTTGGTGGGTGCAGGAGGCGGAAAATGGTGCTGGCCCGGGCTCCTGGGTGCAGGGAGCCCAGCTTGCCAATGCCTGGTGACCCTGACCAGAAGTCACCTGCCCAGTTTCTGCTGGGAAGATGGAGAGGAGGCCCCTGTCCTGTCCAGTCTGGACCCCTTGACGGGAGGCCAGGAACCCAGGGATGCCGATGGAGGCAGCAGTGTCTCATGCCCCCTCCCCCTTATATTCCAGACTCTCCCGTGGGGACCGAGGTGCACAAAGAGTGAGGCTGCCTCCACGTCGGTGACTCCCGAAACCTGGACGACCTCATGGAAGCCTCTCCGTCTTCTCTCCAGCGAGACCCAGGACGAGGGGACAGCGGCGGCCTCGGACGAAGACCCAGCTCAGCCTCCTCCTCCCCCAGGGACAGTCCCTGCAGAGGAAGCGGCACTCACGGTCCTTCTTGCCTGTGACATCTTCATTGTCATCTCGGCCTCTGTTTGGATTTTCTTTCTGGGTTTCATTTGTTGTTGTGGGGGGGGGGCGGGGACGGGGTGTATTTTTTTCTGAAAAACCGCTTGATTCAGGAACACATTTATGAGGATTTGGATCTTGGATTTGTTATTTCCCCTCTAAGTGCCTTTTTTTTAATGTATATTTTTTTAATAAATCAGATGCATTCCTGTACCTTCTGCGTAAACTGGACCAAGGCTCTCAGAAAAAGAACCTCCCCCCGCCCCGCCCCCTCTCGCCCCGCCCCTGCCCTTCTCGCCACGCCCCCTGTCTGCCCCGCCCCTCTCACGCTCTCTCGCCCCCGCCCCTTCCCATCTCCCCTGCTCACCCCACCCCTCCCTCTAGCCCCGCCCTCCCTCCCTCTCGCCCCGCCCCTGCCCCGCCCACCCTCCCCTAGCTCCGCCCTCTCGCCCTCCCACCCTCCCTCTCGCCCAGCCCCTCTCGCCCCGCACCCCGCATGGTTGTCTCACGTAAGCCTGGAGCCCTCCTCGCTCTCTGCTCCTCCTCTTTCTCCACGATTCGCTCTGCTAACCCTTTTTTATACCCCCGTTTCAGTGTATATGTGGCTTATTTGTTTTATTTATTACTGAGATGTTTGTACCGAGCTCGCTGGCTGCAGCGGGCCGTGTGCGCCGGCCGCCTCCCAGGAGCAATAAAGACGCCGAGCAGCCCCCGTCGTCCGTCTGTTCTCTACTGGGCCCCGCAGCTCGGACGCGACCCGCGAATTTCGGAACCGAAAGGGCTGTGGTTTCACTTCAAAGGGGACAAGAAAGGAGGTGGGGCTGTGGGTGTCCCCGTGCGCAGGGAGAGCTTCCCGGACACTTTCGTCTCTGTCGTGGCCAAGAGTGCTGGCCGACCCCGGCCGTGGCGAGCAGGGAAGGTTGGCCTCGGGCCCTCCCATGTGCCCACCTTCTCAGCCACCCGAGTGTCCCTGCTGTCCAGGGTCAGCGCCAGCTGGGGCCAGGTCCACAACGCCTCCCCTCCTGCCTACGCCTCGGCGGGATCGTGACTCCGGCTGTGACATCCACACCACTCCTTCCCACTTCTCCGGATGGGTCCCTGTCTGTTTTGAATATGTCCAGCCCCTTGTTCCGTGTGCATCCACCTGTAGCCAGCTGGCCCGCCCCGGCGCCTGCACACGCCCAGCGCTGTGAGGGTGAGGGGGGCACTTGTAAGTGCAGGTGTATCCAGGAGGGAGCCCCAGCCCAGAAACCCAGCAGGGCCACTGTCCCGCCAAGGGTCAAGGAAAAGCCCATGGCCGGGGTCTGGGGAAGGTGGTCTGGGGGAGGTGCAGACACATCGCCATGGGGAGTGGGAGTCCCTCATTCCACCTGCTGGCCTCGTGACTGTCTGTGGGTACCAGTGGGGTTGTGGTTGGTCCCCAGGGGGAGGGCTTCCAGCCGGGGGACTGCATGTCACCAGGTCACCGCCCTGAGCCACCAGAAACACGTATCTTGGGGAGCATCTCATTCCAGGGTCTGTTGGATAGAACCATGTGAGGACTAGAGGTCACGCAGACCCCACTCAGCTCCCAGAGGGGATACCGGACGGGGTGTCTCTGGCAGGACCGTGGTGGCTGTGACCCCTGTCCTTCCTGTTTCTACCCTTCCCCCTGACCCACGGAAAGGGAGGAGCTCCAGGAACACCAGCTGACCACAGCCCCTATCTCCTGGCTGCTCCTCAGAGTGACCTCGATGGGACACCGCTCCCTGGGGCTGGTGCCTCCCGGAGGGTTGCTCTGCGCCTGTCTGGGCCCAGTCCCTGTGGCATGAGCCTGGTCCCCACCGCACACAGCAAGCAGACACGCGGGGCACACACGTGCAATGCATGCTCACGCACACACCTTGGGGGACTGAGCCGGGCAGCGGTGGTCCAGGCAGTGAGGGGTCTGGCCCTGCCCTGTGCCGTCCCACAGGGTCCTGTCGAGACCTCTGTCTGCCGGGCTTCGAAGCAACATCAATACCAAATGGTTTCACATAAAGCTGACCGTCGCGGCGGCCGTACAGCACTTGTTTCTTGCCTTCCACATTGTAGAATTCATGCTCTTCCCCTCCCAGAGCTGAAGCCATCCCATCTGCAGTGGCCGGTCACTGCGGGTGACCCGGCTGTGAGCCGCCCACACCTAAGCCCAAGGCAGGCGGCTTGGCCAACCATGACCACAGCAGGGGACAAGGGATGAGGGGGACCCCACGTGGGAGTCAGGGGTGGAGTTCAATGGGGCCTCCGTCAAGGGACCTCCGAGGCTAGAGTTCACAGAGAGAACTGAGGTCCTCCTGGGGCCTGGGACCCCGATGCTTTGCCCGCAGGTCCGTTCCCCACCGGATGCTAGCACGCTCCCGGGAAGCCTCGCTCCCTTCGGGGCCCGGCGCTCCCAGGGAAAACCGCCGTGTTTAGCCGTGTGTTCGGTATCAGCTCCCTGCGTGGGTCACCGTGGCTTCCTTCCTGCTGTGCATCCCCCTCCCTCTACCGAGGCGGCTGTTTTCTTACTAGACATTAAAACCGCGCTCCAGGACGTGTACACAGAAAGAAGTCGGAATACATAGGTCATTGGGAGCATTTTCCAGAAGGCCCAACCATTTTCCATCTGGACCTCTGGACAAGGAAGGCGACAAGGTCAAGGTGACCATTCCAGAAGGTGAGCTGACCACACAGTGTAGAAGAGGCACTGTGACGAGGCGTGAGACACAGGAGAGAGGGACGAGGGTGGGGGACGCGGGGAGTGGAGGCGCCTGTGGAGAAGAGGGGAGAATGGCGGGGAGGGGGTGTTGAGGCTGAGAGGAAAGGGACAGAGTGTGGAGGGGGCCGAGGCCCTCGGTGTCTGGGGAGGAGCCGTGTTTGGATGTGGGCATACGTGAAGAACACAGCTCCCTCCATCAGCTTCTCAGAGTCCAGGGAAGAGCCGGAGTGCTTGGCCCTGGGCAGCTTCGTTATTTAGAGGAAGCCCCCGTGGTAGCGCCTGACCTGTGGTGGCACAGTGGATAAAGCATCGACCTGGAAATGCTGAGGTTGCCGGTTCGAAACCCTGGGCTTGCCTGGTCAAGGCACATATGGGAGTTGATGCTTCCAGCTCCTCCCCCCCTTCTCTCTCTCTGTCTCTCCCTCTCCTCTCTAAAAAAAAAATGAATAAATAAATTTTAAAAACTATAGAAAAGTATCAGGTAGCTCTGTACGTGCTGGCATATAGAGGAAGCCCCCATGGTACAGGGGTTTCCTGGAGACGAGGGCAGGGGCCTAGCTGGAGGCACACAGGGGACAGGGCCATGTCTACCCTGCGACTCCAGGGCGGCACAGAGGGGAAGCACAGGCCAGGCTGGGCCCAGAGAAGTGTTCTTGGGGAGCCCTCACCCCCCAAAAAAAAACCCCAGCCAAATGGGGAGACAAACAAGGTGTAAATGGCATTCAAAAGCAAAGAGACAAAGGTGTTAACAGTAATAACAAAGGTACAAACACAATAATCAAATAATATCTCTGTCCTGGGTTGATCTCTGCTCCCACCTTTCTCGACCTTGGTCTCCTTGTCTACCTACAATACCGAGACGAACAGCACCTTCCATCAGGATGGGGTGGGGGCCATGCGTGGACCACACCCAACACGGTTCCTGGCACCCAGTGAGGGTCCAGACGGGGCTGGTCACTCCCCCCCCCACATCAGTTTCTCCTGTAAAACTGGAAAGAGACACTCAAGTTCAAAATGGGTTGAATTGTGTCCCTTCCCCATCAAATTCTATGTTGGTGCCCCCACCCCACCCAGGACCTGAGAAAGTGACTTTATTTGGAGGGAGGGTCTTCACAGAAGTGATCGAGTTAAAGGAAGGCGTCAGGGCGGATTGTCACCCAATATGACAGGTGTCCTCGTAGGAAGAGACTAGGACATGGACACAGACTGCGGGATGGCCCGGGGGGGACGCAGGGAGCAGACGCTTGTGAACAGTTCTTGGGGACAGACCACCTGGGACAGTCTCTCCCCCATCGGCCTCAGAACGACCCTGCTCACACTCACAACCCTGACTGACCCCGGCTTCCCCTGTCCAGACCTGGGAGGCGATACATTTCTGCCCTTGAAGCTGCCCATGGGCTTGCTTTGTTGAGAATATAAAATCAGAGAGAGAAATGAGACCAGAAATGCGAGGAGCCCAGGGGTCAGCCCTACTCCCCCAAGACTGCAAATGCTCGGAGGACATAGAAAGCCATGAGTTCCGACCAGTCAGCCCGCGGCCCGGCTTTCTGGGTTGGAGAGAAGGCAGTGACCCACTGACGGTGCAGAGGAGGAGGACACAGATCAGACGATGACGTCCACGATGAGTGTCACAGATGACTGCATGGGGGTATTGTCTCCCGGTCCTCCTGAGGGTGCTGACCATAGAGTGGACGTGCCCAGGACGGCAGCACAGGCAGACAGCCCACCCCTCTGCCACCACCTGGCAGTGGGAGCGAAGGGGGGCCTCGCCCCCTCACTCTGAGCACGTCCACCTGCGGACAGCCATCCTCCACGGAGACCCGCGCAGAGAAAACAGGGCACTGGGCTGATGACGGCCCAGAGGGAGGCTCTCTTTCCCATCCACTTCAGCTGTCAGGAGCAAAATGACCAGCAAGAAACAACACAGACATAGGCAGGCATCCTCCTCAAGTGAGCTTCGGGTAAAACTGCGCTCGCGGGCGGCCAGCCGGCACCGCCCCTCCCCCACCACCAGCCCAGTCCCACCCCTGTAGGCTTCCCTACTTCACGAACCTTCTGGAAGGTTCCCTGTGGATCAGGAGTTCCCTCCTGGGGCGGCGAGTGTAATGAGCTGCCTGATCTTTCCCTGCTGTGTGTTCAGAGTCGCCAGGAAAGACTTCTGGCCTGAGTGGCTCCCGGCCCCGTCGGGTCAATTTAAATGTACTAAACTCAATGTCAAGGTTTGCTTTAAGAAGGAAAGCGTTCCGTTGCAGGGGCCACGGAAACTCAGTGCTCCCCACGGTGCCACACTCAGCACAAGCCAAAGTCACCACAGGCCTTGGCCACCAGACCCGAAACCTCTGCGGGGACTTTCACCCTCAAGACGGCCCGGCCGGAGGGAGACAGAGCGGGTGCCTGTCCTCGGTTGGTCACAAGATCAAAGGCACTCAGAGATTAATTTGCGGAAATCCACAAACCCCCCAATCAGAGGAGGGGGGAGGAGGTACAGGTTCCAGATGTCCCTGTGCCCCGTGTGGCCCTCTCTCCTCGTCTCGCTCGTCCCTGTGCGTGGACCCCGTGTGGGGAGGTGGTTTTCTCTGCGGCCCCTGCAGGCACGCGCCGGCCCCTTCGGGGTTTTGCCGGCTGGGAAGTGAGCCGTCGGCACCACGAGCCTTCTCCGGACGGCGTGCTGGAGGTCGCTTCCCGTCTTGAAGTCTGGTTCTTCCAATAAAAGCTTTCGAGGCTAAGAGGTCCCCGGAGCTAAGTCATGGCAGAGAGATGGCACGGTGTCCAGGACGGGCTGGGCTGGGTGCCCGTCCGAGGGTTTGGCTGCAGCTTCCGTCCTGACAGGGGGAAGAGAAAACACGGGGGCACCAGCCCCACCTCCACAGGTTGCTCTCACACGGCTCCCAGGCCTCGCTGTCCCCCACAGCCCCGCCTGAGCGCAGACTGGGGAGGCTCCACTCAGAGACACGCGGCGGGGCCCAGCTGGGGGTGGACCGGAACCGGCTCGGTAGCTCCTCGCTGGGCTCCTGGCGGCCGGGCAGAGCGCTGGTGTCCGGCCTCGGCCTGCGTTCTCCCCGCCCCCCCCCCCCCCCGCTGCTTTGACCAGGTGTTCAGGTCCTTGCCCGGCAACTCCGTGCAGCCCTGAGACCCGCTGGGGAGGACGCAGGGAGGCAGCAGGTGCGTGAGAGCCAGCGGAGCCCCGAGTCCCTCGGGAGAGGCGGCAGGGAGTCCCACGGGGCCTGTCACACGGGGATCCCCGATCTTTGCTGACCCGGGGGAGACAGAGACGTCTCTGTGCTCCCACCAGGCCCGACGGCCAAGGCCAAGGGTCACACTCCCGTGTCCGAGAGCCCCAGGGAATCAGAGCCCTGTTGTTCCAGGGCGGAGACTCAGACTGACCCAGCGCTGGTCACAGAGGCAACCATGGGGACAGCCGCTCCGGACGGCCCCGCGTGGGTCCGCCCCCTCCCGTGAGTGCTGCACACCGAGCCACAGGCCGTCGGGCCTGCTGGACGCGGGGCCTTCGGTCCTCACTGCACTGGCCAAGGCTGTCCACACTGTCCCTGCTGTGACACGGGGCCTTCGGTCCTCACTGCACTGGCCGAGGCTGTCCACACTGTCCCTGCTGGAACACGGGGCCTTCGGTCCTCACTGCACTGGCCGAGGCTGTCCACACTGTCCCTGCTGGAACACGGGGCCTTCGGTCCTCACTGCACTGGCCGAGGCTGTCCACGCTGTCCCTGCTGGAACGCGGGGCCTTCGGTCCTCACTGCACTGGCCGAGGCTGTCCACACTGTCCCTGCTGTGACATGAGGCCTTCGGTCCTCACTGCACTGGCCGAGGCTGTCCACACTGTCCCTGCTGGAACGCGGGGCCTTCGGTCCTCACTGCACTGGCCGGGGCTGTCCACACTGTCCCTGCTGGAACGCGGGGCCTTCGGTCCTCACTGCACTGGCCGAGGCTGTCCACACTGTCCCTGCTGTGACATGAGGCCTTCAGTCCTCACTGCACTGGCCGAGGCTGTCCACACTGTCCCTGCTGGAACACGGGGCCTTCGGTCCTCACTGCACTGGCCGAGGCTGTCCACGCTGTCCCTGCTGGAACGCGGGGCCTTCGGTCCTCACTGCACTGGCCGAGGCTGTCCACGCTGTCCCTGCTGGAACACGGGGCCTTCGGTCCTCACTGCACTGGCCGAGGCTGTCCACACTGTCCCTGCTGTGACATGAGGCCTTCGGTCCTCACTGCACTGGCCGAGGCTGTCCACACTGTCCCTGCTGTGACATGAGGCCTTCGGTCCTCACTGCACTGGCCGAGGCTGTCCACACTGTCCCTGCTGTGACATGAGGCCTTCGGTCCTCACTGCACTGGCCGAGGCTGTCCACACTGTCCCTGCTGGAACACGGGGCCTTCGGTCCTCACTGCACTGGCCGAGGCTGTCCACGCTGTCCCTGCTGGAACGCGGGGCCTTCGGTCCTCACTGCACTGGCCGAGGCTGTCCACGCTGTCCCTGCTGGAACGCGGGGCCTTCGGTCCTCACTGCACTGGCCGAGGCTGTCCACGCTGTCCCTGCTGGAACGCGAGGCCTTCGGTCCTCACTGCACTGGCCGAGGCTGTCCACACTGTCCCTGCTGGAACACGGGGCCTTCGGTCCTCACTGCACTGGCCGAGGCTGTCCACGCTGTCCCTGCTGGAACGCGGGGCCTTCGGTCCTCACTGCACTGGCCGGGGCTGTCCACACTGTCCCTGCTGTGACATGAGGCCTTCGGTCCTCACTGCACTGGCCGAGGCTGTCCACACTGTCCCTGCTGTGACATGAGGCCTTCGGTCCTCACTGCACTGGCCGAGGCTGTCCACGCTGTCCCTGCTGGAACGCGGGGCCTTTGGTCCTCACTGCACTGGCCGAGGCTGTCCACGCTGTCCCTGCTGGAACACGGGGCCTTCGGTCCTCACTGCACTGGCCGGGGCTGTCCACACTGTCCCTGCTGGAACACGGGGCCTTCGGTCCTCACTGCACTGGCCGAGGCTGTCCACGCTGTCCCTGCTGGAACGCGGGGCCTTCGGTCCTCACTGCACTGGCCGAGGCTGTCCACACTGTCCCTGCTGTGACATGAGGCCTTCGGTCCTCACTGCACTGGCCGGGGCTGTCCACGCTGTCCTTGCATGGGTCAGCCGTCTCCCTGGAGCATGCAGGGCCATCGCTGTGGGACTTCCTGTGGGGACTCGGCTTCCTCTGCTGCAAAGTGGGGGTGAACCTGTTCCACTTTGTTCGTGGACTCGTGACAATAAACAAGAGAATCTAAAAGCCCTTCGCACAGAGCCCTGTGACGGGGTTACTTGTCAATGCTGAGCACGCAGGACTCGACCCGCCTGACTCCCGGAAAGGTGTCGTCCAGCCTCTAGGTGACCCCCCCCCCTGGACTAACGTGTGACAGCTCTGGTCACAGTGCTGGGTGACTGGTGCGTTTGGGTGGCTGCTGAGTTTTCAGCCCGGTGACTGAGTTAAGGGCATAAGGACGGACCAAGCAGGAGGGAGAGAACCCGGCCCGGCCCCCTGACACAGCCCATCCCCACCCACGCGGGGAAGAGATCTGTGGGAAGTGCTTCTCCGACACACTCCCGCTCCAGAGCATTCTTACTTTCTGTTTCAACGACGAAGCGTGCTTTCAGCAGAAGCCAGTGTCCCAGGGCCCCACACGGGTACCAGTGACCTGTCTTCTGGGGAGAGGCAGGGCCAGCAGAGACAGCCAGACACCCTGCCCTGCCCTCTCTCTCTCTGCCTCCCCGACACCCACTCCTTCCTGGGACCCCTCCCCACATCCAGGAACCCCAAGCAGCCCCACAGAACCCCACCAAAATAGAGATTAGATCGTTCGCTAAAATTTGCCATGCTTGCAGAATTTCCTCAGGGAGAAAAAAAGAAACTTGCCCCCCTCTTTTTTTTTTTTTTTTGCTATATTGACATCATAATACCCCCACATCGAAATAGGACCTAGCAAGCCTGGTATAAGGTTCTGGGGACCCAGGTGAGCGGGGGGGGGGTCACTGAGAAGACCTGTGTGCCCTCCTGTTCCCAACTGTTGGAAGAAGAAAGAACAGAGTCAGTTTCCTGATCTGAGAAAACGCAGCACAGCACGCCCGCCATCCCCGCCAATAGCCTGTCTTCTTCACTTCCCTGCCCACGAGGAGGGGCTGGTGGCACCTGAGTCTGACCTGCGGAGCCCTCGGGGGGCGTGACCGGACCACACATGAGCAAGTCGCCTCTCGAGAGAGCCGTGAAGGGCAGCCCAGCTGTTTGCTGCCATTCCTGGGGGGCCGGGGTGACGCTTCCTGGCGCCCAGAGATGGCGAGAAACCTCAGGTGAGCGTTGGGAGCTCAGCCTGCCCCCGGTACCTGGACTTGAACGCCCTGAGTAAGGGCCGGGCTCTGACAGGTGAAATACACACTCCTCAGGGTGGAGGCCCCAAAACTTGTGCTCGAGGTTCTCCTGATCACAGGAGGTGACACCCCCACGGTCACAGCCCGTCGCTCCGCAGGGCGGGGACAGCAGGGTCCCCGACAATGTGGGCACCACGTGCCAAATCCTCGATCATGCGTCTGTCTGGAAACGCACAACTCCACGCGTGCAGATCGGAGGAAAGCTCTCAGCCCCCCAGCGACGTGGGGCGGGGGGGGGGGATCAGATACGTCCTCGGGGCACAGCGAGTGTGTGTCCCCGTGTGTGACATGTGTGTGTGTGTTTTCTTTAACAGACTTCCCACCAAACAGTATGTTACTATTGTACCTCGTCAGCCTTCGTTCTGTGAACTTTTTGCTTCTCTCATTCAGTTCAGATGTTGAAAGCACCTCCTTCGGGTGCCAAGATGAACAAAACCTGGCTCTTTACGATGCTGGGAATCAACTCAACAATTCACAAGATTTTTTTTTAAAATAATTTTTTTAAGAAGTCAAAGCTAATCAAATGGGAAAACATTGCGCATTCTGCCCGTTGATGGTTCCGCTGACCCAGCAGACCCAGTTCCTCCCACTGCCCGTAGGGGAGGGGGTGGGGCGGGGTGGAAGAATGAATAAAGACCAAACACGAGAGCTCCCTGCCTTCCTTTTTATATCCTGTGCGCTGAGCGTGCCTCCTGCCCACGGCCCTCCTGTGTCCACAGCTGTCTCTGCACAGCTGCCCGTTCCTCCCACCTAAGTGGCCGAGGGCCCGTGGCCTGGGTGGCCTGGGTCTGAGAGCTGCCCTGGGCCAGGCAGCGTCCTCTAGGGAGCTGGGAAGGTTGAAACCGATCTCACCGGGCGGGAGATGAAGCCAGAGGGATCCCCCCACCCCGCACAGCTGAGGCACTGCAGGGAGGGGGCGCGGTGACCTGGGGGCCCCGACAGGCAGAGAGAGTCAGAGCAGAATGTGGAGGACGCAGCGTGGGCCGGCCAGCCAGCCGACCAGCCAAGGAGTCCCGCACAGGAGGCGGACACGACCGCACAAGACCAGCCGTGTTTACAGTTTACAGCAATGAACTTGTAGACCAAACTTAGAAGGGCGAGACCATCTATAATTACCCCTCCCCCCCCCAAAATCAAATTTTGGAGTGTACATCAAACAAAACACGCACAGGACTTGTGTGTTGAACACGGTACGATGCTTCTGGTGAACGGAATCAAGGGATGTCTGTCTACACACCGTGGCGCGGGGGCAGGGATGCACTCAGAGAGGGGCATCCTCGGATGACTGTCCCTCAGACCGCTGGAGGGCCGGACTATAAAACACAAACTATGAACAAATCCCTATGCACACTGCACATATCTTATTTTAAAGTCAAAAACAAAACGGGAACAAATACAATTATTTAAAATAAAGATCAAGTAAATCTAAATCAACAAACTGACCAGTATCTCAATGGGAACTATGGGCTTGCTTTTGGCTGATGAGATGGTCAATGTGCTCCTCTCACTGACCACCAATGAAAGAGGTGCCCCTTCTGGAAGTGTGACGGGGGCCGGATAAATGGCCTCAGGGGGCCGCATGCGTTACAAATGAGAGTGTCTTTGACAAAGCGTCAGTTCTGCTTGGTTTTCAGAGCATCTGCCGTGTCTTACTGTTTCTTAAAGATAACCAGCCTCAAATAACCATCCTGCTTCTTTGCCCCTCATCAAGACACTGAGTATGTACCATGTTCATGGGTTGGAAGACTTAGTGTAGTAAGGATGCCAATTCTCCAAAAATTGTGACACAGTTTACGTACAATTACTATCAAAACCCCAGCAAGGTTTTGTGTGTAGATATAGACAAAATTCTTCCAAAATTCAGATGGGAAGGCAAAGTGACCCATAGCTAAAAACAATCTGCAAAAGAATAAAGTAGAGCCTGACCAGGCAGTGGCACAGTGGATAGAGCAGGGGTCAGGAAACTTTTTTGGCTGAGAGAGCCATGAACGCCACATATTTTAAAATGTAATTCTGTGAGAGCTATACAATGACCCATGTATGTTACGCATTATCCAATAAAAATTTGGTGTTGTCCCGGAGGACAGCTGTGATTGGCTCCAGCCACCCACAACCATGAACATGAGCGGTAGGCAATGAATGGATTGTAATACATGAGAATGTTTTATATTTTTAATGTTATTATTTTTTTTTTATTAAAGATTTGTCTGCAAGCCAGATGCAGCCATCAAAAGGGCCACATCTGGCTCGAGAGCCATAGGTTCCCGACCCCTGAGATAGAGCATAGGACTGGGATGCAGAGGACCCAGGTTCGAAGCCCTGAGGTCACTGGCTTGGGCACGGGCTCACTAGCTTGAGCATAGGGTCACTGGCTTGAGCGTGGGATCATAGACATGACCCCATGGTCGCTGGCTTGAGCCCAAGGTTGCTAGCTTGAGCCCAAGGTCGCTGGCTTGAGCAAGGGGTCACTCACTCTGCTGTAGCCCCCCTGTCAAGGCACATATGAGAAAGCAACCAATGAACAATTAAGGTGCTGCAACTATGAGTTGATGCTTCTCAACTCTCTCCCTTCCTGCCTGTCTGTCCCTCTCTCTGTCCCTCTCTCTGTCTCTCTCTCTGTCTTTGTCACAAGAAAAAAAAAAGAATGATGCAGAAGAAAACCATCCCACCCAACTTCAAAACTTGGGTTGCTGCCGTAATCAGGGTTGTGTGACATTGGCCAAGGGCAGACACAGATCAACGGAGCAGAAATCGACCCGCAAATAGGTCCAACTGATCTCAGATAAAAGAGCACGAGCGATTTAACGGAGGAAAGACGGGCTTTCGGTTCGGATGGCGCTGGAGTGATTGGACCTCAAAGGGCACAAAGTGAATCTCAGCTTCAGTGTCTCTGCTGATAAACAGCAACTCAGAATGGGTCACAGGCTCACATGGAAAACCTAGAACTGTGAACTTTCAGAAGAGAGAGAGAGAGAGAGAGCTCTTCCGATCCAGGGCTTGGCAAAGAGTTTTTGGCCTTGATACCAAAACACACAATCAATGAAAGGAAAATTTGACCTGCATCAGAATTTAATAACTTTTTCTGTGAAAAACTAAGAGGATTAAAAAACAAATTACATCCTAGGGAAAAAAAATGTATGCAAATTGTATATTTGCAGTGCTGGAATTCAAATAATTCAACAACCGGTTCTCTACCCCTAATGACTGTTTTACGTATATAAAAACTGATACACCAAAAAGTAGTTTATTATTTCATGCATTTAATAATTAAATAAGAACAGTAAAAGAGGTACACAAAACTAGATTATGGTATAAGAAAGAGTTTTAAAATATTAATGAAAAAGTATTAAATAATACATGACAAAAAACAATAAAACTGTTATTGAAGGTATTTCCATATAGCTTCCTGATTGACGTCCTCACTTGGAATTTTTTCACCTGTGGACGAAATGACCATGACTACGGGCGCTTAGACTACGCTGTTGCGCAGATGAACGTTAAAAAACATAAGGAATGTTAATTTGTGATGTCCGCACTGGGTGGCTGCCCAGGTGCCCACCTGAGAGAGAACCCTGATGACAAGTGACATTTTAACAACTGGTTCACCAAACTCAACACAAAATCAGGCATCGGTTCTGCTGCACCGGCTGAGTCCCACCCCCGCATTTATGACAAAGGATAGTACCTAGAATATATTAAGCAAAACAAAACAAAGCAAGACAAAAACAAATAAGAAAAATCCTCTCAGAACTGAACTGCGAAAGCATCAAGCAATTCGATTAGAAAGCGGGCAAAACATGACAGACATTTCCTTAAGGAGGACGCACGGGTCCCAAAGAAGCACATGAGAAATGCTCAACATCACAAGCCCCTAGAGAAATGCAGAGACTAAACCCCAAACGCGGCACAACGGCACAGCTGCCAAACAGCTAAAACAAGGATTTCTGAGGACACTAAACCCTGGTGAAGATGCGGAGACAGAACGGCTCCTCCTCACGTCGCTGGTGGCGGGAGTGCCGACAGCACAGCCCCTCCAGAACACAGTTTGGAGGTTTCTGAAAATACAAAACGTGCAACTACTCTGTGATTGATCCAGGGAAGTCCACGCCCGGGCTTGTCCCCAGAAAAATGGGAACACGGGTGAATACACAGAGCCCCGTACACGGACGTAGGTAGCGGCTTCCTGTGGGACAGCCCCCGTGGAAACAGCCCGGAGGGCCACACGCACCCCGGGCCACACGCACCCCGCGGGACACGGCTCAGCGGTGGTGGAAGGAGTGAGCTGTGGAGGCTCCCGGCCGCCCGGACGGCTCTCCTAAGACCTTCTGGGAACACAAACAGCCAATCCCACGGATTACGTGCCGTGTCATTTGCCACAGATTCTGGTAAATGACAAGCCTCGGGAGATGGGGGACAGAATAGGAACGTGCAAGTGACTCAGAAGAGGAGGAGGCAGTGGGGAGGTGAGAGGGGCAGTGTAGGGACAACAGCCGGACCCTCACGGTGACGGGACGAAACACGTGCGTTCCGACTGTTCCTGGCTGTGAGGTTGTACTGCAGTTTTGCAAAATGTTACCTTTGGTGGAAGCTCAAAATGTTACCTTCAGTGGAAACTCAAAATGTTACCTTCAGTGCAAACTAAGTAAAAGGCACATGGGATCATTCTATCGCTACAGTATTTCTAGTTAAGGTTCACTGATTTATTCATTGTATAATTGAGATCCAGTGACATGCACACATACTGCCTTTGATCCACTAGGTGAGTTTTAAGCAAATGCTTACATTGGGTAAACACACCCGGCCAGGATTTAGATACTGAAAATTTCTTCCTTCTCTCTCGTAGTCAAATGATGCCCCCCTCCCCGAAAAGAGACGATGATTGCTGGGACATTACAAAATCGGGGTTGCCTTCCTGCCCTCAAACTCGACAGAAGTGGAACCCCGTGGCCCGTACCCCCTCCCGCCTGGCTTCCCTCACACGCGTGTTTCTGAGATTCTTCTTGTGTCACGTGTGTCTGTTTCTTACAACTGCAGGTGAACCCGTGATTCTCTCAAAACGAAAGTGTGCATAGAGCAGACGTGTGAAGAGGCTGCTCTCCCGGGCGCAGAAGGTGCCCCTGCCTGGTGAGCGACAGTGGGCAGGGCAGGGACCGACACGGACGAGCTTGCGTCCCTTGTGTGTGATCCGAGCTGCAGCTTTACAAGGGTTTGTCCTCTGCTGGTCGCTGACTGACTCCGGGGCCCCCTTCCTAAGAGAGAGATGGAAGGCCTTGACATCTAAAAACCCTCCAGATGCACGTATTTCTATGTGGAAAGCACAGTTTAGGAAACGGTGCCTGTTGACGTCCCAGCAGGGTCTGTGATTGTGATGTCACTGCAGGGTCTGTGTCAGGGTCTGTGATTGTGACGTCCCAGCAGGGTCTGTGATTGTGATGTCACTGCAGGGTCTGTGATTGTGACATCACCGCAGGGTCTGTGTCAGGGTCTGTGATTGTGACGTCCCAGCAGGGTCTGTGATTGTGATGTCACTGCAGGGTCTGTGATTGTGATGTCACCACAGGGTCTGTGTCAGGGTCTTTCATCGTGACGTCCCAACAGGGTCTGTGATAGTGATGTCACTGCAGGGTCTGTGATTGTGACGTCACCTCAGGGTCTGTGTCAGGGTCTGTGATTGTGACGTCCCAGCAGGGTCTGTGATTGTGATGTCACCACAGGGTCTGTGTCAGGGTCTTTGATTGTGACGTCCCAGCAGGGTCTGCGGTTGTGACGTCACAGCAGGATCTGTGATTGTGATGTCACCACAGGGTCTGTGTCAGGGTCTTTGATTATGACATCACAGCAGGGTCTATGATTGTGATGTCACAGCAGGGTCTGTCAGGGTCTGTGGTTGTGATCACACACACACACACACACACACACACACACACACACACCCGCTGTTAGCCACCTTTCAGTCGTTCACAGGTTTGGAGGAGCACAGACTTCTGTCTGAAGAGCAAGCTGTGTCTTGGTGGACTCCAGCTGTCTCCTGTGCACCACGGGTGAGGACAGAGAGCCTCATGTGAGCAATCCGTTCACATCACCCACACGGAGGGCCGTGAGCCCTGTGCACACCAGCGAGCTACACCCTTGAGCGCAGCTGGAACGTCCGTGTGGGAGTGTGCTTCATAACACAGCGTGACCCACCCGCCCAGCTCTGGACGGGGCCAGTGCATGTGTGCGCCCTCGAAGGAGCCCAGGCTGCGGGTCCTCAGCGGCCCAGCCTGGTGGCCGTCAGCTCTGCAGCCGCGCTGTCCAGGCGTGGCTGGACCTGAAGCCACTGGGACAGAAAACCCACGTTCGGGTGTCCTCGTCTGATACACACGCCATCCCCGAGTCGGGCTGCTGGCGGTCTCTGCCCTCTCCACGTTTCCCCACCTCATCTCGGGAGCGAAGGACTCTCCTCCACCACCCAAGCTTTCAAACGAACGTCCCGTCAGCCAGCACGGCCTCATGTGGTCGGCCCTGCTGGATGAGGAGATGTCCGGCCCCCGGTGGCGGCTGAGTGGGGGGCCTGGCGGCTCCCTCGGCCCCGGCTTCCTCTGTCTTCCTGGGAATCTAAACCCCAGGGTGTCCGGCGGGTCCATCCATCTCCCACGGCATGACCCCACCAGAAAGCGTGCCTGCCAGATGTCCCTGCCGGTATTTCCTGGGAACACACACCCAGAGCTGTGCACGTGAGTGCACATGCACGCACGCTCACACGCTCTCTCTCTCTCTCTCTCACACACACACACACACACACACACACACGCACACACACACGCTCCCCCATTAATCACAGCCTGTCCGCATTATCTCCCTGACCTCGGCCGGAGCTGCCTCCATCGGGGCGATTCCCATCGCACGAGGACCACAGATGCCTTCCGAGGGCTGGGAGGCCCTTGCACAGCTGGGCGCTTTCCAGCATGAGTCACTGTCCGCCTCTTCTCCTTAACGAGCGCTCGGGGAGTTGCTGGTGTAGCTCTGGTGAGGTCCAGAGACATTCCTCAGAGTGCACCCTCCTCTTGCAACGCGGGACCACCATCTGGCCTGGTCCCCCAGCCCTGGCACAGGGGCCGCTCGAGTCTCCCTTCCTCTTTGCTCTCTTCTTTTCTTTCTTTAATTAGTTTGCCATTTTCCATGCTCAACGCTTGTCGGCCTCTCTCCCTCGATCCAGCCCTTTCCTCTTCGGTCTTTTGTTCTGGGAGCATTTTTTTTGTGTGTGTGTGTGTGTGTGTTTCTTTTTTTCATTGTTTTCCCAACCAGTGCAATTTCTCAATCCACTGCATACCATTCGTCTCAATAAAACGGTTCTCACGGAACAGGGGCCCTGGAGGACCTGGGCACACGCCTCTCCTGGCTCAGCCCCTGCCGCTGCCCCTGGACCTCTGACCCACAACCTGGAGCGGCCAGCTCAGAGTGGAGCTCATTGTCTACGGGCAGCAGCCGCCCAGGAAAAAACCCTGTGTCCACCATGACCAACCTTTGTCCACCATGACCAGCCCTTGTCCACTGTGACCAGCCCAGGGAGCTGGGTGCAGCCTACAAGTCAGACTTGCGTTTTCTTCCAAGTCAGACCTCTGTCTCTCCTAACAATTCAGGGAGTGAAACAATTGGCCCTAAACAACCAGGACTTGATTAGAAACTAACTTTCTCTAATAGTCTGTCCTCCTTTCCAACTTAGGACCAACCAGAGACAGCCAAACATGCACCCCAACCTGTCACATGGGACGCCCGTCGTCCGGCAAGCACCCCAGCTCCTCTAGCCCCCCGGCTCCATCAGACCACCCGAGCTCCCTCTGTCCACATGAAGCCCCCTCCTCCACCTTCCTTGAGTCTCTGCCCAGCACAGTGACAGTGGCCCAGCCCTTGAGCCTCTGCCCAGCACAGCGACAGTGGCCCAGCCCTTGAGTCTCTGCCCAGCACAGTGACAGTGGCCCAGCCCTTGAGCCTCTGCCCAGCACAGCGACAGTGGCCCAGCCCTTGAGTCTCTGCCCAGCACAGTGACAGTGGCCCAGCCCTTGAGCCTCTGCCCAGCACAGCGACAGTGGCCCAGCCCCTGAGTCTCTGCCCAGCACAGTGACAGTGGCCCAGCCCCTGAGTCTCTGCCCAGCACAGTGACAGTGGCCCAGCCCTTGAGTCTCTGCCCAGCACAGTGACAGTGGTCCAGCCCTTGAGTCTCTGCCCAGCACAGGGACAGTGGCCCAGCCCTTGAGTATCTGCCCAGCACAGTGACAGTGGCCCAGCCCTTGAGTCTCTGCCCAGCACAGCGACAGTGGTCGAGCCCTTGAGTCTCTGCCCAGCACAGGGACAGTGGTCGAGCCCTTGAGTCTCTGCCCAGCACAGGGACAGTGGTCGAGCCCTTGAGTCTCTGCCCAGCACAGTGACAGTGGTCGAGCCCTTGAGTCTCTGCCCAGCACAGTGACAGTGGCCCAGCCCTTGAGTCTCTGCCCAGCACAGGGACAGTGGCCCAGCCCTTGAGTCTCTGCCCAGAACAGGGACAGTGGCCCAGCCCCTGAGTCTCTGCCCAGCACAGTGACAGTGGCCCAGCCCTTGAGTCTCTGCCCAGAACAGTGACAGTGGCCCAGCCCTTGAGCCTCTGCCCAGCACAGTGACAGTGGTCCAGCCCTTGAGTCTCTGCCCAGCACTTGAGTCTCTGCCCAGCACAGTGACAGTGGCCCAGCCCTTGAGCCTCTGCCCAGCACAGCGACAGTGGCCCAGCCCTTGAGTCTCTGCCCAGCACAGTGACAGTGGCCCAGCCCTTGAGCCTCTGCCCAGCACAGCGACAGTGGCCCAGCCCTTGAGTCTCTGCCCAGCACAGTGACAGTGGCCCAGCCCCTGAGTCTCTGCCCAGCACAGTGACAGTGGCCCAGCCCTTGAGTCTCTGCCCAGCACAGTGACAGTGGTCCAGCCCTTGAGTCTCTGCCCAGCACAGGGACAGTGGCCCAGCCCTTGAGTCTCTGCCCAGCACAGTGACAGTGGCCCAGCCCTTGAGTCTCTGCCCAGCACAGCGACAGTGGTCGAGCCCTTGAGTCTCTGCCCAGCACAGGGACAGTGGTCCAGCCCTTGAGTCTCTGCCCAGCACAGGGACAGTGGTCCAGCCCTTGAGTCTCTGCCCAGCACAGTGACAGTGGTCGAGCCCTTGAGTCTCTGCCCAGCACAGTGACAGTGGCCCAGCCCTTGAGTCTCTGCCCAGCACAGTGACAGTGGCCCAGCCCTTGAGTCTCTGCCCAGCACAGTGACAGTGGCCCAGCCCCTGAGTCTCTGCCCAGCACAGTGACAGTGGCCCAGCCCTTGAGTCTCTGCCCAGCACAGTGACAGTGGTCCAGCCCTTGAGTCTCTGCCCAGCACAGGGACAGTGGCCCAGCCCTTGAGTATCTGCCCAGCACAGTGACAGTGGCCCAGCCCTTGAGTCTCTGCCCAGCACAGCGACAGTGGTCGAGCCCTTGAGTCTCTGCCCAGCACAGGGACAGTGGTCGAGCCCTTGAGTCTCTGCCCAGCACAGGGACAGTGGTCGAGCCCTTGAGTCTCTGCCCAGCACAGTGACAGTGGTCGAGCCCTTGAGTCTCTGCCCAGCACAGTGACAGTGGCCCAGCCCTTGAGTCTCTGCCCAGCACAGGGACAGTGGCCCAGCCCTTGAGTCTCTGCCCAGAACAGGGACAGTGGCCCAGCCCCTGAGTCTCTGCCCAGCACAGTGACAGTGGCCCAGCCCTTGAGTCTCTGCCCAGAACAGTGACAGTGGCCCAGCCCTTGAGCCTCTGCCCAGCACAGTGACAGTGGTCCAGCCCTTGAGTCTCTGCCCAGCACTTGAGTCTCTGCCCAGCACAGTGACAGTGGCCCAGCCCTTGAGCCTCTGCCCAGCACAGTGACAGTGGCCCAGCCCCTGAGTCTCTGCCCAGCACAGTGACATTGGCCCAGCCCTTGAGTCTCTGCCCAGCACAGTGACAGTGGCCGAGCCCTTGAGACTCTGCCCAGCACAGCGACAGTGGCCCAGCCCTTGAGTCTCTGCCCAGCACAGCGACAGTGGCCCAGCCCTTGAGTCTCTGCCCAGCACAGCGACAGTGGCCCAGCCCTTGAGACTCTGCCCAGCACAGTGACAGTGGCCCAGCCCTTGAGTCTCTGCCCAGCACAGCGACAGTGGCCCAGCCCTTGAGTCTCTGCCCAGCACAGTGACAGTGGCCCAGCCCTTGAGTCTCTGCCCAGCACAGCGACAGTGGTCGAGCCCTTGAGTCTCTGCCCAGCACAGTGACAGTGGTCCAGCCCTTGAGTCTCTGACCAGCACAGCGACAGTGGCCCAGCCCTTGAGTCTCTGCCCAGCACAGCGACAGTGGCCCAGCCCTTGAGTCTCTGCCCAGCACAGCGACAGTGGCCCAGCCCTTGAGTCTCTGCCCAGCACAGTGACAGTGGTCCAGCCCTTGAGTCTCTGACCAGCACAGTGACAGTGGTCCAGCCCTTGAGTCTCTGCCCAGCACTTGAGTCTCTGCCCAGCACAGTGACAGTGGCCCAGCCCTTGAGTCTCTGCCCAGCACAGTGACAGTGGTCCAGCCCTTGAGTCTCTGCCCAGCACAGGGACAGTGGCCCAGCCCTTGAGTCTCTGCCCAGCACAGTGACATTGGCCCAGCCCTTGAGTCTCTGCCCAGCACAGCGACAGTGGCCCAGCCCTTGAGTCTCTGCCCAGCACAGGGACAGTGGCCCAGCCCTTGAGTCTCTGCCCAGCACAGTGACATTGGCCCAGCCCTTGAGTCTCTGCCCAGCACAGCGACAGTGGCCCAGCCCTTGAGTCTCTGCCCAGCACAGTGACAGTGGTCCAGCCCTTGAGTCTCTGCCCAGCACAGTGACAGTGGTCCAGCCCTTGAGTCTCTGACCAGCACAGTGACAGTGGTCCAGCCCTTGAGTCTCTGCCCAGCACTTGAGTCTCTGCCCAGCACAGTGACAGTGGCCCAGCCCTTGAGTCTCTGCCCAGCACAGCAACAGTGGCCGAGCCCTTGCTCCAGCAGCTCTGAGTGAACAACCTCTGTCTTCTCGTCCGGCGACCTTTGTCCGTTTGCAAACACTTCACACCCGAATAAGTCTCGTTTCTTCAGACATACATGGCATGCCAGGCACCCCTCGGGGACACGGGGCTCTCAACGGTTCATGGTGTCCATCAGGAGCCTGAGCCCCTTCCAGGAGCCACTCTGCGTCTCAGGCTGGACTGCTCTTATGGACGGTGGGTCCCTGTAACTCAGCCCCTCGTGTTTTTGGAAGGTCACCTGTGACTTTCTAGGAGACCTTCCTTGGTGGCTTGAGGCCAGGAAAGTGGGGACTCAGGCCCCCTGGGCATCCCGTGGCCCCTGTGACCCCTGCTCCCCGTCTCCTTTCTCAGCTGGGCCCCTCCCACGCCCTGAGTGCCGTCACACCCTGCTCTCACCGTGATGTCCACCTTCGAGTCCCTCTAGTCCCCCTTCTGGGATGGCCTCCTGCCTTTGGCACCTGGCCACTTTCTACCCCTTCCGAGACATGGTGCCCACCCCCCACCCAAGCAGGAAGCCTGTCTGAGCTCTGGGGCTCCATGCCCGTGTGTGCCCACAGCCACTGCAACCTTCTGCGTGTGGGCACGGACCCCATGTTGAAGCCCTTCTCCCCATGAGGGCGAGCTCTCCCAGGCTGGGGTCACACCGTGCTGCCCACGCCTGAGTCCTCGGCCCCAGCAGTGCCCAAGCTCAGCTGGCATCCACACCCCGGGTGGCACTGGCTCGCCAGCCCGGTGAGACCTCGCAGCTCTTACACAGAAGTGTCCGCATGCAGCCTCCTGTGCACAAATGTAACTCCGGTGTCCTGCGGCCAGTGGAGGACGGAGCGGGGAGGATGTTAGAAGGAAAAACAGGCAGACTGACAGTGACCCCGGTAGCCCCAGGGGCCTGCCCGGAGTCCCCAAGGACCTGCCCCTGGCTGTGGAGTCTCTTTCAGAACACAGACTCCACTTGATCTTGAATTTCTACCCGAAATGGCCCTAACTGACATCAAGGGCTGGTTCTTGGAAGGGTCACCATGGCCAGCTGTCTCGAGAAGGATTCCCGCGGCCAGCCCCCTCCCGTGTGTACGCCGGATTGGTGGGAGTGAGCGTGGAGGACGGACACCGCGGGTCACTGGGACCGTGGAAGGGTGACAGTGATCACTTAGCGACAGCAGACTGAAATCGTGGGCACCCAGCTGTTTGGTCGCCTGAGGAACGGACGAGAGCTGCTCGCTGGGGAGTCGCATTCACGATGGGGACGGCTGGGAAAACCAGCTCTGGAAGGAGAGAGCTCGTCCTGGACGCTGCGGAGGCAGTTACACGAGAACGGGGACACGGACACTTACGTGGGAAGTGCTCCGGCCGCCGCCCAGCCCAGCCCAGCCCAGCCCAGCTCAGCAAGGTGCCTCCCTAGGAGGACCAGGTGAGCCTGCGCCCTCTGACGGACATCCTCTGAGGGAAGCCCAGGTCCCCAGGGCTCGTAGCCACTCATGCTGGGGGGTGGTGGTGTCTGCGGGAACTCAGCCTGGCTCTGTCACCGGGAGGCCGGGGGGTGTGGAGGCCCTCGGGCACAGGCACGGGAGCGCTGACTGTGGGCACTGTCAGCAAAAGCACCGCAGGTCCCAGCCAGGGGGAAGGAGGAGAGCGCCCTTGGAGGGGCCAGGGCAGAAGGGCACCACTGTGGCAGACAGACCCAGCAGCACCCGGACCAGGCAGGAAGCCTTGTGACCAGGCGGTCCTCCCCACAGCCCGGCTGCTGCCAGCGCGGAGTGCAGGGTCTCCTGCCGAGTGAGGCGAGTGTGGGAACCTGGTGTTTCGCTGACGAGACTCCGCTGAGACCCGGGCTGCTCTCCCCCGGCCACGTCTGGGTGACAGGTGCATAGCCTTTCCTCCAAAATACAGTCAACGTAGAGGGTGCTGCGTTTATCGGAGAGCCTGTGGTCGTTACTCGGTAAGGAGGAACCATGCCTTCCAGTTCTCCGCTCTCAAAGCTTCAGGCGTTTCCCCCATGGGGCTGGAGAAGGAAACGTTAATCCATCAGCCGGTCTCTGCTCCCTGATCGATCCATCCATCCAATATCTATCCCGAGCCTCGAATCCTGTTCGGGTTTCTTCAAGATGTGACGGGCGTCTCAGAGAGTCTTCGGAGACAAGCACTGCGCTATAAAAAGTGATGTGTCCCTTGAAGGGATGGATCGATCAGACCACCAGCCCATACAAGGCTCGGTAGGTTTCTGGCCTTTTTAAAAAAAATAAATTATTATTATTATTCTAGAGAAGTGGTTCCCAACCAGGGGCCATTCATTGTTTCCCGGGGACATTTGGCAACACCTGGACACATCTGTGGCTATCACATCTGGTGGTGGGGGTGGGGGTGTGACCAGTAGCAGAAGCCGGTGTGTGGGGGGACTGCCGGCCCCCCACCCCTGCAGCGCACAGGACGGGTGGGACGGGTAACCACAGAGGCTGTTCCGGCTCAGAGTCCAGGGGTGCGGAGGCTGAGACTCCCTGCTCCCCAGCTCGAGGTCAATCTCTGACCGCCCTCTAATCTGTTCTGTGTCGATGAGCCCTGGGCTTTTAGGGGCTGATTTCACCTTTTTCTATTTCGGCTCTTAACACAATCTGCGGCATTTCTGCTGATGGGGTCTCGGCCCATTTTTATGATTTCTCCCTCCGGTGTCCTTAGGCTTTCTCCTGAGGACTTGATGTGGCCATTCTCCCTTCCTTCCTTCCTTCCTTCCTTCCTTCCTTCCTTCCTTCCTTCCTTCCTTCCTTCCTTCCTTCCTTCCTCCCTTCTTTCCTTCCTTTCTTTCTTTCCTCCTTCCCTCCCTCCCTCCCACCCTCCCTTCCTTCTCTCTCTCTCTCTCTTTCTTTCTTCCTTCCTTCCTTCCTCCCTCCCTCCCCTCCCTTCTTCCCTCCCTCCCTTTCTTTCTTTCTTTCTTTCTTTCTTTCTTTCTTTCTTTCCTTCTTTCTTCCTCCCTCCCTCCCTCCCTCCTTTCTTTCTCTCTCTCTTTCTTTCTTTCCTTCTTTCTTCCTCCCTCCCTCCCTCCCTCTCTCCCTTCTTTCTCTCTCTCTCTTTCTTTCTTTCTTTCTTCCTCCCTCCTTCCCTCCCTTCCTCCCTCCCTCCTTCCCTCCTTTCTTCCCTCCCTCCTTCCCTCCCTCCTTCCTTCCCTCCCTTTCTTCCTTTCTTTCTTTCTTTCTTTCTTTCTTTCTTTCTTTCTTTCTTCCTTTTTTCTTTCTTTCAGGGAGTATTTCAAACCCTGAGCTTCCGCCTTCCCCCTCCAACATGCCACTGTGGCCACACCTCCCTCGATTCTTGTGTGTAATTTTTTCATCATCATCCGACTAAAGAACTGTTTTACTACACTCCTCATTTCCTGCCGGTCCACTTGTCACCAGGGAAGTGTCTTTCACCACCCGGCGGCCCTGGGCGCCTGGTTTACATTTTGGTTCCTGGGGTCTGTTTTGTGGCTCTGCGGCTGGTGTGGGGGAGGCCCACCTCCCCTGGACACGAAGCTTGGGAACTCACCCAGCGCCCGGTGTCTTTTTCCCTAAAAGTCTATTTATTCGCCTCCAGCAGTGATCCTGCTTTTTATATCTGAGGAGACTGGAGTGGGACGGGGACAGCGGGCTCCGGACCCTCTCTGGTCCCCACACGGGGGGCGACCTCACCAAGGCACCCACTGTGCCCGAGTCACGTCCATCATGCCACACACACACACCCCACCAAGGCACCCCCTGTGCCCGAGTCACATCCATCATGCCACACACACACCCCACCAAGGCACCCCCTGTGCCCGAGTCACGTCCATCATGCCACACACACACCTCACCAAGGCACCCCCTGTGCCCGAGTCACGTCCATCATGCCACACACACACCTCACCAAGGCACCCCCTGTGCCCGAGTCACGTCCACCATGCCACACACACACCTCACCAAGGCACCCACTGTGCCCGAGTCACATCCATCATGCCACACACACACCCCACCAAGGCACCCCCTGTGCCCGAGTCACGTCCATCATGCCACACACACACACCCCACCAAGGCACCCCCTGTGCCCGAGTCACGTCCATCATGCCACACCCACCCACCCCGGGACACACCGGCGGGCTAGACCTAGGTCATCCTGCCATTGTCACCTGGGTCAGGCGCCTGACCACAGCAGAGGACTGGAGCCCCGCGATGTATAGGGACAGTCGAGTCAGGGCATAGGAGAGCGAGGACGCTCTGTAGCCCCTGTTTAATGTTTCTGATGACTGGCTGGTCCACTCTTTCCGGCCTGGTGGGGACACAGCGGCCTGTGCCTTCTGAGACAACAGGGCCCACCTTTCACCTCCCCACCTGCTCACTGGAGCAGTAAGTCAAGTCAAGTCACAGTGTCCCTCTCCTGGGGCCGTGGAACTGGCTCGCATGTCCACAGGGGCCGGGAGGGCCTAAGGCAGCAGGAGGGTGGGGTGGTCAAGTCCACGCGGTCGTGCATTGGCGGAAGCACTCAGGAGGTGGAGAGACCTGGTCCACCGGTGTGCTGTGAGGAGGAGAGAGGCCCTGCTGACCGGTGGCAGTGGATCAAAAGGTTCAAAGGAGCCCGTGGCCGGCGAGGCACCAGGGTGCTGCATATGAACCAGGCGCCCAGGGGCTGGCCTCTCTCAGGGGAGGAGCTGGACAGACCTCTGACCTGAGGCGAGGACAGGGCCCCCTCCAGGCCAGGGCTGCCCCGGAAGACCCTCCCGGTGACTCAGCACCGATCACCCAGTGGCAACATCCTGGGGCACTTGACCCAACGTCCCTCACTCTGCCGTGGCCCTGTCCCTCCTGCCGTCCCGTTTGCAGGAAACCGGCTTCCTTCTGAGTCTGTGTGGCTACTCAGCGCTCCTGGAGAAACCTCAGACTTCAGGAGCATTGTCTGCGGCTGTGACGGGGTGATCTGCCTGGTGACCTCGGTGCGTCACCCCCCTCGGGACGCTGCAGGGCAGGGCTGTGTCCGCAGGTCCGTGGGGGATCGGCCAGCTTGCCATGGGGGCTGCGGTGATCTGGACGCAGGTGGTGCTGACCAGACAGAGGCCTTTCCCTCCAGGGACGCCCTCTGCAGGATGGGGAGCCCAGAGCCGGCCCCCAGCCCGCGCGGTGCCTGTGCAGGGCTGCGCCCCCGCTCCCCGCCCTCCACGCCAGCCTGACTCACTGTTTTCCTCCCCCCCCAGGTCAGCCCCGCAGCCGCTGAACTCCTGGCGGCCACGTCCCCCTCCGTCCTTTTCCTGTCGTAAAAGACATTCCTGTTCAGTACAAACTTTGTTTCTTTGTTCCAGCTGATGGTTCAAAAGAACACAATAAAAAAAGAAAAAGTACCTTCCTTTAAAAAAAAAAAATCAAGCCCAGAATCAGCACTAAGTCCCCCCCAGGGAGCGGGCTCTGAGCTCTTTCTAGAACATCATCTCCCTCTTGGGGCGCACAGACGACCCCTCCTCCGGGGGGCACTCCAGCTTAGAAACCCTGGCAGCGTGGTTTTCTGTGACTGGGTCCCCGGAGCCCCCCAAGGACCCTGGCCCGGCCTCGGGTCTGCAGTGGGGGTTGGGCTGCTCCAGGCTTCCACGGAGGGGGGGTGCTGAGTTCTGGGGTATTGGGGAGCATTGTCTGGCATGCTGCTGTCAGGTGGACCTGAGGAAATGGCCCCCAGGTTGCAGGTGCCACCTGAGGTCCCTGCAGCCAGTGCCCAAGGCCAAAGTTTCAGAGTCTGCCCCCCCCCACACACACACACTCTCGTCCTGCCTCCCCTTGGCCTTGAACCCGTCTGCCCGAATCACAGGGGAGGCCCTCCCCTTGGGCATTTTAGCCTTCGTGCCCTGAGGCACCCAGATGAGCGGCTGCGGGCCCCTCTGACTCACGTCCCCTGAGTGGTCTTGAAGCAGCTGGGGTCCCAGGAAGCAAGCTGGCCCATCCCATGGGCAGGCCTGCTGACCTTGGAGACAGGAAGCCACAGAGCACATACACAGGTTTCTCCACAGAGGAGCTCCCCACTCAGGACAAGCTCATTATACCTCTCCAACCCTCCAGTTTTTTCTTTTTAATCTGGGACACAGGGTAAAGCCCAGGTTTAACCTGGTGGGGGACCTTTCCTCCACTTCCCATTAAAAAAGGGACGAAAATTCACAAAATCCGGCCGCACAGGAAACTGTGTAGATGGTGTGGAGTCGGTAAGGGTGGAACTCGTGGCTTGTATCCAGTGTCCAATTGTCCCTGCCCCGTTGCTAAGAAAACTGTCCTTCCTTCCAAGGGATGATCTTGGGCTCTTGAAAATCAAGTGACCATATCGGCTTGAGTCTTCTCCTGGGTTCTCTTGCCTGTCCCGTGTGGGTGCGTGTGGCGTATCCTCACGCCGGTGTCACCGTCTGGGTCTTGGTTGAAATCAGGTGGTGGAGGCCCTCTAACTTTGTTCTTTCTACTTCTTTTTCCAAAAAAAATTAATAATTTTTTTTCTTTGCTATTGTAGGTCCTTTGTACTGTTTCTGTAAGTATAAAATCAGCCTTGTGATTGCTACCTGCCCCCCCCCCACACCCACACACACCAAAAAGCTGTTACAATGTTATTGAGATTGTATTAAATTGTAGCCAGTTCAACGTCTGAACAGTATTGGATCTTCTGATTACTGAACATGGTATATATAACCTTCCATTAAGATACATCTTCTTTCATTTCTATATATTTTGTGCTTTTTTGGTCTTGCGCATTTTTGTGAAATTTCACTTCACAGAATTTCATATTTTTATGCTGGTGTAAATATCATTTTTTTTAAAAAAAAATTTTTCCATTTCCATTTGATTCTTGTTCGTGTCTAGAAATACGACCGATGTGTGAGAACATCGACCGGCTGCTCTGTGACCTTGACAAACTCACCTAGGAGTTTCGGTGGCTTTTCAGAAACCTTTCAGGGTTTTCTATCGAGACCACCTTGTCACCTCTGCCTTTCGATGGCTTCTCTTCTTTTCTAATCTGTGTGGTTTCACTGTTCTTTTGTTACCTGATTGCCCTTAGTGTACATGGGAACCTTGTCTCCGCCTTGTCCCCGATCACAGGAGCGAGCATGTCATTTTCTTACCATACGTCGTGTCAGCCGTAGAGGTTTAGTGGACGTGATCTACAGCGTAGAAGAGTTCCTTGCTATTCCTCGTTCATTCTCTGGGATTTTTATTTATTGTCATAAACAGGCACTGGGTTTTTCCCAAATGCTGCCTCGGAGTCCTCTGAGCTGTGACGTCTCTCTGTCCGGTCACCCTCCGGGGACCAGCTGCCCTCCACCCCTCTCACAGCCTTCTCCCCACCCAGACTTGGCCGGAATGGTCTTTGTGATGTGGGGCAATTGTTTGACCTGTCAAAGCTGGACACGGGAAAAGGCCCGGATTTCCCAGTGGGCAGGCACCTGCCAAGGGACAAAGCTTCAAAACAGACTTGTCCCAACCAAAGACCCCAGCCCGGGGCCTGGTGGCCGAGGGCGGAGCTGGCACGGGCAGGGAAGAGATGCCGCCTTGGAGAAGGGAGCCCGGCTCCAACCCGAGACTAAGAGCCTGCACTCGAGGGAGGACAGAGCCTCCAGGCGGGAGGGACCCGTCTGGGACGTGCCTGAGCTCCCAGGAGCTGTTTTCCTTCGTCGCCATCACAGCCGGGTGCTCGTCCCTCCAGGGTGGGACGGTGTCCAGGCCCCTCCGCCAGGGTAGCCTGCTTCCACAGCTGACGGGAACCAGCAAGCCCTCGGGCGCTGAGCGTCTCCCAGACGGACACAGACCCTGTGACGGGCGGACGGAGATGGGCGTGCTCAGTCCCCACGACGACGACGGTGGCGGGAATCACGGCTTTTGTCTGCGTCCTGACCTTGCCTCTCTTGTCCCTCGATGCCACTATGAACATTAGATACTAAAAATAGCTCTGTTTGAGCAAAAGCATCTAGAATATGCCCTGAGCTGGTAAAAAACAGAAACAAGAGCCCAGCTGTGAGCCGCTGCTGGAGTGTGGACGAGACATGCTAATTCTTGCACATGGAACTGGGGTACCTACCTCCAGGGTGAGCAGGCCGCTGAGGCACATTTGTGGCAGGTCACGTCACCGACCCTCGCTGGCAGGCAGACCTCCTGATTCGCTTTGTCCAGCGGGGTGTGTACGAAGACCTGAACTACACCCAACAGGCTCCCACGAGCCCTCCTGACCCGCGTCTTCAGTCCAGAGCATGGAATGTCTCTGACAGAGGTCCCTTCAGCCTGAGTCCCCAGCTATGGAGACACAGAGCAGGGACCTGCCACTTGGAATGAGAACAAAGAAATGGGAGCACGGTGGCCCCGGGCACACTGTGTGTGTTTGTTACGGGGCCTAACCTGGCAAAAGCTGACTGTTACAATAGTGGGAATGCCCACGGATAAACATTTCCTATGCCTTTTTTTTTTAGATGGGGTGTTTATGACTTAAAGAGATAGTTAAAACAGTGTTCACGCCAAATGATTCAATATTTATTCTGACTTCGGTTCATCTACCTTATCCATTTTAGAAAATAGTTAAAACTTTTTATCTCATGTTAAAAAGAAAAGAAAAAATATCCAGCTGGTAGGCAACATATATCCTTCCTTTATTAAATGTCTAAAAAAAAAAAAAGTAGAATCTATAATAAATTGCTACCTTTGTGCTTAAAAATTATCTCTGTTTATAATATTTTTATCATTTTGATCATTAGGAACTAATATTAATGGCAATGTTATTTTAACCCAGAAGAAAATGTTTTAACATTTAGCGCTTCAGAGTCATTAGAAATAAATTTTAAAGTGTCAATCTATGTATTATCGTGTTGATAGAAATAACAGGGAACAAAACAATAGGGTGATCTGCCAGAGGCGCTCGTGCGTGGAAATACGTTATATTAAGATAAACGCTGGAGAGGCAGTGGATGGAATTAGAAGTGAAGGGAGAAAAAGGAAACATGCAGAATATCCGATAGGGAGAGCAAGGATGTGTTTCCCAGGTTGATGTTGGTAGGCTGCGTTCTAATAAGATCGTTCTATCCTATGGATACACTTAAAAGTGTGAGAGGCAACAGTGTTGCTTTTGAATCTATTCTTCCAATGTCCTGGCAATGAAAGGCTTTGCAATTTTTGAACAGGATTGAAGTTTCCAGATGTAAACTTCAGATGTCTGAGAAGCGCCTAGTTATTTTTCCCAGTTCTGTGGGAGAAAAGTTTGAGGACCCCCCACGCACACCCAAAGGTTGCCCGACTACGGCAGAAGGGAAGGACTCGGAGGCCACCTTTCACCCCGGGAGCCACAGTGGGCTCCTCGAACGTGGTCCGGAACCCTCGGAGGTGGAGTCACGTGCTGAGAGGTGGAGTCACGTGCTGAGAGGTGGAGTCACGTGCTGAGAGGTGGAGGGGGCACCCGGCAGAGCCCTCAGCATCCCTGCGACAGCCCCACCCCAGGTCTTCTCCTCTTTCCCATCCTCTCCTGGCGGCGGCTCTGACGGTATCGGCTCCAGGTTTAAAGCCCGTTTCCCTGGCCCTCCCGATGGAGAGGCACTCCGCAGCCTGGACAACAGCTCCTTCCCGCTGTCTCTGCTTGTCCTCTTGTCCCTAAAGCCTGTCCCCACTACCGCGCTTGCTGACGAGAGCACAGGCGTCAGCCCTGGCTGTGGAGGGAAGTCAAGACACACAGCCCCGAGCAGGAGGCCTGGGCTGATGGGGACACAGGGGCAGTGCGGGCTGAGAAGCAGGCTTGGGCCGCTGGGTGGAGGGCCGGAGAGTGAATGCTCTCCAGGGCTGCCGTCTCCAGAGCTACGCGGGCGCCCTGGCCCGCCTCGCGGCAGCCCGCCTGCGTGGCCCTGAGGGTCCCATGAGGTCTGGCGTCCTCACTCCCACACATCCTAAAACAGAACCCCCTGGTATGTGCTGGATGGGGAGTGGGCCCTTCTCAGAGCCGTTACCAGAGGTCTTCTCTCTTTCCTCCCAAACCCACTGGGACCTAAACTCAAACAGCAGGAAACCCTATAGTCAATTTGGAGAAAAACTTGATGTCCAGCACGGGGTCTTCAGTGAGGGCTGCGCCCCACGCCCCTCAGCTCTGCTCACGTCCCAGGGGCTCCCTGGAGAGTTCGGAGATGCCCTCCCCAGCGGTTTTGCCCATTTCTAATGATTTTTCTTCTGGGCTTTTTCTGTACATTGTGAACAGATTCTTTCTCTTTTTCTTTTTTTTACTTCTTTGACTAAATGACATGAACTAGGCGGATTTCCTCATATAAAGTCATCCTGAGTTTTTGTCGTAGAGCCTTCCTGCTAAGGACGTAATATTTGTGTAACACAGGAAGGGCTTGGTTTGCAAGGATTTTATTTCATAGTCTTGGACCTGTCTTCAGAGGCAACACCGTCCCCCCCCCCCCCCACTATTCTTTTCCATGTTTAGAATTAAGGTCACATAAACTTGTAAAGTATATCGGGACATGTTTAATCTTCTGTGTTTTCGATCATTGCGTGTAACGTGGGAATTTCGTGTCCCATTTTTGTTGAAAATCACCCGTCCCCAAAGCATCTAAACTTGGCACCTTTTTTGGGGGAGACGACAGGTTGCCGTGTTTTGCAGTTGCTAAGTTTTTGGTTTATTTAGATGTTTCCTGTTTCTGAAACCAGTGCTGTAATTTGTGTATTCTTTTCAAACTGTCTATTGCATTAAGATGTTAATGATTTCTGCATACAATTACCCACCGTTTTTTTATCCTACCTTGCTGTTTTCTCCATTCCTGGTTTTGTTTACCTTGTTTTATTTTATTTTTTTTCTCTCTTTTTAAAAGTAGGACCAACCAGGGATGGGTCAGTTGTATTGACCTTGGTTTAAACACACACGCGCGCGCGCGCGCACACACACACACACACACTCACCTCTTGAATTTTATCAATCAATATCTACTTTTTTTCTATTTAAAATTTCTATATTTTTTTCTTTTCCTTTTCCTGTGTTGCCTATGTGTGAATTTTTTTTTTCCTGGTTAGCTCAATGTTTGGTGTCTTTATACCATGTCTTGTTTATCTCATGTGCAAAGTATTTAACTTCACGCGCCCAGGAGTGAGTTGGAGGGGGCAGGGTCCTGACTGGCTCGTTTATACAGCACACCCAAGCGATTGTGTGCGGCGCACGCACTTCCTGAGTCTTTACTCAGCCTGGGGAGGAGCCCTCTCTTGGTCTCAAGAGAGAATCCATCATTTCTTCACCCGGATGCCCAGAGTGATGTCCACGGGACCATGAGAATGCTTCTCCCATGCCTGTCCTTCCCCGCTAAACTCAAAAACTCTAGCTGCGCATTCCGGTCATTACTGAACCTTAAACCCTGAACACGGTGCCTGGCGTATCTGCAGCACCAGCCGTGCCGGCCTCCGCGAGGGGCCTGCCGGGCGGGGTGCTCAGACCCCTGCAGCCTCTCTCACTTCATCTCGAGAGCTGCCCGAGACGTCAGCAGTCTCGTGGCCCCTTGTACAGATGAGCAGAACGAGGCTCCGAGCGGGTGAGCGAGAGGTGGACAGTTGGGGTTCAGACCCCGGTGGAGGGGTCGCGCTTGCTTACCCTCCGCCCGCTGCGATGTGTGTGGGATCGGGAAACAGGTGTGCAGGCGGCGGTCCCTTGCTTGGCGCGGGGTGCTCGAAGGAGAAGATGCTGTTTCGTCATTCTGCTCGCATAACGGACTCTCCCCCCCGTGACACGGAAAGGACACAGTCACCCGCGTTGTCCAAACGGCTGGACGGAAGAGGATACAAGTCCGGGTCTGTCTTCTCCTCGTCCCAGGTTCAAATACGACCTTTGAAAGTTCTTGCCCAGTGCTGCTTTGCCGCCTGTAACCTTCCCAGCAGTCTCCTTTCATGTTTCCTCTTCTTCTTCTTTGTATTTTTCTGAACTGAGAAGCCGGGAGGCAGAGAGACAGACTCCCGCATGCACCTGACCAGGATCCACCCGGCACGCCCACCAGGGAGTGATGCTCTGCCCATCTGGGGCATTGCTCTGTTGCATCCAGAGCCACTCTAGCGCCTGAGACAGAGGTCACGGAGCCATCCCCAGCGCCCGGGCCATCTTTGCTCCAATGGAACCTTGGCTGCGGGAGGGGAAGAGAGAGACAGAGAGGAAGGAGAGGGGGAGGGGTGGAGAAGCAGATGGGCGCTTCTCCTATGTGCCCTGGCCGGGAATCGAACCCGGGACTTCTACACACCGGGCTGACACTCTACCACTGAGCCATCTGGCTTCATGTTTCCTTTTCTTGCCATTAGGAAGCAGCTCTGCGCTTCCCCACACGCCACACGCCACACGCCACGTGCCAGAGTTGCTGCGGTGTCCACGTGTGAACCCCGGTACGCGTGAACGTGACCATGTTGGCAGAAAGGGTCTTCGTGGATGTGATTAAGTCCGGCATCGTGAGGTGAGATGCTGCCGGGTTAGCCGATGGGTCCTCTCCCCAAGGACGAGCGTCTGTGTAAGGAGAGAAGGAACAGAGGAGAGACCAGGGAGGAGGACGCGTGGAGATGAGGCGGAGACGGACCCGTTGTCTGTGAGGACCGACCGGAGAAAGAGCCGCCGCTGGACGGAGGAAAGGCAGCACTCCACCCCAGAGGCCTCCGCAGAGGTCACGGTCCTGCCCACGCTGATCCGACCCTCGGCCTCCGGAGCTGTGAGAAGATAAATACCTGTTGTTGTAAGCCACCCGGTTTGCTGTAATTTGTTACGGCAGCTCCAGAAGAGGGACACACAGGCCACGCCTCCATCTCTTGCCCAGTCACACTGACCACCTTCCTGCACCGTGTGGGGCCGGCCCCCGGCCCCGGGGTGGGCTGCTGCCCAGGCGTCCCTGCCCCCGACAGCTCTCACCAGCCTGCCCGTCTCCGCTCACGTCACCTTCCCGCTGCGGCCGGCCAGGTCGCCCTGCCCCACGCCCCCCTGGCCCTGGCCACCTTGAAACACACCCCATAGCTGACCGATGCTCCTTGTGTATCAGCGCCCGTGCCCACCCCCGGACCCCCGGACCCGGCCGAGTGTAAACTCCACCGGGCCGGGCATTGGGGTCTGTTTTAGCTTCTCCACGGACGTGTCCCGGCACCTGCGACCGAGGCTAGTCCTCAGTCGGTGCTCCGTCAATGCGGCTGAATGCTAAGTTCAAGGGCAAGGAGCAGGGTCCGTGGGCGCTGCCAGGGGGAGAGGCAGGGCTGCCCAGCGGTCAGGGTGGGTGGTGGGACAGGTCTCTCGGGCTCTCTGAGAGGAGTCGTCGCCCATCCCACCGCAGCGGAGGACAGGGACCCAGCCCACGGAGACCCCTGGAACCACAGACGCGGCTCAGGGTCCTGCAGGCAGGGAGGCAAGGCCGCCCACTCTCACGCCCCCTCCTCCGCGTGGACCGGTTTCGGGTACTAAGTGAGCCAGCAGACAGGAGGCAGGCGGTATTTTCTCAGTAAACACCGAGCCGGGCTGGGAGCGGCGTCTGTGCCAGCTGACCTGCCCGTGCAAGGCCCCGAGGGCGTCTTAGGGCCGGAATGAGGTGTTGTGACTGCTGGTGCTGCTGTGGGGGCGGGGTCTGGTGTAGGGGGCGGGGTCTGGCGTGGGGGGGCGGGGTCTGGCCCACGGGCTCCTCTCTGCGCCCACTACTCCGTTCAGTGCCGGAGCTGGCTCAGGACCCCTGCAAGGCGACTGCACTCACGCGGGGCGACCCCGAGGCACTCCGGACGGCGTTTTCTCATCCAGGGTGTCTGCCGTTAAAGCCAAGAGCGTCCCGGGAAGGGGAAGGCAGGGGACGCCTTGCGGTCCCCAGCTGCGCTCCTCTGAGCCAAGCTCTGTGCTCAGGGACCTGAGGGTAACCTGACCCTCCCCTTGGGGACCCAGGGAGGGGACCACCCCCCCCCCGACATAAAATACTGAGACAGAGGAACTTCTCGGTAAGTGGCCGTCCAGGGTGTGGTCCCACACCCCTGTGGTGACCACGACGGGCCCGCTTCTGCCAAGGGGGCTGCTCTTGGAGGCTCTAACCCCCAATCGGCCGCCAGCGACCCCCACTTGTCTCAGCCTCCGGGGTCTTCTGGGGCTGCCGCAGGGGAGGGCATAACCTCACCAGTGTCATCTGGGTCCTGAGTCCTGGGACTGGCAGGGGGTTGCCACGGGTCCTCGGTGACCAGGGTGATCTGGAAACCTGGCTCTTTGTTTAATTACGGGTTCCGGTGGCCACCCAGGATGCTGCCAGCCTCTGTCCGGAGGGTGCGGACCTGGAGCTGCGACTGCCGTGGGCAGACGGTTAGAAAGTGCCCCCAGGTCGGCGTGGCACCCGGCGTCCCCTGTTTAGACGGTGATTATGGCTGAACCCCTTGTTCTCACCTACACCCGGGGGAGTCGGCTCCTCGGACGCGGCCCACGTGGGTCTGCTGCACCGGGTTAGGGGAGCGTTGCTTCTCCACAACCGGGTTCTCTCGTTGACCGTCCCTGGTCTGTGGCCGCTGCCCCTCCCCCCCGCCTTGGCCTCTGCGTCTCCTCTGCCCCCCCCCCCCCCCGCACACTCAGAGCCACCCTCCTCTGTGGACTTCCTCACGACGGGCAGCGTCTTCTTGCATCCACACCTGTGTCGCTCACGTGTTGGTGTGGCCGCGGTTGGCGTGCTGAGCTGTGTGACGTTCACGGGAAGACGTTTGGTTCTCTGAGAACCTTGTCCGTGTCTCCCGACCCCGCAGGGAAGCTGAAACGGTGAGAGGGCCCCGCCCTTTGCAACCAGAGACGGCTGGACACTCACCGACCCTTGGACACGCCGAGCGGACTTACTCTTCCCACACACACACACACACGCACACACACACATGCACACATGCAGAGCCCGGGGAGTGTTTTTCTAAACCCTCTGACCCACCTTCTCCCATCACGTAGCCGTCCACACGGGAATGGCTCCGGGGAGAGCTCTGCCAACACAAACACAGCTTCTCACGGCACCGCTCTGCGCACGGCACTCGGCCAGGCCCGCCCACCCTTCCACTGCCGCCGCCCGCCACAGCCCAGGCAGGTTCAAGACCGGCCGGCTCAGGCGACACCTCCTCCGTGAGGCCCCTCTGGGTTCTCCCGGGCAGACGACTTCCTCGAGCCTGTGTTCCCCCACTTCTTCAGGGTCGAGCCATCTCCACACATATCTGGTGAACTTTATCTCTTTGGTGGAGCAGGTATAGAACGTGATAGCTTAGGGGGCAGGGAAAACACTGGAGAATGACCCAGGCCATGAAACCCTATCGCTGTCCCCTCCTGGAGAGAAGGTTCCAGAGCACAGTGAGTGGTCAAGGCAAGGTCCAGACCCCCACTGCAGAGGCAAACAAAAACATGCCGCTGAGCGTTAGGGGTCCGAGGAGGTCGTGGAGAGAGCCACGCCCGGCAGCCTCCTCAACCCTCTTCTGGATAATGAAGAGGCTGTGGGTCCCAGCAGCAGACACTCCCCTCCCCGTCTGAGCTCCGGCCGGCCGGCATCCCCTGTGGGGAAATGGCTATTAGAAGCTTTCAGTACTGCACACGAAGTCATGACCTCGGGGTGAGCATGACCCTGAGGACAGGCAGGTGGACACGGGACAGCTCCTCTCCCCGCCGAGGGCCTTGGGGAAGCTCCCGGCTCCGTGAAAGCCTCGTGCAGACGAGGAAGTCTCCTCGTGTGAGAGGGGTGTAGTCTCTCTGTTTCGTTCCCCGGGTGGGTGCTTGGGAGACGAGGTGAGATCATGACGGAGGGGATGCGTTGGAGCTGGGGAAGGGCGTACAAACACGGGGTTCCTCGCTTGTCCCCGCAGACCCGAGAGAGAAGGGCGGAGCTTCGAGGTCCTAGCGGCCCCTCCTTCCAGGTGTTTGCACATTCACGGGGACGGTGAAGACCCCGTCCAGCCCCGCCAACCTACAGCAGCAGTGGCCACACCCCTGCGTGGCATGGTCAGTCCTTTGCACAACGTGGCCGAGCCCTGCGTCCAGCCTGGGCTGCCCGGAGGAGCACAAGCTCGCAGATCCCGCAGGAGCGTGGCCCCATGGTCTGGGGAGGCCTTTGTCTCACCAGCGTCTGGCATCCAGACGAGCCGTCATCCACACCACCGTGAACGCAGGACATCTGACCCCCTCATTCCTTTTCCAAATAGTCCTGACGGCTCCCTGGATGAAAACGCAGTGGCACTGAAGTGACAATTTATGTGACAAGACTTTCCAGGAAAGAGCAGGGGCCGTGAGGGTTTGTTTAAAAGAGAACTCGTCAAGTGGGGGGCCTGCCCAGTCACCTCTGCTGACCCGGCCCTAACGAGGGGGAGGACAGAGCTGTGACAGGTCACAGCGGGAAGCCCAGCGGCTCAGGTTACCCCAGAGCAGAGGGGAGAGCCTCTCCAGGCACCTGACCACTAGGTGTTCCCGGTGGAGCCATCGGACCCGGCTCCCTCGCTGCCCCTGCCCCCCACTCCTCGGACCTCGCCTCCCAGACCTGCCCCTCACAAGGCATGTCCTCCTGGGGCGTGTCCTGCCCAGAGGGCCCCTGCCTGGCCGGGGCGGGCTGACCAGGACCAGGGGTGTTCCTGGTGGGTTGGTGCCGCCTCCACCTTGTTACCGAGAGCTTCGCGGGAGCGGTCAGGGTGCTCCCGAAGTCCGTGACCTTCCCGGAGGAGACCGAGAAGCACGCCCCGCCCGTCTGTCCTGCGTTTGGACCCAGCACACGGTGTGGCCGCGCCGACCGCTGCTGGGGACACGGGGACGCTCAGCCTGGACGGAAGCGTGCTGGCGGGATTGGCGCTTTGCCCCTGCGGGAGCCGCAACTTCTCCAGTCAAGTTAACCCTGGCCGCTGAGCTGCCTGCAGTGACATGGAGGGTCGGGAAAGCAGTGCGCAGGATCCGAGGGCCCCGAGCATGGTGGCGTGGGATGTGGACACCCTGGCAGGAGGGTCCCTGTCCCTGGGACCTCACCTGTGATGGGGGGGGCAGCAGCACCTTCCCGCGAGGGGATCACGAGCATCAAATGTGATGATATCAGAGGGCTCTGAAGGGGTGACCGACACCCGGCCCACAGACCCTGGCTCCCACGCTACACCGCAATACAGCGGTCAGGTTCCAGAACCCCCCGCCCCCCATAGGCGAAAATCCGCGTCGCAGTGACCCTATATGTATTTTATTATTTGTATATGTGTTAAAGCTTTATAAACCCTACCCACACTCTTACAAACCTTCCCCACACCGTTATTAACCTCTCCCACACTTATTTTGCTTATTTTACCGCAAAAATAGTTAAAATAATAAATATCTATATACCGCAAAATCACGCGATATAAATCCACAATACAAAATTAGATGTATACAATTTAAAAATTCGCGATACAGTGAGACCGGGAAAAGTGAACCGCAATGTGGTGAGGGACGACTGTTTATTTTATTATTATTATTGTTATTATTATTATTATTAATACCTTCAAGCCATGGTCGGTCACTGTCATATCCTGAGGTGCAGGGCGATGACACCCCACTCTGTGCTGACACCCCTCAACTGCGTGCTGACCTTCACCTCGCAGTGACCTCCCACCTGCACAGGGACTATTCCTAAATCTCAAGGCCAATGGCAAGTCCTTCCCGCTGACCCCAACCTGAGGGTCCACAGACCCTTCCAGTGCAAATGCACTGAGGTGGAATCGTCCTCTTCCCGCAGACCTGATCTGCGTCCGTGCCCGAGAGGAGCAGGTGGGACCAGGGAGCAGGTACCCCTGGGCGGGGTGCACAGGCAGAGGTCCCACCTGGTCAGGGGCTGGCCAGCGTCCACGCGGGTCTGCCGCCGGGGAGAGGGACCTGATAGACTGTCGCCCAGGAAGGGGCTGGCGGGCAGGGGGGTCTGGGTGGAGGGCGAGTGCTGGGTCTCCAGCCCCACCGCTCTGCAGCCTGGGGCTCGGCTGGGCTCTCGCCCGGCGTGCACGGGGCTGAGCTAGGTGCCAGGTGCCTGGGGTCCTTGCTGCTCTTCCCTACTGGCTAGCCCTTAGCCACCTTTCCACACTGGGCATAGCAGCCCCTGCCATGTGGGGGGCCAGCCCCACCCTTGACCCCATCCATACACAGGTCACTGGCCTGAGGAGACCCCAGGCAGAGGTGTGGCTTCGGGGGAAGGGCTCCCCACATCCTCCTGTCCAGCAAGGAGGACACTCACCACCTGTTGCCTGTTCTGGACTCTCCCGTGCCACCTGGTGGCTGCCACTGGCAACTGCAACAGGCCTTGCTCTTGGTCCAAGGGGCTGACCATCTGGCCACTTTCGTGTCCATAAGGCCAGCCCGGGGGCTTCCCTGATCCCCCTGGGGTGGGCAGTTTTGCCAACCCTCACCAGCTGCCAGCAGAGGCTGGAGTCCTCTTCTGTGACTAGGGCTGAGCCCCGGGTTTGGTTGGGGGACAAGGGACGTCTCTTGTTCTTGATGCAAACACTGTCCTTCTCTCTTTCCAGAAAGCAGCCTGCTCCTGTTCAGCCCTCGGGTGCCCTGTGCCACTCAGAGTCCTCCCCATGAACCAAGGGGAGGCCATTCCTGGGGCTCCTTGAGTGCCCCCGCCCAGTGCACGTCCTGAGCTGACCCCTCCAGACAACTGCCCCTGCCCAGTGCACATCCTGAGCTGACCCCTTGAGTGCCCCTGCCCAGTGCACGTCCTGAGCTGACCCCTTGAGTGCCCCTGCCCAGCGCACGTCCTGAGCTGACCCCTTGAGTGCCCCTGCCCAGCGCACGTCCTGAGCTGACCCCTTGAGTGCCCCTGCCCAGCGCACGTCCTGAGCTGACCCCTTGAGTGCCCCTGCCCAGCGCACATCCTGAGCTGACCCCTTGAGTGCCCCTGCCCAGTGCACGTCCTGAGCTGACCCCTTGAGTGCCCCTGCCCAGTGCACGTCCTGAGCTGACCCCTTGAGTGCCCCTGCCCAGCGCACGTCCTGAGCTGACCCCTTGAGTGCCCCTGCCCAGTGCACGTCCTGAGCTGACCCCTCCAGACAACTGCCCCCGGCCCCAGAGCCAGACAGCACTCAAGCTGCTGGGAGGGTTCAGAGAGACAGAGTGATGGTCACCCCAACTCTATTTAAGAGCTTTAGTCTCAGCCAGCTGCCCTGATGCCACCACACCGTCCTGCGAGGCCCATTGAGTCCCGGCAAACAGAACCCCCGACCCGAGTCCCCCCAGCCGCCGGCCTTCTGCGGCCTTTGCCGCATGACCATGTGTTTCAGGGACTTGCGGGCTGTGCCTTGCACACCCCTCGGGGCCCCGGGGCCTGGCACAGCCCCTGGATACAAGTGAGTCACCACGTCCAGCCCCCCCCCCCCCCAGCCTCCTCTCCCCAGACCTCCTCCCCAGGCCTCCTCCCCGGCAGCAGATGTCCCTGGCCCCTTAGCAGGGGCTGGGGCAGGCTCCAGGGGGTCCCAGCAGGTGCACACGGCCTTCCCACACAGCCAGAGGCCGATGGGGAGATGCCCACCTCCTGCGTAGAGGCCAGGGCCTCTATGGCGATGACCTATACTCACCCATAGCTGGCTGTCCCCTGTCCCCACAGGCCAGACCAGAATGCCCAAGCCCCTAGAATGGGCTCCCTCCCCAAGGTCATGGGGCTTGTGTGAGACTGTCACCTGACTCATGGCTTCATGGCTTCCAGCGACACCCCCCATCTCTGACCGTAAATTCGGCAGAGGAGCATGCAGTCCCAGGCCGAGGGCTTCCAGAGCCTTCCACAGCTCCCTCCCCGCCCCCCGCTGTGCGGTGTCGGGGAGCTGCGTGCAGGGACCCCCCCCCCCACGCCAACTGGGGGTTGATGAGCACTCGACACTGTCCTGGCATCGAGGTGAATGGCACCTCTCCGGGTCTGCCTGCTCTTACCAGGGGCTGGCCCCTCCCCGACAGGCTGGGTCCAGGGTCAGGACTCATACCTGGGCACCACAGACCTGGGGACATGCCCCATGGCGCACCCCGCTGGGCGTGGAGCAGAGAGGCCCCGTGGCCTCTGACAGCAGGACCCGGGAACACCTGCTAGAGGACCCCCCTGGCCGCTTGGCGGGTTTTCACTATTTCACTCCTGGGAAGAGAGGGCAGGACCTTGATTCCACCCCTGACGGAAAATGTCCACAGCCCACTCAGCCCAGCAGCCGTTAAGTTCCTCGGATCCATGTTTGTTGCTCTTTAATTAAAAATTTTTAAAAAGAGAGATTTTATGTCCTGTTACTCCAGAGACACCTGGCCTGGTGTGTGTTGGTGTAGATCTATGTTAGCACCTGGCCGTGTGTGTGTGTGTGTGTGTGTGTGTGTGTGGACCAGGTGGCACAGGAAGGCTCTGACAAGTCCTGTAGCTACTATATCTGATTTTTGTTCAATCCTGTATGCTGCCAATATACAGCATACAGTCCTGTGTGACTGCAGAACCATCTCCACAGAACACCTATCAGCGTCCCACTAAACTAGAGACTCATGGAAGTGGGTGACCCGGCCGTCCCAGGACTCTGCTGGGCTTTGCAGTGAACATTCTGGGCCTCCAGGAAACCCAGGCCCAGGCAAGCCGGGTACTTGTGCCTGCTTTGGGGAAACCGCTCTGACGAATTATTTCCAAAGCACATTCCACTTAATTCTTCCTTCCCGCTTTCGGATACTGTTGGTCAGATAAGTTTGTAAATATGATGTATATGTTTGCTCGCTTATAGTTTGTATTGGGTGTGGGGGGCAGGCTGTAAGCAGGCAGGGTCGTTATAGCCTAAGGCTTAGTTTTAAGACTAAGATTTCCCCCACACTCTTGACTGTTGCATGATGTGGGGTGGTGCAGTCTCATGAGGAATCCCATCATGCCTCAGATAAGTAACTTTGTATCAGAGACTTCCTTGTTTGTATATTGGATTAGAGGTTTTGATTTCTACACTATAAAGTGGGGGCAGAATAGGAGCTTGCTCTCTCTCAGTTCCTGAGATTAGCATTAGAGGAGAGAGCAGAGAAAGGCCACGTGGAGGAGAGGAGAAGCAGCCAAGATGGTGGATCGCATAGGGAGAAGCCAGTTAGTGCAGAGTTTGTGCAGAGAGAAGGAGATGGGGAACAGAGGTGAATAAGGCTGGTGAGGTAGAAACCTTTGATTCTAGGAAACTTGGATAAGTCAGTAGCTTTGTGAGCACTGAATGAGAGGGTTTTGGAGCCCAGTGTGTGTTTTTACTTGCCCACCAGGTGCAAGCTAGGATTAAAAGTAATGGCCCGCCAGTTCTTGGCTCCGTTGTTTCTTTAACGACTGTCCGAATCCAATGCGAACCTGCATGGGCCAGGCGGCTGTGATGGTGGCCGTGGCTACTGGCTTTATATTTGGCGTAGTCTGTGGCAGGATTCGATACAGATGAGTATGGAGCCACCACCTTTGAGCGGTGGAGTAGAGGACTGGCTGCTGTCCTTTTGGGGGCCGTAGGCTGGCTGACTTTTACAGCCATGCGTGAGGAAACCAAGAGCTCTGTAGAAGAGGCTGCCCAGGACCTGCAAACCGAGCAGTGGAAGGAGCTGGAGCAAACGTGGGAGAAACAGATGCTGACCCTGGAGCTGGAGGAAGTGCTGGAGAAGGAGGCTGACCAGGTTCGCGAGATTCGCCTGGAAATGGAGCAGCCACTGGAGAAGGAATCACAGGTTCGTGAGCTGCAGATCGCCCTGGACTTAGTGTAGAGCCAGCAGTGGCAGGAGGCCGGGGCTGAGGCTGGGGCTGGGGCTGCAAGGCCTGTGGAGCAGAAGGCGGCAGCGGCCCAGGGCTCAAGCCCGGCAGTGGGAGCTGGTGTTTTCAGTTCCTCTTTGGAGGATGAGGAGAATCCGTCTGGAGTTGCAATCCACAGTCTCCAGAAGGTGAGAGCCCAGCAGCAAGGAGTACCTGCTACACCCCTGGTAGGTCTGCGATTTTGGGACATAGGGGTGAATGCCATCATGCTCTCTGGAGCAGAGATGGAAACGCTGACTGCCATTGCCACGTGCTCCTTTTTGGGACAGTAAGACCTGCCAGGACGGCAGGAATGAGGGGAGTGGTTGAGGCCCCATGTGCGTGGACTTATTCCTGGACTATGACCGAGTGGGCACTGGCTCCTTTGTTGGATGGTGTAAAGCCAGGAGCCAAGGCCAGGGCCACTATCAGAGGAGCCCAGCCCATGCAGGTTCACATTGGATTCGGACAGTCGGCAAAGAAACAGCGGAGCCAAAAACTGGTGGGCCATCGTCTTTAATTCTAGCTTTGCACCCGGCGGGCAAGTAAAAATACACACTGGGCTCCAAAACCCAGTCACATTCAGTGCTCACAAAGCTACTGACTTATCCGAGTTTCCTAGAATCAAAGGTTTCTAGCTCACCAGACTTATTCACCTCTGTTCCCCATCTCCTTTCCTTATCCCAGATACAAACTCTACACAAACTGGCATCTCACTCAGCACTCCGCCATCTTGGCTGCTTCTCCTGGCCTCCTCCACGTGGCCTTACTCTGCTCTCCTCTGCTCTCTCTTCTAATCTCAGGAACCAAGAGCCAACTCTCGTTCCGCCCTCATTCTATATTGTAGCTTCACAACCTCCAATCCAATATACAAAGTAGGGAAGTCCCTAATACAAAATCACTTCTATGAGGCATGATAGGATTGTACCACCTCACGCCAAAAAGGGTGGGACAGGCTTAATCCCAAAACCAAGCCTCAGGCTACAACAATTCTCAACACACATTAATATCACCTGGGCAATGGCCTCTTTAACAAAGTGAGCATAATACATTTTATCTGCCCAACAGATGGACTTACGGATTTTGGACAATGTGAAATACCCTGATGGGGGTGGGGGGTGGCTTTGCTGGAAGCACTCCCCTGCCCCGGGAAGCTTTTGCCATGGCTAGAAAGAAGGCCGAGGACATTTTACACTTTTGGCAAAGTGCTCAGAGACTGGTGAAGTGTACCTTGTAATTGTTGAAATTGTATGATTTGTCATGTTGTTGTAATTTGTGTAATGTGCTTAATTTCCTTGTGCAGGAATACCTGTTCTTCAGATTGTAAGCGAGCTAAAGGGGTGGAATGTTGGTCAAATAAGTTTGTAAATATGATGTATATATTGGCTTTACAGACACCTAAAAGAAAGACAAACAAGCAAACAAGCAAAAAAAAAAAAAAAACAAGCAAAAAAAAAGCTAGAGAAGAAATCCAGGCTGGGAGCTGCTGAACTGTGGGGGCCAGAGGCCTCCAACTCAGGCAGAGGGGGCGGAGGGGGGCAGGGGTGGGGTGGGGAGGGGGCGCTTCATTACTGTCAGGAAGGGAGTGCCCCCCAGGGGAGACACGGGCATCCGTCACAGGGCTCCGTGACCCTGTCTGTCCGGACATTGAAAGATTCCTGGATCTCAAAAGGGCCAAATAATTCATGAGGCTTATATTTCATGGGAGACTTTACAGTTATTTACTGGAAAAACATCTTGTCTACCAGGAGGGAAAAGACAGGGCCTTTCTTCTCCTCCTCCTCCTCCTCCTCCTCCTCCTCCTCTTCCTCTTGGCAGGGAGCTACATTCCATCCTCAGCCCAGGTCCCCGGGTCCCTCCTCCGGGGCTGACAGGCAGCGATCTGGCCCCCAGGTCACACCACAAAGGAACCACCCCGGGCTCCCGCAGCCCCTGTCCCCGCGGTCCCTGGCCTGCGCCACCTCCAGCACACACAGGCCACAGGGAAATCATTCCTTCTCTCAGACGTGTTGACCTATTTTTTTTTAAACTTCAATTTATTGCACTCACAGCATAACAATAAAACGAAGAAGAAAAATCTCGTTGGAGCACGCCCACCATTCTTCTCCACCCTAACAAATTGCCTTCATTCTTTCCCTCCCCTGCTGGCTGGCAGACACGCACAGATATACTTGTCCCAGAGTTATAACCGGGGCGCAGAGGAGCTTGGGCTGTGCTTTTTTTTTTTTTTTTTTTTTTTTAATGAACACACCCTAAAAAAAAAAAAAGTGGTCCGTGCTTCCATGCGGTTTGTGGAATTATTTCGGAGAATGGGGGCGTGCCATTCTAGGGAGAAAAGGCAGAGTTAATTCACCTACCTGTTCCCGTCCCTAATACAGACGTGGGGATGGATTCTAGCTCTCTTCACTTCAGGACCAAAGGCTGTGAGGAGCATCTGTGCACAGGGCGCAGCCTCTTCCGCGCTCTGAGTCGCTCGCAGCCATCGGTCTCTGACGGTGAAATTCGGATCCGCTGTCCTAGGGGGCCTCCCAGGTTCCTCGGACCACTCTGAGGACAGAAGGACCCTGCTGAGAACCGCGCCTGGGCACAAGGAAGCACAGCACTGAATGTTTCCGTGGTTAATTTATAAACACAGACCGACTACCTAAACCGCGTGCAAAATGAAGACTAACGAACGGCTGGGTGGTTTCCGGGGGAACGCCAGGGAAAGGATGTCTGAAAACTGTCTAAATATAATGAGCAACTCTTGTAAAGTACCGCACCCCAGATTCTGAAAGGCACCGTACCCCACTTCAGCGGGTTTGCTCAGAGACACCCAGTCCAGATGAATTTTGAAGAGTTTTATTGAAGGAGGAGATTTGTTAAATATGCCGGCCGCATATGGCTGACACGGGGCACAGCAGACCCAAATCCTGCATGCCGAGTATATTTCAGGGGCTGGTTATATACCCTTTGACCACATACAGGTTGGGGGGCATGACACAATCATTAACAAGATTATAACATCTGTCCAGGGGATTTACAAAGAACGTTAAAACTTTCAAGGTAATACAATCAAAGACATTGACAAATCCTTTCAGTATCTCTCTCTCCTCCTGTGCCTAGAGGTACACGTTAATCTCAGATTCCAGGAAGGGAGGGAGAGCTAAAATCAGTGTAGGGTGGTACGTTAATTTTGTCTCTTATTGAAGGAGAAAGGGATTTCCTCAGATAACCTTAATCCTTTCAGAGAACTTAAAACCAAATGACCCTACTTGTCCTTGTAAGTCAGGACACTTCTATATTCTTTTCCCTCCATTTTCCAAAGAAAGGACAGGAAAGCCTGGCCTTTTCCTCCTAAAATATTAATATTAATTGTAAAGCCAGTATCCAGGGCCACCATCACAGCCGCCTGGCCCATGCAGGTTCGCATAGGATTCGGACAGTCGGTAAAGAAACAACGGAGCCAAAAACTGGTGGATCATCATCTTTAATCCTAGCTTGCACCCGGTGGGCAAGTAAAAACACACACTGGGCTCCAAAACCCACTCACATTCAGTGCTCACAAAGCTACTGACTTATCCGAGTTTCCTAGAATCAAAGGTTTCTAGCTCACCAGACTTATTCACCTCTGTTCCCCATCTCCTTCCTTCTCCAGCGTCAAACTGCACAAACTGGCCTTTCACTCAATACTCCGCCATCTTGGCTGCTTCTCCTGGCCACATGGCCTCTTTCTGCTCTCTTCTCTCTGCTCTCTCCTCTAATGATAATCTCAGGAACCAAGAGGGCAAGCTCTCATTCTGCCCCCACTTTATAGTGTAGATTCCAAACCTTTAATCCAATATACAAAATAGGGAAGTCTCTAATACAAAGGCACTTCTCTGAGGCATGATAGGATTGTACCACCCCACATCAAAAAGGGTGGGAAAGGCTTAGTCCTAAAACCAAGCCCCAGGCTACAAGGATTCTGCCTGCCTTTAGCCCACAGAGACACACATTAATATCACCTGGGCGATGACCTCCTCGTAGGCAGCACCATCTTTAACAAAGTGAGCATATGTTGGGCAGATAAAATGTATTATGCTCACTTTGTTAAAGATAACAGGAGGAGGCTGTCACCCAGGTGATATTAATGTGTGTTTGGGTGGGCTAAAGGCAGGCAGAATCCTTTAGCCTGGGGCTTGGTTTTGGGATTAAGCCTTTCCTACCCTTTTTGATGTAGGGCGGTACAATCCTATCATGCCTCAGAGGCTGACTTTGTATTAGAGACTTCCTTGTTTTGTATATTGGATTAAGGGTTTGGATTTCTACACTATAAAATGGGGACGAAATGAGAGTTTGGGCTCTTGGTTCCTGAGGTTAGCATGAGAGAGCAGAGAGAATAGAGCCAGCAGCGGGAGGAGGCCCCGTGGAGGAGGCCAGGAGAAGCAGCCAAGATGGCGGAGTGCTGAGTGAGATGCCAGTTTGTGTAGAGTTTGTATCTGGGATAAGGAAGGAGATGGGGAACAGAGGTGAATAAATCTGGTGAGCTAGAGACCTTTGATTCTAGGAAACTCGGATAAGTCAGTAGCTTTGTGAGCACTGAATGTGACTGGGTTTTGGAGCCCAGTGTGTATTTTTACTTGCCCGCTGGGTGCAAAGCTAGAATTAAAGACTATGGCCCACCAGTTTTTGGCTCCGCTGTTTCTTTGCCGACTGTCCAAATCCAATGCGAACCTGCATGGGCCAGGCTGCTGTGATAGTGGCCCTGGCCGTGGCTTCTGGCTTTACAGCATAATACATTTTATCCGCCCAACACCTAGAATCAAAGGTTTCTAGCTCACCAGACTTATTCACCTCTGTTCCCCATCTCCTTCCTTCTCCCTGCACAAACTCTGCACAAACTGGCTTCTCACTCAGCACTCCGCCATCTTGGCTGCTTCTCCTGGCCTCCTCCACATGGCCCCTCTCTGCTCTCCTCTCTGCTCTCTGTTCTAATGTTAATCTCAGGAACCAAGAGGGGGCAAGCTCCCGTTCTGCCCCATTTTATAGTGTAGAAATTCAAACCTTTAATCCAATATACAAAATAGGGAAGTCTTTAATACAAAGTCACTTATCAGAGACATGAGGGGAATTGTACCACCCCACATCAAAAAGGGTAGGAAAGGCTTAGTCCTCAAACCAAGCCCCAGGCTACAAGGATCCTGCCTGCCCATGGGCCGCCCCCAACACACATTAACATCACCTTTTTTTCAGAATGCTGGAGATGAATCAAAGACTTACAGTAACCTAGGGAGGTTTTCTTTTTTTTAAATGGCTGAGTGTCAGGAACCACAGTGAGCTCTGTGGCATGTTCCTGTCTCCCTGTCAACGTCCCCCTGTCCCCAGCTCTGGGGCAGCCTTGAAAGCCAGCGGTCCCGCCATCTCCGGACGCCTGCAGCCCAGCCGCGGCCACCGCGGGTGACAGAACGGAGCTGGAGACCCCCCCAAAGCACCATGTCAGGCAGACGGTTATCACTCAGCCCGATCGTTCCGGTTCCCGGGAGGATGGCAGGTGTGTGTCATGGCTGCCGCCTGAGGTGGCACTAACCATTACGGTGAACGACAAAATGACCAAAAACATCAAAAGAAAAGGTACAGAAAAGGACGCCCAGAGGGGGGCTTGGGGAAACTGCGTGGTCCTGGGAATCCGGAAGGCCACGTGCGGGGCAGGGTGGCAGGTGCACACTCAAGGTCACGCGTGTGCCCAGGAGGGACGTGACAAGGCCCGGGGCCTCTCCACTGGCTCAGTTGAGGTTCTTTGCAAGCAGGAAGTGAAGGCTTACATCCGCTTGCCTGGTGGTTGAAGAATCGCCCCCAACACAGAGACACAGCCCCCCCTTCCCCTCAGCCAGCAAAGCCTGTGCCACCTACTGATTCCAGGAAGTTAACACAATCTCTGTCGAACAGTGAACTGCCCACTAAACCAACAGCACAGGCAGGAGGGGTCACACAGGACAGAGAGTACAGGGTCAGCTCAGAGTGGTCACTGAACAGCTGACAGCAGCAGCCACAACACACCTGAAGAGGAGGAGAATCTGATTTCTAGAGTTGCCACATGATGTTATTTAAAATGCTCAGTTTCCAACAACAACAACAACAAAAAGGTAGGAAACGAGCAAAGAAACAAGGAGGATGACCCACACAGGGGACTAAGAGCAGTCGGTAGAAATTGTCCCCGGGGGCGCCTACAGGTTAGACTTACTAGACAGAGAATTGAAGCCAGCTATTTTAAATGTGTCCAGAGAACCAAGGAAAAATACATTTGTCTCAACAAACGTAGAAGACCGATCAAGAGATAGAAATTATTTAAAAAGAAGAAAAACCGTATAGAAATTTTATAGTTGAAAATAGCAACTAGAATAAAATTTCACTGGAGGAACTCAACAGCACATTTAGTCTATAGTGTGTCCGTGAAGTCATGGTGCACTTCTGACTGGTCACAGGGAAAGCAACAAAAGATGACAGAAATGTGAAATCTGCACCAAATAAAAGGAAAACCCTCCCAGTTTCTGTAGGATGATGTGGCAGCATGTGCACATGTGCAGATGATGACGTAACACTGTGTATACAGTGGAGCAGCCCACGGCCATGCCAGTCGAGATGTGGACGGTACAGAGGAAAGTTCAGTGTGTTCTGTGGCTCGCTAAGTTCAAATCCATGACCAAAGTGCAACGTGAATATCGACGTGTTTATAACGAAGCGCTACCCCATAGGAATAACATTACTCGGTGGGATAAGCAGTTGAAGGAAACCAGCAGTTTGGTGGAGAAACCCTGTTCTGGTAGGCCATCAGTCAGTGACGAGTCTGTAGAGGCTATACGGGATACATACCTAAGGAGCCCTAAAAAATCTGTGCGTGAGCCCACATCAAACTGCACTGAATAGGTATGAAACTGGGAGAGTTTTCCTTTTATTTGGTGCAGATTTTGCATTTCTATCATCTTTTGTTGTTTTCCTGTGACCAGTCAAAAGTGCACCATGACTTTGTGGACACACTGTACATATAATACACACACACACACACACACACACACTCCCAGAGAGGTACTGCTGGGATGCTAGGTGAGCATTTGTTCAATTTTAAGAGACAGCCCCCCCACTCCCCAAAACTGATGCATCAGCGCTCAATGCCAACCGCAGTCTGAGGGCTGCCAGTGCCCCACCCCTGGGCTTTGCTGGGTCCTTCCTGTCCCTGTCGTTTTAGCTATTCTGATGCGTGTGAAGAGACGTCACATCGTGGTTGCACCAGCCTGTCCCCATGACTAGGGCTTCTCGTCCCGTGAATCACCTCTCAGGCGTGCTGCCTGCCCAAGTCTGTGGCTGGCTTCTCTTTGGGAATGTTTGCCTTTTCTTGTTGATGTACAGAGCGTCTATAGGTTCTGGATATGAATTCTTCGTGGGATATACACAGGGGTGGGATTCAGCTGGTTTGCACCAGTTGGGCAGAATCGATACTTCATTCTTCATTGAGTTCATTGAGCTGGTTGTTAAAGTGGCAGTTGTCATCAGGGCTCTCTCTAAGGTGGGCACACCTGGGCAGCCATCCAATGTGGAAGTCACAAATTTACTACATTCCTTATATAAAAACTAAAAATAAATAAATAAATAAATCAGCTTGAAGATAAGTCAATGAAGTTTTTTCAGTCTGAGAAACAGAAAGAAAAAAAATGCAGAAACAAGAACAGAGCTGAGAGGGTTACATTATGTAAATGTTGAGGTATTGTCAATGTTTACATAGTGTTCACAGAACCTGATCCCCCCCCCACCCCAAGGGGACAGGAAGAGAAAGGAGCCGACAGAACATGTGAAAACATAACAGGCAAAACTGCTAAACTTGATAAAAGCCCTTAATCTACACATTTTATGAAGCTTAATCAACTCTAAGCAGATTAAACTAAGTGATATCCACCTATTAAAATTAAGTTTACAGTTATCTGAACTAGATTGCAACATCTAAAGATGTGAACTGTAATCCTCGGGACAAGTAATGAAGAGGTCTCAAGAATTGTATAAGAAACGACAAAGGAATTAAAAGGGTACACTGGGAAATACCTCTCTCATACCTGAAAGAAAGCAGAAATAGAGAAACAAACAAACAAAATATATATATATAAAAGGTTGCTAAAACAATTGAATGGGGGAAAGGATAGTTATTTCAACAAATGACATTGGGACAATTGGATAGCCACATGTGAAGAATACAGTGTACCCCTACCTCACACCATATACAAAAAGTTAACTAAAAATTATTAACCTAAAATGATAAAGCATTTAGAAGAAACTATAGGTGTAAATCTTTATGACTTGTGGATCAGGCAATGGTTTCTTCAACGGGACACCAAAATCACACACAACCAAAGGAAACAATGGATCAATTGGACTTCATCAAAATTTAACATGTTTGTGATTTAAAGCACACCATTAAGAACGTTTTCTCCCACAGAATGGGAGAAAAACACTAGCACATGATGTATCTGATAAGGGGCTGGTGTCTAGGATATATAAGGAATTCTTACAACTCAACAATAAAAAGACAAATAACCCAACTAAAAATGGTTAAAGGCTCTGAATAGACATTTCTCCAAAGAAGAGACAGAAATGGCCAAGAAGCCCCCCCCCAAAAAAAATATTTAACTTCATGAGGGATCAGGACATGCATACAAAATCACAATAAGATACCACATACCCAAGACAGACTAAAACATACATGTACATATAAAAACTTGTGCAGATGTATTCATAGCATGCACAGAAAATATTCATAGCAGCATTACTCCGAATAGCCAAGCAGTGAAAACAGTGCAATCCGCCACGAGCTGAAGAATGAATAAACAAAACGTGGTCTATGCATCCAAGAGAATATCATTCGGCCATGAAAAGAGAAGTGCTTATGCACGCTACAACACGGATGACCTTTGATCACTATATGCTATACATGCTACAACATGGATGACCTTTGAACACAATATGCTATACACACTACAACACGGATGACCTTTGAACACGATATGCTAGGCAAAATAAGCCAGGCACAAAAGGGCCACCCGTTGTGATCCATTTACATGAAATATCTACACTAGGGAAACCCCACAGAGACTGAAGTTAGGGGAGTGGTTACCAGGGGGGGAGGGGAGGACAGGGGTGACTGCTAATATATGTGAGGTTCTTTCCGGAGTGATGAACAGGAATCAGATGGTCGCGATGGCTGCACAGCTTTGCGAACGTACTAAAACCCACAGCCTTGTACACTTTAATCGGCGAAACAGTATGGACAGTGTGATCTCTCTCACACTGGTAAGAAAATGCACATGGGCATTGTACCTGTCTTCAAAAGATCTGGAAGGACGTATAGTAAACTATAAACAGTGGCGATTTCTAGGTGATGGGAATATAATGTTTCTACTTACCTTTGTTTGTTTTCTAACTTTCTAGAATGAGCATGCAGTGCTTTCGTAAACAAAATAAAATAAAATGATTACTTCTAATTTAAAACAAGTGTTACTGACATATATAAAAATATATATTAATATACATTAATTACAAAGATAATTCCTCTGTAATCAGGAAACAGAGCACTGTCAGCCCAGGAAGCTTCGCTGGTCACACCCTCCTCCTGCCCACCCACCCGTGAGGGTGGCCGCGGTCCTAAGGTCTGCAGTGGCCGCCCCTTGCTGTTCTGTTTCTTCCCCAGACGTGCAGCTGAACCCGGCTGGAGCCGCCTGTGCTCTCTGGCTGAGCTGCCTCCTGAGCTCATGCCGGTGAGTTCCTCCACTTTGTTGTGGGTACACGATATAGCTCCTTAACTTTTTTGGTTGAATAAATATGTCACAACTGACCGATCCTTTGTACACAGAAGGGCATCTGGGGTGACGAGAAGGAGTGTGCCTGGAAGGTTCTGGAATCCTTCTAGTTCCCGGGACACGAGAATCTCTAGGGATTACGGGGCGTGACCCACCAGTTCATAAGGAAGTGTGTCTTCAACCTCGCTAGAAAACGTCACCCTTGGGGGGGGGCAATGTGGACTTTCTCAGCTGTGTCCCAGTTCCTATTGGGCCGCACCCTGGGGACATTCGGCATTGTCACGTTTTTGTTTTTGTTTTTGCTGGCCTGGAGGTATCTCACCGTGGTTTAGTCGGCATTTCTCCAACCCCCGATGGGGTGGATGGAGCACACTGTCAGGAGTGTACTGGCCTGTGGGTGAGGAATTCACAGAGAGCTCGGCAGGGGAGGGTTCCGTTTGGGTTGTGTGTCTGTTAGGTCCAGCACTCTCTGGGTCTGAGGACCAGTGGGAGGCTGAGGGCTGGAGCCCCAGAAGGTCTGTTCCCTTCACGTGGGTGGGTTTCTCCACATGGGCTGGCTCTGGTTACTTCTCAGGGTGGCGGCTGGGGTTCAGGGGCGAGCGTGCGGAGAGCAACAGGGGGCAGCCAGCGGGAAGCCGTGGGGCTTTCCTGACCAGCCTCGGCAGCCACCAAGAGGCCCCTCTGCCCGGACTGCTGGCCAGGGTGTTTCCACCAAGGTCCACCCCGGTCCGAGGGGAGAGAACGCAGACGCAGTGCCAAGGCCACACTGAGGGAAGAGTCTGTGGACGGGGCTGCAGCCAGTGCAAAAAAAACCGAAGTCCACCATGGCCATCATGTCCCCAGATGCACATCCAATCGTCCCAGGCCTGGTGACACGAAGTCCATCCTTCACCCAGTGATCTGAAATACCAAGGACCTCTAGATGGGATGTGCTGTTCTGAGATGTTACGTTCTGTTCCGTTGTTCTAATTGTCCCTCTCTAGGCCAATATCGCACAACTAATTATTATAACATTATCATACGGATGGGTGTTTCCCAGGTCAAGTGCCCACTATGTGGTTGATTTTCAAAAATGTCTTCACACTTCTTGACTCTTTATTTTTATATTCATTTTGGTGTCAAATCCCACCAGAAAAAGAAAGAAAGCCTAATTGTGAACTTTTCAGTTGGGATTGCACAAAATCTACATTCCTAACCTCTGTGGGAAGAATCTCCATCTTTACATATTAAGTATTTCATATTCTTGTGCATTTTGTTTAACCTTATTACTAGGGATGTCACTTTTAAACGCTATTTTTAAATTACATGCTTTTCTATTTCTGTTTCTCTTTGTTTCCGGTGTGTAGAAATGTAATTGTTTCTGGCCTATTGATTTTAGATCCTTATTAATTCCCATAAATTCACCTTAGATTCTCTTTTGTGCTTCTTAGGCACCAACACACGATTGTAACATCCGCAACTCATGACCGTCTTGTCCCTTGCGCTTTCACTCCTTCTGTGTATTTTTCTTCAGTTCCTGGCTGGGTCACTCACACCTCCAATGACCATCTTGTCCCTTGCGCTTTCACTCCTTCTGCGTATTTTTCTTCTGTTCCTGGCTGGGTCGCTCACACCTCCAATGACCATCTTGTCCCTTGCGCTTTCACTCCTTCTGTGTATTTTTCTTCAGTTCCTGGCTGGGTCACTCACACCTCCAATGACCATCTTGTCCCTTGCGCTTTCACTCCTTCTGCGTATTTTTCTTCTGTTCCTGGCTGGGTCACTCACACCTCCAGGACGAGGCGGACCGGCAGGTGGGGGCAGGGAGCCCGCTTGCCTCCTTTCCGGGACGTTCAGGAGGAGGCTTCCACTTCTCACTACTAAGGACGAGGTTTAGCTGCATGCCACCTGCTGTCACGTGAGAGGAAGGTTCCTTCTCTATCCCTAGCTGGCGAAGAATTTTAAAGGGAGGTTGGGCGTTACCACAACCGTTTCCAAGTCGACTGTGTGGTGGTTTGTCTCTTTGATCTGTGAACTCGTCTTCTGTGTGAAAGCAACAAAGTTGCCTCCTTGAGAGACGCCTACCGGGGTGTCCTCACGGCAGCAGAGCCACTCTCGGCGAAACTGCCCAGGTCTCGGTGTCCCTGCGGAGTCCCAGGTCTTTGCCACGACGCCCCCTGCCCACCTGAGACGCTGGCCGAGAGACATCCTCCAGGGTGCTCCAGAGAGACACAGCCAACAGCATGCGTGCGTGTGTGTACCTATACGTAAGAGATTGACCTTAAGGAATTGGCTCATGCAATTATGGAGGCCGGCAAGTCCCAGGTTCTGTGGGGTAAGTTAGCAGGGCGGCAGTCCAGAGGGTCTATGGTTTAAGTTCCAGTTTGAATGCTGGGCTGTTCAAGTCCTGAGCAAAGCAGATATTTCAGGTTCTGTCCAAAGGCTCGGAAAAAAAAAAAAATGATGTTCCAGGTTAAAGACTGTCAGGCAACAGTAATTCCCTCTTCCTTGAGGGACAGTTACACTTTCTTTTCTGTTCAGGCCTTCAATTGATTGGGTGAGGCCCACCCATATTAGGGAGGGAGGGCCTTATGCTTCTCACCCAAGAATTCTCACAGAAACACCCAGAATAATATTTGATCAAATATCAGGGCACCCGGTGGCCCTGTCAAGTTAACACGTAGATTTAAACATCATGTTCAGGGCAGCCATGTCTCCTGCAATTTCTTGTTTGACTTGTCGGCTCTGCTCTTAGGTTAGGCAGACAATGCTGCCACTTGTGGCCAATTCATGCCCCTGTGTCCTCAGGGCACTTCCTCCTATGGAAGTAAGTAAAGATGACTGAAATGAGAAGATGAAGGCTGTTCACTCAGAAATGCGGCTGCAAGGGGTCAGCACTGTCACTGTGTTGGGCAGAGACTCAAGGCAGTTATGGGAGGAGGCTTCATGGTGGACAGAGGGAGGCTCAGGTGCTCTGAGGGGAGCCAGGGACCTGGGAAAGCTGGGGGGAGGGGTGCTAGCAGAGGTGGGGCATCCCATGTGGCTTGTTGGGGTGCATGTTTAGCTTTCTCTGGTTGTTCCTAAATTGAAAGTGAGGACAGATTATTAGGGATAATCAGTTATTAATCAAGTTTCAGTTGTTTAGGGGCCAATTGTTACAGTGTTATTTGTTCACATCTTGGATTGTTACTAGAGACAGAGGTCTGACTTTGCACAATAACACAAGTTTGACTTGTAGACAGTGACCAGCTTCCTGGGCTGGTAACTGCTGTCAAGGGGTTGTTTCCTGGGCTGATTATCATAGAGAAAGTATTGTATCCTGGTATTGTATCCTGGGCTGGTTACTGTAGACAAGGGGTGGGGTTACTGGGCTGGCTGCTGCATGCTGTGGGTGGGAGTTCTATTTTTATCTATGGTCTAGCCATTGTTTCTTTGTATTTCAGTCTCTCCTCAGCAAGTAACAAAAAAGAAGAAGAAGAAGAAGAAGAAGAAGAAGAGCACTCGGCCTCCAAGCAGGTTTATCTGTTTTTAGCCATAAAATTAAGTTAAGATCAGGCATCTGACTCAGAGATGGGGAAGATAATTACTTAAGGATCCAGATTTGTTTAAATGTTTTTCACGTGGCTTCCCAGGGAGGGGCTGAGTGATTTGAAGAGTGGAACTTTGTTTAGGAAAAAAATATTTTAGATATTGTAATAGATTGAAGTTTGAGGAAGCCGAAACACCCAAGGTCGCCCAGGGGACAGAAGTAAACGTTAACGCGGGACATCTACGTCCTGACGGGAACATTCAGTTTTATGGAAATAATTAATAATAATAATAATAATAATAATAATAATAATAAAAGCCGCTTTTCCTAAGAACAAAGGTACAGGAACCATAGAGATTGTACGATTCAGGTAAATGAGCATGCATTTGACCAGCATCTTTAAAAATACATATTTTTGATTTGTGCAAACAGCTTTCCTCTTCTGCTCCTTTATATACACCACACACAGCCTTTTTCTAGGAATTCAGATTGGACCCATTCCTGTGAACTTTTATCTCACTTTCCTGGAGTTTATCAGCCCGAAGAAGCCCCCTCCGGGCCTCCTCCATAGCCCCTCCTGAGCAGTAATCAGGGGTAAACTTAATTAGAGAGTGGGGCACCCAGCAGAAGTTGCAGGGAGGGCTCTTTATCCCCCCCCACGGTAAATAAACACCCCCCAGAGGGCCCTTCCCTGTCATTACGTCCCCTCCGTGTGGCCGCTGTCTGGAGGACTCGCACACAGCGGAGGTGAAGAGGTTGCACATACATCGAGCTGACGTCAGATTTGGAACGATCCGTGTTGACGAGGCCAAGTTCCTGAGTCCACAGCCTCACAAGCCAGCTTATCCTCCGAGCAGAGAGAAGCGAAGTCAGGGTCCGGCCTGGGCCTTCCCCAGATCCAGTCATCATCTGGTAACGACAGGCATCCAGTCCAGGCAGGCGGCCTGGAGAGAAAACCCACAGACACGCGCTTTCCGTCCAGAGCTGAGCAGGCAGGAGGGGGACCAGCAGGCACGAGGCCCCCATGGACCGGGACCCCAGGACTTAACTACAGAGCGGTGGCCCGTCCTGGGGGCCGCACTCAAAGCCCACGTGGTCCTTGCTGGGGGATGGGGGGGTCTTTCTCTACCTCGATGGAGGTGAGGGCCTGTCCATCTCCAGCAAGAGAGGCCCGAGTCCCACCCCTCCACCAGCCACGCCACAGCAGGGGACACTGCAGCCGTGTTCCTAAGGGGTCACCAGGGGCTGGCCTGGGGCTGGGCTCCAAAAACTGGGGTTTCACCGAGTGGGACAGTGTGTTTCCTGGAAAACGTGAACTTCCTCATTTAACCCTCTCCTGTCTCACCTCCAACAAAGGTTAGAACCCATGACCCCACCTGCCTCACCATTTGGAAGAAGGCCCCACAGCAAGACTCTCAGGGGGCGTGGCCACATAGAGGGCGTGGCTTGGTCGGGCAGAGGGCGTGGCCTGCAGTGGGAGGGGCCGCAGCTTGGGGAGAGGTCCCTGGAGGCCCCTGCAAGAGCTCTTTTGGACTCTGGGCCGGCCGCCAGTGGGATAGGTTCCATGCTTGTCCCTTTGGGTCAGAAGCAGCACGCTTCTGTTGCCTTCCGCCCCACGCCCTGCAACTCCTCTCTGTTCCCCCCAGCCCTGGGCTCAGGGGAGGGGAGGCGTGGAGCTGAGCTCTTCACGGGGCAGCGTCCTCTGCAGGCGTCGTGCTCCAGGTGCGCCTGGGCAGTCACCTGTGTCAGGACCAGCAGGAGGAAGGCAGGCCAGTTTATGGGGCATCAGAGACCCACCCCCTTGGACTTCAGAGCCAGCACCCAGAGCCACGGTGGGAAGCCATGCTGGTCCCCCCAAGGACACCACCCCTCACCTGCCTGGTTTCTGGCGTGGAGGTCAGAGGGCAGGCAGGGGCCCCAGGCAGCCGGCCTTCCGGGTGCTTGGTGACACCCGTGACCCGGTGAGACAGACATGTCTGCTCCGTAAATCCGAGAATTGCAGCAAGATCGATGAACAAGTCCTATCCCTCCACCAACAGGGTCCCCACCTGCCGGGCACCCCTGAGGGATGGGAGAGGCGGGCATCGTGGAAACAAAGTTTAAAAACAGAAGAAACAAGGTGAGGCTGACTTCTTAGCCCAGCGAGTGCAGACAGGGTCCAAACAAAGAACAGAAAAACCCCAAACAAAACAAGATTTTGCCGCTGGAGGAAGCAGCCTCCTGGATGTGCCCGGCAAGAGGCTAATTAGAGACTTCAGCTGGAGTTTTGCAAATGAATTATTTACACTGCTTCGGAGGGAGATGATTCTAATCACAACCTTCACCATTCCAAAATTAAGCTCATTATGCTCCTCTAGAAATTTGCCGAGGTCTGTCATCAAGCAAAACGCAAGGAGCGGGGCGAACGGCCTCTCTGGGGTGGCACCCTGGGCAGCCCTGGGCGCTCGCCGGGCTCATGGTGTCAGCCAGCGCAGACCGCTGTCCCCGCCGGGAGGCGGTGTTAAAGAAGGAAGGTGTTGACGTGTCCTCTGTTCCTCTCGTCTGGGACTTACGGACACTGTCCGCTCCGTTCGGACTCGAAGGGGTCGAGGTTCAGTGAAGAAATCGGGCACCTCCTCCCACCGCAGGAAACATCCAGACTTCAACACAGTCAAGTGACACAGAATCACAGACGGTGCCCAGAAGCCCCGGGCGATCTGCACGACTCTCCTGGCAGGAGCGGCAGACGTCTGGTGGGAGGTTCAGGGTCTGTCTGTTCAGGGGGTGCATCTGCAGTCATCACGTCCAAGGGGCGGAGGGAGCGGGCTCATCCCGGGCGCCGCCCCAGGGTGCAGAGAGGGTCCACTTGGCCCTCCTGGCAATGGCAGTGAGACCCCTCGCCCTGCACCCCGGGTCCCCCTGGTCACACCCTGTCCTGTCTGCTCACTGGCCCCTCCCCCGGGCCCACCTGCGGATGGGGCGGGTCTCTGGATGCCAGCCACGGACCCTGACTCCGCCCAGTGCCTTCAGAGCTCGAGAACCCACCACGGCTCAGAGGCCACAGCGGGAGACACCCAGGCAGAGGCCAGGTGGTTTCCTGTAATGGGTCCTCCTTAGGGCACACGCCTGCCCGGGCCCCCCGGTCTCCAGGCGGCCCAGTCAGGTGCCAGGTCATGCGGGGGGTTCTCCCGGGAGAAGCAGCACAGAGACGGTGAAGGGAACTGCCCCCAGCCAGCTGCCCTGGGGGCCATGGCTCCTTTCTTTGCCTGCCTTAATAACCCCTGGGGGGCAGCATGTTAGGCTTGCTCACGGGTCTACCGCTGCTGGCACTCTGCTTGATTAGAGCGTGAGCACCTGGCAGAGGCGTGGGCATGGCCTGTATAAGGCTGCGGGTGCTTGCACTCAAGAGAGATGAGAGGTGGGGGACTGTGGGTGGTGGCTTGCCTGCCTGCCACTGGAAGGGGCAACTTTGCTGTTTGTGTGCCTGGCAGGCGGGTCCCCTTCCCCTGCCTGTGTGCACATCCCCCGTTGTGAGACTATTAAACAGAATGGCCCACCCCTCTCCAGTTCCGCAGTTTTTCTACTGTCTGCCCGAATCCAGTGTGGACCTGCCTGGCCTCGGCCACCGGCATTACACACCCCCTCCACCAGCAGTCTTCCCACCGGGGGTCCCTGTCAGTCCACTGTCCAGTGGCCTCGCATCGCCTGGTCTCCCCAACTCCGCGTGTCCAGCAAAGGGTCCCGGGCTAACCTCCTGGGGACCTGCCATTTCTCTGTCTTCTCCCAAAGCACACAGTGTGGACACTCTGAGTTTTGGGATCACGTTTATCTGGCCCTTGTCACTCGTTCCCCCTCTCATCCTTGAACTGTCCCCACTGACCTGAGAGGGAAGGACACCTTGCCAAGGACACCTCCTCCCCCTGACCTTCCTCCGTCCACGTCTTTGAACTGACCTTCCTGAACGTCAACGCTGCCACCTCTCTGCAACTGTGTCCCCGGGGGTGGCTTCCGTCTCCGTGTTAGAGGTCACCCTCCTGCTCCTGCCCAGAAGCCACGGCAGGCAATGGAGGTGACGGTGGGCAGAGTGTGAGGACCGCCCGGCCGCCCGGAGGACGCGGGTAAAGGATGCCCGGGAAAGAGTGGGAAAGGAAGCGGTCTGTGTGCATTGTCTCGGCTGAAATTGGGAGAAAGCGTGACAGCTGTGAAGCGAGGGAGCCCTGGTCCGAATGTGTGTGTCCCCCTAAAACTCACAAGTTGAAGTCCTAGTGCCCAATACCACGGTGTCAGGAGACGAGGCCGTTTGGGAGGCGCTGAAGCCAGGAGGGTGAGCCCCTCACTGATGGGCCCAGGCCCCTTCCTCCCCGTGAGGAGGCGCTAGCTGTGAACCAGGAAGGGGTCCTCCCCGGAACCGGACGGAGCCGGCATCTTGGACATCCCGGGCTCCAGAAAGGTAAGCAACAAAACCCCGCTGTTGATAATAACGCCGTCACAGCCCAGAGAGCCTGGGAGACAGAGGTTTCCATGTCCAGTGCCTCTCATGCTGGTGACAGTGCTGTTGTACAAAAATAAACACGCATCTCGCTCCCGCGCCTCTGGTGGGCCTGGTTCCCTCGCACCGACTCCACACAGCATGGCCTGGGCCTACTTATTCCTCTGGGTTTGTTTGGGGGGTTGGTTTATTTATTTATTTTTTAAATACAAACCTCAGGCTGGTCAGAGGGTGACCCAGGAGACCGCCGCGGCTGGGAGAGTGGAGCTGGCGGGGACGGCGTCCCCTCTGCAGGAAGCGGGTGGGACCTCCGCCGTGAGCTGACCTCAGCAGCCCGGCCCCCTCCTCACCCGTCCACTCTCTGCGTCGAACGGCGGGCGGCACGTGTTGGTAGAAATCTGTCTTTACACATGAGCTGCCCACCTCTCTCACCTGTTAGAGGGAAGCAAACCACATCGTGTCCCTTTCTCCAGGGACTCCCGCCTCCAACATGAACACACGCTGGGCTGAGACACACCCGCGAGAGGACCTCAGAGCTCGAGTGACGGGGAGACAGCGGGGGTGGGGGGAACCCTCCCGGGAGCTCTCTGCGTGCTGCTCCCTGAGAAACACACAGGCACGCGGGCACGCTGGGCGGTGGGCACGCTGGGCGGTGGGCATGCTGGGCGGTGGACACACTGGGCAGTGGGCACGCTGGGCGGTGGGCATGCTGGGCGGCGGGCACGCTGGGCGATGGGCACGTCGGGGAGGTGGGCACACTGGGTGGTGGGCAAACTGGGCAGTGGGCACGCTGGGCGGTGGGCACATCGGGGTGGTGGGCACACTGGGCGGTGGGCAAACTGGGTGGTGGGCACGCTGGGCGGTGGGCACAGTGGGCAGTGGGCACGCTGGGCGGTGGGCACGCTGGGCGGTGGGCATATCGGGGAGGTGGGCACGCTGGGTGGCGGGCACGTCGGGGAGGTGGGCACGCTGGGTGGTGGGCACACTGGGCGGTGGGCATGCTGGGCGGTGGGCATGTCGGGGAGGTGGGCACACTGGGCGGTGGGCACGCTGGGCGGCGGGCACAGGGCATGTGGTATTCCCTGCCGGGACGTAAGCTTGACTGTTGTCGTAATACGTTTTTCTCTTTCCTGTTTTGTGTGGCTTTTCCTGCCTTCCAGGGGGAACCGTGTCAGGCTGGTCAGATGTCCCTTGCTGCTGCTGTCCCCAGCACTGTCCACCCCCTTCCAGCCTGCTCCCTGATCCCCACCAGGGCCCAGCAATCCAGCCGCCTGGCCTGCACGCACTGGTCAGCTGTCACGGGAAGCACCGGCCGCAGGCCCTGCCTTGTGAGAGAGGGTTCCGGGGACCGTCCCCAGCTGGCTAGGACTCCAGCTGGGCGAGCTGTCCTAGCTCTTCTCTCTTCTTCACGGCGGGAGGGAGGGAGGGAGGGACAGAAAAGAGGAGTGGAATCAGCTGAGGTCTCAGTGGCCCAGAGAAAAATCCATGTCGCTCCCCTTAGAACTGCGGGGGTGGGGGCGGGGGGGAAGGGGTGGGAGGGGGGAGGCTGTCCAGCCAGGACGAAAGGCCCAGATGTAATTAAAGGCAACAAGTAATTACAGAAACGTTGGAAAGATCAATGGAAAACCAAGGGGAAACATTTGCAACATAGATCACAGACAACAGAACTCTCCCTGATGATGAAGCTTTCTTAAATATCAAAATAATAATAATAAACAAATAAGAAAAGATTCACATTTCTGATAGGACAACGGGCCAAGACAGGAACAGATCATTCAAAATATAACAAATGGCTGTGAGTCACAGGAAAAGAGGTTCAGCTTCACTCCCGCTCGTTAAACAAGTGATAATTAAAACGAGAGTAGTTACCATTTCTCTTCTCTCAGACTTGGGGGGAAAAGAAAGACGGATGATGCTCACAGTCGCCGAGGATGAGGACACACACTCACACACACACACTCACACACACACATTCACACACACTCACACACACACACTCACACACACTCACACACACACCGCTGGTGGGAGTGCAAAATGGGGCAGCCCGCGAAAGGGGGAACTGGGCAAATGCCTAATAAAGTGGTGCGTGTGTCTAAACTTACGTTTGACTCAGTTGTCTCCTTTCCAGGAATTTACCCCAAACAGGTACCTTCAACAGGACACACAAGTACAGTGTGTCCATAAAGTCATGGTGCACTTTTGGTCAGTCACAGGAAAGCAACAAAAGACAATAGAAATGTGAAATCTGCACCAAATAAAAGGAAAACCCTCCCAGTTTCTGTAGGATGATGTGGCAGCATGTGCACATGTGCAGATGATGACGTAACACTGTGTATACAGTGGAGCAGCCCACGGCCATGCCAGTCAAGATGTGGACGGTACAGAGGAAAGTTCAGTGTGTTCTGTGGCTCGCTAAGTTCAAATCCATGACCAAAGTGCAACATGAATATCGACGTGTTTATAATGAAGCGCTACCCCATAGGAATAACATTACTCGGTGGGATAAGCAGTTGAAGGAAACCGGCAATTTGGTGGAGAAACCCCGTTCTGGTAGGCCATCAGTCAGTGACGAGTCTGTAGAGGCTATACGGGATACATACCTAAGGAGCCCTAAAAAATCTGTGCGTGAGCCCACATCGAACTGCACTGAATAGGTACGAAACTGGGAGAGTTTTCCTTTTATTTGGTGCAGATTTCACATTTCTATCATCTTTTGTTGCTTTCCTGTGACCAGTCAAAAGTGCACCATGACTTTACGGACACCCTGTATATTCCAGGGAAGGCTATGCAACATTCGCAGGGTGTGATTTTCTCTGTCGTTACAAATTATTGGAAACAGGGGGAACGCCCACGCCCACACAGGGGGAAATGGGAGGAGTGGAGGGGGCGGGGCGGGGAGAGGGCACCACCCAGCACGGCGCAGCCAATAGCAGAAGTAAGTGTCGGGATGTGTCAGGAGAAAAAGGAGAGAAAAAAAAAAAAAAGCCTTCTGCAGAGAGGCGCGTAGGGTGCTAATTTTGTGGAAGTCGGAAAGGGTATCGACACTAATTTTTGCAGAGAGAAACTGAGGCAAACCAGAAACGAACGAAGTTAGTCTCCTCCGGGGCGGCCGTTTGGGGCGGGATGAGGGGATGCCGTGGGTGGGATCGGGAGTGATTGACACTTTCCTGAGTAGGGGTCCACCCTCACCCTTCAGTGTCATTTTTGACTTCTGACATCGAGTCATTATTTTTGCATATTCCAAAAAAAACTTAAGGCAACGAAGCAGGAAGGAAATCTAAAGTCGGATACAGACAGACAGATGAACCCAGCGGTACGTCACATGGCTGATGTGACTGTGGCGACTGTATCTCCCAGAGACGGCTGTGCCCGCCCCTCTGCGTCCCACGGACTCGCCCGCAGCGAGCGAGTGGGGCGCCCGGAGGGACGCACCCGTGTGGAGAGGCGGGTCTGTTTCTCCAGCCCCTGGACTCAGGGGGTTCCTGTGACAACTTGCAGGAGGAGAGGAGACGAGGGCAGGGCCGACGCGGGGACAGCTCCAGGAAAGCACCCTGGCTGGCCTGGCAGCCTCAACCCCGAGCCTCCATACACGAAGGGCGGGCTGGCCTGGCAGCCTCGGACCCCGAGCCTCCATACACGAAGTCTGGGCTGGCCTGGCAGCCTCGAACCCCGAGCCTCCATACACGAAGGGCGGGCTGGCCTGGCAGCCTCGGACCCCAAGCCTCCATACACGAAGTCTGGGCTGGCCTGGCAGCCTCGAACCCCGAGCCTCCATACACGCAGTCCAGGCTGCACTGCGGGGGAGGCAGCCACAGCATGGGCAGGAGGCCTCAGACCAGGAGCGACAGCCCCACCTTGGACATCCCCCCCCCCCCGGGGAGGGGCGGGGTGGAACCTCCTAGCCCCCGCAGCCCGAGCCTGGCTGGCAGAAGCGATATCGTGCCAATTCCAGGGGCAGCTGAGAACTAGCCTGGCCGCTTCCACTTTCTCCCTCCTCCGAGGGCACTGAGTGGCCGTGTGAGCACCTCGGGCCCCCTCTGCCGGGGAGGGCGAGGCCGGCAGGACGCGCCTGTGGGCTCCCCAAAGTCACTGACGCCACCATGGGAAGCCCTCACTTGCCCTGAGCCTACTGTCCCCAGCTCTGCGGACCCCGGTCCCCTCTGCCCCACGTCCCCGTCGGTCCCTTGGGAGGCTCTGTGCTGGCTCCTTGTTGGCCGTCTGCAGACCCCGCGTGCAAGTTGGTTCCTCACTCGCCCTGGGCCCTCTGCTTCTGCGTGTTTCATCACAGTTCAGGGGGGCCCTGGGCTGAGAATGGGGTTGGGGTGGAAATATACTATAACCTGGCACAGGGCTGCCCCTCAGCTCCTGCTGGCTGTTTTGTTAGATGTGTACCAGCCTCTTGGCACACAGGAAGGGATTCACGTGCCTTTGCCAGGCTTGAAGCATTTCGTAAACTGAGTCATTCAACAGCCCAGCCTCCTGTGACCAGGCAGGACGCCGGACGGAAGGCCAGCTCAGTGCATGTGTGCAGGCGGGCCACAGGGTTCAGCCCCTCCTGCGTGCAGGGGACCCAGCCGGGCGCCCTTCTGCAGTTCTCCCAGGACTGGACTCGGCGATGGACCGGGGAGGCAGCAGCCAGAGAGAGAGAGAGACAGAGAGAGAGAGAGAGAGAGAGAGAGAGGGAAAGGGAACGAACACGTGACCCGCCCGAGCAGGGAGGCTGTGAACTTGGCAGTCCCAAGGCTCAGCCTCTGGACCCAAGGCCAGTTGGATGTTGGCTTGTGCGTGACGAGGTCTGCAAGCCCGTGGGGAGGGTATTCAGACTCCGAGGGGAACATGCAGCTTGGGGAGAACTCGACTCCTCACCAGACACCTGGGTGAAGCTGGCAGAGCGGACGACGGTCAAGTCCTCCAGCCCCAGGCCCGGGCTCCTCCTGCCGCAACACCCCGGCTTCCAGGAACCCCGCTGAGCATCCGAAATACAACCGGGCGGCGCGGAATCACCATCCAAGTCCCGAGAGGCGGCCCCGACCCTGGGGTGATCCCAGTGGGTTTTCAACCGTTGGTCCGTAGACCGATGCCAGACACCAGAAATTCTGTGCCGGTCCCCGAGAGTTAATACCCGATGTTGGGTGAAGATTATCGAGTCTGATCACGGGCTCTATCATCTCCAGCATCGGGGCGGTGAACTCTCCCGTGGACCGGAGCGGGCCGTTGAAATACACTGAGTTTTCCCGACAAATGTGTGTGTTTAGATGCCCAGGTGCATCTTGGGGAGAAGGAGGTTTTCTCTCTATCTCTCCGTCTCCCCCACTTCCTGCTCACTGCTTTCCACCCTTCCTCTTCCCTCTCGCTCCAGAACCCCACCCCACCCCCACCTCGCACTCATTGCCATCCTGTCTGCCTGGCGGTTTCCCATGTTCCCACCCAGCCTCCCAGGCACCCGCCTTGAACAGGGTCATCTCCGGGGCCTCAAGCCCTCATCCCACCGTGGGACCGGGTCTGTCTCCGATGCTGTCACTGGACAGGTGGCGCTCAACCCAGCTCCTCGGCAGGACGCTGTCTCCCCCACCTGCCGGGGTCCTCACCTCTGCAGAAGCTGAAGGTCCAGGAGCACCAAACTGGGACCATCTTTCTGCTTCCTCTTTGGGGGGGGGGGGGCTGAGCGGGCATCTGAACTGGGAGCCGCCCTCTGTCCTCTTCGCCCCCCGCCCCCAGTTAGAGCTCGCTCAGTCCCTGTCACCACCTCTGTCAGTCCCCCCGCTTACAGCACACACAGCTTCGTGCCTTTGTTTCTGTCTCTGAGAGGCTTGTCTCATTTTGTAGTGTGGCTGTGACTTTTTATTTTCTTATTGAGAAGCGGGGAGGCAGAGAGACAAACTCTGGTATGCACCCCGACTGGGATCCACCCAGCAAGCCCCCTACCAGGCGATGCTCTGCCCATCTGGGGCCATTGCTCCGTTGCTCCGTTGCTCAGCAACCGAGCTAGTTTAGTGCCTGAGGCGGAGGCCATGGAGCCGTCCTCAGCGCCCGGGCCAACCCTGCTCCAATGGAGCCTTGGCTGTGGGAGGAGAAGAGAGAGAGAGAGAGGAAGGAGGGGGGGAGGGGGGGAGAAGCAGATGGGCGCCTCTGCTGTGTGCCCTGGCCAGGAATCGAACCCTGGACTTCCACATGCCGGGTCGATACTCTACTGCTGAGCCAACCAGCCAGGACCATGGCTGTGACTTTTAAAAATAAGTGTTTTTATCTACAGTTGCTATGCACCTGCAGAAGAGGCCTCAATGCTCCAATTCACAAGGCCACATTGTCCAGAATTCCCAAAGGTTCATATTTCTTCCTTTCTTTTTTTTTTCTTTCTGAAATCAGCTTAAACCTAGCTTTGAACCCCACCCTATGGGGCTGGCAGATAATGCACCCCCTTCCTTCCTAGAGTCTCTAAATCTAAGGCTTCCAAGGCACCCAGCAGAGCCGGAAGGGCCTCAAGCCCCTCACGGAGCTGTTCCTGCTGCCGCACTTGGCACTTGGGAATCCTCACCAGAGAAAAGAGGCACGGAGCCCCGGGCTCGGCCTCCCTGGGGGGACAGCGTGGCCCCCTGCACTCCCTCCCTCCCTGGACTCTGCCTCTGGGCTCCGCTCAGGTCCGGGACCCTCCGGGACCCTCCGATCTCTCTCCTCGTCCTGTGATGGTCTCCGGGAACCAGTCTCTCTCACTCCCACTTGCCCCGGGGCTTAGGGTTTTATAAAATGGATTTAAGTTTTTACAAAAGACAGAAAGAGCCTTTGGCTCCAGCTGGAGTTGGCTTTCTGCCCGGGAAGCAAAGTCCCCGAGGTGAAAACCTGACGAAGAGCCGGTGGTCGGCCTGAAGCTGAAGGAAGGAGAGAAAGACTGGAAGCGAGGTGAAGAGTCCTGCTCCTCCTGCCCCCTCACGTGTCCCCGCGCGGGGCCTGGGGGAGCCTGCGAGGGAAGGACGGCCTACGCTCCGGGGACTGGCAGTTCTGGGCTGAAGGTGACTGTCCCTCGGTCCAGACACTCGGGAATGTGGGCCTTCAGGGTGGGGGCCACGGCCCACCCAACTGAGCGGGGACCTTCCGTGGCTACTCACACGCAGGACTGTGAGTTACCAACAAAGTGACAAAATGGAGAGTTATTATTCCTGTTACTCTATTGCATTCTCTCTAGTGAGTTGGGGGAGTGTGTTTATACGGTTTAGAATGCTTGTCCTCAAAAGAGTATTTTTTTAAATAGAAGTTTATCTTTTCAAAAGGTAAGCTTCAATGACCTGCAGAAGTCACGAAAACCCCGTATCTTGCAGCAATTCTGGGTCCGGTCTCAGAGCGCGGCATACAGCGCCCTCCTCAGGAGCACCTGGGGTCACCCCGAAGACTCTCGCCCCTGCCCTACCCCATTGCAGCCCTCCGTCAGGTACGGAGGTGTCGTGGGGGGAGTAATGTCGCCTCCAAGGACATCAGAATGTGACCTTGGGTCGAACAAGGGCCGTTGCAGGTGTGATCAAGGTAAGGGTGTCAAGGTGAAATCGCTCTGATCTCAGGAAGGCCCTGAACCCATGGATGAGGGACCTCGGAAGGGTGCAGGGCGGGAGAGGTGCAGACGTGGAGGAAAACACTGTGTGAGGAGCAGCAATGCCAAGGCCTGCCCGCCCATGACCACTGCTAGCGAGGGGAGACGCCCTGAATGTCCCCCACCCCCCGGAGCCTCCAAGAGGAACCAGCCAGCCCTGCCGACTCCAGGGTCCTGGACTTCCAGCCTCCGGCGCTGCGGAGGCATCAAGTTCTGTTGTTCTAAGCTACCCGGCCTCTGGCCTGTGGTCATCTGTTTTGGCCGCCGCAGGAAACTACTGCAGGAAGTTAAACCGCCCTCGTCTTAAAGGTTCCTTACAAGCCCACTGTCTGCACCTGGGAAGCGGGGTCGTGTGCGAGGAGCCCCTTGGAAGAACCTGCACGGGTGTTCCTGCCGCTGTGGGCTCCACGTCCTCTGAGCCCGAGCCGGCCAGGAGGGGAGGCTGCCCCCTCTCAGCCGCTGTGCCAGGGGCCCGGAGCTGCGGCCGGTGACGCTCACAGGAGACACGGCCGTGGACTCAGCCAGGAGGGGAGATGTAAAGGGTCAGGGTTAGTGACCTCACATCTACAGGTGAAGGCTTCTCGTTTGGAAAGCGATGGATCGTGCTTTCGGGAGTTCCAAAGGGAGCTCTCAGGTGGGGGCAGGTTTCAGTTCAATGCACTGAGATCTCCTCTGGGGAGAGGGCTGTGGCCCCCGTGGGCCGGCCTGCAGCCGTCCGCTGTGGGACCGGCCACACAGGAAGCCGAGGTCCCTCTGCCAGCCTGGGGAGGGGTCTCTGCCAGCGTGGGGAGGGGTCTCCGCCAGGTGGGGGGGGGGTCTCCGCCAGCGTGGGGAGGGGTCTCCGCCAGCGTGGGGGGAGGGGTCTCTGCCAGGTGGGGAGGGGTCTCTGCCAGCGTGGGGAGGGGTCTCTGCCAGGTGGGGAGGGGTCTCTGCCAGGTGGGGAGGGGTCTCCGCCAGCGTGGGGAGGGATCTCTGCCAGCGTGGGGAGGGGTCTCTGCCAGCGTGGGGAGGGGTCTCTGCCAGCGTGGGGAGGGGTCTCCGCCAGCGTGGGGAGGGGTCTCTGCCAGCGTGGGGAGGGGTCTCCGCCAGGTGGGGCCTTGGCCCAGATGACCCTGAGGCCTGTAGATCTGAGCTTCTGGAAGCTTCGTATTTCCTGGGGTACCGGACCTCCTCCATGTTAATTCAGTCGCAGGAAACCGGAAGCCTCCTGCGGGCCGGGCCCTGGATCCCGCCTTTCTGCAAAGTGACCTTGTCCACCAGGGGACAGCAATGCCGGGCCAGTGACGGGGTGTCCCCCAGTCATGGGCTAGAGCATGAGGGTGAGTTTGTCTGTAACTAGGGAGGGTCTGTCTGGGGACCAGGGGCCCTCATCCCTGTTTATCAAAAATAATTCAGAGGGGTGGCGTTTCCACCACCACCCAGAGCATCTGTTTGCTGATCGAGTGATGGAGGGGCCCCTGTGGTCAGGATAGAAAGTCCTTCCCGACCGGATGTGTTAGCGGCCGGCCCTGTTGATGTACCGGGAACCCGGACTTCAGTGGGTGGTCAAGGCCCGTCGGAAACCATTCCACGCGGACAAGAGCCCTCGACAAGCCCCGTGGAGGCGCGTCCCTGTCCCCTCCCCCATCGGCACGGCTTCAGACATTTGCGCCAACTGTATACACTGGAGCCGCGCTGAGGGGACAGAAGGACATGAAAGCGGAGACTGTGGGGGAGAGAGAAGACGCCTCTGCTCCCGGGGGGCTGCCCGGCCACCACGCACAGGGAGGCCGGCGACCACAGGTAGCAGGGCACCCCTCCCCCCGCGGGAATCGCGGGAGGCTAGACCAGGAAGGGCCCCGGGGGACAAGGTGCTTCTCCACGCTCGGCCCACTGGGCAGGTGTAAAGTGACAGGTCATGCTTATCCCTCAGTGGCTCACGTGTCTCCCTTTCTGAACCCACCGCTGTCAGGGCCGGACAACACGCGGGGTGAGCACGTGGTCTCTGGACTCAGCCCCCTCCCACCGTGGGGCCCTGAGCACACCTCACCCGTGTCCCCGGGGTTGACGAGCCTCCCCGAGCCGTGTGGGTGCAGGCGAGGAAACGCAGGGGAGACCCTCGGATCACTGCCCCCCTCCCCCACCCGGCGAGGTGGAGCTCAGCCCCCAGGTCGAATGTTGCCAGCTTTTATTGGACTTTTGTTACTCTCTGAAGCCCAACCGTGGATGGCGCATGGTACCTTCGGTCTGTCCTAGACGCTACAGAGAGTTCATTCTAGTTTTTAGCGTGCCAGCTTTTCTCCGTGCATGCTTTATCCGTTTTTATTGAGATATAATTGACATACATACGCTTGCTGGTTTTAATTTCGTTACATAGGAGAGATTTGTTTTCATATAATCTGATATAGCAACATTTCTCTTCAGGGAAAAACAGAGAAAAAAGACTTTTGCCGCTCAAATGTCTTATGCACGTTCACATATATTTTCATCTGGTTGCTTGAGACTTGGAGACCATTTGTTGACTAAGAGTCACCATTTTTCACTAGTCTATGAAGTTCGGAATCCAGGCATGGCAGGATCTGATTCCGGACTCTGTCAGGCATTGGGGAGACACCTGCTCACCGTGCAGTGGCACCTCCTGGCCTCGTCGCTACAGTTCAACAGACAGCTCTCAGGTTTCTTTTCTCCAGGTGTCCTAACCTTTTTAAAAATTTTTTCTTATTGAGATAGAAATAGCGAGAGAGACAGGGACAGATAGATAGGAAGGGGAGAGATGAGAAGCAGCAGTTCTTCATTGTGGCACCTTAGTTGTTCATTGATTGCTTTCTCATATGCATCTTGACGGGGGGAAGGAGGGGGGCTCCAGCAGACCGAGTGACCCCTTGCTCAAGCCAGAGACCTTGGCTTCAAGCCAGCGACCTCGGGCTCAAGGCAGCGACCATGGGGTCCTGTCTATGATCCCACGCTCAAGCCAGCGACTCCACGCTTAAGCTGGTGAGCCTGTGCTTAAGCTGGTGACCTTGGGGTTTCGAACCTGGGTCCTCAACATCCCAGTCTGACACTCTATCCACTGCGCCACTGCCTGGTCAGACTCCAGATATCCTAACTTTAAAAAAAGTTGTGTCTTCTCGGGTGCTGAGGATTATTTAGAAGTATTTCTCCAGGTTCCCTCTAAACAAGCAAAGATTTCTACAGGACACTTACTGAAATTTAATTATAAAATAAGAAAACATATAAAATAAGAAAATTTGGAGGATTTTCACGCCTTTACAATAAAGAGTTTTCACATCTAAGAATGTGGTGTTTCTCCACTTAATAAATTTTTCTTTTATATCCTTAATAAAACTTCTGGAGTTTCATTCTAAAAATGATGTCATTCTAATAGAATGAATTCCTATTTTAAAAAAGTATTTGTGGCTGCTGTTGCCAGTATAGTTTTTTCATGTTTATTATAAAATGTTTTTTCTGGTGTAAGAAAACAAATGATTTCCATGAATTTAATATGTAACACTAAATTGTCTCATTGGTTACAATAAATTTTAGATAATTTTTTTTTAATTTCCTGTGGACAAAGAAATCATCATCAGGTGGTGATTAGTTTTTCTTTTATTCTTTCATTGTTAATATTGCTTTCATGTTTTTATCTTACTGAGCTGGCCAAGATTCCAGGACATGTATCCATGAATCAGTGTGGGCATTCGTGTCCCATTCCTGACTTTAATAGAAACATTCAATAATTTCCACACATTCAGTAAGATGTTGTTTGTTAGCATGATATACAGTTTCTTATTCATAGTAAGGAAGAATTCAGCCCTGGCCAGCTGGCTCAGTGGATAGAGTGTCAGCCTGGTGTATGGAAATCCCGGGTTCAATCCCCGGTCACGGCACACATGAGAAGTGACCATCTGCTTTTCCTCCCCTCCCTCTCCCATTCTCTCTCTCTTCCCCTCCCACTGCCAGTGGCTCAACTGGTTCAAGCTTCGGCCCCGGGTGCTAAGGATAGCTCGGTTGTTCCAAGCGCATTAGCCTTAGATGCTAAAAATAGCTCAGTTGATTCAAGCATTGGCCCCAGAGGAGGGAGGCTTCCAGGTAGATCTTGGTCAGGGCACATGCTCTGTTTCTCTATCTCCCTGCCTCTCACTTAAAAAAGAAAGAAAGAAAGGAAGAAAGAAAGAAAGGAAGAAAGAAAGAATTCATGTTAACTAGACTTAGTATGGATGGTGATCATTTTACCATATATACACAAATACTGAATCATTCTATTGTAAAAAGAAAAAGGAAAAAAAAAGGAATCCATCTACTTCTAGCTTCCTAAGAGCTTTCACATCAATAACTGCGTCTATTCAGGATGCTGCCCCCTACAACGCCCAGAACATACGACTAATCATTTCTTAGATGGGAGCTTACTTTCTTAGACGGAGTGTTCAGGTGTAAACCCTGAGATACTTTTGTATCTCCCTGTATCGTTCACTCTGACAAGGCAACAATATCGCGTGAGGAAAAGGGGTTTGGGCGGAGCCTCTTCTCTCTAAGAGCGGCAGACGCCTCACCGCGGTTTTCATGGGATTTCACAGGCAAGACTGGATTCCAATCCCTTGGCCTTTATTTTTTTTTTAGATAATACTCCTTCTGACAGAAAATTTGTTGGATAGTCTTTCTTTAAGGAGAAACTAGGAGATTGTAACTTTTTATTCAACCGCATGTAGGTTAAGTTTGCACGCAATAAAATGGGACCCGTTTTCACCTGTCCATGAGTTCGGACAGACGTATATGTCCCTGCCAGCCATTAAAATTCCATCGCGATCCCAGTCGGGCCCCCGCCCCTGACAATGATGGTGGATTGTTGCTTCTGGAAATTTCGTGATCAGCGGGAACAAGACAGCATGCGTGCGGACTTGGTGACTTGTACGCAATGTCTTTCCTCGTCAGTGGAAGCCCCGGGGGGTCCCCAGACTTTCCTCAACTCTGGGAGCTCTCTTCGAAGATGCAATTATGGCCTTTTCCCCACCTGTTACATTTTCCTACCTCCGGAGCTGCTAATTATCCTCATACTGGATTCTCCTGATTTATCTCTCAAGTCTCTCCTGTTTTCCTTCATTGCATCATCTCTCTCGCTATCTTAGTATTATTATTATTATTTTGCTTTTGTTTATTGAGCTCTCTCCTGTTCTCTTCTCCCCAGGTCACTAGGCAGCTCTGCACCACGATCACTCTCTTCTTCAACCAATCTGCTGGACAGCTGAATGCGGAAGGTCTTGTCTCGAAGCTTCCGGAATTCTCTTTAGTGTTGGGAGTGGCGTGCCCTCGTGTGCCCTCCTACAGCGCTCTGTTTCAAGGGTCACGGTGTTGGATGGTTCACGCTGACTTTCCTCCTCACACTTCCTTTTGTAAAATACAAGTCATTTATATTCTCCTAGCACACTTTTCCTAGATGACCAGCGGTGGTCAGCTGTCTGCTATTTGCACATTTTTGGAGACACACACAAGGGTCTGCCTTTCAAGGCAAAACTGAGGTTTTAATAAAAGGATGAGGACATAGCTTCTTCTTTCTATTATTATTTTTAATTTTTTCTTTGTTTAAAGGAAACAATTCTATGGAGATAGCATTTAGAACACTAGTGTTTGGAAAATTTCCCACTGTTATGTAATCTTGTGGCTCGAGACCGTATTTGTCATCTACAAAAATTCTCCTATCTGGACACTAAAACCTGAAGGGCAGACTTTCCTAACCTGTTTGAAGATCTTTCGAAGGAAGGAATCCAGTGAGTTTTAAATGCATTTGTTTAAAAAAGAAATTCAAAAATGAAAGTCCTCCCAATTCTTTTCCAAGAGGAAATGACAACATCGGGGAAGGTAAACACTGATGAGACAAAATTTTAACAAAACCTTTGCCTATTTGGCGGCTGGGGTTGATCATCAAAGGCATGATCGGCCCTGGACGGTTAGCTCCGTGGATAGAGCGTCGGCTCTGGGCCCTGAGCTCTGAGGATAGCTTGGTTGGTTCGAGTGTCTCGGCCTCAGGTGCTAAAAATAGCTTGGCTGATTCAAGCATCGGCCCCAGGTGGGGGTTGACGGGTGGATCTTGTTTAGGGAGCATGTGGGAGTCTATGTCCTCTCCTCTCACTTTAAAAATAAATAAGTCAAAGTCATGATTTACTAAGTACAGCCAATTAATGCATCTTCACTTGGGGCCACATGACTTGTAAACACTTAAAATGATGTTAAAAAGATACCTTTGAATCACTATGTGACAAACTGAGCCAGGCAAGTCAGGGCTCTCGGGGACCCTCAGGAGCACACAGCCCTGTTCCTAGAGATAGTTCCTTATGACAAATGTCCCCTTTTTCTAATCATTCCGTGGTTATTGTCTCCTGACCAGACTGAGCACTCATACAGGCCCAGACAGGGAAAGCCCAGGACAGGTAGAGGACACGCACAGGTCAAAGTCAACCACAGTGTGTGACAAGGGAGTCAGCGGAGGCTTCGAGGGTGAGGTGGCCATGGGCTGGGCCTGGGCTGTGGCTCTTTGAGTGACCAGGTGAGGCCCGAGTGGACGATGGGTTCCCTGTGGGCAGGGGAACTGCTGCAAGCCAGGGGGACAACTGAAGCCGGAAAGGGTGCACCGTGGTGATAGTGACTCAGGCTCGGGATCCAGGGCCAGGACTTCCTGGGGGCACCCATGTTTCTGACCAGCAGGTGACCCAATGCAGACCTGAGCCACCTCCTGGGCCAAAGTTTCCTCAGCCTTTAAACCAGGATCGTGATGGGTGTGTGTATGTGTGTGTGTGTGCGCCTGAGCCAGGCCAGGGGCAGGAGCTCACAGAGTCCCTGTTCCTCGTCAAGACGGCCTGGGGACACCTGGCCACAGAGCCTGAGCCTGATCTCACAGGCCACCCTCAGCCAAGGAAAAGAGGGTGACCACTCAGCCACACCTGGGGAGACCACCCCGGACAGGGGCCACCGGGGAGCAGTCAGGGGCCAGGCCAGAGTTCTGCGTGATGCACCAGGCCACCTGCATTTTCTGGGTGACCAGGCAGCTCAGCGGCTCCTGGGCTCTGGAGGGACCCCGACCGACTCCCCACTTCGGCGCGGGAGCTGCTCATCCAGGCCAACGGGGTGTGTTCACCGCAAATCGCTCCCCTTGGGCTGTGCAGCGTCGCCTCCGGGACGTGGATGATTCGCGGAGGAGACAACACCCTGCCCCCGACGGAGGAGCTGGCCCCGAGCATGGGACTTCCGCGAGAAAACGGAACACAACTCTTCCGCTAAAGCTAGGGGCGGAGGAGGGGCGTGTGTGGGACCTCACGGCTGCGTCATTTTAATCCTCAAGCACAAACATTGATTTGCTTGTTTTTAAAGTCCCGTTAAAAAATAATAATAGCGCCCTGGCCGGTTGGCTCAGCGGTAGAGCGTCGGCCTAGCGTGCGGAGGACCCGGGTTCGATTCCCGGCCAGGGCACACAGGAGAAGCGCCCATTTGCTTCTCCAACCCTCCACCGCACTTTCCTCTCTGTCTCTCTCTTCCCCTCCCGCAGCCAAGGCTCCATTGGAGCAAAGATGGCCCGGGCGCTGGGGATGGCTCCTTGGCCTCTGCCTCAGGCGCTGGAGTGGCTCTGGTCGCAATATGGCGACGCCCAGGATGGGCAGAGCATCGCCCCCTGGTGGGCAGAGCGTCGCCCCATGGTGGGCGTGCCGGGTGGATCCCGGTCGGGCGAATGCGGGAGTCTGTCTGACTGTCTCTCCCTGTTTCCAGCTTCAGAAAAATGAAAAAAATAATAATAATAATAATAGCAATAATGGGGCACGTACAGGGATGTAAACCTTTCCCGAAAAGTCTAAAATGAACGGGGAGGCCCTGGCCTGTTGGCTCAGTGGTAGAGCGTCGGCCTGGCGTGCAGGGGTCCTGGGTTCGATTCCCGGCCGGAGCACACAGGAGAAGTGTCCATCTGCTTCTCCCCCCCTCCCCCCCTCCTTCCTCTCTCTCTTCCCCTCCCGCAGCCAAGGCTCCATTGGAGCAAAGTTGGCCCGGGCGCTGAGGATGGCTCCTTGGCCTCTGCCCCAGGCGCTAGAGTGGCTCTGGTTGCGACAGAGCATCGCCCCCTGGTGGGCAGAGCGTCGCCCCTGGTGGGCGTGCCGAGTGGATCCCGGTTGGGCGCATACGGGAGTCTGTCTGACTGTCTCTCCCCATTTCCAGCTTCAGAAAAATACCAAAATAATAATAATAATAATAATAATAGTCAAAACAAAACAAAAAAAAAATTAATAATAGTAATAACGAGGCATGTACAGGGATGTAAACCTTTCCCGAAAAGTCTAAAATGAACGGGGATCTGGACAGAGCTTTGCAGCGTGAACGGGGTGGCTCCGCTGCTCATTATGGCGTCTCAGCAAAGGGGCGCATGCGGTCCCTCAACCGGTCGCACGTGTTTACGGGAACCAAACAGAAAGCCTCCGGAGTCCGTTCACGTGAACCTGGAGGGCCCCACGGCCACAGCCGACACGTATCGGGGAGTTGGGACCCCCTGGAAGGAAAGGTCACCCGTGAGCCGGGGCTAAGGGGCGAGGGGCGGCCTGTGCCCTGTCCGGGCAGCACCTGGGGGCGTCTGTGCAGCCCTGGCCCCTCCTGACAGGAAGGCAAACCTCGGGCAAGGCGCACCCTGGCAGGGAGCCGGTCTCAGCAGGGAGGTGGGAGCGGCCCTCCCCCTAGCTCCCACGGGTGCTGTGGCTCCTGGGCAGGCGGGAAGCCCCTCCTCCCCGGCATGGAGCACCAGCCCACTTACTTGCAAGTTGGCAGGATTTTGAAAACTCACGTAAAGCCTGACCAGGCATTGGCACAGTGGATAGAGCATTGACCTGGAACGCGGAGGATCCAGGTTCAAAACCCTGAGGTCGCTGGCTCGAGCGCGGGGTGGCAGGCTTGAGCGTGGACTCATAGACATGACCCCATGATCGCAGGCTTGAGCCCAAAGATCGCTGACTTGAGCAAGGGGTCACTGGAGGCCCCCACCCCCGCCCCGGTCAAGGCACATATGAAAAACAATCAATAAAGTTGATGCTTCTCATCTCTTTTCCTCTCTCTCTCTCTCTCTCTCTTTCTCTGTGTTTCTTCTCTCTCTCTCTCTCTCTCTTTAAAAAACAAACAAAAAACTCACAGGGTCTTTGCACCAGCCCCCACAGTGAGAGCCACCCCAGGGGCCCAGCGCACCGCACCACGCCTGCCCCCACACGTGGTCTCCGGGACCAGCAGCTGCTTCTACCCTCTCCAGGGAGGACACTTGGCCCTGGTCTTGATTGTTGCTTTTTGCAAGGATGTCAGAAATCTGGTGAGAGGTCCCAGCAGCCCCTGGGCCCGGCCTCTGCCTACGCCCGCATTCTGTCACACATGGGCTCTGTCTGCAGCGGGCGGGCACCTTCCGGAACCAACGCCCCAGCAGAGGCGGAGCCAGCCCGCCTATACTTGAACCCGAGGTCTGGCCACTGGAGGCATCCTGCCCCCCAAGTCCCCCCCCGCCCCCTCGTCCCACCTACTCACCATAGTGCAAGATTCCAGCCCAATCAGATCGCTGCCCCTTATCTCTGCAGAGCTGAGCTGAGATCTGTCCAGCTGTGAGGTAATCACTTGGCCTGCCGCCTCCAAGTTTGATGCTCCCCAGTGCGGACCTTGTAAACCAGGGGTAGTCGACCTTTTTATACCTACCGCCCACTTCTGTATCTCTGTTAGTTGTAACATTTTCTAAACGCCCACTGGTTCCACAGTCATGGTGATTTATAAAGTAGGGAAGTAACTTTACTTTATAAAATTTATAAAGCAGAGTTACAGCAAATTAAAGCACATAATAATAATTACTTACCAAGTACTTTATGTCAGATTTTTGCTAAGTTTGGCAAAATAAATCTTTATAAAACAACTTACTATAGTTAAATCTATCTTTTTATTTATACTTTGGTTGCTCCACTACCGCCCACCATGGAAGCTGGAACGCCCACTAGTGGGCGGTAGGGACCAGGTTGACCACCACTAGGGGGCGGCAGGGACCAGGTTGACGACCACTGGTGGGCGGTAGGGATCAGGGTGACAACCACTAGGGGGCGGCAGGGACCAGGTTGACCACCACTAGGGGGCGGTAGGGACCAGGTTGACCACCACTAGGGGGCGGTAGGGACCAGGTTGACCACCACTAGGGGGCGGTAGGGACCAGGTTGACCACCACTAGTGGGCGGCAGGGACCAGGTTGACCACCACTAGGGGGCGGCAGGGACCAGGTTGACCACCACTAGGGGGCGGTAGGGACCAGGTTGACCACCACTGCAGTGTAAACACTCGGGGAAGGTCTTGGTAAATCTGTAGAGAAGTCCCTTTGCTGGGGGACTCCCCTTCCCCTCGACAGGCCAGCTGCAACCCCCAGGAGCAAAGGGTGTGGCGGTGGAGGCCCTGCAGAGGCCCTGGGCAGGACCCGTGGGGCCGTCACCTGTCACCCTCCGGACAGACCCCGAGCACTCCAGAAGGCGGTGGGTCTCAGGGCCTCCGGCGGCTCCTGTCCGCCCTGTGGACACTGCACCACAGACACTGAGCTGGGACGGGCGCTGAGTCGGCACTTTACGTACCTGGTCGCCATGATTTCCACCACCCTCTGAGCGGGGGAGAAACACAAGCTTCCTCCAGGGTGAGCAGATCACTTGGATGGGAAAGGCCAGCACCTAGACAAGCCCAGACCTGTATCTGCCCCCACACCTCGGGGGGCGGGCGTCCGGGCACCTCAGGGTGCATCTCCAAGTCCCTTGCGGCTTGCCACAGGCCCTCCCCTCACACCTCGGGGGGCGGGCGTCCGGGCACCTCAGGGTGCATCTCCAAGTCCCTTGCGGCTTGCCACAGGCCCTCCCCGCTCCCAGTGGCCCCTGTCCACACTGCAGAGGAAGAAAGGCTGACCCAGGCCCTGCCCTTCTCTGTCCTCGGCCAGTTTCTGCTCCAGGCGGGGGCGGGGGTGAGCCAGGTGGGGGAGGGGACAATGGGACGGCCTCTGTTCCTGGGCACGGAGCTGTTCTCCTGAGGGGGGGCACCTGAACCCCTCCCTGTGGACGCCACCTCCAAAGGCCCGGAGGGGTGGGGAGCCATAGGTGGAGATGAGGGAAATCTCGCTCTGTCCAGGGGAGCTGAGAGGCCTTGGGGGGGCTTTGGGAAAACGTGCTTCTCTGCGGAGGATGTCACACCTGTGCACACACACACAGTCACAGGCGTGCACACACACACAGTCACAGACATGCACACAGGCACACACAGTCACAGGCATGCACACAGGCACACACACAGTCACAGGTGTGCACACACACATGCAGTCACAGGCATGCACACAGGCATTCACACAGTCACTGTCACAGGCGTGCACACAGGCACATAGTCACAGGCATGTACACAGGCACTCAGATACAGTCACATGTGTGCACACAGGCACACACACGCAGTCACAGGTATGAACACATAGTCACAGGTGTGTACACACACACATGCAGTCCAGGCATGCACACAGGCATTCACACATGCAGTCACAGGCATGTACACAGGTATTCACAGTCACATGTGTGCACACAGGCACTCACAGGCGTGCACCATGCACACACAACCACACGCACACACACGTGTGCACACATGCCCACTCTTCAGCGTTGTTCCCAGAAAGCACGCCCTCTCAGGTCAGAGCCCCACGCCCGCCTGCCCTCCCACCTTCCTGCCTCCTTCCCACGCTGATTTATGGCTCCCAGGACGGTCCCTGCAGAGCATGAAGAAGCCCAGACTCCCGGCTTCCCTCGTGGATTTCACTTCCTTGCCAGGAAAGTTCAAGGTTGGGTCAGATGCCTCCCCTTTCCTCTCTGATCGGAGTTTTCCCAGCCCCCTGCTCAGTCGGGTCTGGGGTGTCCCTTTGGGAAAGGCAGGCCCTCCGAGGAGAGGGTCACAGCGCTGATGGCGGGCGATGGCCACTCCGCGTCCATCAGCCACGCCCCTCAGCGTCCCCTGCGGCAGTCCCATCCCCGCGTGCACGCCTCACCTGGGCAGGCGCTAGTGTGAGGGGGGCAGGAGAGGGGTGAAGGTCTGTCAGTGAGTCAATCAGCAAACACTTCTGAAGTTTCTTCTGTGTCAGCCCAGAGCTGGACCCTGGGCATAAAGATGGACAGACCAGTGTGGCCCTGACCGTGTGGGGCCTGGGGCCTCCGCCAGGGACCACACATGCCCACCCCGGCCTGTCTTCCTCATGGGGCGGCCGCCCTGGGCACTGCTCTTTCCACGCCTGGTGGCCCCGTGGACCAGAACAGTCCTGAAGGCTCCCTGTCCCCCCTTCATCGCTACCTGGGGACCCTGCTCCACTCCAGCACCCAGGAGGCCATTGCCAACAGGAAACGCTGTCCGAAGAAAGTACCCAGAGGTCAAACCCGAGAGCCAGCCGGTGACAGTGACGGATATGGTCACCCTTGGGGATGGTCACCCCTGGGGGCAGGCCTCTTAATTTCTGCACGCGAACATCCTCAAACACTGTGTAGGGGTCGGGTGCTGGCCCTGCCTCCCTCCATTTTAACACTGGTGGTTGTTTTTTAATTAACATTTTTTTAAATAAAAAGAGGATCTGTGCTTAAGAAGCACGATTAATGAGCAGCGATGACAGCACTCAGACAGGCTTCTCGAGCGCCCTGCAGAGGTCAGCTCTGGTGAGGCCACTCTGGGGAGGCCACTCTGAAGTCACCAGCCGTCCTTTCAGCCCCCCCTCCCCGCCCCCAGCTGCATCATTCCTTATGACCTGAGCCTTTGCTGGGGTCTAACCTGCGTCTGCTGTCGCTGTCTGTTAGAGGCCAGGAGTCCGTGAGCACCCCTGGGAGAGAGTGTCGGTCCTGCCTGTGCCTCTCTCCTCGTGTGTTGTCCGGGTGCCGTGTGGCCGAGCCCCTTGTCCCCTTTCCTGCGGGGTGTGGGGGTCTCTCATTCCAGCCAGGAGGCCGGACCCCCTTCAGAGGCGGGAGGGCCGCTCTCTGTGGGAACTAGGACGAAGGGCTCAGAACCCAGGCTCCTCCGTGAGCACCCCCGGGAGGAGACGTGCCCCCCCAAAAGCAGAGACGGGGCACCCTTTCCATCTGGTAGCTGAGTCCTCCGGTCTCCCTGCCCATCCCCCCCAGATCCACGGAAGGACGCGACAGAGTGTCATCGAAATAAGAATCAGCCCATGAGGGGGCGGGAAAACCGTCTCCATCCCGGGTCGTGAGAAACGGAACGAGAACAGAGGGACCAGCTCGGAGAACCCAGCCAACGGGACCGTCCGCCCGGGAGGCGGGGTGGGGGGGCTGGAACAGCTTCTCCGAGACCCAGAGGAGCCGTTCCCAGGAGGGAAAGCCAAGATCGGGGGTGCAGGCCGGCCGGGCCAGCCGCACGGGGCGGTGTCGGACCGCAGGAACCGGCCGGGCCAGCAGCACGGGGCGGTGTCGGACCGCAGGAACCGGCGTGTGGTGCTGAGGGAGGCAGGTGGGGCTGGGACGGGTGGTCTGTGCCCCCCCAGAGGGCCTGATGCCGGGAGTGGGGGCACGGAGCCAGGCCCGAGGGCCTCCAGACGGAGCTGCCACCCAGCAGCCCTCTCCTCTGCCTCGGTCCGTCCGGGGGACTCAATCTAGGGAGACGCCCTCTTTCTGCCTCAATCTGGGAAACCCCTGCCCTTCTGCCTTAATCAGGGGGCTCTGTCTTCCTTCCCCCCACTTCCCACCCTTGTCTAGCTTTGCATTTCCCCCTGCTGCTGGCAGCTGTGTTTTACAAGGTGGGGAAGCCCCCCTCCCCCAACAACTCGTGATACAAAGAAGCGCAGGAAACAATGGGGCTGTGAGGACACGTGGGTGTCGGGGAGCCAGCTTGGCTCACTCCCCGGGCCCAGTGACTCACGCACAGCAGCCGAGGACCACCCGGCATCCGGCACGGAGGTGACAGTTCCCACCTCCCGTGGGGTGGGGCTGGCGTGGAGGGCTGGGCTCGGGCGGAGGGCTCTTCCCTCTGACCCTCAGTGTGCAGGGACTGTCCCCAGGTGTGGGGCTCATTGCTGCTGTCCCTCTGTCCTCTCTCTGACATCCTGTCTCACAGTTCAAGTCTGCCTTCGTTCAGACTTTGCCTGAAGCAGAGAGACGGGAAGTCAACCCCGCCAAGTCAGTCTCAGAGGGGTGCCCGGTGGCCAGCCGGGAGAGGCCAGCCACTCAGTGGAGAGTCAGCACCACGTCCGTATCCAGCCATGCGCAGGGTCAGCAGAGTGACCACAGCTCCCGGCCAGCAGGGCACTGCGGGCAGTGGGAGCCAGCCCATCTCCTGCAAGTCCCGAGCGCCATGACCCAGAGCCCGAGGCCACCTCCCCAGCGTCTGCCCGACGGTGGACGAAGCTCAGACGCTGCTGACGATACGTCCGTCATCTCCGACTTTGGCCGTGACATGTCGGGAGCGTGTCACGAGGGCATCCATCCGTGTGGACCAGACGTTGTCCGGCACGGGTCTGCGGCTCAGTTTGAGAAGCATGTTTGAGATACGTTAGCCAGTAACAAAGTCAACCCCAGCGAGAGTCTCGAGCTGCCCGCTCTCGACAGGGTGCCGGCCACCTCGAGGGAGCGCAGTGGGCGAGGGGCCGGCTCCGTCCCCATCCCTCCTCGCTGGCTGGTGTGGCGTCGCGGACACGTCCCCCGGCATGGACTAGGTCACAGTTAGGGGATGTCCCTGCTCTTCGAATTTTCAACCATTGTTTGTAAAGACAAATTAGATACTTGGACACAAGAAATAGTTCTTACACTTCAAAGACAAAGACACATCAACGGATCTCAGTGCTCGGTGAGCCCCAGGACCGTGTGCTCGCTGCTGAGGGCGTTTCTGCTCCGCCTGTGCGCTGAGGTGGGGACCAGGGGCTCTCCTTCCGGGAAGTGGGACCCGCCCTGGGTGCCGTCCTCACCTCTTCCCCCCAATCTGTTCACGCCGTCGGGCTGCGCCTGGGACACTGGGCAGTTTGGATGAGGTGTTTGAGCCGGGACTGGGCAGAACGCGGTTGGAGCCGTGCACCGTGCAGGGTACCCAGAGGGCGGGCTCCGGTCTGGGGGTGGTGCTGACACACTGCTGACCGGGCTGCCAGCCGGGATGAGGGTGTGAAGGGGGGACACAGAGGGAAGAGATTTACTTCCAGAAACATCTGGGACCGCTCCCTGCTCGCGGGACCCTGTGCTGTGACCCTGTGGGCACAGAGCACTGCGGAATGCCATCCTCTCCTCAGAGGGGTCTTGTGTCCAAGGTCAGTCGTGTCCCTCCTTCCCTGGTCCCTTATCTCAAATCCAACCCCTCAGAGCAGCACGCCGGGACCCCCGGTCCTCCCGGAGGGTTCCGGTGCCCTCTCGGCGCTGACTGCGGGGACGCTCCGGGCTCCCCCGCCGTGCCCTCGGCCGCAGCCCAGGAAGGGTCACCTGCTGCCTGCAGCGGACTCTGTTCTGACTCTGGGTGTCACCCACATGTCCTCTTCTTCCCCCCTGAGCCCTGGTGTCAGTCAGAGTGCTGTGCTCGGGCAGAGTCTGGGCGGGGGTGGGGGGTGTGCGGCTTCCCCGGTGCCCGGTGGACTCAGGGGCCAGGACACTCAGACCCGGTCAACGTCACTCAGACAGACAAAATCCCGTGAGTCGTCCTGCAAGTCCTGCCGAGTGGCGACACCGGCTGCAGAGAGGGGCGGTGGCCGGTGCTCCCACCGGCGGCAGCTGTGGGCCCCATGGGGGGCCAGACCCCTGACCGCTGCTGGCTGGGCAGCGCTCGCGCCCTCCGCAGGACAGTCCAGACTGTCTTCCCTCAACCCCAACCCCCGCCAGTGCTGCGGGGCAGGGAGACGGCCGGAGACCGGGGTGCGGCCCTGACACAGGTCTTGGGTGTGGACTCCGGAGCGCCAAGTCCGGTGGGGGCAGCACGCGGCCCGGCCAGCACTGGTCAGGTGGTTCAGTGGGAGCTCCGTTCATCACCCTTCTCAGTCCCCGGGCCTGTGCTCTGCTAACCTGCTTGCTGATTAAAGGAAAACAAAGAAACATGATGAGGCTGCAGAGATCTGGGCTCTCAGGCCGAGAGGCCGGGAGTCCCCTGGGCCCATCGCTTCTCTCTGCTGGGTCTCGTGCGTGTTTTTTCTTAAGTCCTGCAGCGCTTCCCTCTCGTGCTCGCCCACAGCCGGGCTGGTCTCTGCACTGCAGTGCGGAGTCCGGGGGTCACCCCACCCCTTTCTGTGCACTGAGGGGCCTGGGGTGCTGCAGTGAGCCTGGACTCGGGGCACCCTTTGTCACCACTGTGACCCGTCTGTTCCCACAGAGTCCACCAGGCCGGGCCGAAACACACCCGACGTCACGGGAAGGGTGCTCAGACGCTGCCCGCCCCTGGCAATTACTGGAGTGTGGTGACCCCAATGTGTCTGGACCACCAGGTGGTGTCTCACGTTTACCTGGTGGCCAGCAGAGAGGCCGCTGCCCAGGTCTGGCCACACAGGCTAAACACCTTCCATCTCCAGGCTCTGTGCACCCACCAGACCTTCGTGTGAACGCAGACGCCTGGCCCTGGCCCGCCGGTCCTGCCCAGGGACGGGGCTGCAGCCTGGGCCGCTTCTGGGTCCCAGGGTCGGAGAGCAGCACCGGTTGCTTCGGGCTCAGTTGTACCTTTCAGAGTGTTGACTTCTCTGCTTGGTGTCTGGGAGTCGGTTTCCCCGGCCCCCTCTCCGAGGCTGTGCCGAGGCCTGTGTGTGTGGTGGCTCTCCTACGGCCGGGGTCTGTGGGTGAGGCGGGGTCTGTGCTCTGTGGCTGTGGACGCCCTGTGCCCGGGGCTGGAAGGGCGCAGGGAGGGAGCGAGGAGGAACGCATCCTTCACGTTGGCAGCACGGACGGCACACTGAGGGAAGAAAACCCGTCTGTCCACGTTGCTGCTCATAAAATCTTCACAGTGACGTTTCTGACCCACAGGCCCCCTCGCCCCAGACAGTAGAGCCCGTTTCACCCGAGTGCGTGGGGCCATTTCCCTGAGACACGTAGTGATCTCTTCCCCTCAGTGCTACACCGTGAGTCAGGTGAGGGCAGACGGCGTCCTGGGGAACCTGCTGAACAGAGGCTTCACCCCCATAGCCGCCATCGCGGCCTGAGCCCTGGTCCCACGGCAGGGCCTCGCTCCAGACAGGAACGCACACAGTCGGCTGTGAAAGGCATCCCGGAAACCCGCCCTGCTCTTTCCAGAATCACGTCCTCCGGTTCTGAAGGGCTTCCTGGCTCCCCCCACCGGTCTTGCTCAGTGTCCCTGACAGCAGCACCCAGAGTCCCTGACAGCACCCAGAGCCCCCGACAGCAGCACCCGGAGTCCCTGACAGCAGCACCCAGAGCCCCTGACAGCACCCAGAGCCCCTGACAGACAGCAGCACCCAGAGTCCCCGACAGCAGCACCCAGAGTCCCTGACAGCAGCACCCGGAGTCCCTGACAGCAGCACCCAGAGTCCTGACAGCAGCACCCAGAGCCCCCGACAGCAGCACCCAGAGTCCCCGACAGCAGCACCCAGAGTCCCCGACAGCAGCACCCGGAGTCCTGACAGCAGCACCCGGAGTCCTGACAGCAGCACCCGGAGTCCCCGACAGCAGCACCCAGAGTCCCCGACAGCAGCACCCAGAGTCCCCGACAGCAGCACCCAGAGTCCCCGACAGCAGCACCCGGAGTCCCTGACAGCAGCACCCAGAGCCCCTGACAGCAGCACCCAGAGCCCCTGACAGCGGCACCCAGAGCCGGCTGCCCCGACCTGCCCGGGGGAAGAAGGCTCTCAGGGCCCGAGGGCCTACCCAGGGGGTCTCCCAGGCGGGACCCTCTCTGCCCACGCTCCAGGCCCGGGGGCACACTCCCAGCAGCGGGCCCTTGCCTGGGGCCACCCTGGGGCAGGACCGAGGTCCTCCTTGCTGACCCTCCGGCCGACGAGAGACCGGGAGGGGGGTCTGTTCAGCAGCCCACTCAGACCACCTGCCAGTCCCACGCCCCCCCCACCTGACAGCTGACTCTCCACCCAGCGGGGTCCTCGGTTCCCGGCTCCGGGGGCGGGCGGGGGAGGGGTGGCGGTCAGCCTCCTGCGCGTCTGCGCTTCGTCGAGGGGAGGCACAGGGCCACCATCTCCATCTGTTTTCTTTTTCAGATAAAATCTATTTTAGGACAGAAGTATGCGCTCCCCTCAACCAGGCAGCCGCCCCGGGCGCTTGGACACAGCCTCCTCCGTGGGTGGCCACTGCAGCTGCGGTCAGTGCGTCCCTCTGCAGGGGTGGCCCCGGGCAGGGGTCAGGCCTCGGGACACTTCCCGCGCTGGCGAGCCCAGGGGAAGCTCGTACACGAGTGTGCATGAGCCGCAGGTGGCCGGCCGCCGCCCAGGACCCCCACCCGTTGCCCCCAGCTCAGGGACCCCTCGGCCCACGGGTCCCCGGAGGGGGTCTGCCCAGGGACAACGTGCGGACCCTGGGACTCCAGGCCCCACTCTGGCCGGTGCAGACTGGGCCGGGGTCTCCACTGAGTCAGGGACGGGTTGAACTGAAATAATGTGTCTTCAGGGCCTCTCGACAAGACATGGGCTCCGTGGGCCCCTCAGCCTGAGGTCTGGTCCGGGGTCCTCAGGGAGAGACGGGGTCAAAGCCACGTGGAACCTCAGACACCTTTGTCCCCAGCCGAGCCGGTCGCATGTGGGGGGGACCACCCGCGGGCCGGGCCAGGGCGCCCCTTCAGTGTCCACAAGGGAAGTCCTCCCTGTTAGTACCCTCCTGTCCCCATCGCCACGGCCTCTGAGTGTCCCCACGCCACCAGCTCTACCCAGAGGGGCCTGCGTTGGCCACGCTGCGTCTGACGACATCGGGCTCCAGGAGCTGAGCAGCTCAAAGCTCCCGTTACCTCGACGCTGGCGATGGAAGAGCAGACGCACAGCTAACTACCGTGACCAACCCCTCTGTCAGCCCTGAGGACACACACAGCTCCCCGTCTGTGTGACAGTGCTGGGGGGGGTCTGCGGGGGGGCGTTGGCCACCAGGAGCCACGTGGTGCTGGGAGCAGGGGGGGCGGGAACCCCGATGCCCCGAGGGCCTCAGGCCATGTGCCCCACCAGCCAGCCTCGCCTGTTCTTCCCGGGGTGCAGAGCAGCTGGTCAGGAGCCTGAGGGGGGGGGGGGCTTGAATCCCACTCAAGGGGGAGTGTTTTTGAAATAACCGGCAGGAGGTTTAGGAAATGAGGAAAACAATAAAAAATGAAATAACAACAGGTTTTGACAACAAATTAGAAGAAGGAAGAACCTGCGAGCTTCCCAGGACAGAGGAGAGCCACCCATGGGGACGGCCCCCCTGCGAGAGACCCTCAGGGCGGGCGGGCCGGGGGGCGCACCCTGGGGGCCGGGGCTGAGGAGGGTCCTGTCGGATGCCGTGGCCAGAGGCGTGTTCACCCCGCCCCCACACACGCCTCAGCTCATGTCAGCACCTGGTGGGGCGCAAGTGTCTGGTGGAGTCTGGCATTTCCCGATTCCTGGACTCGTGCACCTACACAGCTGCTCACCGCACAGCTCCCCCTCCACCACGCCGGGCAGGGGGGCCGGCACAGCGCGTCCCTGACGGTGGCCCTCAGCGCCCTGGAAGGCCCCACATGCTCGGGGTGGGGCTGCCAGCCAGCCAGGCCACCAGGCCCTCCTCCCTGTCACCCGGGAGAGTTTTTATGTCTTCGGATGACACAATCAGAACCACATGTTTCACCAGACGGGAAGGGCCAAGGCGCACCCCGCTCGGGACGGCTGCTGTGGTCTGTCGGGTGGGCCCGCGCCAGCCGCACCGCCGTGACCCCGGGCAGCCCGCTGGCAGCCAGGTGCAGAGAGGCGCTTGGGCTGGCTCAGGGTCGCGGGCTGGGACCCTGGCGGACACCGCCCCCCTCCACCTGCAGGCTTCCCGGGGCCTTGGACGCTGCTCCTCTCTCTGTTCTTGTCTCGTCTGCCCAGTGGCCCCCGGAAGCCTGCCAGCTCCCAGCCGGCCTCACGGTCCCTCAGCCCGGCCTTCCCACGGCCACGTTCCCGGCCCAGCTCGTCACTGTGAGCCGGGCTGTGGGGTCACGGGGTCAGGATGCTGGCCGGCACCTCAGCAGGTGCCCTCAGGACGTGGTCCAGGAGGGATGGCCCAGTGCACAGAACCTGCAGCCACGGTCCCTTTGCTTCTTACCAGCCACCTCCGGCCACGGCCGCTGCTGTTGGCCCACGGAGCCCCTCGCAGTTGTTGGCAGCTGGCCACACCCCTGCTTCCCAAAGAGGAGTGGACGCCTCACGGCGGAGGACTAACCGCAGTGCCCATGAGCACCGGTGCTGCCCGCCTGGGGCAGCTCCGCCTCCCAGCCCCTCGGCACCGTGAGCGCCCCGGTCACCTCGCTGTCCAGCCGGGCTGCCACTAGCCACACGCGGCCATGGAGCACTGTGGGGCGGCCAGTGTGACCAAGGAACTGACCTTCTCATCCATTCCATTTGAATTGTTCTGGGTTTAATTGAAATGGTCCCGTGTCGGTGGCAGCTGTGTGTGTACCAGCCGCCCTGGAGGACCCGCAGGAAATGTCACGAAAAGGTCAAACACGGAGTTTTAACTGTGATCAGCTGGCAAGACGCAAGGGATGTTACCAGAGAACGTCAGTTGTGTCCCAGGCGGCCAGTGTGGTACCACTGTGTCCACCCTGGCCGGTGTGACCCCACACCAAGAAGAAACACACCCGAGTGCTGGGGACATGTGGCCCAGACGGGCAACAACGTGATCCAGCCAGTGATTTAAGAACCAGACATCAAAACAGCCCTAAGAAAGCCCAGAGCTCCCGGGTCTCCGAAATATAAACACCACCGTTAAGCCTCGAGGCTGAGGGGGCGTCTGGTCGTGCCCTGGATGGGATGCAGGTGACCTCTTCCCGGAGGCCACAGAGAACTGAGAGCTGAGCACTGTCACCTCCTCCCCCTGGCCACACTGTCCCCAGAGGTCAACGGTGCACACTGCAGGGCTGGGGCCCGGGGTGCAAGGGGTAGAGGCACCATGTTGTGCAGAGAGGCATTTATTTAACGGCTGAACTCGGCGATGTCTGCTGGACGTCATTTCCCCCCAAGCAAAATGGCCGCACCCACAGTCTCCACCACCATCCCCACTTCCGGGGGGGGGGGACCCTGGCTCAGAGCTGGAGATCGAGACCAGCGGCCACACCCAGGGCTCAGGAGGCTGTGCCAGCTGCCAGCATCTGGTTACTGGAGCTGCACGGTGAGTCTCCCTTGCGAAGTGAAGACGGTGACAGGGACACCGCCTGCAGGGTCGCAGTGGGACTGGATGGGCCGGGGGCGTTTGAGCAGTGCCCGGAGGCGTCTGTGACTGGGACCAGCTGTCTTTGAACGGTCAGAAGGTGTCCACCCCGGGGCAGCGCAGGGCTGATGACAACAGCACAGGAACGGCGTCCTCACAGGAGGGGGGAGTGGACATGTCACCCTCAGCAGCCTGGCACTGAGTGTCCCCAGCTTCCTGGTGAGGCACAGCAGTGGCCGGGTCCCTCCAGCGTGGCCTCCGAGGTGGGAGCGTGACGTCCTGCTTGGAACCGGGAGCCTGAGTCCCCGCCGCCACCCTGAGCACCTCCTTCTGTGCGTGGACTTCTACCTCCTTAAAAAGCACCTGGGAGGGTCCTGTCCCACCCTGACCTCCGGTGAACTCAGAGGTGACACGGGAGCCCGCGTCCCCACCGTGAAACGCAAGGTGGGGTCTGCTGATTAACCCGTTCAGGAGCTCACACAGCGTCCACTAGGAAAACCGACAGTGGTTTTGTTCCGGTGTTGCCCTGGAGTTTTCTTTTGTAACAGCTTATTTATTGAGGTGTAAGTTATACACCATAGAATGTATCCACCGTAACGGTACAATTTGGTGAAGTCTTTTTTTTTTTTCCTTTTTAGAAATGTATAGAGTTCTGCGACCTTCAGCACAATCTGTTTTCAAACGCTTGGTTTTCAAACACTTTTCAAACATTCCCGTCGGCCTGCGGGGCCTCCGTCCGGGCCCCCACGCCTCCGCCTTCCCTGAGCGAGTGAGCGTGGGGCCCCGTGCAGTCACACACTGTGTGGCCTCTTGCACTTGACTTCGTTAGTGAGGGACGATGTCCTCGACCGTCAGTCACCCCGGCTGGAGACGCTGCCAGCGCCTTCTCCTTTCTGACGCTGGGCCCCATTTTGTTCCTGCAAGTCACCAGTTCCTGGGCCTCTGGGGCCGTGTTCAGTCTCTGGGGCGCACGCCACGTTGAGCGTTCTCGTACGAGCCCCTGCGTGGACACAGGGTCCCGTTTCTCCGGGGTGTTGTAATCGTCTGCGCGGCTGCTGTAATAAATACCATCGACGTGGCGGCAGGTGGGGGGTGGGCTTAGAAACAGCTTTCGGGTCTCACATCTCTGCAGGCCGGGAAGTTCCAGGTCAAGGCGCCAGGTGATCAGGGCGTGGTGAGGGTCGTCTTCCTGGTTCGTAGATGGCCGTCGCCTTGCTGTGTCCTCCCACGGCAGAGGGGACAGGGGGCTCTGCGGGGTCCCCTGTATCGGGGCTCCACCTCACGTCATCCCCGTGGGAGGGACAACACACGCACTGTGGGGGACAGGATCGTTCGGACCTCGGGGGGCGGGGGCGCAGCTAGGAGGGGGGCTGCTGAACCGTGCTGGACGCCTGCCGAACCGCCCGCCCGACACGTTTTCCGAGGCAGATTTACCAGATTTACCTCCGGACCCTCCCAGCGGCAGCGGAGCAGGAAGACGAGGGCTTCTCCACACCCTGGTCCTCCCCGCCGGCGGTCTCTGTGACGACCGCCGTCCTCGTGGGCGGGAACTCCTAACTTGGTGTCACCTCGTGACTGATGACACGGAGCGTCCTCTCGCGGACCAGTCATCTGCACAGCCTCCTTGGGGACATGGCGGTGTGCGCCCTCCCCCCAGTTTAAATCGAGTTGTTTGTCTTCTCTTGAACTTGTAAGAGTGCGTTATTGACCCCGGACACCAGGTCCTGGCAGACGTGTCCCCGGGGGCTACCCCCCCCCCCCCAGTGTGTGGCTTCTCTTTTCATTTTCTTAACGATGTCTAAATGACACGCAAAGCTTTTAATCTTGATGAAGTCTGATGTATCGACTTTTTTTTTTCCTTTTGTGGATCATGCTGTTTCGGTCACATCTAAGAACACTCCGCCTACGCCAGGTGCTCCCAAATTTTCTCCTGTGTTTTCTCGCAGGGGTTTGAAACCAGCTCTATAATCCACTCGAGTTAATGTCGGCGAATGGCAGGCGGCGAGGGTCGGGATTCCTCTTCCTGCCTCTGGAGAGCCGATTGCCCAGAACCATTTGTCGGAAGGACTCTTTTTTTTTTTATCCTCTGAGGATTTTTCTTGGCATCCGAGTTGGAAACCAGGTGACCACGCATGTCAGCAGTTACTTGTAAACTTCAGGTTTTATTCCGTCGACCACCGCGTCCACCCTGCGCCGACAACCACAGCCTCTACAGCGTGAGAACAAGTTTTAGAGTCTGGTAGCATCAACGCTCCCATTTTGTCCTTTTTCAAAAAGATTGTTTTAGATGTTGTGAGTTCTCTGCCTTGTCAAGAAAAATCTTATGGTCGGTTTGCCGATTTCTAACCACCCTTCCCTCCAAAACACCTGCTGCGGTTCTTACAGGGTCTTAAGGACGAGCGGGAGATGGCCCCGGGGGTCGCCCAGCCCGGCCTCAGGACACACCGCCCCCACCCTCCGGTTCCTCTCGCCTCCAACCCACGACGATCGATCCACGTTGCCCTTCCTTTGCTGGGCTTCTTCCTAAATGCTCTTACTTTTTTTTTTTTTTCCGATGCAATTGTGAATAGAGTGGTTTTCTCCATTCCATTCCCTGATGGTCTGTCGCTGGTTTACAGACAGACAAATGGCTTTGTAGGCTGATCTGGTATCAAGGACCCTGGATGAACTCACCCATTAGCTTGAGTAGCTTTTGTGAAGTGGTTTTTTGGGGCAAATTATAAGCATTCTTGGCCGTAAATCAGGACATTTAACAATTAATATTTATTTATCTTTTTTTTTTTTTTTTAAGTGAGAGGAAGGGAGACAGGCAGACTCCCCCACGCGCCCCGGCCGGGATCCACTCGGCCATCCCCATCTGGGGCCAGCGCTCAAACCAACCGAGCCACTGGAGGGGGAGGGGAGGAAAAGCAGATGGCCTCTGCACCCGGACTGGGGATAGAACCCAGGACGTCCACACGCCAGGCCAACGCTCTTATCTCCTGAGCCGACCGGCCTGTTTTTACTGAAAAAACAAATATGAATGAAATGAATGAAATGAGAGAATGAATGAAAACAAGTAGATAGAAAAACATTGACTCAAATACACCGAACACAAAGTAGCACATACACACTGATGGGAATCCCTCAAAACACAGGTGTGGCAGGTGCACAGAGCATGCTGGGGGGTGGGGTGGGGGTGAGAGGCACCCCAAAGCCTCAGAGGCTGCACGGAGCTGGTGCAACAACCTTAAAAACACCAGGAACCCTGACGGCAGAGCAGCCACTGTCCGACGAGGCACGCTGGCGGCGTCCAGAGGCCGCGGGGGAAGCTCGGGGGACTTCTAAGAGGCCGACCGGATGCCCCTATGGTTTTGAAGTGTGTGGAAACAAAACCCGGCCTAAGGAAGGAGGCCTGTTGCAGATGTGTGGCTGGTTTGCTCCTCAAGACGTTTGCCACGTGTTGGAAGCCGGGGAGGACGGAGGGACAGACTGAATTCCACCCGCACCCCAGGTCCTCCCGGGACTCTCCACCGTTCACCTCCCCACGCGGGTGCAGACAGACAGGACCTGCAGGTGGAGCAAGCACATGACAAGTGCCCCCGACTGTTGCCACCTGCCGACACGCAGCCCATGTGGGTCTCCCCAACTCCGCGAAGGCTGACTGACCCCCCACTATTTGGGGGGTCCCCGTGATCCAAAGTTCTACGGTTCTGCTGCTTAGAGTCCGGGACTCCCAAATAAGCCTCGTGAAGAAAAACCTCGAACATTTTTTTTATAAAGTCTTCTAACTTGAACGCCGCTGAGAATGAGGTGCATACACCTGAATGGTGACGCCTCCGGGAGCCCCTCGGTGTGGCCGGCAGCTTTGGGACCGGAGCGGGGGGTGGGGGGGCGGGGAGGAGGGGATGGCTCTGCTCCTGGGGACCAAGGGGGCGAAACTCAAAGGTCCTCACCCCCTGGGCGTCCCAGGTTATTCCATAAGCACCTACTAGTCGAGCCCACTGTCAGTTTTAGCCGAGCCAAATACCTGGCCTTGCACCACAGCCCCTGAATTATTACCGACCCCGTAGATCACAGCTCTCGTGACGATCGTCAAGCCGGAACACTGGAAATGCAGGGTTCCGACCGAGGGAAGGCCGATGCCGGGGTGTGCGAGGAGGACCAGGCCGTCCTGGGGACGGGGTGCGCGAGGAGGACCAGGCCGTCTTAGGGACCAGGCAGCTGCCGGGTGCCCACGGCCCAGCTCTCACTCTGTGCTGACCTCACTGGGCTCCCCACCAGGTACAAGGTCTGATCCCTTGGGATTGCTTTCCCCGGGGGTAGCGGGGAATATAGTTTGAGACCCCCGACATGTGCAAATGTCACCACTGCCACCTCCGTCGTCTCTCCAGGGTCAGGGCGGCGGGTGGGGGCCGAGTGTGAGTGGCGGGCATCTGAATGCCGCTGCAGTTCTGGGGAGCACCACCAGGTGGCACCGGGACCGCACTGGCTCCGCTCCCCCACCAGCCCTGGCATGTCACCCCCCACTGTCCCCAAACACCACACCTGCCTCCTCCCCCCCCCCCCCCCCGTGCCCTCTGGCAGACGAAGTCCGTCCCCAAACCTCAGAAAGCCCCTGGAGCCCGCCTGCCTAGCCTCTGCAGCTGCCGCCCTCTTCCCCCGGTGAGGGGGTCACTGGGCCCCTCCAGCAGGTGGAGAAGCCCAGAGAACAGCCCCACACTGGCTCCCGCCGTGACTTTGTGAATCCATCACATGAATGGTGTGTCAACGTGTCCCTGACACTTGGTCAGAAGGACCGGACCTAGTCGATCACACAAAATCAACTGCACCGGAGTCCATGGCATTAACCTCCACTTTGCGGCAGGCTAACCAGCAGCTTTGCTCCCCAAACCAGCATTGAGAGGGGGATAGGCTCGAGCCGGAGGTGAGCAGAGCCCAGCCCAGAGGGGGTGGCTGTGGCTTCCATGGGCGGCGGATGCTGGGTCTCAGTCACCCAAACAGGGACCCTGCCAGGGCACGATCCACTGACCCCCTGACAAGTGGCCTGAAAAGTTTCAGACAGAAGATGGCAAAGCACCATTCCTCAAAACAGCCTGCACCCCAAGTTTCTGTAGACCAGCGGTTCTCAACCTGTGGGTCATGACCCCGGCAGGGGTCGAACGACCAAAACACAGGGGTCGCCTAAAGCCATCGGAAATTCCGGGGTCGTGACCCACAGGTTGAGAATCGCTGCTGTAGACCCTCAAACAGCTCTGCCAAGGGGCATGTGGCCCTGTTTTGGGGTCCCTGGCTTCCCCTGGTGGGATGAACCCTCCGGGCTGGCCGTGAGCCACCCTTGGTGAAACGTGCAGCCCCAGGTCCCGCCTCTGCCTGACGCCTGGGCTGCAGGAGAGAGGGTTTTCCCGCGGGAGCTGGAAGCTGGAGCAGGGACCCCAGCCTCGAGGAAGGGGTCTGGGACTGCGGCTGCACCCCCACCTGGCTGCCAGCCGCTCCTGCCATCCTGTTCTCGCTCCTCCCTGATCACGTCACCCCCTCCTCAACGGGACGGCGTCTGGGGGCCGGGGAGCTGAGCCCCTCGGTCCTGCAGGGGTGGCGGGCGGCACAGTGTCCACGGTGCCTGGCCCCTGGGAACCGCTTTTAGCGTGTCCCACCGTGGTAAGCATCTCACCGACCGTGACACAGACGTGGCGGGATGACACCAGCGCTGACAGAAGCCACACCAGCGAGGGTCCCGCTGCCTCGGCTTAGGCGGCCCCCAGCGCGGTGCTAAGGGGGGTCAGGCTGCACGTGCCCCCACACCTGGGGCCGGGAGGCTGAGCGCCCTCCCACACGGGCTTTGTCAGGCAGCTGTCCCTTGCCGCTGCGCCCAGGACTGTGGGGCGGGACTCTCTGCTGGGTCTGGGGGCCGGAGAAGAAACCGTGCTGGGTGATACGTACCCAGCCTTTCACATCTACCTTCGCCACAGCTGTGATGCGTTCCTTGCGGAAACCGGCTCTGTGGACAGAGGCTGGGGCGGGTGCAGAGGGAGGCCTGCACCAGCGTGAATACGAAGTCTTCTTGGAAACCAACACGCCCCTCTGTCGAAAGGGGCGATCGCTCTCTGCCGGCTGTACCGGGACTCGGAGGAGGCTCCTCCGATGCACCTTCGAAGTTACGGCTTTTGTTTTTAGATCTGTCTGCCTGGCATGTGACGCCTTCCCACAACTTGTCCTCCAGCGGGCTGCCAGTGACGGTCACCCTAACCCCGCTGCTGCCCACGTGCCGAGTACTTGGGCACCAACCAGTTCCCAACAGCTAAATGTTTGCAGGTGTTTCCAACTCTGCATTAAACGCTGCTGAAATGAGCACCTCGGCACAGACATTTTCTGCCATGAGGTTTATGTCCTTGGGATGGATTCCCGGAAGTGAAGTGACCAGATCGGGGCACAGACATGTTTAAGGTTCTAAACAGTCTCATGTCTGTTTCAGGGTGTGGCTGCCCCACCCGCAGGGGCCACAGACCTCGCTGGCATGGACAGAGCGAGTCATTCAAATATACAGGGGCCCCAACTGCTGTTTCTCTCTCAGGGAGCTGTTAGAGTACTCACAAGGGATACGCGATTTCTGGTTGTTTACAGAACGAATGTATCATCTTCTGTGACTTGTCTGTTTTGTGATCTTTAAAAGAAGTTGTGTGAGCTTTGTGTGGACGGTAAGAGTGGACCCACGGGCCGTGGCTCCTCGGGTCATCAGACGCCAAGTGTTACTATTTTCCTCTCAAGCCACTCACCAGTGACCTTTAGCAATGTTTTACTTCTATTCTTTAATATTTGAAAGAGAAAGAATCTAAACCAGAAAGGATATTTGGAGCTTATAATAAAGGAGGAGCACCCAGGTGTATTGTGAAACTGCTTCCCAACACCAATGACCAAACAGGTAAATGGGCCAAGACTGAACCTTAGAACCACTCAGCCGATTTACTGCGGGCCTCTTGGGTTTAAAACTCTGGTGTGGGGGGCGAGCCTCACGGTCTCAGAGCCTGTATTCCAGGTGTGACAGGCCAGCAGGACGAGCCCCGTCATGGCAGTGACAGTCCTGGGGACCAGGCGCAGGGGCGTTTCAGCCCTCACGCTGACACCAGAGGGTAACAGGGCAGGAGGAGGCGCAGAGGGTGTGGGGCCAGGAACTGGAGACCAAATGGACTGTGAACCTGGACGCTCACAGGATTTGCTGAGGAACCAAAGTAAACACACCCAGGAGAAGGTGGTTAATCTCAGCAGTGGTGAGATGGGGAGGGGAGGGGAGGGGAGGGGAGGGAGGGCAAGGAGGGGGGGAGGGAGGGTAGAGAGGGAAGGGAGGAGAGAGGAGGAGAGGGGAGGGGAGGAGAGTGGGGAAGAGAGAGGAGAGAAGAGAGGAGGGGAAGAGAGAGGAGAGAAGAGAGGAGGGGAGGAGAGAGGAGGGGAGGAGAGAGGACCAAGGGGAGGGGAGGAGAGAGAAGAGAGAGGAGGAGAGAGGAAGGGAGGGGAGGAGAGAGGAGGGGAAGAGAGAGGAGGGGAAGAGAGAGAAGAGGAGAGAGGAGGAGAGGAGAGGGGAGGGGAGGGGAAAGATAGGAGGAGAGAGGAGGAGAGGAGGGGAGAGGAGGAGAGAGGAGGAGAGGAGAGAAGAGGGGAGGAGAGAGGACCAAGGGGAGGGGAGGAGAGAGAAGAGAGAGGAGGAGAGAGCAGGGGAGGGGAGGAGAGAGGAGGAGAGGAGAGGGGAGGGGAGGGGAAAGATAGGAGGAGAGAGAGGAGGAGAGGAGAGGGGAGGGGAGGGGAAAGATAGGAGGAGAGGGGAGGAGAGAGGAGGGGAGGGGGAGGGGGGAGAGAGGAGGGGAGGAGAGGAGAGAGGAGGGGAGGAGAGAGGAGGGGAGATGAGGGGAGGGAAAGGAGGGAGGGAGATGGGAGGGCAGGGAGGGGCGGGGAGGCGAGGCGTCAGTATGTGTGGGGGCGGAGCGTGCTAATATACTTTGGAGGTACAACCTTGAGAAGACGTTATTTATAGGACCACGTACCATAAACATACACATGAGAAACTCCAAGATTTACTTTCATAGATAAAGTTATGCGGCACAGTGCAAAAATGTGAACAAGAATTCCACACACACATCAGGGCAGTTTGCTCCTGGGGGGCAGGGCGGGGGCAGAGCGGCATCTGTTGGGTTTTTGTTACTAAAACCCGTTGGAGGCAAGGTTTCCACGGTGGACACACAGCCTGTCCTTTTCTCTCGGCGTGGCGGTGTATTTTCTAAGGGAACCGGGTACCAGTGCTTTGTAGCGTAACTTAAAAAGTCACTTTCAGGCAAAATGACCCAAAAGATGCATCATAAAAATCTCTGTTCTCATAAAACCGAAGAGAAGCCCTCAGGAACCTCCCGGCCAGGAGCTGGAAATAAACCAGCCCGTTTCAGGAGTGAGAACTCTTAGAAGATGCTCTTGTTTTGAGTCACCTGATAAATGTCCTTAAAAGCGTCCGCCGTGAGCTGGAGACCGGGGCACCTTGTCCCCTCTCACCTGCCCCATCCTGTCAGTCAGGAGACCAGGCACCAGCCCCCGCCTGACACCCGAGTTCCCGCCCCCGGGCTTGCGGCTGGGCAGGGCCCCTGTCTGATGGTCAGCTGGGTGGCTGCGCTCCACACACCTCACCGGGCAGACAAGTGGGGCAGGACGTGAACTCGGAGGGGGTCACGTGCAGGATGTCCAGCCAGCACCTGGGGGTGGCAGCGAGGAGCGGCTGGGAAGCGTGCAGACAGCACCTTGGACAGCCCCGTGGAGCCGGGCTGGAGCTCTGGGAGCCAGCCGGTGGCTGGCCTTGATTTGTCCCTCATCCCAGTGACCAGCCCCCCCCCCCGCCTGGAAGCCCAGAGAGGATGGTGCAGCGGTTAGGGCAGGTGGTTGTGGAGAAGCACTGGGAGTGTGCAGATGCCCTGAGGGGGAGGGGGTGGGGAGAGCCTGTGCCCGGCTGTGGGGAGATGGCCTTTCGGTTCTGAGGTTATTTCCAGACCACGTCACCCAACTTGAAAAGTACTTTGGGAGAGAAAACAGTGCAAGGACTTAAACGATCGGACATTTAAAATGAGGACAGTGTTGTGGGACCTCCTTGTCCTGCAGGCAAAGGGTGACAGTGTCACCACTGGTCTGAGTCCCAGGGGCCACCCCCACAGGTTCAGGGTGCCTCACCCCAGCCCAGGGTGCAGGCGGGCCCGCCACGCAGGCCCCCCATCCACGAGAGCCAGCGAGGGCAGGCGCACACAGCAGACACCAGAGGTCAGAGCAGAGAACGCTGTCTTTATTGACACCACGAGAGTAACAAGGAGGAGGCACAAAATGCTGGACTCGGTGCAGGGGGGTGGGGCCGGCCGTCAGAGGACTCCCTCGGCCGAGGCAGACCCGACCGGCGAGACAGAAATGAGGAGTCCAAGAAAGAAACCCCCAGCCCCACCGAGCAAACACGAAGGCCCCACAGGGAGGTCCAGACAATCGGACAACTGATTAAATTACAGAAGAGACAGGCAGCGGCTACCAGTGGGGACCCTCCCCACCCCACCCCCACCCGCCGGGGCGGAAACCAGCGTCAGGTAGGGTGTGCTGTCGTCCAAGCTTGGTTTTCACCACGCTGCCTGTAAGGAGCTCGGGTGGACAGGGCCAACCCCCCTCTGATGTCTGTGTTCTGCGTGTGTGTGTCATTCGCATAAATTGGGAAGGAAAGCCTCCACCATCTGGAGCACACATCAAGAAAAAATAAAAACAAGCAGAAACTGTCACTTCCTTTTCTTTCCATAGGAGACGTTTAATCATGTCAGAGACAAAGTGAGCCGAGCAAGGCACGGGCTCTGTCACAGGAAGAAATGGTTTCCTTCAGAGGCAAAGCAGAATCTGAAGCCACAGCACACGCACAGCCCACGACGGCTTAAAGGGAAGTCCTAGCGACACGCCGTCGGGAAAGGAGTTAAGAGAGTCGTCGCGGCTGTGCAGAAAGGGGCCCTTTGGGGCCCCCAGTTCTCCATCTGAAAAAACAAAACCAAGCAGCCGGCAGGGGCCGTGAGGGTGGCCCTGGCCTCGCCCGGCCGGCCGACAGACCAGAGCAAGAAGATGAAGGAAACAAAACGAGAAACAGAACGAAAGTCCTCCAAACCAAATGAAGAGACAAGCAGTTCACACGTGAATTCCGTGTCGTTCCCCTAAAACACTGTTTCCACATAAATACAATAAACTCTATTATTGGTATGTCATGTGTTAAACTTTTTTTTCTTCTTACTGTGACAAATGTTTAAAGTAGTCCTTTTTATTTTCCTTAACAATAAAAAGTACATCTTCTTAAGAATAAGTTCAATAAGACGCAAATCTTCCCTTCTCCCGCCCTTTAAGGGTGTTTTGCGTTATAGAAAAAGAAAAAAAAAGAAAAAGAAAATCTCCATCTCTTGAATCAGCAAATGTCGGGAGAGAGGAACACAAAGGCATTTTCTTCTCCCCCGTGCTGCCGAGTTCGGCGTGCAAATCTGTGTACAATATAAAGACATGCCGGCCCGTACAGTCATGCAACCTCTGGCTGTAGGAAACTTAAAAAAATATATTCATATATATTTATATATATATTTATATATGTATCAATGCCCATAAAACACGTGGGCCCAAAAAGTCTACAAAAAGAATGGAATGAGCACGTGGCTGTGACCAAGAGGGAAGGAATGTTCTGATGGAGAATCGCAGACAGCCCAGCCCCTCCGCGGGTCAGACCCATACAAAACGGCAATTCCTCTGGAAACAGGCTTTTAAAAGAAAGAAAGAAAAACCAAAACACGCGGACAAACTGGCCCTTTGGAAGCCGGCTCGGCCCCGGACGGCTGCCTGCTGGTGGGGGGGCTCAGATGGGCCGTGGTGGGAACTGGGGGGGCCGGCGGACGCGTGGGCCCCGCAGTCACAGGGTCTCCCGTGAAGAGGATAAAGTGCTCGCTGGCCTGGCCGCCCCGCTTGGCCGTGCCCCAAGGCCTTTACAAAGGAAGAAAAGGGCTAAGGCCCAAGGGCCAGAGGGAGGTGTGAAGAGCGCTCCCCAACGCGGGGTCGCCCTGGATGCATGGCCGCTAGGAGGGGCCGCGTCTTCACAGAAAAGAAAGGCCGCACAGCGACGCTGCCCGCACGCCCGTGAAGCTGGAGTGAGCTAGCCCACCGGCCACACAGGCACCTCGCAGGGTGTCCCGTGGGAGGGGGAGGGACCCCCAGGGAGGACTGGCCACCGGGAGGTCCTTGCTGTCCTGTCATCTGTAAAACGTCAGATGACACATTCCTTCCTAGCAGCCGGGACGGGCAGGGTGGCAGGGGCTCTCGGAGGGCCGTGTGGAGAAGGGGCCAGAGGCTGGAGAGCCACCCGGGGGCCCTGCCACCGCTCGTGCCACACCGGGGACGGGAGGCGTGGCGCCCCCAACAGCTCCCCGGCCAGTGGGCCTCAGAGCAGAGTGGCCAGTAGGGAAGGGAAAGTCAAACACACCCCAAGTCCCTCCTGTCCTCTCCTCGAGCCCCTGTCCCAGACCTGACCACTGTGACCAGCAGCACCAATGACCAAGACCGTCTAAGAATTCAGATTCGCTGCTCAGTCAGCGCCCAGCATGTTAGCGGCTCTCAGAAGCTGCCCTGTCTGCATCACAAACGCAGGAGGCCGGCTCAGGACCCTCCCGCGGGCGCACTGTCTGAGCTGCTGCCTCCCACAAGCCTGAACTCACTACACACTTTGGAATGAAATCGGTGGCTTCAAATGCTGAAAAACAAGTTACCAGGTAAAAGTGACGTCCGGTTCCTGTCCAAGAGTAAAAGCGCAAAGCCTGGCTGTCCCGTTGGGGACCTGCTGTCCCCGCCGGCTCGCCCAGCCGCAAGGGCCCCGGCCGCGTGGCCGCAGTGGGGACGCCCAGAATGGCGCTGGGCCATGCATTGCTGACATGCGTAAAAGGTCTTTGGAAAGCTGAAGCTAAAACCCCAGCCTGACGACGTGGTCAGACCAGTTTAAACACGAGTTCTGTGAACACCGACGGCCCGTGGTGTCTGCGGCCAGCCACCCAGCTCAGGGTCACGAGCGGTCCCCGCCGCGCCTGCTGCAGAGAGGAGATGCACCAGCCCTGTGGCCCTCTGACGCACAGCAGACACGGGCCCCGGGACAGCCCGGGCCCACCACGCTCGTCCTGAAAATAAACTCCGATGGCAACGGTTCTGGTTGTCATAGAAAACTGCTCACTGTACATACAAACGAGAAGGAAAACAATAAAAAACACCTTTGGAAGTTTAAAAAAAATGTACAAGCGAGAATTTAGAAAAAAGAAAAAGGTTTAGACATTGTCACCATTCAGAAAACTGCTAAATGGTGAGAAAAAGGAAAATGTGAAATTCACAAAACAATGCTTATTCAGGATCTTTTTTTGTGAAAAATTCATATAAAAATCAACAGCAAATTTATATCCTTTGCTATAAAACTCATTAGGTACATATGTGTGCGGAGGCGCGGAGCGGGGTGGGGGGTCTTCTCTTTAGAAAACATTTTGAAATAAAACCCAAACTTGCGGTAGTTGCCAGTGGCAAATGTGTTGGCGATCTGAAATCGATCTAATCTGGACTCCAAAAAAATAGGTGAGTTTCAAACGAGATCCCTTTCCGTAAGCATCCTGACGTCTAATTCACAAGTCACCCCTCGCCAGGGACCTTCGCCATGTGCATTTATTATATATATATATATATATATTTTTATATATATATACTTTCTCTATAAATGCATTATAAATATTTTACCAAGATTTCAAAAGAGTCAAGTTTCTTAGCTTGGAATACATTGGAATATATATTATACATATATATATTTATTTATACCTAAAATTTAAGCAATACTTCATGCTAACTTGCTTTTAATAAAAAGCATTCCGATCCTAACACTGAGAGTGTGCCTAGGACATGCTTCACACCAAACGTAGATGCTCAATTGTTATATGATGTATGAGAAAAGAACACTTTGGATTCATTTAAAATTTGTGGGACTTCAAAACCCCCAACAGTATCTGCCACTTTTTGGGAACTACCTCCATCTTCCTCACACGGTGATAAAGCGAACGAGGGTGGCAGGGTCGCCGCCGTCAAGGCGCCCGAGCTCGCCGGCCCGGCCCGCGTGGGCTGGCTCCTGCCCGCGGGCACGCCGCAGCCCCAGCCCAGGACGCTGTCCCGCCAATTCCTGCTGTTTATATTTTTCTTAAGGCATTGTTCCTCAGACTTCAGAAAACCCAGCCACAAAAATCCACCAGAGCAATAAAAAAAAGGCACAAACTCGCATCTTCCAATGGCTTTGAGACGACAAAGCCGGCTCCCGCAGGCTCCCGTTCGGTTTCTGTCGTTTCCCCTAAAATGCTCGTCCACTCCGTCCCCCACCCGGCCGCAGACCCCACCGCACCCCGCTCTGGGTCAGAGGCCGGCCAGAGCCATAGAAAACATTATCTTTAAAAAAGTAAGCTACAAGATGAGTGGTTTACACGGAGACTGGAATCGTGGGTATTAATCATCAACGTTAAGCACCAGTTTTAATCAAGTCTGTTTTGTGTTATTAGATCTTTGATTTTCGTTTCCGCGTGTCAGCTGAGTCGGGCATCTCTGCCGTCAGCTCCCCAGGCTTCCTCCCTCGTGGCCGCTGAGCGGGGCCGTGGGTGAGCCTGTGCGTCCCGGCATCTGTCCTGGGCTCCATGGGAGGCCGCCCTGCCCCGTGAGGCCGGGGTCTGGGCCCCTGGTGCCCGCGGACTCAGAGATCGCCTGGCAGGATGCAGAGAAACGGCAACTTTTCTTGGCGGAGCTTCAAGACAGACAGACAGACAGAGTCGCGGCTGCGGAGGCTACAGGGGCGGCTCCTCCTCCATGGGCTCCTCATCGGGCCTGGGGCGGGGCCAGGGGGTGGACAAGGCAGCGCAGCAGAGGAGAGAAGGGTGGACGGCGGTCAGCGGCAGCGCCGTGGGGTGTTCCCTGCCCGTCACTGACCACGGCTGCCTCGCCCATGGCCCTGCCCACCTCCTGCCTCCACGTCCTGGTCAGACATTGCGGGGCCACCGGTCAGAAGCGACCACTCCCCACATGCCCAGGGCTCTTCCACACTGGACAGACGTGCCATGCTGGCCGAGCTCTGCAGTCAGGCGGGGACATCCCTTTGCCCGCCCCCCCCGGGACCCGAGGGCCTCCACGGAGAAGCCTTGGGCTGCAGATCCAGGACAAAGGCACCCACTGCCTCCCAACAGTCCCCACCCTGCAGGACCGGCGGCCAGGGTGGAGCAGGGGCTCACCTCTTCTCGGCGGGTTTTACGCCCACGGACAGGGAGGCCATGGCAGTGACGGTCTCGGCTTCTTCGCTGTCACACTTCTGGGCCTCGACCAGGGAGTAGGCCGCCGTGCAGGGGAGGCGCTGCAGGGCGCGCCAATATTGGCCTGGGCGGGACACGTCGGTCACCAACTTCATGGGGCAGGGCCCGCAGGCCACTCAGCCTGCTCCCTAGGCGTGGGGGTCCCACCTAGACCCTCCAAGATAATGGGGCATCCTCACAGGGCCTCAGAGTGAGGGGCCCATGCCGGGGGCTGGGCACTGCCCAGAGCTGGCCTCTCAGTGGTCCCTGGTACACAGGGGCTCTCATCAGGGAAGGGGGACAACTCTGAGGCCAGGAACCCAACAGGGGTCCCACGCAGGGAACACAGGCGGGACCCCCAGTTTCTACCCACCTCGATGGAAAGTCTCCCCGATTTGGGTCATGCTAAGGACCCAGGACAAAATGACCTTGTGACAAAAACAGGGCATTGCCAGCTCACCAAAACAGGTATGCTGGCACAAGTCACCTGACACTGTGTCATCTCCCCTGGTCCCCAGGACCAGCCACTCAAAGGGCAGTGCTAGGGATAGGGACCTGGCTCCTGCACTGAGGCTACAGGTGGGTGGGGTTCTCTGGCCAGGTGAAGAGGAGGGATGTCAGGACACAGTTAACAGCTGGGCCCCCCCCACCCCCGCTAGCTGGGGACGGGGGCTCCTGTGAGCAGAGCTGACAACACCTTCCAGTGGGCTGTGGGGGAGGGGAGCTGAGGGGTCAGTGAGTGCCCAGTAGCAGGTCTTGTCTGACTGAAAGAAAGGCCGGTCACGCAGGCCGGGGCGCAGCTGGCAGCGACAGGAGGAGGAGCCGGGGGTTGGGGACGGGGACAGGGGACGGGGTGAGGCTAGGGGGCGGGCAGTCCGGCACGGGCCACGGGAGGGTCTCCCTGCAGGAGGCCTGGCCCGAGGACTTACTGTGGATTTCAATGACCTTCTCCATGGACCGGACGGCGTTGGCGTTGGGCCTCGCCTGCAACACCTTCTCTGGGAGCGGGTCGAGCTGCAAAACATGGAACACACGGGGAGCGTGAGCACGCTGCGTGTCCCCTGCACGCTGAGGTGGGCGGCTCACGGCAGCACCGTCCTGGGGTGCAGTCACCAACAGAGGAAAAAACAACTTTAAAAGTCACGTGCGGCTCTGGGGTTAGACTGTCACAGAAGCAGGCATGCTCCTCAGGGCACCTCCCCTGGGAGGCTCAGGTGTGCCTGTGGCCCCCACGCAAGAAGGACGCAGACGGTCCAGGTGGGGCTGCTGCAGACAGCGTCAGGGCAGGGCAGGGCGGTAACTGCTACTTTTTGGAAATACCAATCCCATATTCCTGGTGCTCTAAATAAGAAGGCTGGAATCACCTGGCCACGGTTTCCTTCTAGTGACGAGGAGGGTGAAGGGAGGAAGGAGGGAGCAGGTGAGTGAGCCCAGAGCGGCTGTGGGGGACGGAGCGCACACTGGCAGTGGCACAGGACACCACAGCAGCTGCACGAATCAGGAAAGCACAACTACTACGACATTTTCATCACTGGACGGGCCCAGACCTGGGAGACCTGCCAGGCTCAGTGGAAGCAGAAGCCCCCCACCTGGGAGGTCAGGTGCACACAGACCGATGAGGATGCGTTATTCATCCTCCACCTTCAATCTGGGTAGAGACTAAGAACAAAGCCGCCCAGACCGGGTCCTGACCTGGTCCTGACCACCGCAAGCGCGGACCCGCATTGCAGCGGCCAGGCTCCTGACCCGCACAGCCCGTCCACCCTCTCGGGGGCACGCAGCCCCTGGCCGGGCTGTCAGTCGGTGCTGCCACTCAGCCTCAGGAACTGTGACTTGCGACCACAGGGTGCAGAAGTGAGTCGGCTGAAGCTGGGCAAGGGGCAGCAATCAATGTCGCCAATACCCCTGCCCCTCCAGTGAGAGAACACAACGTCCTGGGGACGTGCTGTTGCAGGGAGAGCACAGGATGCACCTGGGCACCCCCTGGGCAGAGCATGAGAGCTCAAAGACGGACACGGCACGTCGGGGACACACGGCCCAGCCAGAAACAAAACACAGATGCAGTCCTGAACTAGGGCACCAAGCCTGAAGTAACACCACAGCACAGGGGCACAAATGAGCGAGTGAAGAAACAAATGGGGAGAGTGGACTGAGACACGAGGAGGGAGAGGAGGAAGAAGAGGAGGAGGAGAGAGAGAGGGAGGAGGAGAAAGGAGGAGAGGGAGGAGGAGAGGGAGGAGGAGAGGAGGAAGAGGAGAAAGAGGAAGAAGGGGGAGGAAGGAGAGGAGGAGGGAGGAGAAGGGAACAGCACAGTTGCGCGGCGGTCAGTGATGTCCACCCTGTGAGGTTGAGAGAAGGAAGTGGGGCACTCGTCATGACAAGACCCGGAGCATGTGGGGCTGCCCCCCCCACGTCTGACAAGTGAGTCGTGTTTTGTAAGCCATATGTCAGGATGTCCACTTAACCCACGACCCTGTGGCCAGCGCAGTCCGGGCCGTGACCGCACGGGGAGGCGCGGTGCTGACTGTGTCATGGGCACATGCCAATGTTTTCCAGGATCATGACTGGGAAACTGAGCGTGGCTGTCTCTGTCCACTCAGGAGTGAGGACAACTGGAATCGAGGAGCCTTAGCCGTGCAGAGAGCAGGCAAGAGAGGAGGAAAGAGCCACAGAAAGGGGAAAACAGCACGGGAACAGAGGACACTCCCACCGCGAGTCCTGACCGGGCTTGCTCACAGCACGCCCCGGGGTGCTGGCCGGCAGAGACAGGGAAGGCCACGTCGCTACACAGGACGCCATGCGGGGGAAGGAGCGAGGGGCAGCTGACTGCCACGCCCCAGAGCCCTGTGGAGAGGAGGTGGCACGCCACCCTCAGGGTTGGGCACAAATGACTTAGTGCCACAGAGGAGGTCACTGTGACGACAAAATGTCAGCTCATGACAAGGACACAAAGATTTAAATTCGTATATGTTTCGTAAAGTTGCTTTAAGATGTATGAGGTAAACCTGCACCTAAAAGGAGACACAGGTGAACACACCACCATTGTGGGAAAATCTGACACATCCTCTTAGACGCACAGACGGAAGTCAGCAGAGAAACGGACACGCGGGCAGCAGGTGGCAAGGCCACTGCATGGACGTCACCAGAACCTCGCGAGTCAGACACCCCAAATGGGAAGTCTGTGCGGACCGCCCAGCACCAGCCACACTCACCGCTCCACCAAGACCAGTGCCGACGCTGCCTGTTCTTCCACAGCCGACTTGTTAGGAATGGCTGACCAGGAGACCATGAGCCCGTGGCTCATACCAACCGTCAGAGGAAGCAGCGCAACAGAAACAGGAAATGCCAAGAACTAAGAAATACGGAAACGCTCCAGGCCCGTGTGAGCTGCAGTCGTAACTGTGCCGACACGTGTGGCAGTCAGTGCACGCATGCACGCGAGAAGTACGAGAACAGAGCAGCCCCGGAGAGGGGCGGAGACACAGGAAAGAGACAGAAATACATTTTAAGGAAAAAATAAAAAGATAGTGCAGCAGGAAGCTGTTCCCTGAAGCGACTGACGACACTGCCTGGTGCGGCAGGAACCTGGAACCAGGGAGGCAGCACAGGCCAAGGGCCAAGTGCAGGGAGACAGGGCAGGAGAGGACACTGCCTCTGAGCAGAGCTCTGGGCCCGGGCCGATGGGACAGACGACGTGAGCGGCGCGGCGTTCCTGAACTAGCTCAGGAAGGCACAGACGAACCACTTACAACCTTCCCCCAGAGGGGATCTGTGGCCCAGGACAGCTGCCCAGTCCGGGAGCAGAGACAGAGAGGGGCTCCTCCTGTCCACCCACCATGTACGCATCAGTCTGCCCATCTGTCCACCGGCCCTTCCTCAGGGCAGCAGGCAGAAACGGTCCTCACAGGGGAGCCCACGTGCCCAGACGTGAGGAGACGTACAGCCTCAGGACGACGAGGAGGTGCCCGCACTGGCCCCACAGGGCTGCTGCCCGTCCGTCCCACAGGCAGAGGTCAGACGTGGGGATGCCACCACTGCCGGGCCTCGGGACAAACACAGACGTCACCTGCGAAGGTGAGCAAGGACATTTCCTGGGAGCCACAACTCCCTCTGGTGGCGTTTGCTCAGAAGCACTGTTGTCCACTGTCCTGGGACTGTGGTCACTGCACCCACTACCCTGAACAAGCCCGCATCCTTGGCCAGAGCAGGGACAAGAGAGTGGGCCTTCAGCAGGGGGATGAGCAGTGACCTGAGGCTGCAGGTCCTGCCCCAAGGCTGACGAGGAGCAGGGTCTCAGGCCCCCTGCTGGACAGGAAGCGCCCGCGGGAAACAAGCCTTTGAGGTTTGGGGTCATCTTTCAGCACGGCCCAGGTATCCTGAGCATTAGGTCCAAACTCCACTTTGGAGAAAAAAGGCTTGCTTTAAAAAAGTAACTCATTCCACAAGCCACAGGCCACTCGGAAGCAGAGGGCGTGTCGGAGCGTGTGTGCACGGGAGCAGTCAGTTGGGGCCTCTCCTACACGGACCTGGCTTCCACTGCCCCGTGCCGGGCGGCCCACGGCCCATCTCCCTGGCACGACCCGCACACAGGGTGGCTGGGCTCCAGGGTCCCACGTCATCCTCCTCCCAATACCCTCGGCAGCGGCCACATCTCGGCACTGTGGCCACGCCCCCGCCCACCCCCTCGCCCGCTCCTGGCACGGCGCCCACTGTGGCCACGCCCCCGCCCACCCCCTCGCCCGCTCCCGGCACGGCACCCACTGTGGCCACGCCCCTGCCCACCCCCTTGCCCGCTCCCGGCACGGCACCCACTGTGGCCACGCCCCCGCCCACCCCCTCGCCCGCTCCCGGCACGGCGCCCTGAAGCGGCCGCGTGGCATGGAGGCTCGCCATCCCTGTTCCAGCCCTGGTGGAGGCGTCTGGGACGGTGGTCTCACGTGCTCCTTTTACGTAAGGCGTGAGCCAGAAGGCCCCGCCCTGCGCACACACTCGCCACGTGTGAAGCTGGGTAGGAGGAAGGGGGGATGGGAGAGGTGTAGCAGGAACGGCCATGGACGTGGGTGTGGCCCCCTGGCTTCTCCGGAGACCGTCTCGCTGGGCAGCGAGGACAGTCGGAGGTGACCATGGCACGCTTCAGCATGTCCAGGACGCGGCATGAAGGACAGAGGGGCACAGACCCAGCCAGCACCACCCACAGACGCCCTAGTGCTGCTGCTGGTCTCACTGCAGACTCCCCAGTGCTGCTGCTGGTCTCACTGCAGACTCCCCAGTGCTGCTGCTGGTCTCACTGCAGACTCCCCAGTGCTGCTGCTGGTCTCATTGCAGACTCCCCAGTGCTGCTGCTGGTCTCACCGCAGACTCCCCAGTGCTGCTGCTGGTCTCACCGCAGACTCCCTAGTGCTGCTGCTGGTCTCACCGCAGACGCCCTAGTGCTGCTGCTGGTCTCACTGCAGACTCCCCAGTGCTGCTGCTGGTCTCACCGCAGACGCCCTAGTGCTGCTGCTGGTCTCACTGCAGACTCCCCAGTGCTGCTGCTGGTCTCACTGCAGACGCCCTAGTGCTGCTGCTGGTCTCACTGAGTGATGAAAGAAGACAAAGGGCGCCAAGGGGCCCTGGCCGGTTGGCTCAGCGGTAGAGCGTCGACCTGGCGTGCGGGGGACCGGGGTTCGATTCCCGGCCAGGGCACATAGGAGAAGCGCCCATTTGCTTCTCCACCCCTCCGCCGCGCTTTCCTCTCTGTCTCTCTCTTCCCCTCCCGCAGCCAAGGCTCCATTGGAGCAAAGATGGCCCGGGTGCTGGGGATGGCTCCTTGGCCTCTGCCCCAGGCGCTAGAGTGGCTCTGGTTGCGGCAGAGCAATGCCCCGGAGAGGCAGAGCATCGCCCCCTGGTGGGCAGAGCGTAGGCCCTGGTGGGCGTGCCGGGTGGATCCCGGTCGGGTGCATGCGGGAGCCTGACTGTCTCTCCCCGTTTCCAGCTACAGAAAAATACAAAAAAAAAAAAAAAAAAAAAAAAAAAAAAAAAAGGCGTCAAGGACCTGGGTTTTCAGGGTGAGGCCGCCAAGCAGAGGTGGGACAAGAAGTCGGTGACAGACACTGCTGGCCAGTACCCACGGCCTTTCCCAGGCACCTCCCAGAGCCCGTTCCTCCCTCGGACAGATACTGGCCACTCCTCTAGTAACCTACGGAGAAGGGGCCGGAAGCAGGGACTCACGTCTAACTACTGACCACTGCTAAGGGCATTTCATCCTTCTACCAACCAACACTTACTGAGCAGCCACTGAGGGCCACCGTCACGTAACTTGGCTTACGTCAGTGACAAAACAAACACATCTGGCCTCAGAGTGTCATGCTCTGGGGGCGGGGGGGGGGGGGCGCACAGCTACACCAGTAAGTAGACCAAAGAGAGCACGAGCAGCTGCTGTCTGAACGAAGACGGGGAAGAGGGGCCGGGACCCTGGTGGCCGGGCAGCGTGGGCAGTGGGAAGAGCACAGTGACGGCCCCAGGGCGTGGTGCTGTGGCCAGGCGGGCAGCGGGGTGGCTCTGTCTGTTTTCAGGAAGTGGCTGAGAAGACTGACAGGGGACTGCCCACTCGGCAGTGGTCTGCAGGGCCAGGGGAGCCGTGCGGGGCCCCCAGGTGGACAGAGATGACGTCCTGCTCTAGCTCTGAGCTGCTCTTTGCTGAGCCGGCTGTCTGGTGATGAAATGACTCTCACCATCTACAGTTGTCAGCCTCCCAGTCCCGCTGTGACGACCGTCACCAGAACGAGGTGGTGGCCTGTGTACGGGAAAGGCTCCTCCACCTCTGAAGGACAGGCAAGGGGCCACCTTCCAAGTGGCATCAGCAAGGACCCCGCAAACTGGATGGAGGCAAGAGGCACTCACTGCCCTGAACCAGACACACACGCACAGCAACCCTGAGGCCACCGGGGCTGCACGCAGCAGACTATAGGCACTGCTGGTGAGAGGTAAGCCGGGGAGAGCGAGCGTGTGGGCGTGGCTGTGTGAGTGTGCAGCAGGGGTGTGTGGTGTCAGCGAGGGGGAGGGGGAAGGGAGGGGGAAGGCCGGGGAGCAGACACGGCTCCCAGGCTGAGTGGGTTCAGGGTCCGTGTGTCTCACAGGACTGTTCGAGTCACCTCAGCTCTGTCTCGGCCACACCTGCACACAGTACACAACACAACCAAGCTGCCAACTTCCCAGTGAAACCTCTGCTCCCAACCCCACAGCTGCATCCCCCGTCACCCGTGAACTCTGCGAGCCTTGGCACCGGGCGGGATGAAATGGTGGCCTCGAACCCTGAAGCGCACGTGACAAAGTAGAAACTGGCCCAAACCAAAGGCTGGTTCTGGGGTGACGTGTGGGTGCAAGAAGTGACGGTTGCTGCCCAGGAGCCCCTGCTCCGCTCAGCGCCCCGCTGGACGCCCTGCGCCTGTCTGCACCACGCCCACCACACGCCTCAGGGGTCTCTGTCAGCCGTCACCAACAGGGGCAAACAGAGCGACGCAGACCGCGGTCACCGTGCCACCCCGTATCGTGGGCCCTGCTCCCGCCTCTCCCCCCGAAGCCGCTCCACCAGGTAGCCATGCTGGCCACAGCTGGCCGCCCACTGTGCACGCCACGTCGTCCAACACGCCGTACATCAACCCTCATCAAAGGCCATGGGGCAGAGGAGTGGGGCTCCGTCCAACTTTCTTGCATTAAAAAGATTTTTAAGAGACCTTGATAAAACCAGCGTTTCCTGCTTTTTGATGTGTGTGAGTCAGGAACGTTCTCCTGTTGGAAGAGCAAGCATGTCAGGAAGCAGGGACAGGCCTTACTTGAAAGCTTCATTCTCTGTTATTTTTAAATAACTTGAGTCAAAAAGCTTTAGGATGGTTAAATACATAAATCAGTTCCCTTTTAATCTAGCAAAAAAGGAAAAAACTTTTATGTGAAGAGAAAATAGGTGAAATGTGGACACTAACAAAGTAAACTAGTATTTTATTTGGGAATGTTCGAGCATAACGCTAACCAGCTGACCAGATGTGAGAGACCACTAGGATCTCGGACCTCTTGTGACCTGGGGCTTAAAATGAACACCACCCATGACGAGCAAGACTGAGAAGACAAAGGTGTCCAGTGGGTGCCTGCACCCCCGTCTGGGCAGCAGTCCAACAGACAGTGGGGAGGGTGGGCTGGGCTGGAGCGTCACGGTGCGCGGTTCATCGGCACCCAGGAAACCAGGGCCCCGACTCTCCCGGCACCCCGAGCTCTGACATCCACACTGCGGCCCGAGAAAACATGCACTGGGTGTCACCCACACTGCAGGGCGAACAGAGCCATGGTTTCCTCTCCGGGTGCCCCCTCCTGGGACACCTGGTCCGGCTCTCGACCCTGGCCATTTCACAGGAAGAACATTCACAACTTCCTGCAACCCAACTCACATCAGGTCACTGTCCCCACCCCGGGCCTGGCAGGGCACCGGCCACACAGCTTGTCTTCCTGCCCATGGCCCACCTTCCGTCATCTCAGGCCGGGAGGACGCACTGGGAGGGCTCGAGGACAGAGGCGCTGTCCCCAAAGCACGCCCCCCCGTAACTGCGTCTCCCCACAGCACGCCCCCCCCCGTAACTGCGCCGTCCTCACAGCGCGCCCTCCGTAGCCGCGTCTTCCCACGGCGCGCCCTCCGGAACTGCGCTGTCCCCACGGCGCGCCCTCCATAACTGCGTCTCCCCACGGCGCGCCCTCCGTAACTGCGTCTCCCCACGGCGCGCCCTCCGAAACTGCGTCTCCCCACGGCGCGCCCTCCGTAACTGCGCCGTCCTCACAGCACGCCCTCTGTAACTGCGTCTCCCCACGGCGTGCCCTCCGTAACTGCGCTATCCCCACAGCACGGAGGACGCAGTCAGGTTCCGCGTGGGCCTGGAGCTGCTGCTTGGAGCCCTCAGCCATGCGCCTTGCGGGCTTGTGGCTGGCTGCTGCCAGCTGGGGTCCAGGGGGGCAGCCACAGGACAGGGTGGGCCAGGCCCCCGCCGACGGCTTCTGTAAGGGGCCCCCACAGGGTCCAACGCTGCTTGGGATGCAGCCCCAGAGCAGTGAACGCAGTGGTGTGCCAAGGCTGATGCGGGCCTTACCAGGGGCCTCGCACTTGCACTCTTGGTCGCGACCAGCGGAGGACAGGTGCCGAGGGCGGCCCCCTGACCGTGTCCTGCGGCCTCAGTGGGGACACCGCGCAGAGCCCTCGCCCGGCCCCCACAATCTGCACAGTGAAGGCGCTCCAGAAACCGGCCTGAGGATTTCTGGGGACGACGGGCTGCGAAGGAGGAGATGGAGAGCAGTGCCCCCAGCTGACCCACACGGGAGGCGGACACCTTCCACACACAAGGCCGAGCACTAGAAGAGGACGTGTTCCTGACCACCCTCTGCTCCCTGCTCCTGGCCACCACCTAGCAGTTGTGCCAGGCGTGCCAACCTGCCAGGGGGCTGGGGCAGCAGACACCGAGCGGGCCGCGCCCTGCAGCCCACGCAGGCCCCCGGCGCTCCTACCTCGTTCCCCAGCAGAGCAGAAACACAGGCTTCGGAGGCGTCGCAGATGGCCGTGAGGTCGTGGCCCCCCTCCAGGGCCAGGATGACCCGGCCGCCAGCCAAGCCCATCAGCTGCTTCGTCAGGTACCCGAAACCTGCAACAGAGCGAGAGGCGAGTGGGGGCGGGGCAGCGCGGGCGTGCTGGCCGCAGATCAAAGCGCCGTGGACCACATGACATCACGTTACAGACCCAGGGGGCTGGCACAGTACGGCTCGTAATGGAAGCCAGGTTCCATCGCAGTAAATTCATCGGAGAATTTTGGTTTGGGATGCCGTTTGATCTGAGCGAGAGTAGGAATTATGGTCTCAGCACTTTGATTTTATACTGCTGCAAATCATCTCTGGGGGATGGGGAGGGGCTGCGGAGGGGCCCTTGCTCCTGGCACATGGGGACTGGGGCCAGGAGGCAGGAGTGCCCGGAACAGGGCAGCCAGTAAGGCACGGCCATGTCCATCCCCGAGGCCAGGGGTGCTGGCCAGCGGCACGCAGACGTGAATGCCACGTGTGCCCTGCAGGGTGCCGAGAGCCACGTCTAGAGCATCTGGCTTTCATCAGTGACCGCGGCCCTCTCGCACCGCGTCACCCCTCCACGGGCAGAAATGCCTGACATTTACTAAAGAGTTGGCGAGGGCCTGGCCACATTGGTCAGCAGCCCCGTCGCCAGCTGGCCATCAGTGGATAGGACCCTGCAGCCGTGTGCACTGTGAGGCTGTAACTGCCCAAAGCCCTTTGTCTCTGATAAGAACAGGGACATAGGTCTCCAGGCCACTGTGAGGACAATGGAACGAAGCTCGGCCCAGGCCGGGCACCAAAGGGTTCTGGGCATGCTGCACTCTCTAGCCTCTGCCTGGTCACTGCCTTGACCACTAAGCACGTGCCTGGGTTCAGGCAGATCTGGGAGGCCCTGTGCTGGAGCACAGCCATGCCGGGCTGCCCTGCTCTCTCCTCTCTGGTGGCCTACACTCTCCTCACGGGGGTGGGGGGCAAGTCAAGGGTTCTCCTTGACCATCTGCACTCCTGGAGTCGGCATATGGAGTCCCCATGGAACTCCAACAAAGTCCCAGGGCCCTTGAGTGTGGTGACACCCACAGTGCTCGGCAGCCGTAGCCGGCAGGGGCTCCGGCCTGGAGGCTCTGGCAGGAGATGCTGCTGACGGGAGCAGACGTAGCTCCTCCCCTGTCATAGGGGCAGGGCCGGAAGCAGCCACAGGTTCTCAGACGCGCCCGTCATCTGGGCCCCTTCTGCCCGAGAGCTTACCCTGCCCTCGGCTACTTCCCCTTCAGAGGCTCTGGAGCTGCTCTGCCCCTCGATGTGGGCGACATCAGGGAACAGCATGGACAGGCAGGATCAGCCCCGAGCACCCCCATCGGCATGAGCAGGGTGCACGACCTCATGCCAGCGTACCCTCGGGGTGGAGTGCCCAAGCCTCCTGGTCTACACAGTCCTGCTGCCCGCTCTGCCTGCTGGGGTTGTCAGCACGGTCACGTCTTTAGAGGGATGTAAAAAAGCATCCTTCTACTGTCACCAAAGGGGGACTCAAGACCCAGAGCACAGCTGACACAGGCACCGCGGGGTGCAGGCTGCTTCTGCAAACCCGACTTACATTTGGCGGAGAGGTTGTAGCCTCCCAGAGGCGTGGGGTGGCCTTCCACGGCGTCGAAGCCTGAAGACACCAGCACCACATCCGGGGCAAACTCGCTGGCGATCGGCATGACCACCATCCTGCAGAGGGCAGAGAGGGAGACAGCGGTCAGCTGGGGGCAGGGGACCCCATGGGAGCTGAGACTGAAGTGTGGACAGATCCACAGCCCCAGTGCAAACACGGAGTGTCCGCTCCGGCACAGGAGGTCTGGGGAGGTGTCTGCGGCCCTTGGCCCTAGCTGCACTGGCGGCACCGGCCTGGGGAAGTGGAGCCCGCTGCCAGGGCTGCTACGGGTCCGCCCCCAGGGTGCGGCAGCTCTGCCCGGATTCAGGGCCAGCACAGTCACACCCCCAGTACCAGGGACTGGACCACGTGTGGCTGGCGCAGGGGAGCCCTCGTGCAGCCCTGACCCTGAGGGAGCCCTTTCGTACACGCGAGGGCCATACCAGTGAAGGACTGCACACATTGCCTTCACCCGTGTGGCACTGGGCTGGTTAGAGGAAGTCTACACTCAGACCTCGAGAGGAAACACTGACAGTCACACTTAAGAGAAGTGACGGTTCAATTATAAACACCCACTGAGAGGTTTGGGGTTAAGTTCTATCAAGGAAACAGGAAAACAGCCTGCCTGAGAAGGGAGACAACTGGTGTTAACCGCCACCTGGAAGCCAGGGCGTGACACATCGGCGTGTCCTGCGAACACATGCTCTGCATTCTGACCGACGGACACGACGACTGGCAGCTCAGCAGTGGCAGCTGCCACTGGACGTGATCACCATGGGCTCTCAGTGTCCCTCCTCCCTCTGTGGGCGAGGTGGGCACGGTCCCAGGTGACGGCAGAGGAAGATGGCACGCGATGACCCCCATGCGCTGGGTGCCTCTGTGGGACTCAGTACCCAGCCTGCCGGAGAACCCAGGAGGTGCGACTCCACCATCTGCTTCCCGGAGCCGCCGGCCAAGCCCCTGCTGCCTGACTGGCTGCTTGGTGTCCCCGCAGCGTCCTGGCAGCCCCACGTGAACAGCGGCCACCACACACATCTGGTCACAGGGCACACACACAGAATCTCCGACCCCACGTGGAATCTGAACGTGACGCGGACGGCCCTGACCTCGGTGGTGCAGAGTGGTCGCGATCAGCAGACACCATACTCCGGAGTGTGAACCTGGATCCCTCCTGGGCTAGCGAGGCGTAGCCGGCCCTCTCTCGGGACACTGGGCAGCGAGACCCCTTTTCCCAGCGGTGGCTAACGAGGTGTCTGAGCATGTGGGAGGCGGGAGGGCTGGGCAGTGATGACGGGAAGGTGGAGGGGTGACAGACGTGTTTCTGACTTACAACGTTTTTATCTTATAACACGTCTGTCATTCCAAGGCGGACGGGCACCTGTAATCGATTCAACACTTGTTTCCAACTTCTGGAAAGGACGGACCATTCCACTGGCCCCGCACCAAGGCCCACAGCCTGGGAGGCCAGCAGGCCGTGGTGCCGTCCCCCGGGGCAGAGCGGAGTCTCTGCTGCGCCCTGCTCCCAGGTGCCCAGGAGTGGCACCCACACTCACTGGCCGCGAGCGCCTCCTTTTATGCAGTACTGGAAGCCCAGCAGCCAGGGCTGCCTGCTCCCCTCAGTCTGTCTCAGCATCTGCTCCTGGTACGCCTGCGGGGGCCCGTGCACCGGGCCACCCGGCCCACAAGCAGCAGCCACCCGGCTGACAGCTCGTCCTGCAGGATGTGGCCACCCTGGACACCTGCCAGCACGGCCTCCACTGCACAGACTGACCCGACCCGGCTGCTGCACGCTGGGCATGCTGCTGTGTGGAGGGCCAGAGGGGCCGCCGCTGGGCATGCTGCTGTGTGGAGGGCCAGAGGGGCTGCACGCTGGGCATGCTGCTGTGTGGAGGGCCAGAGGGGCTGCACGCTGGGCATGCTGCTGTGTGGAGGGCCAGAGGGGCTGCACGCTGGGCATGCTGCTGTGTGGAGGGCCAGAGGGGCTGCCGCTGGGCATGCTGCTGTGTGGAGGGCCAGAGGGGCTGCACGCTGGGCATGCTGCTGTGTGGAGGGCCAGAGGGGCCGCCGCTGGCTTTGGGGCCTGGACCGCACCTGGCCTGGTGGCCGGGCCTGAGCTCTGGGCAGCGGTGGCTTCGGTGCTTTGGGTCCATCTTTTGAGAGTGCCAACAAAGCCACTGCCTGCACCAGTCACTGGGCCAGTGGCCGGAGCAGCAGGCCACCAAACATCTGGACTCTGCCGAGAGTCAGAATCAGAACAAAAATGACGGGAAACCAACTGCTCTGGCCTGGCTGCCCGACGATGCCACCCACACCCACCCTGCTCCCCAGCCCACTGGCTGCCCGACGATGCCACCCACACCCACCCTGCTCCCCCAGCCCACTGGCTGACCGACGATGCCACCCACGCCCACCCTGCTCCCCCAGCCCACTGGCTGACCGACGATGCCACCCACGCCCACCCTGCTCCCCCAGCCCACTGGCTGCCCGACGATGCCACCCACGCCCACCCTGCTCCCCCAGCCCACTGGCTGCCCGACGATGCCACCCACGCCCACCCTGCTCCCCCAGCCCACTGGCTGCCCGACGATGCCACCCACGCCCACCCTGCTCCCCCAGCCCACTGGCTGCCCGACGATGCCACCCACGCCCACCCTGCTCCCCCAGCCCACTGGCTGCCCGACGATGCCACCCACGCCCACCCTGCTCCCCCAGCCCACTGGCTGCCCGACGATGCCACCCACGCCCACCCTGCTCCCCCAGCCCACAGGCACTGGAGCAGGGAGGGTGCGTGACAGCTGGGACTCGGCAAGACCGAGGCAGCCTGAGCCCCCTCAGCACTGACCAGGCCCAGCTGCCCTGCACCTGCAGACCCTCCCTCGCGCCCTGGGACTGGGCCCCTTGTGCTCCCAGAGGTCGCCCCAGTGAGGGGCACGCCCTCCTCTGCCCTCAGCCTTCCTGGGCCCCTGTGCCTCCTGACTCCACCCCTTGCTCAGCCTCACTGCCAACGGGGTGGCCGCCAGGCTCTGCAGGCTTCTCTGTACCCCACCAGTCTCCACCACAGGAAGCCTCAGGCCCATAGTGTCCTCCATCCTGGTCCCGCAGCCCCACGGCCACTGTCCTTGGCCTCAGTATCTCTGTGTCGTCTGCTGGGTTCCTGCCTCACTCTGGGCACGGCCAGCTTCCCCACTGGGCACCATGCTGAGCCTGCCTCCCCCCAGCTCTGGTCCCTCCCCCAGGCCCCAAGAAGAGCAGTCCGCTTGCTGTCTTGTCCCCAACGCCCACTCACTCCTGGGCGTGTCCTAACCTCTCCTCACTGTCCTCTGTGGGTCGCCGTGTCCCCCGACTGCCACAGCAGAGGGACACTTCCCAGCTCTTTCCTGATAACCTGCTGAAACATCAACACCCAGCTGAACCCTCTCCAGCCCAACCCAAACCTGCTCCTCTGGGCTCTCTCCTGGTCGCCGCCCTCCTGCACCAGCACTCAGACCCTGCTGGGTAAGCCTCCCTGGGTTCCACCTCGGTCACCAGGACCTCCTATGCCCTGCACTGGGCAGGTTATCATGCTTCTCTGGGCGGGCACACACAGGACCTCGTGTAGTCCACCCACCCCGGAACAAACTGTCACCAAACTCCCACGAAACAGCACCAAACATAGAGAAACACTGCCTCATGCACCTGCTCAGAGCCTGACACACTGACGGTCAGGGTCACAGCCACGCTTCCTGGGGTGGCCCCCACCCACACGGCTCCTGCGGGGTGCCCTGCCGCCACACCTGTGCCACGAACGCCTGCAGGATGGGGCCTGGGCATGGGTGCACATGCCCCTCAGAGGCCACACCGCCTGTGGTGGCCGTGGTCCGTGTCTGAGCCATTGAGCGGGCAGGCCCTGCATGGACCACCTGTTCTACCCCTACTGCTGGTCAGGGCAGCACGAGGAAGGCTGGTGGACACGAGACTGCTCAGCCCTGAGCTTCCAGCCCCTAACCCCCCACAGAACGTCCTCAGGTGAGACCACACAGGGAAGACGGGGAGGCCCCCAGAGGCATGCTGGAGACACAGGAACGCGGGGTGTCCCGGACACCACCATTACCAGGAAGCAAGACGTGCCCTCACGGGTTTAACAGAAGCCAGAGCGCTTCCACCCGCACGTCGCACCTGGACGGCTAGGGAAAGTGATGTGAACCTGCCCGGTCCCTTGATTTAAGGCTCCTCCCCATTCCCTGGGTCGATGGAGTGTCCACTTGGTGCGGCGCAGAGCCCCGACACCTCTGACACACTTTATGTCACACTAAAACCAAACCATGATTTCAAAGCACGAACAGCCCACGCTCACTTCGCTGCAGAGCGGGGACTGCTGAGCCCCAGACAGGTAGCGAGGGGTTAAGGAAAGGGCACCATTATCTCCTGAAGCCCAGGCCTCAGCCTCCTCCACAGACTTCAAAGCCCGGCCCGCTGGTTTGAATTAAGCCCCCTTTTCTGCTACAAGCCTCCAGCCCCAGGAGAAAGCGCCCGCCGTTCCTGGGTTTCATTAGGGGCAATTTTCTTATCTCTTCTTCATCTTAGGCTTGATCTCCTGAAACGCAACGTGGCAGGCAGGGCCTCGCAACAGGGCGCTCCTCTAAGCGCACACAGCTTGCCGGCCCCCGGGGAGCAGCCCAGGAGAGAGGAGAAAAGGGGTCCTGACCTTCCTCTCCTCTGATCAATGCCCAGGGAACCATAAATTGCCAACTTCAAAGTGCTATTTTACATTTAAATCAATAAAAAAAAAAACCCTGAAACAATTTTCCTTTTCAAAGAAGCCACTTCAGCCCACGTGATACGGCGCTGGCACGGACACGCTCGGTGGGGGGGCGGAACAGCCTTGGCGCAGTTTGGGGCGGGGGCTCGCAGAGGCGGGCAGGTGGGCCTGGGGCACAGCTTCCAGGCCCCTTGGCTACCCCCACCCCGCCTGCCACCACTGAGGCACCAGAGGAGGCACGTGGCACGCTCAGCCCAGGGTCTGAGGGCCGAGGGCGGGGACATGTGCCACGAGGGCCCATCCAGCCGAGCCTGGCCAGGAAAACAGTCTGAGAGAGACCACCACCCACCCGACCACGTCCAACCCGAGTGTCAATACACCTCCGCCCTCTCCGCCTGCACACTGTGCCCCTTGTGCCCTGGGCAGCACCAGCATCCACTTGGGCACTGTTCACGCCTCTCACGGTGGCATGGGCTAGTTACTTCCAAAGGCGCCTCCTCAGGGGGTCGGCTCTCGGGCAGGAGGTGACAGGCATGCCTGACACCTGGGGGGGGGGGAGGCCACACGGGGTCCCGTTTCCTGAAACTAGAATTTACACACACAAGCACGTCTTTAAGATGTATCTGGTCATGGCCGCCTTCTCTCTTAAATTACGCAGGGCAATTATCAAAACCCCACTCAATCCGATGGAACGAGAAACATCAAAATGAACTGATGAGACCAGAGGAAAGGGTTCTGGTGACAATCGGGGCAGGGGCAGGCCTTCCAAGGGGAGAGCGGCTCCCGTTTTCCCAGACCAGTCCCAAAGTTAGAGCAGCTGACCGGCAGCTTCTCCATCGCCAGGCGCGGACAAGCATGCGCGCGGACAAGCACGCTGACGAGGGGCCTAGGGCTCGTTCCAAGGCGGGCAGATGCTGTGAGGGTCACAAGACCCAGGCAGGTCTCACCAGAGCACAAGGTGGCCTCCCCAGCAAAACTCACAGACATGTCCTCCGTGTACCTCAGGTTCCGTGAGGAGGGCGGAGAGGATTCCTGGGAATGCCACAGGCTCTAAGTCCTGGGGTTTTCTAGTCAAGGCCGAATGGTCAGACTCCACCCCTGAATAAAACTCCCCTCCCCACCGAGGCCCCTGCCCGCCCCAGCAGCTTTCTGCCAGGATGGTAGGCACGGCCATTTCTGCCAACACGGAGCCACGGGCACCGCAGCACACACAGGGGTCCCTCAGGCCCCCAGACAGGAGCGCACGCCACCTGGGACACAAGCGGACGCGGATGGTGAGAGTTCGCCGCAGCTCCGCCCCAGGGCCCAGGTAACGAAACGGAGTGGGTGCCTGGGGAGGCCCTCCTGGCCACTGACGCAGGAGGATTTACTTGTGTCTCCTGGTGGAGGTCTGCTGGACAGAGCTGGGACTGCAGCCTGTGCGGTGTGAGCCCCACTGCTAGCACAGCACCTGTCGACACCTTTCACTGAGCCACACAGACCCGAAGTGCATGCCTGTGTTCTATTTCACGCACAGATGGAAACACGCACACAGAGGTCAGGACACAGCCTCGTGGCCCTAGAACGCTGGCCCTCCAAATGCAGTGACACAAACATCCATTTCCGCCCAGGGGACACTGGAGGGTCCCCCCCCAAGATGGGTCTGGGATGCTCATAAGAAAAGATGAGGGTCAAAGCCAGAAAGAGCTGGGGACATGGGGGCACGGTTCTGAGAAGTTCCAAAATGCCCATGGACAGTAAGCTGGGACACTTACCTGAAGGCTGCCAAGTACTCCACGTCTCCCATGGGGGGGTCAAGGCCACCGGTGAAAGCCATGTTGACGTTGAAGCCCACGCCTGGCCCTGTGCCCACCTGTGTGAAGAAGAGGAACACGTCACAGACCCTTGACTGACCAGCCCGGTGGCCCTGCAGCAGAGCTGTGGGCTGTGCTCCTCACTAGCCTGTCACTGCTCCCCACAACCCCTGACATGTTGACTTTGATATCGGTGTGTTTCCACAGAATTTGGGGTTCCTGTCCCATCCACCTAACCTGTGGGAGTGGTGGGGGCCACTGTGCTGTGTTCCTGGGAGGCTCTGTGGCTGTGCCGGTTAGACAGGCCAGCAGAGGGCCACCAGAACACGTCTGACTTCATCTGGGAAAGAAGGTCGGAGGAGGACGACCGTTTCTGTGGGTGGGGATCCCGCTGTTGGGGCCTCAGCCCAGAGTGAGGGCAGCTAGTGGGCTCAGCGTGTCATGCAGGCTCCAAGCTGTTGTCCCCAGGCCCCACCGTGTGGCAGCACAGGGGTGCCACACAGGCACCCGCCTGAGGGCCTGGCCGGAGAGGGGCCTGCACAAGCAGCTGTCTCTGGAGAAAGGAGGGTGCCCACGCTCCCCACTCAGGAATACCTCCGCTGCCTGGACTGGGGCCGGGAACGGTCTCGTGTTCACAGACACATCGGACAAAATCGGGCCACTGTGGCCCACAGGACGGGTTGAGGTGACGTCTGCCCGATGTCACTTTCTGGGGTCTCCGTGAACGCTCAGCTTGCTTCTGCGCAGCTGTCCCCGTGCCCCCTCTCAGCTCTGAGTGCCCCACCTCGACCTCCTCCAGAAGCTCCGCTCGCCAGCGGGAGGCCCCGGTTACCTCGTCAGGCGCCCCACTGCCCGGGAAGAAGTTGCCATCGTCGTAGCGATGCAGAGAGATGTAGAGGACGCTGGGGTCGCTGTAGAAGGCCTGCTGGGTCCCGTTGCCATGGTGCACGTCCTGTGAGCAGGGGGCACGTTTCCCAGGCTCAGTCCCCCAGCACCGCCACTAACCACACAGGGACGCACACTCCCTGCCGCACCCCGGGCACAGCCAGGGTCCCAGGGGCTAGAAGGAAGAGGCGGGCTGGGTCCTGGTCTCGGGTCCTGGTCCCTGGCACTGGGGCAGACTTGGTGACAACAAAGTCTGGCATTTCAGCCCTGCCTGGAGGCCACGGTTCTCCAGACATTGTGATCAATTTCTTTCTGGGCTGTGCCTGTGAAGTGTCGCCCACCCTCTGACTAGGGTGCTCGTTTTCGAGCATGTGTGAAATGTCAACCCTGTGCCTGAGGCTGGGGCACGCAGACCAGCCCACGGGGCGGGGAGGCAGGAGCACCAGTCCTAAGCTCCCAGACTAAACCGACAAGACATTTCTCCTAACGCATCACAACGCTGGGGCTGCGGGGCTTCCTCAGGTCAGGAGAGGGAGGGCCACGGGGAGGGGCTGCCCCCCAGTGCGCACAGGCCCCTGCTCGCATGCCAGCCAGTGGTCAGGACCCCAGGGCGCTGCCGGCTCTTTCACTTCTTTACGGCTGTTACCTGTGCACATGGGAGAGCGGCTGTGGGACCCGCCCCCGGTGATGGGCAGCGGCGCCCTGTGGCACGTGACAGCACACGCCTCAGCAAGGTCCCCTGAAGGTTCCACACAGGCCACCAGGTACTGATGATGACCTGTCTGCACGGCACCTGTCCCTGCACCGAGCTGTGACAAGCCACGTGGGACCCCCTGCATGGCACCTGTCCCTGCGCCGAGCTGTGACAAGCCACGTGGGACCCCCTGCATGGCACCTGTCCCTGCGCCGAGCTGTGACAAGCCACGTGGGACCCCCTGCATGGCACCTGTCCCTGCGCCGAGCTGTGACAAGCCACGTGGGACCCCCTGCATGGCACCTGTCCCTGCGCCGAGCTGTGACAAGCCACGGGGGACCCCCTGCACAGCACCTGTCGCCTTCCCAGAACCTGTAGTTCTTCCCTCAGGAGCAACTGAGGGGCTTGGGGAAACAGGTGCCGGGGACACTGGAGCTGGGGACGCCTGGGGGTCATGGGCGCTCCTCAAGTCACGTGCCTGAGCCACCCAGGGGCCCTTGGAGCTCCATGACCAGTGCCCACACCTGGGAGCTGGCTGGGTATACGGGTCATGTCTTCGGTTTTACTTTTCTGAACCGAGAAGGACAAGCGATACTCCCACCTGGTACACCTGGGTCTCTTCTCATTAGAATGTTAGTCACAAATACAAAGAGAACACCCCTCACTCCCTCTTTCTGTACAAATAAATAATAAAATGAAGCCTTTAACATCCCCGTCTAGTGAGGCTCTGAGCCTCCCTGCGGCCCAGCTGTCACCCTTGGTGAGGGGCTCGCCCGGGGCGGTGGGCCTGAGAGGCGCATCTCCTGCAGGGTGGGGGGATGGCAGCACAAACGGGGTTTCCGCGCAGAGGCGGCAAGGGCTTCCTCATGAGTGAGGCTGAGCAAGGCTACACACGGTCCAGGGGAGAGGGCGGCCACGCTCTCGGACGGAGGCACGTGTCTGGGCCCTGTTTCCTCCACACCTGCTTCCCTCAACCATGGGCACCTCTCCAGACGTTTCGAGAACCTGACTGCTGGCAGGGGAGGGCTTGTATTTCTGCACCCTGAGCTAGTTTCCAGAATCAAGGACCCAGGTCTAAATGTCTCCTGCGGGGAGGATGGTCCCCTCCCTCCAGCAGGCAGGCGGCCCCTCACCCAGTCCACGATGAGCGTCTTGTTCACGTTCAGCCTCTGCTGGAGAAGCTTGGCTGCGATGGCCACAGAATTGAAGTAGCAGAACCCCCTGCGGGTGAGAATCAGGAGGAAACACGAATTTGGACACTTTCTACACAACTTGCAACCGAACAGAGTCTGGTGAACACAGTTTCTAACCCAGCAGTGGAAAGGCAGGGACACTAGGACAGACAGACCCTGCATGCGGAGGGCGGAGCTCCCCACCGGAAATCCCTTCCACTTGGGGCCCATGTCTCCCCCTGCTGGCCTCTCAGGGACACGGAAGTGACTTGGGTCAGCCGCCCACGCTCCCAGACACACGAGTCACTTGTCCCGTCACCCAGGGAGCAAAAAGAAGTGGAAGTAACTGTCAACACGACACTGCTCCGTCCACATCTGCCTTCCTGCACCCCAGAGCAAGGGCTGGTGGCTCTGCTTCCAGAACCCAGGCGCATCGGGGAGCCTGCCCACTCAGGACATGCGACCACAGCCTGGTGCACAGAACAGCGTCCCTGAACACACTCCGTGCAGCCCTCCGTGCCCCGAGTCACTCCAGGGCAGTGAGACAAGGCTGAGCCTGGGGATGGAGTGTGTGCTCTGGGCCACGAGGAAACCAGCGATTGCTGCAGTCCACCCCAAGTCCACCCTCGGTAGTGACGAGCACACCCTCCTTCCTGCAGAGACGATTCCTTACGAAACTGGTCTGACCCTAACTGGGCATAAGATGACAGGGACTCCTCTGGGCATCACGGACAGCTGGGGTCCCACTCTGGTCCAGCGGCGCGTGAGAACAAGGGCATTGTCCCACTGCACCTCCTGGCTCCACCCAACAGTGCCATCCACACACCCCTTGCTCTGCCAGGTGACAAACCACCACTTATTCTTCAGGGGAGCCCCAACTCCTGACCTGACTCAGCAACCCCAGTGCCCCGTCTACCTCCTAGCCCGGGAGCCGTGTTTACTGGGGTGGCTTCCTAGGCCCCATGAGATGCCGCCCCCCCCCCCCCCCCCCCCCCCCCCCCCCCCCCCCCCCCCCCCCCCCCCCCCCGCAGCAAGACATTCTGCACAACACCTGCATCCAAGAGTCAGCCCTGTGGCCTGGCCCCAGGTGAGCAGGCCCTGTCACCAAGAGTCAGTCCTGTGGCCTGGCCCCAGGTGAGCAGGCCCTGTCACTGGCTCTCCACGTACATGGCGATGGACCATCCACACACCACACACACGACTGTGGCCAGTGCCCCAGGTGAGATGGAGCCACGGGAGTCGGAACCTGGACAGCCCAGAGAGCAGGCCATGGGGCAGGACCCTGCTCGTCAGCCTTCTCATGACTGTGGTGAGCCAGCTACTGAAAGGCCATGCTCGAAATCATGCTGGTGCTCAGTGACTGTCACGGCCACACGAGGCGTCGGGGAGTGTGCGCATCCTCCCCAACTTGTCTTTTTACGAGAAACAACGCCCAGAAGCCTTGTCTCAGCTGCCTGTGGGGATTCCCTCCCTTCGCTCCTTCCCAGTCCATCTCTTCATCCTAACCCACTAGGGGTTGACCTCTGACCCGAGCTGCACAGTGGATTACTCTGTGCTGGACGGGGACCCCTGGGCACTCGAGAGGTGCAGAGGACATTCCACAGCACAGGAAGGCTGGCGAGCGGCACCAACAGCCCTTTAAGGAGTCAAGACGCCAGCCCTCCCCCGCCGCAGCGCCCTCCCTCGCCGCAGCGCCCTCCCTCGCCGCAGCACCCTCCCCGCTGCAGCGCCCTCCCCCCTCTCCACCGCAGCGCCCTCCCCGGTGCAGCGCCCTCCCCCGCCACAGCGCCCTCCCCGGTGCAGAGCCCGCATCTACTCACATGGGTGTGCTCTCCTCCGCGTGATGTCCTGGAGGGCGGACCACGGCGAAGCCATTCTGCACAGGGCACCACGGGGGAGACAGGGACAAGAGGTTGGTCTCATGCCAGTGAGATGGTCACAGACACACGAGGACGGGGGGTGCAGGGCAGCCCAGGGCACAGACGTAGCACACAATGCAGGGCTGGTCCTAAGAACAGCTAAGTGGCTGAGTCCCTTCTCCGAGTCTATACAATCCTGGTCACCAAGAGACGTGTCCCTGACTCGACCAGGGCTGGCACTGCCCTGTGTGGGGGTCTGGGAGGGCCCTGACTAGGGCCATCTCCTCAGGAAGCAGCTGGGTGGGGCCGTGGGGGTCAGTGGTGTGGGAGGGACTCAGCCGCGGGCAGATGTCACGCCCAGGCTGGCCTCTCTTAGGTCTGCCACGACTGCAGCTCAGTTCACAGGGCAGTGGGCCCCGCGGAGAGCAAAGAGCTCATCAGCACCAGGAAGACCCGTCAGGCGGGAGGGGCTGAACAAGCCCTCGCCTTCATCAGGGGTCACGCACGTCCAAGGTGCTCTGTAGCTGCTGCACAAAGCACAGGCAACGTGTGAAATGCACATGCTGCACAAAGTCCTCACTCCATCTCGGTCTCACTGGCAACAGGAAGCTGTGTGGTGGCGGTCTACACCAGCCCCAGGGGCCAGCTGACCGCCCGTGCCGGGGCTGTGGGCAGCGGTGTGCGGCCTCCACAGAGACCAGCGCGAGGAGGCCGGGTGAGGGACCCCTCATGGGGTAACCTCCCCCACAGACCTGTCCCACTGTGCCAGGCGCCGGGGGCAAGGTGGGGGGTGGTGCTGGCAGAGCCACAGCGGGACCCGGGCAGCGGCTGGAGAAGCACCAGCACACAGCGGGGTTTCCACCACACGCGTGTGGGTAAAGCGGAGCGTGTCCTGAATAAGCAGTAGAACACTGACTTCAACTCCCGTCAGACACGTGCCCTCAGAGCCACGTGGAGTAGCTCTGCTACGGTTAGACACCTGGCTCCGCCCACAGGACCACGCCCTCCTGGAGAGCACTGCCAGGACCCCTCCCCACTCACACCTCAGTGACGAGAGCCTGGAGCCTCGGGAGACAGAGCCTGCAGCGGCCACTGGCAGTGCTGAGCTGAGCCTCTGGGGAAACCAGACAGCTGGGCACCCTGTGTGACCATGGAGCATGTCGCCCTCCTGATGAAGGGTGCCAACTGGGATAAACCAGGCCCAGTGTCACCCAAGGAGCCCACACAGTTCCCAGTGCCAGCGTGACACATGGTACGTGCGCAGATCAGGACCTACTGGGCATGTGAGCCGGGTTGGTGGGTCGTGTGGGAAGCGAGTCAAGGGTCATGGAGCTGCCACTAGATTTAAGACACTCCCACCTGCTGGATTCTGTGCTGCGTCAGAGAATATCCACAATGACCTCAAACGGCCAGTGGAACACCCCTCCCGCCCCGCCCGTGTCTGCGGAGGCCGCCTTTCTCCGAAGCAGCGCCTGCCGGGACCAGGCGGGAGCCGGCCCTGCTGACCGACTGAGCCAGACACGCTATTTTCCAATTCATAGATGTTTTTAACGTTCCTCAGTCTCAAACTCAGGCGTGGCCCATGCTGATGGCGTAACTCATCTACACAAATGTTCTTGGGGGCTGTACTTTTAAGATTATAAAGCGCTCCGAGGACCCACACCTTTGAGGACAGCTGCTCATGTGCTTTCACAAACGTGGAAAAAAATCCCTTCTATTCGAAAGTGGCTGACAGAACGGGGTCCCCTCTTCACGCCTGGGTGGGAGCCGTCCTCACTGCTGGTCTTGCTGGGCCTGCTAGGTGGAGCCGCAGTGGTGGCCCCCCCAGCCACCTCCCAGCAGGTCTCCCTCCAAGAGCCCGTGTCCGCCGTGTCCTCACTGACCTTCAGCTCCCCCGTGGCCACCTTGAAGACCAGCTCCACCACACAGCCCACGGCCAGGCGGGCCGCCCCCGACGAGTGCACCTCATTCCATATGGTGTCACTGTCAACCTGTGGAAGCAACGCCCGCAGTGAGACCTCGGGGGCTCTGCCTCTGAAGCCCCCGCACCAGAGCCCGTGACCCCTTCACTGGTCACAGCACAGACCTGGCTTCCCTCTAAAAACATGCTGAACGTCACCAAGAGAAGCGAATGCAACAGAAACGAGGCGCCTGGGTCCCTCCCCTTTCGGAAGCCTGGCTCTCTCTCGGCTGCTACAACAGATTGTCAAGGTCACCTGGTCAGCTTTGCTTTTTTTATACTCTAACTAAAGTTGAGTTATTCTAACAATTAGCAAAATGAAAACATTAGAGGTCTCTCCAGATTACGACCTCATGTTGTGCCGAATTAACTAGAAGCACCAAAAACGTAGTAAGTTCCACAGAAACGAGGGTCTCCGGAGCACCCCGGGGGACCGCGTGCCACACTCTGCCGGTGTGTATTCCACTTTAAGTGGCACGTGTGGCACAGAGAGATCATGTGATTTGCATATGCGGCTTAGCCACTGAGGCTGAGATTGTTCAACTCGCGTGGGACAGAAAAGGGACAGAGACTTTGGCCACCAAAGTCTACGAAGAACATCTCCTGTGAGAGCCGGGGGGGGGGGTGGTGGAAGAGCCAGAATGGAGGGTGTGGCCTCCGGCCAAGGTCCAGGGCACAGAGCCCTGTCGGCAGGGGCCTCCGCCACGTGTACCACAAGCCCTGCCTGGGAATGGGGCGGGCAGCCCGAAGCCCGCTGAGCTGCTGTGCGGGGACACGGCTGTTCACCTTAACAGTGTCTGGGCTGTCTGAGCGCCCTCGGGCCAACTCGGCCTGAGCCCTGCACGCTCTGTGGCTGCGGAGAGTGAGGCCGCCAAACCCCTCCTGCCCTAGCCAGCAGGTGGGGCCGGTGCACAGGCCCCGCCCCCCGACCAAGACAAGACCATCCCAGGGGGCAGGCGGACTTCTTCCAGCGACGCTGTGAAGCTCCGTCTTCAAAGCCAGATGATTTAAAATGCATCTATGAGGTTTGAGCCCTGGCCTGAGGAGTGTCACTCCACAAAGGTCACACTTTGCGATGACCACACCTCTGTGCTCTTTAAATAGTTTCCGAGTGTCCCAGGAACACTGTGCTCCGCCTGCTCTCCACAGCTTTGGTATCCAGCTCCTGAAGCCCAGCTTCTGTCCTAGGTGACACCGCTCTGCCGCTAATGGACGGGCCGCCCAGACACTGACCGCCACGTGCGCTGAGTCTCCCCGCTCTGCTCGCCTCCTGCCCAGAGCCGGGGACAAGCCCCAGCCCCACTGTGGGGTCCCAGCTGCTACTGTCTGCAGGGAACCCGAGACCTTCCACCACTTCCTGGCCCGTCCCCAGGGACCAGCCCTGTGTTCCAGGAGCCTGGGGCTCTGCAGAGGGAGCGCAGCGCGGACGGGCGGCCCTGCTCAGGGTGAGGGGCAGCGTGGTGACTAACTCAGAGCAGGACCCACTGCTTACTTTCCTACAGTGAGACAAGAGCGGGCGGAGGAGACTTCCCACAGAGACGGGGTGGACAGACGAGTGGCCGTCCTGGGTCACCATGGCCCTCTCGGAGCAGAGCGTGGGCCCAGCACTCCGCACCAGGGCGCCCGAGGCCAGCCAGGCAGACACTTACTAGGCCCTCGCTGGGACCTGTGATAACCAGGTGGTGGTTTGAAAAGACAAACGCATGTACCTGTTCACTATCGTTAAGGAAGTGAGCTTCAGCCCTGGATGTTAAAGCATCGCAGGACCAGAAGAGCCTCTCCTTCCCGCTCCCTCCCCCAGCTGACATTTCCACCCTCACTGGGGCTCCCTGGGTCCGCTGTGCTGCCCAGGACCGGGCTGGCCCCTGGTGCCCGGAGGAGACGCGGAGGCCCTGGCCGGCTGCAGCCGCATGCGGCACCTCGGCCAGGGCAGGAGGGCGGGGCAGAGGCTCTGCCCGCCCAGGACGGGTGGGCCACGGCAGGGACAGAGGAGGGGATGCCCTCTCGGCTCATCCCTGACAGGCGTGCCCCCACGATGTGGGTGCTGGTCTGCCTGCAGTCAGGCCTGGACTCACAGCGGGAGGGGCGCCTGGCCCAAGGCCCCCTTAGCTTTTCTTGGTAAACTGCACGTCCTGGCCGCTGGCAGTGGGGCTGTGGGAATCCAGACCTTTTCAAGTCGGGCCAAAACCTTGCCCTGAATTAAGAGCTTGCAGCCTACTTACAATTTAGAGTAAAGCCACTCCAGAAGGCTCCGCGGCTGCCGATCCCCTTTCTGACGGGGTAATTTTCAAAGCAGCGATTTTTGTAAAGACTCAGGAAGAAAACAATTTTGTTTCATTTCCATAACAGAATCCAGACCTGGGCCCCCTGCAGTCTGTAATTACACTCGGGCTGCTGTGCGGGTCCATGGCTCTGCTGTCCACAGACGCTCATGGCCACAGACGCTCATGGCCAGGAGGCCCAGCCTCACCTCCACCCACAGCTCTGCTCTCACCCAGCCGGGTGGGGGCTGGAGCCCCTTTCGTACTGCTGAGGGCTCTGGCCAGAGCGACCCGACCCTCCCAATGCCGTCCTGCGCGTTCAGTGAGCCAATCCCCCCAAGTGAACAACTGACCGGATCTGTCAAAAGCACTGTCACTGTTGGAAGAGCTCTGGGAACGTCAGGTGGCCCCTAAGGCTTCCACAGGGAGAGAGCTCCAGGGGCCTGGGGCAGAGGTCAGGACCCATACACCACTCAAGTGAGGCCTTCGCCACCGGAGTCAGACGACCAGTCACACACCCAGCCCCGTTTCCTAAGGCGGGCCGTGGGTGCCAGGCGACCTCCCCAAGGAGGGTGCCTTCCCCAAGGAGGCAGCCATCAAACTCACAGGCTCGCGGGCCTTTGAAGCCCCTGTGTGAGCGGCGGGGCAGCCCCGCGCCTGTTCATGGAAAACACCTGGTAGCCATTGTCTGCCACAGAGAGCAAGGCAGCGGTTTCTAGGACCCCTGGGCCCCTGAGAACAAACAAGATGTTATTTACACATTAAAGAGATACTTACCCCAACACCACCACAGGGCAGCCTGACGAACAGGGACGTGAGGGAGCCTGCGGGCAGACGGAGAGCCTGGGTCAGGGGCCAGGCCAGGGGCGCGGGCTGCACCAGCACAGCGGGCAGACACGCTGCAGCTCCCGCAGGACGCTCCACAGCTGGTTTCACAGGTGCAGCTGTGTCCCTGTGCGGCCTGCTGTGGGGGCAGGACTGGCGGGCAGTGGTCCTGGGCTGCAGGACCCTCCTCACAGGGCAGGGCAGCACCAAGGGGTGGCTTTGCTTGCAACACAAGTTCCCGTACCTTGCATGGAACAGACCCACGCTTCCTGCAGGCTGACCCGAGCAAACCTCGCTATGGTCTGATCCGGCCTGTCTCCACAGGGAGCCTCCTGCTGGCCCCACGCTGGTCTGAGTCCCAGGGACAGACCCGGCCCGGCTCCACAGTGAGCCTCCTGCTGGCCCCACGCTGGTCTGAGTCCTAGGGACAGACCCGGCCTGGCTCCACAGTGAGCCTCCTGCTGGCCCCACGCTGGTCTGAGTCCCAGGGACAGACCCGGCCTGGCTCCACAGTGAGCCTCCTGCTGGCCCTACACTGGTCTGAGTCCCAGGGACAGACCCGGCCTGGCCCCATGGTGAACCTCCCGCAGGCCCCACACTGGTCTGAGTCCCAGGGACAGACCCGGCCTGGCCCCACAGTGAGCAGTCCCGTGGGCCCCACACTGGTCTGAGTCCCAGGGACAGACCTGACCTGGCCCCACGGTGAGCTTCCTGCTGGCCCCGCGCTGGTCTGAGTCCCGGGGCCCTAGGAGCCCCCCAGCTGTGAACAAAGGTAAGGAGCTAGAATACAAGGAGCCCTGCAGACACGAGGGATCTTTCCAGAATGTGCAGATCCTCCCTCCGACAAACATTTGAAGTTCGCTTGGATGATGAGTGATGAGGAGCAAGCCTCCCCAACCCTTTCCAGGCCCCCGCCACCAGAAGACCACCCCCTCAACCTCCAGCACACCTAGAGGGAGACTGACCAGCCCTCAGGTGTCCACTGCAGCCCTGCCCAGCCGAGCTGTGTCCTGCACAGCAGCTGCACAGGTCTTGTGTAGGAGCTCAGAAATTTTGGATTCAATTTTGGTATTTCAGTAAGAAAAGCGGCACAGCAGAGTTTAAACACCTAATTAGGGTTAATATCTGAGACAATCACCACTGTTGTCTGAAATACCTAAACTAACGGCAACAAAGTGTCCTAACGAGGACACCACAGAAACTTAAGAGTAAATCCCAAGAGGTGCGGGGAAACCCCATCGGTGTCCTCACAGCCGTGTGGGCAGATTTTAGGACGCAAGGTTTAGCAAAAAAGCAGCAAAGTATGACACCCTGACGCAAATCACATGCACACCTGACACTGCCGTGTCTGCAGTCACCACCTGCGGCTGGGGACCACCTCCCGGTGGCATGGAGCTGGGGTTCCTGGGTCATCAGGGGACCCACCGGCCCCTCCCCCACAAGAACACTCCGGGACTGGGCACTGCCCGCCACGGCGACCTTCCAGACGTGGTCTCCTTGCTCACTTCCTCCCACTGAGACCACTCACTCTCTCCCCACTGTCCATCCCGAAGGCTCCTTTCTCCAGCGCCCTGCCTGGCCCCGGGCCAGACGCCTCTTCCTCTGGGCCCTGGCAGGTGCTGTCTTATTCCTGGACACGTCCCGCCCCTCTGGCCACCACAGCTCTGGCCTGCAGACCCTCCACAGCAGTGTGTCCATCTGTAGCCCTGGTCCCCCACCTTGGCTCAGACTTCCCTGCCCCGGGGCTGAGGGCCTGGGCGCCCTGAGCACCCCCACAGCTCAGAGACATATCTGCCTTTCTGGGGGTGAGTTGAGGCACCATTCACACGGAAGGGTTCCATGATGTGCGTACACACCTGACTTCGCCAATACCCTGTGCCTGAGGGACGGAGCACGCCCCACCCCCTCCAGGGGACCCAGAACCTCTCTCCTGCTCCCGGGCAACTGTCCCCACATTCTTCCTATGGTTCTGCCTCCGAAGTGTGTCCTAAACCACAACAGCTGAGCTCTGCAAACCTGAGTTACGCAGCAAGAACAGAGCAGAGGACAGGAGTGCCTCTGAGGTGATGGCTCCAGCAGAGGGAGTCCCTGGTCACACCCTGACGTCAGCGTGCCCAGCGGGTGCTGGAGAACAAGGCTCAGGGTGCAGAGCACCTGGCAGGGCTGGGGACAGGGCTGGGCTGGGCGAGCAAGCGGCTCTGGATATCCTTCTAAGCCCACAATGACCACGTCCACTCTGGGGCAGGGAGACCTGGGTGGTGGAGCGAGCCCAGCAGCAGGTCTGGTGAAGCAGGAGCTGGACGCCAGGAGAGGAATCAGAGGGGATCCCGGGCTGGCCCTGGGCGTCCCAGTCCACTGGCACCGACTGATTGGGGGAGCCAGCCTGGCGGGCAGGCTCTCAGCCACACTGCCCCAGCAGTGCCGACACCTCCACCAGGCGCACGGGCCCCCTGGACCTGCCTGCTGGCTGCGGGGACGGGGCTCTGTGACAGCTGCACCTGGAATGTCTGTCCCTCCGAGTCCCACAAGGGAACCCTTACGCCCAACGCGATGGTGTCACGAGGACGGAGGCCTCACGAGTGGGATTAGTGCCCTTATAAGAGGCCCCATGGAGGTCCCACCCTCCCTCTACAGAGAACACAGCGAGAAGACAGCCACCATGAACTAGCAGAAGCCCTGGGCTGGGACGCCCAGCCTCCGGACTGGGGGCGGAAAGTCCTGCTGGTGGTGGGCCTGCCTGCTGTTCTGTGAGGGCAGCCAGAACCAGCAGATGAGGATGGACCCTGCCTGTGCCCAGGGAGCCGGCCAGAACCAGCAGACGAGGATGGACCCTGCCTGTGCCCAGGGAGCCAGCCAGAACCAGCAGACGAGGACGGACCCTGCCTGTGCCCAGGGAGCCAGAACCAGAACCAGCAGACGAGGACGAACCCTGCCTGTGCCCAGGGAGCCAGAACCAGAACCAGCAGACGAGGACGGACCCTGCCTGTGCCCAGGGAGCCGCCTGACTCTCCGTTCGGGGGGTCCTGTCCCCGCAGCCTTGAGAGAAGACGTGTGAAGGGGACACGTCTGAGCCGCCTGCCTCACCCGGCGCTGACCAGCAGCCTGGCCGGACACACACGGCCAGCTGGAGTCCCGTGGCTCCGCAAGGCCTTGGCTACCGGCCGACGTGGTGCTGATTCCCGGACCGACGCTCTCGGAACCTCAGCAGCCTGCCTGTCCCCCCGCCCTCCCATCTGGGTTCTCCGAGGCCACCACAGGCGTGCGGGTTCTGTGGCCAGAGATTCGTCCTGCCTTCTGGGACCTGCTTGATGGCCCCAGGGGCTCTCTCCACACCCCTCTGCTCGGCTCTCTCCCAGGGCCTGCTCTTCGGGCCCTCGTCCCAGGACAGGCCTGCCGCCCTACTCCAGCTTGTCCCAGCTCTCCGCACTCCCTCTCTGCCTTCTCTGAGTGGACACAGTGCGTCCTCCAGCCCGAGGGTCCCCCTCTCTGAGGTGGGCCCAATGTTTCCCTCCCCGGGCGCTCTCTGCCCGCCTCTCCACTGGCACCTGTCCACGCAGCCCGAGCAGCCCCTGCTCCAGGGTGCCCACGGCAGTGCTGGCTCCCCTGCCGTGCCCTCCACTGCACGCCTCTCCACTGGCACCTGTCCACACAGCCCGAGCAGCCCCTGCTCCAGGGTGCCCACGGCAGTGCTGGCTCCCCGGCCGTGCCCTCCACTGGCACCTGTCCACGCGGCCCGAGCAGCCCCTGCTCCAGGCTGCTCACGGCAGTGCTGGCTCCCCGGCCGTGCCCTCCACTGGAACCTGTCCACGCAGCCCGAGCAGCCCCTGCTCCAGGGTGCTCACGGCAGAGCTGGCTCCCCTGCCGTGCTCTCCATTGCCCGCCTCTCCACTGGCACCTGTCCACGCGGCCCGAGCAGCCCCTGCTCCAGGCTGCTCACGGCAGTGCTGGCTCCCCGGCCGTGCCCTCCACTGGAACCTGTCCACGCAGCCCGAGCAGCCCCTGCTCCAGGGTGCTCACGGCAGTGCTGGCCCCCCGCCATGCCCTCCACTGCCCTCCACCTGCCTCTGAGCTGCTGTCCCGGGCTGTCTCTGTGCAGAGCGCCTTCCCAGACAAGACTGTTCTCTGTCCTCGCTAGCGAATAAGAGCAAGGACCTAGAGGGCCCTGGAAGCTCCAGCACACAGTGGGCTTATGACCCGAGAGCCCCACTGTTGAGGACCTTGGGGGGCTATTTGTCAGGGTGCCCCCGGGGTCAGTGTCCTTTGGGCTGGCTGCTCAGTCCCTGAGAGGGACCTTCGGTATCTGCTGTAAAGGTCAACATGCTGAAAGCCCAGCAGGGAGGGCTGGGGCCCCTGACCTGCTGTGTGACGGCTGTGCAGCCCAGGGGCCCTAGGCTCTCTGTCCTGGGCTGTGGGCTGTGGGCGTACCGCCTCTCAGACGGCTGCCCAGGCCTCGTCAGAGCCCCCGCCCGGCCCCTGGGGCCAGGCCCCCGCAGCTGCCGTCCTGGGCTGCCCAGTCTGGTTTCCCCAGCGCTGGCTCAGAACCTCCTTTCTGACACCCGCTGTCCACACACTCTGCAGTGTGGACACTGTCTGGCTGCTGGCTCCTCACGGCCCCCCTGCTCTGCCTCCAGAGGTCTGGACACGGACCCCGTCCGTCGGGAGCCTCAGCACCGGCTGGGCGTCCAGCCCCGAAGACGTGCTCCCAGGCGCATGGACGACCGAGGAACTGACGCGGCCCGGCTGCTGGGGTGGCGGCTCCTCCTCCAGCGCCGACTCAGTGCCTCCCTGCCTGGCGGCCCCGCAGCACCTGCCAGGCAGCACTCACTGTCTGGCCAGGGCCTCAGCGGCCGGCTGTCCTCCCATGACCGGGTCGAGCCGCCGTGAACGAGCACGGGCTGGACACACCCTCGGGCAGTAAAAGAAGGAAGGCCTCGGAATACCTAGACGTTTCTTACTGTCCAGTTTCTGCCGGTTGAGGGGGTTTGTGCCGTAGAGCAGGGTGTGTGCCTCCGAGTGCACCGTCTGCAGCTCCTCCAGGGTGGCCTTCCGTCCGCGGATGCACTGCGGGGACACAACGCGAGGCCACCCTCGTCTCCGTGCGCACAGGTGAGGGAACCTGGACTGCACGTGCGCAGGAGCGGGAAGCACTTGGTTATTGCAGGGCGGGAAGCAAATGTGACCCAGCACAGTGTTTATAAAACATTTTAGAACATTTCAGAGGGTTTACACTTCAATTGTAACTTTGAAAACGTTTAAAGGGTCACCTGGCCCCTAGTGCTCTGACCTCCCCTGTCCCGCAGGTGCCGTGGCTCCGTCACGACCTGTCCCACTGCCAGGCTCTGCAGAGGGGCCTGCCGAGGGCAGCGCCCACAGGAGGAATGCTGGGGAGAGGCCCCCGTCCTGCGAGCCCACAGAAGCCTCACACATCAGTCTTAGGTCTTCGTCTGCCCGTCTGTCTGTATTTTGAGTTAGTTTAGAAATTGTTCAAATCAAGACTCTAGGACCGCTTTCAGATTTCCCCATAAATTAACATATATATTACTATTCCTTAACTGAGCAACATTTACTCAACCTTTTAGCAAAAAGGGGGTTCAACGTTCTAGAGCAGAGTGGCTTTCTGAAGGTCAGAGGGACAGGAGGAGGCCCTGGTGGTGGTGCCCAGGGGACTCTGAGCAGCAGGCCAGCAGCTGCTCTCACCCCAGAGCCTCGGGGTCTGGAGCTGCTCTAGACAGGGCGCCCCGAGATCCTGCAGAGGCGGGGAGAGCAGAGGGCGCCTGCGAGCTGCCCGTCTCTGAAGCCAGGCCCCAGCGTGGAGGGCACGAGCTCCCAGGAGCGTCCTCCCACGCACGTCCCCCAGCACTCGCTGGGCCCGCCTGACATGGCACTCGAGGGGGAGCCAGCCCCAGAGGAGCCCACACCGTCCCCGGGAGCTGGAGGCCCCACAGGAGCCCACGGCCGTCCCCGGGAGCTGGAGGCCCCACAGGAGCCCACGCCGTCCCCGGGAGCTGGAGGCCCCACAGGAGCCCACGCCGTCCCCGGGAGCTGGAGGCCCCACAGGAGCCCACGCCATCCCCGGGAGCTGGAGGCCCCGACTAGGGGACCTGGGAGTGTCTTTAACCTCTCCTACGGGGGCCGACTCCTATACTCGTGTCCAGTGCTGGGCCCTGTGATCTGCCGCCCAGGGAGCCAGCGGGAGGCAGAGGTGAGGGGTAATGACAGGGACCTGGCAGTCCCTTGGACTGAGTGACCACGTATCACCCTGAGCCAGGAGGCAGCCTGAGGCGAACGTCTCACCCACCAAGGGTGCATCCACGTGGGTCCCTAATGCGTGCTGTATAGGGGCCACAGGTGTCAGCCCAGTCTCCTCCCAACCATCCTGCCGACTGGGGTCTGAGCCCATGACCCACAGGCCCGTCACCCTTGGAACCAGAGTCCTATAGGTCTGGGGGCCCCTGCAGCCAACAGCCAGGACAGGTCAGTGTCCCCCATGGTGCCAAAGAAGGTGGGGGAGACGGGTCTTTATCTCCATGTTTTCACATCTCACCCCACCTTGCAAAATTGCTTTTCTGCTGAGAAACTACCACAGAGACTTCTGGCCTCAAGGACCCTCCTGGGGACAAGATGGGGGTAGGAAGCTGGTCACGGGACTTGAAGACGCCCCAGCAGCCCTGAGCAGGAGGAGCAGGGCAGGTTACAGCCACATCTGCTGTGCGGTGCTGCCCCCCAGTGGTGAGCTCCGGCTGGTTGGACGCCGGTGCCACGCTCCACTCCTCACCGGCAGGGGTCACCGTCCTCCCCAGAGGGCTCTCCAGGACAGGCCCCTTGCCCTCCAAGAACCATGTGTCACAAAAGCTCTGGTAAGGACGGGAGACTTGAGCCCCTGAATAGTCAGATAGCTTCTGGAGGAGCAGGTGGACCTGTGCAGGGAAGTGGGGGGACCCGGATGGGGACTCAAGCAGGGTTCTGGATGGGCTGGCTCTCCACGACGTCCCTGCCCCGGCTGTGACACACGGCGCCAGCTCTCAGAGTCACTGCAGAGCCGTGTGGCCCTTAGTGTTGCGGGGACTCCCAATGTGTGTGGGGGAACGCAGCAGGTCCCACTGAATGGGTGCTGCCAGTGCCCTCCACAAAGGACGCCAAGGGGTCCCGAGTTGGGGGCCTTCCTCGTGCACACTGGCAGGGCCTCCTGAGAGCTCACCACCCCCAGAGGACAGTGCTGCAGGGCAGGGCAGGGGCTGGCTCCTGCTGGAAGTGCTCTTCCCCCGTAAGGACACAAACTTCCTTCAATCAGCACAGGGCCGTCCTGTCCTCACGGCCCGGGGCCCACTGCCGCCACCCGAGGGCTGGAATCCCGCTGAAGGCGAGGAGGTGGGGACCCCTGTGACTGAGAGCAGCCTGGCCTCCATCCCTTATCCTCAGCAGTGAGGACCAAGGACCAGCAGAACCCGCTCCCTGCACTCAGAGGGCGGGGAGTGCTGTGCTCGTGAACCCAATGCTGACCAGGCTAGAACCTGCTCCGCACACTACCCGCTGCCCTGTGCGAACTGGATTTGGAGGGGTACCCCAAACATGACACTCTCCGCATCCTGGGAGAAGCTTCCAGAATATTCGAGAGAGAGAACACTGAAGGAAAGGCCCCAGGCTCCCTCCCCTGTGGACCTCCCCTCCTGCCTGCAGCCGAGCCTGAAGGTGTGCACCTGTGCTGCCTGCTGGGCAGCTCCGCCTGGACTGGCTCCTCCAGGAAGGACCAGAAGGAAGAGGGCAGCCATGGGGTCCAGCAAGAGTGTGCTGGGAGCAGCGTGCCAGCGGGTGTGGGACAGAGGGGCCCTCGTCCAGGGAGGAGCACAGCCCCAGGCACCTTCCAGTCCCCAGGGACTGGACACGCTCACTGCCAGTCCCCATCGTGGAAATGGGCACAGGCGCCTGCACTGCCCGGCACCGCCCTGCACTGGGCCCGGTCCCTGCGGGCGGTGGCCCTCCCCAAGCCCGGGGCCCCGCGCACCTCGCATTTGCCTCGGAGGCCGGTCTCCTGCAGCCGGGACCAGATGCTCTGGATCCTGCCGGCGTGCTCGGGGTGGCTGTTGCTGTTCCCGCAGGCGCACTGGTGCTTCAGCATCAGCGTGTCGTAGACCAGGCCTGCAGCGGGCACACTCGCGGTCAGAGCAGCGGGGGGCCCTGCCACAGGCCCAGCAGCCTGGAGGGCACACACTGCCACTCCCCGGAGGGGACAGAGGCTCGCAGCGCAGCCTGCCCTGCAGGACAGTCCCCAGGAGAGCCGGTTTCCCGGAACCCTCAGCTGCAGCTCAGAGAAACGAGCGCCGAGGCCGGGCTGAGCAGGTGGCCTGGGCGGCGGCTTTGGCGCACACCAGCCCAGCGGTCGAGCCAACAGCACTGGCAGGGGCAGCGCCCAGATTGGCCTGCGGGGTGGGAGCAGGCAAAGGAGACAAGAGGGAGGCCCACGCTGAGGGCTCAGCTCTGGGACTGCATGCCGGTGGCATTCGTGTTGCAGAGGACCACGGTGACATCCAGAAATAAGATTCTGGTCCCCAAATCCAGTGTGCCCGCCAGAGACCACCCTCTGGAGCAGCAGTCTGAGTGGACTGAGGAGGGTCTGAGGCTTCCGGGGTTTAGTGGGGAGACAGGCCGGGTCTCTGCTCTGAGCTGTGCTAGGGGCTCACCCGGCCAGTGGCCAGGGCTTCGTCCTGTCAGGAAGGGCCAGCTGCTGACTATGTGCGCCTGTGTCCTCTCTGGTTCCCTTTCTGAGAAGCAACAATTTAATTTCTGAATTAAATTTTCCTCTGAGTGTGAACAATACCCTTCTAAGAGCAAAGAAAACTAAGTTTTATTTACCCACAACTTTGAAAGAAAAATAACATTTTACAAGAACAATTTGAAGGATGGAACCATTCTGTATTTACATAATTTTTTCTCAACCACAGAAAGAAATGTTGGGTGTAAACTGTCCAGAGGGATCCTGCCTGCCCTCCCATCCCAGGCTGGGGGTGGCCGGGGCAGCTGCACACTCATGAGCCTGGTGGACTCCTGGCTCGACCACCCGCACTCCTGACTTGTGGTGTGGAGCCTGGTAGGCAGAGACCAAGACTCCTGGGAGCAGGTATGTCCCAGCTGTGGCGTGGCGTGGAGGTGGAAGGGGGCAGCGCAGGGCAGCACAGATAGAATCACGACCACTGGCAACAAGAAGGACCACCCAGGGTAAAAGGCAAGGGCCAGGGGCTGGCTGAGCCACGTCACACGCTGTGTGCCTGCAGCGTGCAGATGACACCAAGCAGCTACCTGGGCCTCGGGGTCAAGGCCCTGAGTGTACGCTCAGTTCAAGGAGGGAGCAGACCAGGAAGGGCAGGTCCACTACCCCCGCCACTGGCCGGAGGGGCAGCCACCAGCCCGCAGGGGCACACTAGCCCGGGGACAGACTGTTCTCTGCAAGCCGCTGATTGGGAAGGGAAAGGGGGCTTCTGTGCCCAAGAGACCCCGCAGATCCAGACGGGAGGGTGGGGGAAGGGAGCCGCAGAGAGCCACCTGTCTCGTCCCCTCCACCCGGCGTAGCTGGTGGGTCAGGTGCAAGGTCGCCCGGACCCCCAGCCTGGAAGGGGCCTGCAGCCCCAGTGTACCTCCCGGGGTTTGTCAGAAGCCTGTGGCCCATCCCCGCCCGCGCCCAGGGCCCCGCCCACGTTACCTGTGGTAAACCGCGGTTTGCTCGGGGGCTCCTGCACAGACATGGGGAAGGTGGCGGAGGCCGGGGAGGACTGGGCCCGGGACAGAGGCCGGTGGCCACCGAAGGACACGGGGAGGCCGGCAGCCTCCATGGAGGCCTGGTAGCTCCTCAGCTGGTGGATGCGCTGCTGCTCCAGCAGGAGGGCCTGCTGTGGGAGACAGGGGGCTGCTGCTTCAAGGGGCCCCGTCCTCGCGGGGAAGCGGGTCCTCTCCTCACACGTGGCCCGCCCTGCACTCGCCCTCCTCGCAGGGAAGCGGGTCCTCTCCTCACACGCGGCCCGCCCTGCACTCGCCCTCCTCGCAGGGAAGCGGGTCCTCTCCTCACACGCGGCCCGCCCTGCACTCGCCCTCCTCGCAGGGAAGCGGGTCCTCTCCTCACACGCGGCCCGCCCTGCACTCGCCCTCCTCGCAGGGGGTGGGTCCTCTCCTCACATGCGGCCCGCCCTGCACTCGCCCTCCCCGCCCGGGCTCTCACCCACGCTGTGCCCGGGGACTGGGGACAGCCAGCAGGTGCCCCGGCAGCCCTCCTGGTCGAGTCCGGCGCTGTCTCGGTTCTGACCCAGAGTAGTGGGTTTGCATGCCGGAAACCTGAGCAGAAAGCCTGGCTTCCTACCGCAGAGAACTGCAGACACCACTGTACACACCTGCCCTCCCCCCCCAGCCCTCAGGGCCCCACGCCCGCCCCCAGGACAGGACGGTGCTGACGGCCGGGCCCTGCCCCTGGCCCGACGCGCTGGGAGGGTGTGCACCACCTCTAGGAGGGGCAGCTGCGGACAGTCCCAGGACTCTGTGAGCCACCTTTCAGCAACGTAACCAGAGGAGGAAGGGGTGAGCGAAACAGACACTTCCATGGGAAGCTGTTCTCACTGAAACCGTGTTTCCAAGTGAAGAGTGGCCCCGGAGAGGCCAGACACCCTACCAGGCCCCACGGCCCAGCGGACGGCAGCTCTGGGAGGGCAGGGACAGGGAAATCGCTCCAGTCCCTCCTGCAAGTCCACCGGGTTAACCTGCCGCCCCGTCCCCTCAGCGCGGCGAGCCAGATGCACGCGGGGGACTTGGGAGGGGCCGGTGGCAGAGGGGCTCAGAGCCAGGGTCACACAGCCAGGCCCCAAGGCAGACCGACCACAGCGGGACGCTCTAGACAGGCCAAGGTGCACACTCCAGGGGAGGCAGAGTCCAGCCAGAGGAGCAAGGGGACGGGGACTCTGCGGCTAGCCCAGCCCTGCCGAGGAACTGCTGACCCCCAGGGCTGCCGGGAGGAAGGAAGGAATGGCTGCACGTCCTACTTCACAGGCCAAGCTGCTGGAGCCGAGGACACTGAGTCACGCCTTAGTTTTCATGAACAAATCGTGTCGTCTTGGAAGGTCTGCCTTCCCAGCCCCCACAGGAGAGGAGGCGCACAGCAGGCCAAGGGGCAGAGAGCCCAGAGACGCTGGGGGCCTCGGCAGGAGGCTCCCCCGACCCCTCACCTACACCCAGCCGGCCCCCTTCCTCATACACAGCCGCACAAGCTCTCAGACACGCTGCCTCTGCTCACACCGCAAACTGCTCCTTCCCCTGGAGAAAACCTCTGCTAATTATCTCCAAAGAACATGGAACGTGTGTTCCCAACAACCATCCCAGACCTGGAGTATAAAGCTACTCTTCCTGCCCAAATGCTGGTGGCTTCTTCTCCTGAAGGACACTGGCCCTGCCAACTTGCCCAAGTGCTTCCCAGCCTCACGTCCGCACGCCAACACCACCGAGTTCCGGTGAGTCAGACCTCGCCCCTGTCACCCCAGGCCCCTCCACCACCGGGACGAAGCCCATGGGGCTGGGAGCCAGGCCGCCTCTGGCTGAAACCTCTGTTCTCAGAGCACCTGTCCCACCGCACTCTGCAGAGCAGGGGTCAGTGCCCCTGGTGCTGAGGACGTGGCCCCCGAGAAGACCCCACACCTGAGCAGCGCACAGCAGCTGCTGTGAGGCCCAGACCACCAGACACCCAGGAAGGCTGGGGGTGGCGGAGTCTTTCCAGGTGCTGTGGGGGAGGCAGGAGCGCGGCGGGCACACACCTGGGCCGTCCGAGCCAAGCGGTGCCCGGCAGGGTGGCCAACACGACACCAAGTGAGAAGGGAGGTGGCCAGGGGCCCGCAGCCCGGACACGATCAGACCCCACTCTGTGGAGCACTGGCCCGTCCTGCTCCCAGGGAGCGAGCATCCTCTAGGGTGGCAGCTGGGCCTGTGACAGGAGGTTCCAGCTCACTGGCCGGCCGACCCAGTGCTGTGCTGACCGGGCAGCTCGACTTCTCACTGTGAGTTAGCAACTCGCTCACCGGTTTGCCCATCAGTCCCCCACAGTGCTGTCACTGCCCAGGAGCCTTGCTGGCTCTGTGTGCCCAGGGGACACTGCTTTTCAGGATCTGCAAGGCTGGTCACTGCTGCCTCCTCGGCCTCCACAGGTCCTGCCCACTTCTTTGACCAGTGAGAACCCCCCCCCCCCCAGTGACTGCACTGCCCGCCCCCACTGGGCTCACACTCAGCAGAGCCCGCAGTCTGGACAGAAAGTCCCCGGGGCTGGGAAGCAGCTGGGGACACCCCACAGTGGACAATAGCCGGCACGCTGCGACAGCTCAGGGAGAGAGCCGGGGAGCCTCGGGCACTGCGCCCACAGCACCAGGAGTCGGGGACGACCGGGCAGCGGGCGTGGGAGGAAGAGGCCCCCATCTCCACCACCCCCGGGCATGGGGCCCCTGTCTGGGGCGGGCCGGCCTCCTGCCCACCTGTCTGAAGAGCAGCTCCTGCTCCGTGGGCTGGCGCTGGCCTGGCTCCGCCTCCCGCGGGGGCTCCGGCTCCTCGTCTTCGCTTTCCAGGGGCTCCTGCTTCACCTGCACGGCGGGCAGCTCCTGGGCCTCCTTCTGCCCCAGGAGCCGGTCCAGGCCGGGCTCCTCCAGCAGGGCCTGGTGCTCACGGAGCTCCTCCTCCGTCTCCTCGGGGTGGCTCTCGGGCTGCCGGGCCGGCTCACTGGGCTTGGGGAGCATCTGCGGAGGCGAGGGGTGAAGTCAGCGCAACCCAGGGCGACCCAGGTCACTGCACGGGAAATGCCCGTCACCAGGCCTGCGGCTCGGAAACAAAGGGATGAAGAACTCGGTGGGGAGAGGTGTGACCACACCCTGAGCCCAGGCCAGCAGGCACTGGCCAGTCACGTGGCCCCGCCTGGGTGCTGGGCTGTCCGCGGTGCTGAGATGGACCGCCGAGGCCGCAGCGGGGGAAGGACACAGACCTGCACCTGTGCTGAGCAGGGGAGCGGCAGTGACAGTCGGTGGTGAGTCAGCCCAGCTCTGCGCCTGGGTGCCGAGGGGAGAGGCCACGCCCCAGCCCTCCTCCAGGACCCCCACGCGGGGGGACAGTGCGCCCTCCCTGCCCTCAGCCCAGGGACTCGTCATCGTCTGAGAAGTCCCTTCCATGTCCTTCCTGACGGGACAAGGCCCCACCCTGAGAGGGCACGGGGTCGGATGCCCACATCTGCTCCTCCTTGGCTTCTGTGCTAGTGGACCAGGCCCGGGACGCCTGAGAGCTCAGTGCCCTGGCACGGGACTCGGAGGGCTCCAGTGCCATGAGCTCTGTGCCGATGCTGCAGGTCGAGTGGGCGACCAGTGCGGGACCTACTCTCCCCCTGCAGCTTCCCTCTCCAGGGGCCGAGGTCGAGGTCCTGCCCCTGCCCCTGCCCTGTGCCCACAGGACTGGCAGGCAGGCAGCAGGGGCTGCAGCCCTGGCAGGCGGTTGGGTGCATGGCGGCGCTGGGCTGTCAGCAGGAAGGAGGGGGAGCCGGGAGCCGGTGAGGGCCCAGCAGCCACCCTGCCGGAAAAGGAGCGCGGACAGGGAGCACAGAGCAACTCGCTCGTGTGGACGTCTAGTGCTCCCCCTGCTGCCACCGCAGCTTCCTCGGGACAGGAGGGCATCCCAGCTGAGCCCCCTGGCCCCTCGTGGGGAGCTGGGACGCTGGGGCTTCCACCAGGGCCTGCTTCTGGCAGAGGGCACCGCAGGCCTGGAATGTGCAGATCCCACTGTCCCGAGCAGCTCTGGGCAGGACACCTGAGCTGCGGCCGGCTCGCTGGGGCTCGCCTCGTATGCCCAGACAGAGAGAGGCTCCTGAACACGGCCTCAGGACACAGGGCGCCTGGGAGGGGTGTCAGCAGGGGCCTCACATCAGCAGCCTCCCTGCGGTGCGGGCACTGTCAGGGGCCTCGGCTCTGTGGTGACAGTGACGCGGGTGCCTGTGCAGCCAGCCTCAGTGGGCCGGGCCTGTCCCTCCCCACCACCACACGAAGCTCTGCTTCCCAGCGGCCACAGGCGAAAGTGCTGGTGGAAACACTGGACAAACGAGCCAGCTCTGTCTCCTTGTGGCCTCTGACCCTCAAGAGTCGCCGTTCACCTTATGCAGAAACAACACGTTTTTCTGGAACCCAGACTCGAGCTCAGGGCAGACAATGGTCGTAGGGGCCTGGCTGTGCTCACAATTAGACCACACGTGTAACTGAGTCCTAGCTCTCGTGTTCAGAGCCGGGGAGGTCAGGGGGGAGGAAACGCGTCCAACCCCCAGGTCTCCAGGACCCGGCCTCGCACGGCGTTCAGGAACCGCAGACGGAGCTGTGGTCACAGCGAAGCCGGCGTCAGCGGTCCAGGTGCCTCTGTCATCTCTTCTAACAGACACTGCTCACCTCAGGCAGACGGACCGCACCCGTGGCCGGGACCAGACGCTCCCCGTCACACTGCACGGGCTCGGAGCTCACAGCCCCACACCCTCTGACGGCAAGTGTTCTCCAGAAAGCCCCTCACCCACCGAGCCTTTACTAAAGGTGACGGCACGCAGGCTCTGGTCACCTGCTCAAGCGTGAGGCTGACACCGCGGAGGGGGTGGGGACTGCCCGGTGGACACAGCGGTGCCGGGCCACCTTTCCTCCCCGCAGGCCATCGGCTGGGGCTGCTGCATTGCTGTGGTCCTTAGGGGAGCAGCAGTGGCCCGTCCGGCCGCTGGGCGTGCAGCAACGGGAAAGGACCAACCTCCCTCCAAGGGTGACGCTGATGGAGCAGCGCCCGCTAAGGCTGAGTGTCAGCGTATCTCCAGCAGCAGAGGGTGCAGGGCCGCCCCTGGGAGCCCTGCCAGGACCTGGGCTCTGGGGCCCTCGGGTAACGAACTAGCACAGGAACAGCTGCTCCGAGACAAAGGGTAGAGGCTTCGGGGCCAGGTGACACCTGCACAAGCTCGGCTCCCGGAGTGCCTGGGAGGACGGGTGGGAACCTCGCAATCACTTGTCACTCCCACTGCCCGTCATGTACCAGAACCAGAGAGGTGACCCAGCTTCCCGATCGCTCTGCTCAGGAACACAGCAGCTGTGAGCAGGTGTTTCCCACCTCAGAGCGCCCAGCCCGGCCCTCAGACAGCGACTTGACAGAAGCAAGAGCTGAGCTGGCGTCAGGGGACGTCTGGGGGCAGCAACACGGGAGCACACGGACACGCAGAGCCCACCCCCCGCGGTGAGAAGTCCCTGTCCTGTGCCATCCGGCGGTGCTCAGGGCTCTGTGCTGTCCGGCTGGGAGTGCGGGTCAGGCGCCCCTCCACAAGCTCCATCCCGTGTGGAGGGGAGCACGTGAGCCCTGTCCCCTCAGCCCTTCACGCCCAGGGAGGCAGGCAGAGGACTGATGGCTGGGGCCCCCCGGAAAAGGAGGGGCAATGGGATGAGGGGCAATGGGACGACCTCTCCCAGGAAGAGACACTGAACATTCAGCCTGCTCATCTCTGAATCTGCCAGTGCCCCCACTCTGTCCACAAGCCACCACAACTGCCTTCTGCCACCCCTTCCTCCTCCTTCCTAACAGCCCCACTGAGCTGCGGCCCCACAGACAGAGCGCGCGGCCCGGCTGTGCCCCTCACCAGCCGTCCAGACGACGACCGGGGGGCAGGCATCGCCGCCCTGACTCACATCTCCATCGTTCCAAGAAGGAGCAGCACCCCACGGGCAGTCGTCCCCACCCTGCCTGACTCCTGGTGACCGTCGTCCTGCCTGCCTGTCCCGGGCACATCGTCCACATGGAACGGCACCCACGCAGGCTTTCCCGCCGGCCTCTTTCCCTCAGTCCCAGGCTTCCAGGACGCGTCCTGGCTGCAGCGAGTGTTGGGGCTGAGGGATGCTCCACGGCCCAGTGGCGCCTGCTCCGCCTGACGGTCACTGGGCTGTGCACGCTGTTGCTGTGCGAGTCCCTGTGGGGACTTCCTGGGGCGCAGGCCTGGCGTGGAGCTGCACCGCGTCTGACCCCTGAGGAAACGCTGAGGCTCATGCCGTTCCCTAACGTTAAGATGCCCTACTTCAACACTGGCACCGGACAGGGGGAGCCGGCATCACTGCTCTCCTGCTTGACTCACGAGCGGAGCAACATGCCCTCCCTACCACGCCCTGCTGACCGCGCCCGCTGCGCCCCGGGGGCCCCGCAGGTGCACCAGCTTCTGGGGCCTGGCCTGGGCGTGAGCACCCGCATGGCGTGACTCCAGTGGGCACGCATGGCGCAGTGTCAAGTCACTTGGAAATGTGCTTTTGGGGACTCCAAACCAATGTAAAGTTGGGGACTTTGTGTTGCAAGTTTGCTTAAAAAAAAAAACAAATATGCTGAAGGGACTCAAGAAAAAGTGCCGACCAAGAGAGCTCACCCACATGATGCTGACGAGGGACGCAGGGCACAGCCCGTGCCAGCTGCCCCCCTCGCGGGGACGGGGCGCTCTGAGTGCCCGCTGCACACAAGCCCCCAGGCCTGCCGTGCGGGGGCAGGCTGAGCCCACTGCGTCCCCGCCAGCCCCGGGCCGCCAGGCAGCAGAGGAGCGCCCGGCGGTCTGGGCGCGGGCGCAGACCCACCTTGCTCATGTGCAGCTGCTGCTGCTGGAACTGCTGCTTGTGCTTCTCCAGGAACTGCTGGTGCTGCTGCTGCACGACCAGGTGCTGCAAGGCCTGCGCGCTCTGGGGCAGCGGGGCCGACTGCGTGCGCCCCAGCGGGCGGTGCTGCCGCAGCTTGTGGATGGAGGGGGAGACCCGGTCTGCGCCAACCAGAGACTGCGCGTGCAGGGGCAGCGCGCCCAGGCCTGAAAGATACCAGTCTGAAGATAACATGAAGGAAAACAGCAGAGGGGAAGAGGGAGGAGAGAGGAGAGAGGGCTGTTGAGTGACTGCTGGAGACTCTGAGAGCTGCAACCTCCAGCCCAGGTGACTCCTCCCGGGAGCCCGCCCGGTGAGACCAGGAGCCCCGGGCTGCCCCGTGGGAGCTGCTGACACCCAAGCTTGGTTTGACAGGCCGCAGAGCAGCTCATGTGCCGACAGGGGCCCCAGGCCAGCACGACCGCCCTGCTAGGGCCCAGGCCCTTGCGAGCTTTCGATCTGCACAGCGCTATGGCGACGCTGCGGGGCCTCCAGGTGCCCAGAGGACACAGGCAGCTCTTTCCTCGAGGCCACAGAGACTGAGCGTGAGGTCAACAGTCCTCGGGTCAAGCTGTTCAAGCGTCTCTTGTTAAAGCACTGATTACATGCACAGAGAGGACAGTCACACAAACTCTCTTTCCACATATCCTGGGGAGCCGCTGGCTGCACAGGAGGAACCTGCCCCGCCCTGCCCCGCCCTGCCCTGGGCTGAGGGCTGACCTCTGAGGCTGCGCTGACTGGGGGTGGTTTTGCTTTATCTGCATTTGGACCTCAGTTTAAACTGAACCTCTTCCTGAACCTGGGAAGCTGAACAGTTTCCTTCTGCAGGCTTCTCACCCATCTGGTTTCTCCTGCAAACCACTGCTCCAGGGCTCTGCGGGCACGAGGGTCTGACAAACCCCTTTCCCTGCTGCCTGGGCAAGGCCCCTGGCAGTGAGGTAAATAAACACTAAGTGCTCTGACCACGAGAAAGCAACAATAAACCGAGCACACCTGCTCTCAGCGGCCCTGCGAATGACCAGATGGTGACAACGACCCCCCGGCCCCTGCACCTGCTCCTCTGGCCTTCCTGCCCCGTTCACCCGCCGAGCTCCAGCTCAGGTCTCAGCCGCGATGCCACTCCTCCGCGGAGCCTCCCTGCACCTCGCCTGCCCCAGCACCCAGCCTCCGGCCAACGCCCAACTGCTGTCGGACACACTGACCTCGACACCCTACTCTCGGGCTGCGTGAGCACTGTGCCCGCCTGGCAGCCGGGCCACGCGGAACCCACGTTCTGTGTGCCACTGCAGAGACAGCACAGGGCTCTGCACACACGCCCTCCTCCCGGAACCAGCCCTGACCCCCCACACTGCCGGCCGGCTGCTCAGACCCAGCCCAGGAGTGTCAGGGCTCCATTCTGTCCACGGGTAAGGACACTGTGCGTGGAGCGCCTCACTGGGGCAGCTGGGAATCAAAAGCATATGAGCCACACAGAGGCTGGGCACCACGGGGCCTGCGGTGAAGGGGACGTGGTGTCCAAGACCCTGCACCTCGCCTGCCCTCTGATCCGACCAGCCAGTAAGCCAGTCGTCCCAGAGGGACCTGTTTGCAGAGCACCTGTGAATAGAGCCAGTCTAGCCTGGTTACTCTGTCCGTCTGTCCACCAAGGGTACCAGCAAGGAGGTGGGTAAGGAGACCTGCAGTGACCCTTCCTCAGAGACTGACTCAACAGGCTCGACCCCAGAGGTGCTGCCGGGTCCCCGGCTCCGCAGTGCAGACTGTGGGGTGCTGGCAGGGCGGGGCCGGGGACCCAGGAGGGAGGGGCGGGGGACAGATGAGCACCCGCAGAAGCCGACACAGAAGGAGCTGCAGCAGAGTGGGCAGCGCACACAGACGCAGAGGATGGGGGGGGTCGGCTCTGGAAAAAGGGTGGTGGCCCCAGAACCACCCTCAGGGGCTGGTTGTCGAGGAGAAAACGGACCCCTGGTGAGCTGCACGTGGGGGAGGGCCAGGAGCCTGGAGAACAGCCGTGTCCACGCGGAGCACCGCCCTGAGTTCGCTGCTCCGCACCAGCCCCACGTGAATACTCGCTAGGTCCTGCCTGACGGAGTCTGTTTCTAACTTTCAGCATCAACGCTGACGGCCACCCACAGCCGGTGCTCCTGCACTGACCAGCACTGTGCTGGACAACGGGGTGTTCCCAGGACCGGGAGGGCACCCTCGTGGCAGGCCGAGGCAGGGCGGAGAGGCGGGAAAGCCGCTACGGGTGTTGTCCAGCTGGGCCGGGGGTCCTGGAAGGGTGCGTCCCCGAGCCCAGGGCGGCCAATGCGCTAAGGAACCAAGTGCTCGAGGGACACACACAGCAGACAGGAGAGGGACACGCACAGCAGACAGGAGAGGGACACGCACAGCAGACAGGAGAGGGACACGCACAGCAGACAGGAAACTACAGCAAACCCCAGACAGACTCGCCCCTCGGGGCCGCCACCCCCCAGGGAAGTCGAGGTCAGGACCAGGTGTAGGGACGCCGCTCTGGGTTGTCGCTGACTCTTCCCCTGAACAGACGCCGCTGAGGCCGGCGCCCTGGTGTGGGAGGCTGCCCACGGCCTGGCACCCTTCAGTGACACCACACACCAGCGAGGCCACACGAGTTCCGCCATACATGCCCGTTTCCTCCTAACACAGCCCCTCTAGACGGGCCCGCCTCTACACTGCTGGAAACGCTGCCTCCGAGCCACGTGCTCAGCCACCTCAGACAGAGAGGCACACCGTGGAGCCCCGCCCCCATCAAACAAGGACAGGCCACGCGGCTGCCCCGGGCTGCTCTGTGCGTGGGCTGGCCCGGTGCGCTCACCTGTGACGAGCGGCGTCTGCGCGGGCGGCTGCTCCAGCAGGACCATGTGCTGCAGCAGAGGGTTGTGGGCGGCCCCGCCGTCCCGCTCCAGGGGCGCCGTGCTCAGGTAGGGCGTGAGGTGGGTGCCGGGGAAGAGGGAGAGCCGCTGCTGCAGGGCCGGGAGCGCCAGCCTCTCGGCATCCTGCTGGCCCGCTGCCCCCTGGGGAGGGACAACCGGCGACGTCCAGGCTGTGTGCCCAACATGGCCGCCCACGCCACACGGACCCCTGGAGACCTACTTACAGCGGAAGGGCCGGTGGCAGGGAGGCCCAGCGTGATGTTGGGCAAGGATGGCGACGTGTAGAGGGGGAGTGGAGCCACAGAGCCTTCTCGAGTCACCAGTCTGTGCGCCAAGCTGGTCTGCGGACAGAACACAGGAGCCTGCTCTGGTCACATGTGGACAGTTACAGCAAGGGAAGGGACCACAGAGAACACTTCCGGGCACACCGCGCCAAGTGTTGAGACAGCGTAGTACAGAGACCCACTGATAGGCACATAGGTGAGTGTAACATTATAAAGCAGGTGATAAGCACTGAATCCTGGATTCATGATCCATCAAAGTCTAGTTTTAATTCAAACAGCTTATTCATGGTCTAACTACAGGAAGAAAATCTAGGATAATGTATCTTAAAATATCTTCCTAAAGTTGAAAATATTTTTCCAAACATAACATCAGAGGCAGAAACCAGAGGGAAACATGAAAAAAAGCAAAGTGGTGCCAATATTAGCAAAGCGCAGGATGGACAAAGGTTAATGTATAAAGAGCTTGCAAGTCAAACAAGTTATAGCTGGAAGCTTGTGTACATGTGGGGACACTGGGAGGTCGGGAAAGCTGTGGCCACCTGGACCCCCGTTTACACGTGTTAGATTAGAACAGGTTACGGAGTCCTGCACTTCCTAAAAGCAGACGAGCTTCTTAAGGGACGGCAGGAGTGAAGGGCAGACAGAAGGGGGTGTGGCAGCACTTCCCGGGGGCTGAAGTTCCCAGACATCTACATCTTTCTGCTTCTAGAATAAACATTCTTTGATGTAAAAGACTTTTATTCACCAGCACACTCCTGGCTCAGCAGGCATGGAGAACATGGTCAGCAACGACAAGGGGACATGCCTTGAGGCTGACCGGCGTCTGCGGGGGTGGAGGGCTGAGGAACCCTCCCCCCAGGGGACGAGGCGCTCAAGGATAGAACCACGTCACCCCCAGGGGAGCCTCTGGGCTGAAATCTGTCACACGTCACTGCGGACAGGGGGCCGCGTCTCAGGCCCGTGTGTGGACAGCCTGCTGGCCGATGCCCGCATGTCCATGGGGGCAGGGCCTGGAACCACGCCCTGCACACTTTGTTCTCATGCTCAAGGCGGACAGGACAGATGGGGAGGCTGCCCTCACCGGGAGCGACCGCCGTCTGCGCTGCCCGCTCACTCAGGTGGCGACTGGCTTTGCGTGACGCACGGTCAGCCGTGCGAACGTGTTTCCTGGACCAGACAATTCTGACCCAAGTAAAAGCAATACCAACAAGTCCCATCTGAGGGGACACGATGAGACGCCGGAAACCCAGCCGCTCCGCCTGCGGCTCTCCGGACACGGCGGGCAGACCCGCGGGCCCGACTCCCCCGGACACGGCGGGCAGACTCACGTGCCTGACTCACCTGCAGATGTGAAGCCACCTCTGAGAATCACTTGGTAGATCAACCTGCCTCATTTTTGGTGTCAGTGTCTCTATCAGCTTCCTGGTTCACAAAGTCCAGGGCCGGACAGTGCCTGTGGCAACACCCTCATCACAGGCACACCTGGGCTTTGCCCGAGGAGGAGCCACCGTCAGTGGCTCGGGGAGCCCTGGCCACCCATGTGTAGGGAACCGAGTGCGGTGAGGCTGCACCCCACACGTCCTGGGCATCCGTGCCGCCCTCCTGCACCAAAGCCCACACGGCCTCTCAACTGGGAAGCACAGGGCACTAAGGGCACTGTCCATCCTAAGAGAGGACACTGTGTACCATCAACCATCACACTTCCCAGGATTACCCTGATTACAATGAGCCCAGAGGCAGAAGAGGGGCTGACCCTTACACTCCGTGAACTCTCTTACACCTGCTAGTAACTGGCAATAGCTTAATTTACATTAACAAGTGACTTGGAGAAATGAACAAGTGATTCCAGCTGGACCCATGCAGTGCCACCCGAAGACGGCACCCCTAAAACACGAAGCTGTGGGTACACACCTGCCTGCCTTACTAACAACCGGATCCAGAGCCACTGCCACCACACAGGACAAGCACTGACATCACACCCCAGAAGCAACTTCTAGGCTAAACTCAGCCCTTTCAGGCTGATCTGACCTATGACCTCAGCATGCCCAGGAGGACTGTCAGTCAGGACTTCCAAAAACCTAAGGGAGCACTTCAGCGGGTGAGCCGGGAAGAAGAGGCCGTAGAGAAACAGCTGCATGGCGGGGAAGGATGCAGCTGCATGGCGGGGAAGGATGCAGGGAGAAGAGAGGTGAAGTGAACTGAGTAGCGATCTTAGTTTCCACAAGTCTGCTCGTCCCTAGTGTCCAGAGAGCTGTCAGCCTTCGGAAGGGTGGGATTCACCCCAGCTCAAGGAGGAACACCAACAGCTCCACTGAGTGGAGGCAGGAGAGCCGCTCCCTGGGGAGGGCCGTCTGGGCGGGGCAGAGGGCACCCTGGCTCAGCCCGGCAGGCTGCCTGCTCCAGGATGGACCCTCTGGCTCGCTCCCAGCCAGCAAGGGAGCTGGGCGCAAGCGGGCCCTCGGCCGGCCCGGTCCTGAGCTGCCCAGGGCTGGAGCGGGGAGGGCTCCAAACACTGGGGACACACAGAGGGAGAGGAACTCAGAGAGAAGGTCCGGGACCTACTGCCAGCAAGTCGAGTGACTCGGGTTGAGTCAAGGGCCCCACAGGACCTGCACCAGCCCGGGAGCCCCTGAAGGAAGAGGCCACTGCCTCCTCTCCTTTCCTGAGGCACCCCCTCCACTCACCCCTGCTTCTAGTGTTCCCTCTACGTGACCCTGAGACCTCTCTGTACCCACGTCCCCCTCGGCCCACAGCACTCGGGGCCTGGCAGGCAGACGCTGACGCCTGCGGTCTGGGGTCTGGGGCTCCTGCGATGCTCGACACCTAGCCACCTGACAGCATGACGTGGTGCTCCTTGGCAGGAACACAGGGCTTGCTGGGCAACGTTGTAACTGGCGTGGTTCTCAACACATCACAGATACTTCAGTCCTCCCTCGGCAAGGACCCCGGAGCCCTGCGGCACGGGGCTGAACTGCCACCGCCCTCGGCACACGCTCTGTCTGGTGGGGGGACCGAGCACACTCGGAGAGCAGAGGCCAGAGCAGGTGCAGGGCTGTCCCTGTGACCCTGCCATGTTGAAGGGAGGCAGAGGGACAGGTGGACAGTCAAGTCCACACAGCCCTGTGTAGGGGGCCTTGCTTCTCTGTGTCCCTGACCACGACCCGGAAGGTCACGACTGAAGGGCAACCATGAGCCCTAGTCACCTTAGCAAATCAGCTCTCTGAACTGCTCTGGGCCGGGGTCACAGACAGGGGACACTGACCTCGGCCGGGATGCTGGGGACAGCCGGTGCGATCCCATTCTCCGTGCTGAGGCTCCCGGAGCTGTTGTTGGGCGAGCTGGGCGCAGAGCCCGGGGCGCTGCTGCAGGCTGAGTCTGCGGGTAGAGAGGGGTGTCAGGGCACTGAGGCAGTGCTGCGAGGACTCTGCGTGCCGGGCCACGGGGAGAGGACATGGCCACGTCCCAGGCAGCACCGGGCAGCCCGCTCCCAGGTTTCAGCTTGGACGACATTCGGTTCCAGGGATGCCACAGCTGACGCTGCCGAGCTGTGCACGTTGTCAACTTCGTCCTCTTTTGAATTAAAAGAATCTTGAACAACAGCAAGACGAACCCCTGGACACACACTAGTGCTCTAACAACAGAAGGCCAGCAGACACAGGAGCCCAGTGACGCAGAGCAGGGAAAGGCCGTGTGGTCGCCAGGGAAGCTGCCCACCGTCACTGCCCTTGGGCCCAGCTCTCCTCTGGGCCTCCTCAGTGTCCGTCAGGTGCCGGGCAGCGGCTCTGCTCTCGCAGGGACGGCCCGTCTCCTGAGTTAGATCGGAAGCACCCGGGCGGTGAGGACCTGCATCACTGTGCTCAGCCGGGTCCTGACGCACTGCGTCACCAAAAAGTCACAGCTGACAACATGGGCTAGCTCCACTGCTCACAAAGAAGCCTGGCTTAATTCCATCCAGGGCTCGCCTGTCCCTTAGAGCCCTCGGGCAAGGTCTGTGCAGAGGAAACCAGGCTGTGTCACGGGCAGACATGTAATTTAACACATAGGATACCCCCCACAGGTGAGATCTAGAGGGCTTCAGACGACACTTCTTCATCTACTCACACGAGGCCTCTCTACCTTAGAATGACCAGAGGATCCTACGCTGAAGAAGAAAGACCACGATAAAAAGGGGGTCCTCAGCCTTGTCTACACTCGTCCACACACAGAGGCAGCTGAGGAGCAGCAGGGGCAGCGGGGAGGGTGCTGGGCCCGAGCAGGAGCTGTGGCCGGTGCCTGGGGGAGGACCAGGGCCGCAGGCCCCCTCCCGGAGCCCTGGTCTCCACAGCAAGCACCGTGCTCGGGGCAAGTGCTTCCTCCCCTCCTGTTTCCAGGGCACCTCTGCGCAGCCGTGTCCCGTGATGTCAGGAGCACAGACGTGCGCCCTCAGTGCACAGTGCACCCCCAGGAAGTGGGGAGCCCTGGGGCCGGGTGCACCTCAAGCTGGGGTCCACTCCTGGAAGGGGTGAGCCCTCCAGAAGGCTCTGCCCGGTCAGCGTCTTCTGCACGTCTGCCACCAGGGGGCCACGAGCAACGTGCTGAGAGTGGGGACCTGAGCTCCAGCTTCTCCTCTGCCCACCTGCTGGCCTCCCGCCAGGGGTCGTGAGTGCTCTAGTGGCTCAGACACTGCCAGGCCACACACACGTGCCTCCCACTAATGAGGCAGGATCAGTTAATTCCCCACCTTCAGAGCAACCTCCACCTGGACTGCTGTGGCCCTCTCCTGTGTCCACCCACTGCTCCCCGTGCCCGGTGACCGCGCTGGAGCAGACTGGCTGCACAGGGCCGGTGGCTCTCGGAACCTGCAGCGATGGCACCTGGGGACAAGCGTGTGGGCCGAGGGGCCACGCAGGCTGGGCGGACGGTGGGGCCTCAACACTAACGTACCTGTGACGTCCAAAGGACGCTTTTTCAGAGCAGTGGCCACAGGCCCGTCTTTCCTGCGCAGCAGGGGGCTGCTCCGTCTCTCAGCCACTTTCTGCTTCAGCCGGGACCGTAGCTTCAGATTGGGCTCCGAAGCTGCAGGGAGAGGAGACACCGTCACAGCCGGGGTCGGGCTGCCTCGTGGGGTTTGAAAACTGGCACGAGTAGGTGTCTGCCGAACACCCAAGCATTCCAGGGCGGAGGGAAGATACTGCCCAAAGCCTGTGGGCAGAGTATTTCCAATCTCAAACGGCACAAAACACATCTGATGCCCTTGGCTACACATTTTCTGAAGGTTACTGATACGTGTTGGTGGCGTCATCAGAGGTGATGCTGTCACGCTCTTCGCCAGCAGACAGGACATCACTGTGACTTCACACCACACACCTCCCTGTCGTCTCCCGCGCACCTCGACCTGGACAACCTGCCACTCAAGCTCCGCGGCCTCTGCGAATGGCAGCACGAGGGCACGAACGCCAGCCCCACCAAGCTGAGGGTCACCAGGCCAGGTCTCAGACCCGAGTGCAGGCAGGCAGCTGCCCACGCAGCACGGGGGCTTCAGCTTGATTTCTGTCCACAGCTCTGCCTGTGGGGACAGAGCCATCTGCACACCTACGACAGCCCACGTCGTTCCTGAGTTCCCTGCACAAGAGCCCGGGCCACCCCCGAGTCTGGGCAGCTGGGCACCCTCCACTGAGACTCGGGGCACGGGTGCCTGCAGCTCCATGGGCCGTCCCCGCGGCCACCGGGACGTGGGGAGACCCCGTGGCGGGACTGCAGCTGTGAGGTCTCACTGCTCTACTTTCCAGCTCCTGCTGCTGCCTGTGGACTCGCAGATCAGCCTGTTTATGCCCCTTTCCACTGTTCCGTTTGTTCTCAAAACCAGCAACCCTGATGTTCTCACTTTTTCTGGAATAGGAAGTGCACCGCTGTCCGGGGCAGCGAGCATCACGGCCGACACCCGAGTCAGGACGGGGAGTGGCCACGGCTGCCGTGCACAGTGTGAGCTGTGGCACCTGAGTGGGGAGCGGTGAGGAGGAGGAGCAGGACTCGGAGGGAAGTTTCCGGAGGACGCAGCTGTGCTCGGGGTGGGCAGCCTGCCCGCGGCTCCCCGTGCGCCGGTGCAGGAGAGAAGCCCTGCCACCTTGTGGGGTTCGGCACAGCCAGTGCCCATGCTTTGGCAGCACTGCCATGACAAAGGGCAGGACAGAACAGCCCTCCCGGGCGACAGCCGACTGTGGAGCTGCTGGCGAGGACGCCCGCTCTGGTCACTTCTGTTGGACACTGAGCTCCTTACCACCCACTGCTGACGAGTAAAGAAACCGGAGAGAGGAAACAGCAGCTCCTCTCCCACCACGAGGCCTCGGCTGAGACACCCGCCTGACCCGGGACAGGCTGGAGTGGGCGTGGCTCCGGAGAGTCCACAGCAGAGCGGGCCCGTGGGACGGGGCCAGCCCGAGCCGGGGGGAGGGGCCTCTCCCCTGCCTGCTGCCCAGTGAGATGCGGAAGAACCGCAGCTCAGGGTCTCACTGGGAACTTGTCACACAGGGAGCGGCTCATGTCTGTCAGGCTGAAGGTCGGAGCACTGGGCAGCGCGCAAGCTGCCGTCTCAGGGCAGGCCCCATTGGACTCGGCCACACTTGCCGTCCCTAGAAGTGTCTTTGAGAAAGCACACAGAGTCCCCGTGACCTCCTGAACACTCTCGTGCCCACTTTTTAAGAGCACTGTTGCCTCATTTTAAAGATGGGTGCTCACACTGAGCGGGCACCTGCCTAGGATACTGGATGGCGCGGGCCGGCCCCTGCAGAGCTTGTCCTCGCCAGCCAGGCAGCTGCAGCGGGCCTGTCACGTCGCCACCGTGGCCATCGGCGAACCTGCCTGGGAACCGCTGCAAACGCAGGCCATGGAAGGGGTGCAGCGCAGGACACTCTCCAGGCTCGAAGCCGAGGGCTGGGCCGGGTCTGCCATGAAACGGGCAGTCAGGAGCTCGGGCTCCCCCGCACAGCCTCCCCTGCGACAGTTCCCAACACGGTGAAGGAGAGGGACTCTGCCCGGAGCCCAGCCTGGGGTTTGCTTCACACACAAATGAGGAACACAGTCCCGCCTGCGCCAGCTGGCTGGTGTCCTGCTGGGGACAGAACACTGTGTCTGAGTAGCCGGCAGGTTCCAAACAGGGCACGGCCTTCCATGCTGAGGTCCCGGGGTCACCAACAAAGTGGGACAGGGCTGAGGTGGGATGACAATGGCCGTCTCTGTGGGTTTGGGCTTGTGTCAGCCATCGGAACTCATGTAAGAGTCGTTATAAAAACACTCACAGCAGCTAAGATCTTCGGAAATAAAGTGACCAAGACGTTACTGAAGAAACTCCCTCGATCCCAACAATGCGACGGAGCTCCGCCTGCATCACGCGATGTGAACTAAGCGCCGTGCGGGACACACTTGCAGGCTGGGCTGCCCGCTGTCCTGGGGTCTTGCGAGGAGCATCCTGGCCGGGCACCAGCATACTGACACTTCTCGGACATCAGTCAGGGCTGGACTTGATGAGGCTCAGAACTCCAGGGTCAGGGCAGCTGCTGAGGAACCGCCCAGAAGACCGGGGGGTGGGCACCACCTAACCTGCCCTGTACCCTTGATGAGAAAATGATCTCTCCGCACTCCAGTGGGAGATGGAGGACGCCCCGCTGTCAGTCACCAGGACGGGGGTGGAGCCTCCACAGGACATGAGGGGCACCCGCTGTCAGTCACCAAGACGTGGGTGGAGCCTCCACAGGACATGAGGGGCACCCGCTGTCAGTCACCAGGACGTGGGTGGAGCCTCCACAGGACGTGGGTAGTGTTGCCGAGCTGACTCCCGAGCTGATTCCAGAGACGGGGGCTCAGGCGGGGAAGCCTGATGACCCTGGCGACCAGCAGAACAAGGTCCATTTGCTGGCCAGACCTCCGACTGTTGTACGCCAGCGTTTCCGTCCATGCAGTCCTCCCTAGCTGTGTCCAGCAGTGTCCCAGGCTTCTGGCTGACTTGCGACGCCCAGGGAAGGGCTGGGGTGCCGAGTCCAGCGGGGATGGTCGCTGGCCGGGAAGAGAGCAAGGGCGTCCCGATGGCTCGGACACACGGGAGCACAGCCGTCAGAGGGGCGCTGGGGCGAGGGCTCCTCTGTTCCAGCGGGCGTGAGGGGCTGGGACGACCAGGCGGCTGGTGCAGGCAGGCGGCCCGACGCCCTGAGCACCCAGTGCTCACAGCACTGAAGGAGCTTCTCTCGTGAGACGAGACAGGACGGGTGGCCGTGTCACCCAGAGGCCACCAGAGCCTAGGCGGCGACAGCAGCGACAGTGATGACATCGTGGAACGTGCCCACTCGGACAGCGTGGACGTGCCCCTTACAGACGGACTGAGGACAGAGCGTGCAGGGTCCACAGACACTGAAGGGGACGTCAGGGACGACCCGAGTTTACGTCCCCATCACAGGTGCAAAGGTGACCCTTTCCTTCCTTCAAGCACTCTAGCTAACACTGAATTCTGTGAGCTTCACCAACCAGCTCTGGTAGAGACAAAGGTAGATTCAGAACAAGCCATGTCCTGCGCTTGAAAGGGGACACTTCTAAGATGACACAGGACACCTCCCCACACTCGAGTCCCTTACGTGGTTTAAGCACTTCCTCTGAAGCCTTTACATTGTTGAGATCATCAGTGTGCTCCTCCTGGTGCCTGCTAACAACTGAGGGTGCCATCACCTCTTGACCAAGGTCCCGGGGCCACAAACACCCGCAGTGCAGGAGGCAGGGCCGCGCCCAGGTTTCCCTCCCAGCCCAGGCTCACTGCGGACTCCAGCTGGGTGGCCTGGGCTTAGTTAGTTACAGCTCCTGAGGGAGCGTGGAGGGTGACCCTGCCAAACACCACTCTCCGTCCAGCTGCCAAACACCACTCTCTGTCCAGCTGCCAAACACCACTCTCTGTCCAGCTGACAAACACCGCTCTCCGTCCAGCTGACAAACACTGCTCTCCGTCCAGCTGACAAACACCACTCTCCGTCCAGCTGACAAGCACCGCTCTCCGTCCAGCTGACAAACACCGCTCTCTGTCCAGCTGACAAACACCGCTCTCTGTCCAGCTGACAGGCACCACTCTCCGTCCAGCTGACAAACACCGCTCTCTGTCCAGCTGACAGGCAGGCACCGCTCTCCGTCCAGCTCACAAACACCACTCTCCGTCCAGCTGACAGGCACCGCTCTCTGTCCAGCTGACAGGCACCGCTCTCCGTCCAGCTCACAAACACCACTCTCTGTCCAGCTGACAGGCACCGCTCTCCGTCCAGCTCACAAACACCACTCTCTGTCCAGCTGACAGGCATCGCTCTCTGTCCAGCTGACAGGCACCGCTCTCCGTCCAGCTCACAAGCACCACTCTCTGTCCAGCTGACAGGCATCGCTCTCTGTCCAGCTGACAAGCACCGCTCTCTGTCCAGCTGACAAACACCGCTCTCTGTCCAGCTGACAGGCACCGCTCTCCGTCCAGCTCACAAACACCGCTCTCCGTCCAGCTGACAGGCACCGCTCTCCGTCCAGCTGACAAGCACCGCTCTCTGTCCAGCTGACAGGCACCGCTCTCCGTCCAGCTCACAAACACCCCTCTCCGTCCAGCTGACAGGCACCGCTCTCCGTCCAGCTCACAAACACCCCTCTCTGTCCAGCTGACAGGCACCGCTCTCCGTCCAGCTCACAAACACCCCTCTCCGTCCAGCTGACAGGCACCGCTCTCCGTCCAGCTCACAAACACCCCTCTCTGTCCAGCTGACAGGCACCGCTCTCCGTCCAGCTCACAAACACCACTCTCTGTCCAGCTGACAGGCATCGCTCTCTGTCCAGCTGACAGGCACCGCTCTCTGTCCAGCTGACAAGCACCGCTCTCTGTCCAGCTGACAGGCATCGCTCTCTGTCCAGCTGACAAGCACCGCTCTCTGTCCAGCTGACAGGCACCGCTCTCCGTCCAGCTCACAAACACCGCTCTCCGTCCAGCTGACAGGCACCGCTCTCCGTCCAGCTGACAGGCACCGCTCTCCGTCCAGCTGACAGGCACCGCTCTCCGTCCAGCTCACAAACACCCCTCTCTGTCCAGCTGACAGGCATCGCTCTCTGTCCAGCTGACAAACACCACTCTCTGTCCAGCTGACAGGCATCGCTCTCTGTCCAGCTCACAAACACCACTCTCTGTCCAGCTGACAGGCACCGCTCTCTGTCCAGCTGACAAGCACCGCTCTCTGTCCAGCTGACAGGCACCGCTCTCTGTCCAGCTGACAGGCACCGCTCTCCGTCCAGCTGACAGGCACCGCTCTCCGTCCAGCTGACAGGCACCGCTCTCCGTCCAGCTGACAGGCACCGCTCTCCGTCCAGCTGACAAACACCGCTCTCCGTCCAGCTGACAGGCACCGCTCTCCGTCCAGCTGACAAACACCGCTCTCCGTCCAGCTGACAGGCACCGCTCTCCGTCCAGCTGACAAACACCGCTCTCCGTCCAGCTGACAAACACCGCTCTCCGTCCAGCTGACAGGCACCGCTCTCCGTCCAGCTGACAAACACCGCTCTCCGTCCAGCTGACAGGCACCGCTCTCCGTCCAGCTGACAAGCACCGCTCTCTGTCCAGCTGACAGGCACCGCTCTCCGTCCAGCTCACAAACACCCCTCTCTGTCCAGCTGACAAACACCGCTCTCCGTCCAGCTCACAAACACCCCTCTCTGTCCAGCTGACAGGCATCGCTCTCTGTCCAGCTGACAAACACCGCTCTCTGTCCAGCTGACAAGCACCGCTCTCTGTCCAGCTGACAGGCATCGCTCTCTGTCCAGCTGACAAGCACCGCTCTCTGTCCAGCTCACAAACACCCCTCTCTGTCCAGCTGACAGGCATCGCTCTCCGTCCAGCTCACAAACACCCCTCTCTGTCCAGCTGACAGGCATCGCTCTCTGTCCAGCTGACAGGCATCGCTCTCCGTCCAGCTCACAAACACCCCTCTCTGTCCAGCTGACAGGCATCGCTCTCTGTCCAGCTGACAAGCACCGCTCTCTGTCCAGCTGACAGGCATCGCTCTCTGTCCAGCTGACAAGCACCGCTCTCTGTCCAGCTGACAGGCACCGCTCTCCGTCCAGCTCACAAACACCCCTCTCCGTCCAGCTGACAGGCACCGCTCTCCGTCCAGCTGACAGGCATCGCTCTCTGTCCAGCTGACAGGCACCGCTCTCCGTCCAGCTCACAAACACCGCTCTCCGTCCAGCTCACAAACACCGCTCTCCGTCCAGCTGACAGGCACCGCTCTCCGTCCAGCTGACAAACACCGCTCTCCGTCCAGCTGACAGGCACCGCTCTCTGTCCAGCTGACAGGCACCGCTCTCCGTCCAGCTCACAAACACCCCTCTCCGTCCAGCTGACAGGCACCGCTCTCCGTCCAGCTGACAAGCACCGCTCTCTGTCCAGCTGACAGGCACCGCTCTCTGTCCAGCTGACAGGCATCGCTCTCTGTCCAGCTCACAAACACCGCTCTCCGTCCAGCTGACAGGCACCGCTCTCCGTCCAGCTGACAAACACCGCTCTCCGTCCAGCTGACAGGCACCGCTCTCCGTCCAGCTGACAAGCACCGCTCTCTGTCCAGCTGACAGGCACCGCTCTCCGTCCAGCTCACAAACACCCCTCTCTGTCCAGCTGACAGGCACCGCTCTCCGTCCAGCTCACAAACACCCCTCTCTGTCCAGCTGACAGGCATCGCTCTCTGTCCAGCTGACAGGCATCGCTCTCTGTCCAGCTGACAAGCACCGCTCTCTGTCCAGCTGACAGGCATCGCTCTCTGTCCAGCTGACAAGCACCGCTCTCTGTCCAGCTGACAAACACCCCTCTCTGTCCAGCTGACAGGCATCGCTCTCCGTCCAGCTCACAAACACCCCTCTCTGTCCAGCTGACAGGCATCGCTCTCTGTCCAGCTGACAGGCAACGCTCTCAGTCCAGCTCACAAACACCCCTCTCTGTCCAGCTGACAGGCATCGCTCTCTGTCCAGCTGACAAGCACCGCTCTCTGTCCAGCTGACAGGCATCGCTCTCTGTCCAGCTGACAAGCACCGCTCTCTGTCCAGCTGACAGGCACCGCTCTCTGTCCAGCTGACAGGCACCGCTCTCCGTCCAGCTCACAAACACCCCTCTCCGTCCAGCTGACAGGCACCGCTCTCCGTCCAGCTGACAAGCACCGCTCTCTGTCCAGCTGACAGGCACCGCTCTCCGTCCAGCTCACAAACACCCCTCTCTGTCCAGCTGACAGGCACCGCTCTCCGTCCAGCTGACAAGCACCGCTCTCTGTCCAGCTGACAGGCACCGCTCTCCGTCCAGCTCACAAACACCCCTCTCTGTCCAGCTGACAGGCACCGCTCTCCGTCCAGCTCACAAACACCACTCTCTGTCCAGCTGACAGGCATCGCTCTCTGTCCAGCTGACAGGCATCGCTCTCTGTCCAGCTGACAAGCACCGCTCTCTGTCCAGCTGACAGGCATCGCTCTCTGTCCAGCTGACAAGCACCGCTCTCTGTCCAGCTGACAGGCACCGCTCTCCGTCCAGCTCACAAACACCGCTCTCCGTCCAGCTGACAGGCACCGCTCTCCGTCCAGCTGACAGGCACCGCTCTCCGTCCAGCTGACAGGCACCGCTCTCCGTCCAGCTCACAAACACCCCTCTCTGTCCAGCTGACAGGCATCGCTCTCTGTCCAGCTCACAAACACCACTCTCTGTCCAGCTGACAGGCATCGCTCTCTGTCCAGCTGACAGGCATCGCTCTCTGTCCAGCTGACACGCACCGCTCTCTGTCCAGCTGACAGGCATCGCTCTCTGTCCAGCTGACAAGCACCGCTCTCTGTCCAGCTGACAGGCACCGCTCTCCGTCCAGCTCACAAACACCGCTCTCCGTCCAGCTGACAGGCACCGCTCTCCGTCCAGCTGACAGGCACCGCTCTCCGTCCAGCTGACAGGCACCGCTCTCCGTCCAGCTCACAAACACCCCTCTCTGTCCAGCTGACAGGCATCGCTCTCTGTCCAGCTCACAAACACCACTCTCTGTCCAGCTGACAGGCACCGCTCTCTGTCCAGCTCACAAACACCACTCTCTGTCCAGCTGACAGGCACCGCTCTCCGTCCAGCTCACAAACACCCCTCTCTGTCCAGCTGACAGGCACCGCTCTCTGTCCAGCTGACAGGCACCGCTCTCTGTCCAGCTGACAAGCACCGCTCTCTGTCCAGCTGACAGGCACCGCTCTCCGTCCAGCTGACAGGCACCGCTCTCCGTCCAGCTGACAGGCACCGCTCTCCGTCCAGCTGACAGGCACCGCTCTCCGTCCAGCTGACAGGCACCGCTCTCCGTCCAGCTGACAGGCACCGCTCTCCGTCCAGCTGACAAACACCGCTCTCCGTCCAGCTGACAGGCACCGCTCTCCGTCCAGCTGACAAACACCGCTCTCCGTCCAGCTGACAGGCACCGCTCTCCGTCCAGCTGACAAACACCGCTCTCCGTCCAGCTGACAAACACCGCTCTCCGTCCAGCTGACAGGCACCGCTCTCCGTCCAGCTGACAAACACCGCTCTCTGTCCAGCTGACAGGCATCGCTCTCTGTCCAGCTCACAAACACCGCTCTCCGTCCAGCTGACAGGCACCGCTCTCCGTCCAGCTGACAGGCACCGCTCTCCGTCCAGCTGACAAGCACCGCTCTCCGTCCAGCTGACAGGCACCGCTCTCCGTCCAGCTGACAGGCACCGCTCTCCGTCCAGCTGACAGGCACCGCTCTCCGTCCAGCTGACAAGCACCGCTCTCTGTCCAGCTGACAGGCACCGCTCTCCGTCCAGCTCACAAACACCCCTCTCTGTCCAGCTGACAGGCACCGCTCTCCGTCCAGCTCACAAACACCCCTCTCTGTCCAGCTGACAGGCATCGCTCTCTGTCCAGCTGACAGGCATCGCTCTCTGTCCAGCTGACAAGCACCGCTCTCTGTCCAGCTGACAGGCAACGCTCTCTGTCCAGCTGACAAGCACCGCTCTCTGTCCAGCTGACAGGCACCGCTCTCCGTCCAGCTCACAAACACCGCTCTCTGTCCAGCTGACAGGCACCGCTCTCCGTCCAGCTGACAGGCACCGCTCTCCGTCCAGCTCACAAACACCCCTCTCTGTCCAGCTGACAGGCATCGCTCTCTGTCCAGCTGACAAACACCACTCTCTGTCCAGCTGACAAGCATCGCTCTCTGTCCAGCTGACAAGCACCGCTCTCTGTCCAGCTGACAGGCACCGCTCTCTGTCCAGCTGACAGGCACCGCTCTCCGTCCAGCTCACAAACACCCCTCTCTGTCCAGCTGACAGGCACCGCTCTCTGTCCAGCTGACAAGCACCGCTCTCCGTCCAGCTGACAGGCACCGCTCTCCGTCCAGCTCACAAACACCCCTCTCTGTCCAGCTGACAGGCATCGCTCTCCGTCCAGCTCACAAACACCCCTCTCTGTCCAGCTGACAGGCATCGCTCTCTGTCCAGCTGACAGGCATCGCTCTCCGTCCAGCTCACAAACACCCCTCTCTGTCCAGCTGACAGGCATCGCTCTCTGTCCAGCTGACAAGCACCGCTCTCTGTCCAGCTGACAGGCATCGCTCTCTGTCCAGCTGACAAGCACCGCTCTCTGTCCAGCTGACAGGCACCGCTCTCTGTCCAGCTGACAGGCACCGCTCTCCGTCCAGCTCACAAACACCCCTCTCCGTCCAGCTGACAGGCACCGCTCTCCGTCCAGCTGACAAGCACCGCTCTCCGTCCAGCTGACAGGCACCGCTCTCCGTCCAGCTCACAAACACCCCTCTCCGTCCAGCTGACAGGCACCGCTCTCCGTCCAGCTGACAGGCACCGCTCTCCGTCCAGCTGACAGGCACCGCTCTCCGTCCAGCTGACAGGCACCGCTCTCCGTCCAGCTGACAGGCACCGCTCTCCGTCCAGCTGACAGGCACCGCTCTCCGTCCAGCTGACAAACACCGCTCTCCGTCCAGCTGACAGGCACCGCTCTCCGTCCAGCTGACAAACACCGCTCTCCGTCCAGCTGACAAGCACCGCTCTCCGTCCAGCTGACAAGCACCGCTCTCCGTCCAGCTGACAAACACCGCTCTCCGTCCAGCTGACAAGCACCGCTCTCCGTCCAGCTGACAAACACCGCTCTCCGTCCAGCTGACAGGCACCGCTCTCCGTCCAGCTGACAAGCACCGCTCTCCGTCCAGCTGACAAGCACCGCTCTCCGTCCAGCTGACAAACACCGCTCTCCGTCCAGCTGACAGGCACCGCTCTCCGTCCAGCTGACAGGCACCGCTCTCCGTCCAGCTGACAAACACCGCTCTCCGTCCAGCTGACAAGCACCGCTCTCTGTCCAGCTGACAAACACCGCTCTCTGTCCAGCTGCCAAACACCGCTCTCCGTCCAGCTGACAGGCATCGCTCTCCGTCCAGCTGACAGGCATCGCTCTCCGTCCAGCTGACAGGCATCGCTCTCCGTCCAGCTGACAGGCACCGCTCTCCGTCCAGCTGACAGGCATCGCTCTCTGTCCAGCTGACAAGCACTGCTCTCTGTCCAGCTGACAAGCACTGCTCTCTGTCCAGCTGACGGCTGGCCGCAGTGCAGACCCCAGATCCTTCTCAGCAGACACAGCGAGAACCACACCCTCAGAGCGGAGAGGGCGGAAGCCACACACCGCCTGCAGCGGCCAAGGGCTCGCACACTTGGCAGGACCCCAGCTCCAACTGGGGAGGCTTTGCCACCCCCTCCAACATCTAGTTGGGGCTCTGGGTCAGCAGCAGGGACGTGGCCCCCGCCCTCACAGCCCCAGGCTGCACGGCCATCGCCTCCCTGAAGCGCCAGCCCTAGGTCCTGCTCTCCCCGGAGCTGACCCCCTCTCTTGGCCCCACGTCCCTGTCTCGGGCAGTGGCCGGGGAGCCCCAACCCCCAGTGCCTCCTTGCGGGGATAGACGAGCCAGCGTGTGACTGCTTTAGAGCATTTCTATCCTGAATCAACCAAAAACCCCTGCGTTACACAGCTCTGCTCAGGAGGACATCACTGGGCGGGGCCCCGCACCACCCACCAACCCTGCGGCCCCTGCAGCCCTTGTGCCCCTGGCTCTCGGGGACAAGCTCTGCTTACTCCCCTGCCCCAGCCCTGCCCCTCCTCGCCCCCAGTGCCCTGCCACGGCCACTCTTTCTCTTAAACCCCACTGCCTGCTTCAACCATGAACGTGGACAAAGTCAAGTGGCCCAGGCACCCTGTCACCCTGTAAGCATCCTGGTGTGTGTCAGACGTGCTGCACAGTCCCCGAGATGACCCCAAGATGACCCTGTGATGTCCCTGCAGGACATGGAGTGCCCTTCTCCTTCTGCGTCCCTGCACCCGAGCCCCCACTGCCAGGCCCTTCCAGAGCTGGCACAGAGGGCCAGTGATGGAAGACAGACCCTGAGCTGCTATGCCCACGCACCAGGGAACACTCTGGGCTGGGACAAAGCACAGCCACCACCGAGAGATGGGAGATCGGTGTGCGTACAGAAGAGCTGCTGGGGGCAGGGCACACTCACCAGGGTCACTGCTTCTGGCGAGTCACACGGGACTGCTAAGGGTACCATCTAGAACGACGCTCATCAAAAAGCAGGGACACAGGGTAAGCAGGGACTTCCCGGGAGTGCACGGCGGACTCGGGGCTATGGCAACGGCAGGCGCGGGCCCCACCCTCCCTCACGTCACAGACCTGGGACACCGACCTGTCTTTCTGAGAGGGAAGTCGTCTTTGGCGTCGTACATGCCCAGGACCGGGTGGTGGTAGGAGGCCGACACCCCACTCTGGGGCGGGGAGCTCTGGTCCAAGGAGCTGTGCTGCGTTTTCCTGGGGACGACACACACACACACATCAGTGAGTGCCTCAGAACAGCCGTGCCAAAGCCCGAGCCGCTGTCCCCGTAAGTGGCCCCACTTTGACACATCAGCCCTGCACAGTGGGGGCCTCCTGTGCAGATGGGTCCCCGCTCTGGTCGGGACCTAACAGCAGTGGTTTTCAACCGCAGGTCCACGGAGGAGTAAACCACCCTGATGTCGTACGCAGATTACAGTCTACGATCACTGGGCCTGTAACCTTCCAACACAGGGGTGGTTAACTTTCATGGACCAGCACGAGAGTTCTGGCGAACTTGCGGTTAAAAACACCGACGTAAAGGAAAACCAAAGCCAAGGCTGCCCGAGGGGCAGACCTGAGACCACAGACCACTGCCCCGCCCAGCCTGTGCTGGACCCTACTGACCGCCGCTGTGGGGCGGCTCCTGCCCACCTCTGTGCGCGGAGGTGAAGGCTAAAGGAATAAAGGGTAGCGCTGGGGGTGGCTGTGAGCTGGGGGCTCTGGGTCCCTGAGGGCAGGTGCCACGTGGTACTTCCACTGGAACAAAATCACCCCAATGACATGCTCCCTCGCAGGTAGACGCGCGGCCACCCAGAGGCCAGGGGAGGGCGCTGGCGGCCCTCAGGATGACCACTGGCCAGCTCCGGCCTGGGGGCCCTCAGGATGACCACTGGCCAGCTCCGGCCTGGAGGCCCTCAGGATGACCACTGGCCAGCTCCGGCCTGGCGGCCCTCAGGATGACCACTGGCCAGCTCCGGCCTGGGGGCCCTCAGGATGACCACTGGCCAGCTCCGGCCTGGCGGCCCTCAGGATGACCACTGGCCAGCTCCGGCCTGGGGGGCCGCCAGCTGAGTCTTGTGGAAGCACCAGCGAGATAACAAACTCTGTGACGCTCAAACTGTGTAATTTGCTTAATGGCTGGAAAGAAACTTGCCAGCTCGCAGTCCTTACCTGGAGCGTGTTAGAGCGCTCATCTGAATACGCAGTGCTCCCTATCATGCACCTGGCGTTCTGTGAACTAAGAACACGAGCTCCTAAATGCTTACAGGTGGATGGCTGAGAATGTTTGAGAGCAAACCAGGACAGAGGAGGTGCTGCTCCCGGAGACCAGGTCACGGCCCGCCCGGCATGGCACGGCCCGCAGGCCGGACGCTTGGCCCCAGCACCACCAGGCTGCGCCCACCACAGCAGGGACACAGCTCTGTCCGGATGCTCTCCTGTTTGCAGGGACCCCCTGTGGCCAGGGCTGGAAGCCCAGGCTGGGACAGGGGCACCCCTGGGCAGGTTGCACCCTTGTCATGGGTCACCCTCCCTCAGGCAGGAAGCCCTCCTGTCAGCCTGCAGTTGTGCCGAGACCCCGCAGGCCTCAGCCCGAGACTCACAGTCTCACTCGAGGTCTGTGAGTGACGCCCACACGTCACAGCTGCAGTGTCCTACATAAACATGGCCTTGGACAGGCTCAAACCTCTTGTCAGTGCCAAGTTATAAGAATTCATTTTTCCCACAAGAAACATGAAAAGACCTGTGTTTATTATGTGACCTGGAGTATTACTTAACAGAATGCTCCCATCAATAATGGCTGACGACACATGAACGCCGTGTGCTGATGCTGCAGCCTGAAGCTGGAGGAGCCGTGCTCACCGGACACCTACCCAGCGGTTCTCTCTGATCACCAGCACTGCCAGCGGGGCGGCCGCGGAGGCTGTGGGGGGGGGGGGCGGGCGGGACGGGGCCGGGCTCTTCCTGTCACTGCGTGGACCAACGTGACACCTGGAGGGGCAGTGAGGCCTAAGGGGCAGCTGGGACAGGAGGCGCGGGGGGGACTCTGCTGTCACTGGCCCGGCGCTCTGGGCAGCTGTCCTGCAGGATTCTGGGCGCTGGTACTGGCCTGGCCCAGCTGGCCTCATCCAGGGACTCCAGGCTCCGCCCCCACAGCCCGCCTTCCAGGAGGAGGAAGAGCAGAGGCGCCTCTAAAGGCCCGAGGAAAGGGCCTCTGGTGTCTGCTCTCGGTGGCCCTGCCCCGTCACGCCACACCCAGGGACACGCACCTAGAGGCGTGAGCACGAGTCCCACCTCTGTGGCACATGCTCCCCAACACCCAGAGGTCCGGACTCACAGTCCCCCCTCCTGCCCACTGACACCGTCACGCACCTCCACCCCCACGTGGACACGCCCTGAGGCCAGCTCCCCGGCTCCTTCAGCTCCCGGGAGGAAGACGCCTGGGCAGGAGCCACCGCCCGGGACCCTGACAGACTGGAAGGGAGACTTCACGAGGACAACCGTCCCTGACGAAGGTGAAAACACAAACTGTACTGCTGTCCTAAATGTCAATGACAGCGACTCAGGATAAAGCTGAACACAAACTCAGCCACCTAGGCTATCAACAGCTGACCTTTCCCAGGACGGCTGCAGGAATGATTAAATAACAAAACTCAGAATTCATACCCACGAGCCTGACAAAAATATAGTGATGACCTGTGCAGTTACACATTATCTGGTGGCCACACTGAGAGGAATGACATGTGACACTACCTTGTGTGTTCTCTTCTAGCCTGATGTATCCAAAATATCATCCTTTTAGCATAAAACCAGCGTAAATGTTACAGCACCACACGGCACACTCAGGGGAAGGCCTGGCCGGGTGTCTGGGGCCACAGCACCTGTCTGCAGCCACATCTCCACACTGAGGAGCCGCGTCCGCGTGTGGGGTCACGGCAGACAGCGCGGGCTACACAATGAGTTCAGAGCTGGATGTCCTGACACACAGACACACCGCGGGTCACCACGCCCATGAGGACACAGTGTCAGGTACACAGGAAGTCCCCTCTGCCCGGGGCGCCCCTAAGCCTGGCTGTGCCGACTCTGGACCTGTGCACGGTGTGGCAGTGGACCCTGTGACCAGGTGTCGGCAGAGCCCGCGCCCGGCTGAGCCACAGCTCGTGACACACTGGGTACAAGTGCCGAGACAGACGCCTGGTGCGGCCCCCCATCTGTGGCCTGCTCCCCCTCAATGCTACCTGTCAAAGAGCAACCTCTCTGACTCGGATCAAGTCCAGCTGCCCGTTTCCAGTGCACAGTTGACGACTCTGGGCCCCAGGACGATCTGCTCACCTCTCCCCCACGGCTGTGAGAAGTTCCCCCTGTGTCTTCCTCCAGAAGTGTGACTGGTTTAGCTCCCAGGATCAGGTGTACGGCATCCGCACTAGCCCTGTGTGCTGCAACACCAGGGTCAAGGTCTGGCTCTTTCCCTGCAAGCCCCGTTCTCTGATGTTTTTCCCGTCAGACAGCCAGGGACAGCGTGGGTCGCTGTGGTGTCTGTCTAGGGCAGGGGTCCCCAAACTACGGCCCGCGGGCCGCATGCGGCCCCCCGAGGCCATTTATCTGGCTCCCACTGCACTTCTGGAAGGGGCACCTCTTTCATTGGTGGTCAGTGAGAGGAACATAGTTCCCATTGAAATACTGGTCAGTTTGTTGATTTAAATTTACTTGTTCTTTATTTTAAATATTGTATTTGTTCCCGTTTTTTTTTATTTTAAAATAAGATATGTGCAGTGTACATAGGGATTTGTTCATAATTTTTTTTATAATCTGGCCCTCCAACGGTCTGAGGGACAGTGAACTGGCCCCCTGTGTAAAAAGTATGGGGACCCCTGGTCTAGGGTGACAGAAGCAGGCAGCTGCCTAGTTCAACCCAAACAACGGGGAGGGGCAGCCGCCTGCCCCAGGCTAGCCCGCCCCCCCTAAGCCCCTCGGGTCAAGCAGCTCCGACCGGGTCAGGGGCCACTGCAGGGCCGCCATGCTCACCAGGGAGAACCCTGCTAGTCCTCCTGGTGCCCCACAGCCCCTGCACTCAGGTGGAAAGCCCTGAAGTCCTCTCCTCCCCTCCCCAGCGCCCAACATCACCGCACCTGTGGAACACCACCCTTCCTCAGGGCCCCGCTCTGCCTGCAGCCACCCTCCCCTGCAGCCTCCAGGACTACAGAGGACACGTCTGCCCAGCCCATGGGCTGCACGCTCCTGTACTCACAAGCCCATCATCACAGCCTCTGCTCCTGCCCGGCTGGCCTCTCAGCCCCACGGTCACCCTAACCCTCCTCTAGGCCACTGTGGCCCCACTCAATACCCTGATGTCTTCCCCACACCTGCCCCCTTGGCTCGCCTCCCTTGGACTGCTCCTCTTCTGAAGGGTCTTCGGGGATCCCACCGCTGGTCTCAGCTTCTAGCCCCCCCCCCCCCCCACTGTCTCAGCCTTCCTCCCGCTTCTGCCCTCACAGGTCTGGGGTCCAGGCTCCACACTGTGCTGGGCCCTGAGCCGCCCATCCCGGCTTCTCTTCCTGCTGCCCTGAGCTCAGCCCGTGGACACCATCGCAGCCACTCCCCAGTGCTACCCTCACTGCACGGCCTGGCCACTCCCCCTGGGACTAGAGGGTGACCGTGGCTGGGCTGGTGACACCACAGGTGGGGTCTCTGACGGTGCCTCAGCCCCAGCCGGCTGTGGGCTCGGCTCCACGGCGCCTCCGCGTGGACCCCACGCCTCCCTCCTGTGTGACCGTGCAGGTGGCAGAGCCGCATCAGCTCCACCAGCCGGCCGTGCAGGAGCACAGCGTGTGTCCCAGTGACCGCAGTGACTGCTGGGGGGGGCAGAGGGTCCCCTTTCATGCCTTTTGACTGCAATCTGGTGACATGTCACCCATGGGAGTAATCGAGGCCCCTCAGGGGGATCTGGTGTTTAGTACTTTGGGGTTGAGGACAGCTACCCTTCCCCCAATGAAATGACCACATTTTCATTTATAAAAACCATCCAACGGGTTTCTCCCAGAAATGAGATTCCTCTGGAAAGCAGAATACTGAACCTAACAGGCACATCTGGGCAGCGAGCGCTCTTGGTCAGAGTTTAGACGCAGCTTGCCACGCCCTTCCAGACCCCACCTGCGTGTCCACAGCCAGCTGCCCTGAACCGCGCTGGGCGGAGCAACCCCCGCACACGGCATCGGCATCGCCAGCAGCGAGGGAGACCGACTCTCCGCACAAACGGTTCTGACGTCGTCTCACAGCGCAGGGAGGGGACGCAGTCCAGGAATAAGAGACGCACAGGCCTACAGACCTCCCTGAGAACCAACGGGACGGGAAGAAGTCAGAAGGGGCACGGCAAAGGCCAGAGCTGCAGAGCGGCTCCTTCTGTGACCTGCCAACACTCACGGCAGGCGCCAGCCCTGGACTGGCACTTGGGTGGCTTCAAGCCAGGCCCACAGCCCTCTGGGTGCCGCCGCGTGCCTTCAGCACCAGACCGTGTCGCCCACCGTGCGGTACTTGCCCAGGAGCATCCCGGCCCCCCACCCCGCCCCCGGGGCACTCACCCGTACCAGTAGCGAGGGTCGCTGGAGAAGCAGTGGTTCAGGTTGCGGTGTGCCAGCGCCTTCTTCTTATTGAGGACAAACTCCTGCAGCTTCATCTTCACTTCCGTGCTGGCCACGGCGCCTGGGGGGAGCACAGGAGGGTGACGGCTGTGACCAGGGCTGGCCAGGGCGCCCGGGGGGAGCACAGGAGGGTGACGGCTGTGACCAGAGGCTCTGCCTGGGGGTGACAGCTGTGCTGGAGGTGGGAGGAGGGGCTCGGGCAGTGGGCTCCAACTCAGGACACCAAAGAAGCTTCTCGAAGGAGAGGCAGGGGTACGGTTCTCTAAGGGGTCTTCTTCCCATCAAAGGTTTTACGTAACTGTGTTCTGCCTAAAATGCAGATGTGATTGGCATGAAGACCACTGCCCCCCACAAGAAGCCCACTGCTGCGGGGAGTGGGAACGCTCTCTCGTGAAAGGACGCCCTGCACTGACCACCGGCAGCAGGGTGGTCTCTCATTGGAGCAGCGAGGCAGACCCCGGGGAGGCTCTGTGCACACCGACACGCCCCTCACGACACGGCAGCAGGGTGGTCTCTCATTGGAGCAGCGAGGCAGACCCCGGGGAGGCTCTGTGCACACCGACACGCCCCTCACGACACGGCAGCAGGGAGGAAGGCTGTGCCCGGGCCAGTCTGCTGCCGTGCTCCCACCTGCAAGGTGGGGGGGGCCCTTTCCCATTGCACCTGAGGACGGCACTCCTCTTCCTGCCCCGTGGCGAGGGAGGCAGAGAGCATGTCCCCCACGGGCGGAAGCCGGGGTAGTGCGCTGCACGGCTCTCTGTGCTGCTGGGCACTTCCAGCCCTCCTCCACCCCTGAGCACGTCCAGGGGCCACGGCGCCTGCAGATGCCCCTCCTCTCGTGAGGGTCCTTTCAGCATCCCAGTCTTGTAGGTGACTCACAGGTAGCACAGAAATTAAAGTCCGACTGAACCCCCCAGCCCCACAGACCCATGAGCGTCTAACTGTCCTTAGGAGCTGCAATCACTCCTCGGTATCTGTGTACACCCTGTCACTCAGGGATGGCCTCAATGTCACTGTGTAGATTCAAACAGCAGTTTCAGTGAAGAGAAAACACTCATGAGCGCAACACAGATCACAAAACCATGTTCCAGCTGTGAGCTGTTCTTATTCTTCTCCTTTTGTTGTTGCTGCAAACCTCGCAGCACAGAAGTGTTACGAGGAAACAGCATCGTCCACGTGTGAGATTATTGCTTAGGAGGGACAGCAAAGTGACAGCATCTAACAAAATTAAATTATAGCCCTTGCAGCATGGTGCTAACTAGCTTTGCAAACACCTCTAAACACTGACCATCTTGTGACTTCCTGCAGGCTACTCACCAAGGACAGGTCCCCTGCACCTTGATCCGTCCTCAGAACTACCACGGACGGACCCCGTGTCCACACCTGTCAGGACCCAGGAGTAACACTTTCTCTCTCAACACCTGGCATCTTTCAATTCCAGTGGCAGAGCAGGAAAGTGACCAAACTAAACCTTGATGATGATGAGAAGGAAGACGATGACAATGACGCCAAGCTAGATGGCCGGTCTGAGCGTGTGACCTCGGGGTCACTCCCAACCTGCTGCCCAGGAGTGGGTGAGGGAAAGCAGGACACGCAGGACGAGCAGTGTCCACTGCAGAACAAGAATGTGCCTTTTATTTTCTAGCAAATGAAAGTTTCATGTCAGCCAGCCTAGCCTCAGAAAACACCCACTCTCGGGCTCCCCCTTCCCCTTGTGGGAGGAGGGCGTTTCTCACCAGTAAGCACCCTGGGAACAGAGAGGACCCCCCAGACCCACCCCTTAGGAAGTCTCTGCCTCCCAGCGCAGCAGCGGTACCCGAGCTCACATCAGGGCTCCTAAACTCTGAGAAGGGCCAAGAATAAACACCCAGTCCCCACAGACAGGGCACGCAATCAACCCGTGACGGGAAGGGCAGGAACGCGGAGCCAGGGAACACAACCTGCCCAGAGGAGACACTGGCCCATTGATGCTACCTGTGGAGCACCCGCAGGGCCGGGACACCAAGAGGCCTTGTTCCCCGAGCTGCTGAGGACCCTCGCCAGAGGAGGGGTGTCTGCAGGGACTGAGGGGCCCCCTGGGCAGCTGCGGGCACCATGGCCCCTTGATTTGCGTAAAGGTAAGAGAGGCCGCACCAGAGTGCACTTCTCAGACCTCTGCCAGACCCAGCTCTTATGAAATCAGAGGAAGACAAACCCAACCTCCCCAAACCAGGCTTTTTCATCTTTAAAATGATCTGGCCTGACCAGGCGGTGGCGCAGTGGACAGAGCGTCAAACTGGGACGTGGAAGACCCAGGTTCGAGACCCCGGGGCCACCAGCTTGAGCACGGTCTCATCTGGTTTGAGCAAAAAAGCTCACCAGCTTGGACCCAAGGTTGCTGGCTCAAGCAAGGGGTTACTCGGTCTGCTGTAGCTCCATGGTCAAGGCACATATGAGAAAGTAATCACTGAACAACCAAGGTGTCACAATGAAGAATTGATGCTTCTCATCTCTCTCTCTTCCTGTGTCTGTCCCTATCTGTTCCTTTATCTGACTCTCTCTGTCTCTGCCACCAAAAAAATATCTATATATATCTATATATATATCTATATCTATCTAATCTATCTATATCTATATTTATATACCTATATATATATCTATATCTATCTATATCTATATATATCTATACTTATATATCTATATATCTATATCTAATCTACCTATATCTATATATTTATCTATATTTATCTATCTATATCTATATCTATCTATATATATCTATTTACCTATCTATCTATATCTATCTATCTATCTATCTATATCTATATATATCCATATCTATCTAATCTATCTATATATCTATATCTGGAAGGCTCCTCCCCACTTAGATGACCTACACAAACATCCCAGTTCCTCCCTGACGTGTGGGACCAAGTCCACTTCACAGGAGGAGGCCAATGGCACTACCTGCCTGGCCCCTCCAGCCACCGTCAGCTGGGGGCTGAGTGACCGGTCCCTTCTCCCAGGGTCCGGGGGGCATGACTAGAGTGCACTCCTCACACCTCTGCCAGACCCAGCCGGCGGCACGCACAATAATGCCGACCCAGGCGTGCGGCTCCGGAGTGAGGGGAAGCCTCGTTACCTCTCTGCACTTCCGGAGGACTGAGCTCAAAAGAGCTGCTGCCGGTTCTGACCCTCACGCTACTAGTTACGTACCGGTTTCTCAACAGATTGCTGCAAACCAAAGTTCTGAAATCCATAGAGCCTCTCTATAATGAATATCAGATGTCTCTGATTCCTACTTTTTAAAATTATTCATATTGAATATCTTTTATTAACTTGGCAAGACTTACAGAGACCTTACTATGTGTCACCACCGATCCCGTCAACGCAAAAGGAACAAAGTCCTTTATACAAAAGGGATGGGAGGGTATTCTAAATAAAAGGCAGGGAAGTAAGAGCTAAGCAGGAAAGGGAAACAGGAAGAACAGTAACCATGTGGGGGCCGGGCAGATGGGCAGGAGGGCCTGGCCAGGTGGGGGCCGGGCAGATGGGCGGGAGGGCCTGGCCAGGTGGGGGCCCGGCAGATGGACGGGGAGGCGCTGGCCAGGTGGGGGCCAGGCAGGTGGGAGGGGAGGGCCTGGCCAAGTGGGGGCCCGGCAGGTGGGCGGGGAGGCGCTGGCCAGGTGGGGGCCGGCAGATGGGTGGGGAGGCGCTGGCCAGGTGGGGGCCGGGCAGGTGGGCGGGGAGGCGCTGGCCAGGTGGGGGCCGGGCAGGTGGGCGGGGAGGTGCTGGCCAGGTGGGGGCCCGGCAGGTGGGCGGGGAGGCGCTGGCCAGGTGGGGGCCGGGCAGGTGGGCAGGGAGGGCCTGGCCAGGTGGGGGCCCGGCAGATGGGCGGGGAGGCGCTGGTGGGGAGGCGCTGGCCAGGTGGGGGCCGGGCAGGTGGGCAGGAGGTGCTGGCCAGGTGGGCCCGAGGGGAGAGTCTGCAGCATGTGCTTGTGGACGCAGTGAATTACATAGACGTCTTACCCTTAGCTGACTCTGCCCGAGACTGACCCCTCCTGCCTGTGCCCATGTCCCTGAGGAAGGGACAGGAACAAAGAATCACTCGTAGGATCAGGAGTTCAATTTTTTAACTCCAGCCTTTTGAGCCATTTTTAAATCAAAGCGAATGGCTTTCCGTGGTGATGGCCCCTCAGTCCCCCCAGGCTGTCCGGTGAGGAGAGTCCTCCCGTTCACACCACACTGCTCCCAGAGCAGACGCTTGCCTCTAAATTGATGTGAAACAAGTGTGTCTCAGCTTCTTAGAGGCAGAAAGTCCAAAACTTAAATGACCAAAAATTGGGTATCTTAGCTGAAATACTAAAACTCGCACAAACTCTGAGACTCACTGTTCCATCAAATGAATGGCATTAGTGGGTACTGGAGATAAATACACTGCAGAATTATTGAGAAGTACTATAAATGTTTACAAGTGTAGTAAAACTTTGAATATTCAAAATGAAATCCATGTAAAAAACCCAAGAGTCTAAATAGCAGCTGCGTCCTGCAGCTCCCAGTGCATGAGCCGGCGCCTCCCCGCCCACCCAGCCGAGGGATGCCCTGTGGCTGCAGCTGACACTGGACCACACTCAGGGCGGCAGAGCCAACCCGAGCATGCCAAGTACCCACACCGCACACAGTTATAATTATTAGGACCTGGCCACCCAGATCCACACGCCGGAAACCACCAGGGCTGCCGCTGTGACGAGCTTGGGGAGGGCAGGGAACATTCCAGAGCTCCAGCAGGCTCGCAGGGCTGCGCACGGACTCCACAGCCGGTTTCTGACGTGCGAGTGGAACTAAGGTCTTTTCTGAAGTCAAGCCTTTCCATGTTTTGTGAGGCGTCGAGTATTATTTGTACTGAAAAATTCTGGTCAAGTAGGAGGAGCTCATGTGGACTGAGCTGTGTCCACATGATCTGGAAAACTGGTTTGTTGAGCAGTGTGGCACAGACCAAACAGCTGGTACTCAAGTAAAACTTCTACCTTTGGATAAACAGCAACGATTTCCTTACCCCAGAGGAAAATGCATAAACAGGGCCCTGACCCCCGGGAAAGCACGGGGGACTCCCACAGGGCCACACGCCAGCAGCCTCGCACACATGCACACACGCACACACGCCTGGGCTCTGGGCTGCACACAGGCGTCCTGCCCACAACAAGGACCCTAGCAGGACTGGGCTGCTGTCCACAAGACGGCTCTCTGAGGGGGGAAGGCAGCACCATGTGACGGGCCACGTGTGAGGACCACGGAGCCGCCAGGACACTCAGACCCCTCACACAGAGCAGGAGGGCTCGCTTCAACCCCTTCTCACCGGGCCACAGCTTTAGAAATGGTAATGGCAGGGCTGCACCCCACTCCAGTGCTCACATAGGGACACGGGCCCCACCTGCTGCACTGTGGGCTCAGCAGCCCCTTGCAGGAGCCTGGTCTGTATTCAAATAGCGGTGCACACAGCCAAGCAGTCTGCAGTGCAGCCTCTGACACGCGGCCTCTGTCCCACTCTCCAGATCTCAGCCGCCACCTCGCCTCACCTGGGAGCTGGAACTGATGGCCCAGTCAGGTGTAGCCCTTACTTGGTCAAGTGTTGGTACAAAAACTAGATCTCACGGGGAGTGTGAACTCCCTCGACATGCTTTCCACACTGAAACTCCATCAGAGCTGAAGAAAATACTATTTTAAGAGTAAACCACTGTATTAACAAGTGACTTTAAAAAGCCCTTAATTTCATGTATAAAAGCAATGACTAAGGACTTACAAATAGAAAAATAAACAAAAAATAAAGAGAATACAATAGCTAAATTCTTTAGGAAAAAAACAGTGCCCTTTTTGAAGAGAAAGCATCTACCAAATGCACCGAACAACATGGGTGCAGGTCAGACTGTATCCTGACTCCGCAGTGGTGGTGAGAGCAGAGAGCTGGCTGCACACAGCTGCACATGTGCACTGACACGGCCGGAGTCTGACACAAAAGGAGCCACTCCACATCGAAAACAGGGACAGCTCATGGGACAACCGGGCACACTTCACACCAAGGACGGCCTCTGGCCCACTGCACAGCAAAACGTGCCGAGTCTCCCTGGTAACCAGAGAAACTGCCCCACAGCTGGTGGCAGCGAAAACTGGCTCAGTGACCCGGGTCACCATCTAGATTCCTGGATGAAAGCTGAACATAGTCGCCCTAAGGTTCGGCAATGCCACGTCACAGGGGCCCGCGTGCGCCCAGAGCCACGTCCAGGATGCGCACGGCAGCGGTGCGCACGGCCTCAGTCAGGAAACTGCCTGAGCACCTGTGACACCCTGGGCGTGCATGTGGGCCCTCGTGCAGGGACAACCAGCGGGATGGCCACACGCAGTGACGGGTGGAAGAGGAAACACGGGCCAGACAGCGAGCCGCCGTCGGGGAGGGAGAAGCGGCTCTGGGCTGGCAGGTGTCGGGCAGTCGTCCGGGAAGGAGAACAGGGTGGCGGCTGTCCCGGCCCCAGGTGCGTACTCGGGATGGTCACACAGGCTGCGGCCTTGGGGACAGCTCCCGGAGTGTCCTACACACTAAGGAGCAGGGGCTTTCCAGCACACACCAATGAAAAACATCTTTACACAACTTCAAACAACAGACTTTATGAGAAGCTTTAGGACCTGACACGCTGTTGTGCACATGGACACGGACACTTAGTGAGAGCTGGTCACACCTGCACAGACAGCTCACCAGTGTCAGAGGCTGAAGCTGCACCCCGGGGCTGTGCAGGTTCTGCATCTCAGTGGGCACGCCAAGCTTCCTACTTGTGCTCACAAGCAGTGGGCTGAAGGAGAATGCCCCGACTGCCAGTGCCCATGCCCGACGCAGGATGGCGATGTGCTCCTGACCCCTTCAGGGTGACGGGGGACAGTCAGGGGCAGCTGAGCACGGGGTGGGGCGAGGCTGCCCGGGACCGTGGACACGCACGTGCTCTGCTGAGGAGGCCCTGCTGTGCCGCTGGACAAGCTGTCAGACAGAGTGGCACACCCCATGGGGGAGGGCTCCCTCCCCACGACCATGCATGGTGTCCACGCCGCTGCAAGCCCAGGGCACGCTGTCAGCAGAGGGCTGTGGCCTCATCCCTGAGACTCAGGGGGTTTCCCAAAAGGGGACCGCACACAGGGTCCCAAGCCAGGGTCAGGTCAGGGCGTTTCTCGGGGCGCTGGGCACACTGGTCCTCAGACGTGTGAGCGCAGCCCTGTGACGGGCGGAGATCAGGGCTGGCCCGGGTCTCCCCAACTCCAGGTGCCCTCCCAGTAATGCCCGGGCTCAGGGCGCTCACAGCGCTCTCCGAGGAGAAGAACTTAGAAACACTTAGGGCCGCGTGCACAGGCACGCACACTCCGCGCCTGGCTCGCTTCCTGGCTTCAACATTTCCCAGTCTGTGCGGAGTCTGCCGACAGTGTGTAAAACGTAAGTCACACCCACAGTGTGCCGAACGCTCCTGTGGCCCCCAAAGAGGACAAGTCCCACTGTCAAGGCCGATGCTGAGTGTGACAGGACGCAGTACGTGGAGGGGCCCTGCAGTGACTGCACAGTGGCCGGGCGGCGGGGACGGGAGCGCGGGGACGGGGTGCCGGGCGCGTACTCACTCTCTTTGCCCTTCTCCTTGTGCTTGAGCTGCTGCAGCTTCTGCTCCCGGTGCTGCTTCTCCAGCTCCTGCTCCTGCCGGTGCCGCTCCAGCTTCCGCTGGTGCTCCAGCAGCTCCTGCTGGTGCTTCATGGCCAGCAGCTCCTGCTGGTGCTACAGGGAGAGGAGGAGACACAGGTCAGCCCCGGGACTGGACAGGGGACAGCACGACAGGCAGCGGAGGGCCCACGCGTCTGCCGCCCCCAGCCAGCATCTCCGAGAACTCCAGCGGCCTCTGCTGAGTGCACCTGCGCACCAGGCTGACAGCGGCCCAGACGTCTCCGACCCTTTAAACGTTGAAGGTGAAAATAAAAGTGACTGAATTCCTAGAAGAAAACACACAGGAAGACGTATGCCATCCTGCAAGTGGGGGATGCCTTTTAGAGGGTGGCACAGGAGAGGGTGACACAGGCCCTCCCCTAAGGTGTGACCAGCCCACTGCTGGGACGTGCCAGGAGACATGGGGCACACACACCTTCAGAGCCTTGGAGGACTGCACACAGCGGTCACCCAGGTGCCCAGGCTCGGCACACACCGCTTTCCCAAGCCGAGCACAAAATGCGCATGCGCACTGGGCACCACCGCGGTGAGAAAGGGCGAGCTCCAGCCCGGAGACGGCAGCACAGCAGTGAGCACGCCCAGCATGGGCGGGCGGGCATAGCAGTCGGCAGGCAGAGCTTCTATCACTGTGACGTTCAGGACAGGAAACACGTCATGACTGCTGACAAACACCAGAGCTGTCACCAGGGCTGAGGCCGAGGAGGCAGGTGGGCCGTCCCACGGGGGAGCTGCTGCAGGAGGCAGCCCTCACAGAGGTGCCCACAACGGCACAGCTTGGGGAGAGCGTGACACCCACACGGCCAGTTATGTGCAACTTACATCACGCTTTCACAGTTATCCAACTGATGATGTAAAAATTTCAACAAACTCCACAAAATTAAAATGCAAAAGATAAAAGAACTTCTCAATGTTCATGAAGCACAGGGAAACCACACATACAAACAGCGGCTGTAGATCAATAAGAACAGGACAAGTAGCCACTGAAAAGGGAGCAACAAAGAACCACATTCAGGGAAGTGGTTAGAAATACGTGGGAGGCCACCTCCAGCCTCACCAGGGACCCCACTTCAGTCTCAGTTACCGTCTGAGAGGCGGGCAGAATGGCCGCCACGCTGACCAGGCCGTGTGGTGAGAGCTCCACCAGCCACACCAGAGAGTGGGCCTCCTCAGACCCCCGCTGTCTCTCTCTCTCTCGTCCATCTCAGTCCCTCTGTCCACCCCCCCGCCAACGTCACCCAGGCACCTGGCTACACAGATGCCAATGAAAAAACAGTAACAAAAGACCCCGTGACTCTCATGGGTTTTTTTTTTTTTTTTTTTTTCCATTTTTCTGAAGCTGGAAACAGGGAGAGACAGTCAGACAGACTCCCGCATGCGCCCGACCGGGATCCACCCGGCACGCCCACCAGGGGCGACGCTCTGCCCACCAGGGGGCGATGCTCTGCCCATCCTGGGCGTCGCCATATTGCGACCAGAGCCACTCTAGCGCCTGAGGCAGAGGCCACAGAGCCATCCCCAGCGCCCGGGCCATCTTTGCTCCAATGGAGCCTTGGCTGCGGGAGGGGAAGAGAGAGACAGAGAGGAAAGCGCGGCGGAGGGGTGGAGAAGCAAATGGGCGCTTCTCCTGTGTGCCCTGGCCGGGAATCGAACCTGGGTCCTCCGCACGCTAGGCCGACGCTCTACCGCTGAGCCAACCGGCCAGGGCTAAATTTTTTAAATTTTTTTATTTATTCATTTTAGAGAGGAGAGAGAGAGAGACAGAGAGAGAAAGGAGAGAGAGACAGGGGGGAGGAGCTGGAAGCATCAACTCCCATATGTGCCTTGACCAGGCAAGCCCAGGGTTTCGAACTGGTGACCTCAGCATTTCCAGGTTGACACTTTATCCACTGCGCCACCACAGGTCAGGCTCTCATGGGGTTTAACGCTGAACTTACTTTCGAGCCAACGCTGAGCTCACAATCAAAGCTTAGCCCCTGGAGTTCAGCTCCTTTGACTCTGACCTTGGAACTGAACACACGAACGAATGTTCCAGTGGAAACAACGCCAAATGTTCATTTTAAACGTAAACCAAAATAAACCCCACTGTATAGGACAGACCCTGGGGACAGGTCCATGCGCAGTCCCAGCTGAGGACAGCGACCCTCTGGCCTCCAGCAGCTGGCACCTGAGCTGCTCAGAGCCTGCCCCGTCCTGACCACGATGACCGGTGGCCCACAGCGGCAGCCACAGTCAGGGTCCCTTACACGTGCTGACACGGCACACACCAGCAGGTGTGCTTACAGCGCTGCTCACGCCAGTCTTCCCGGGCCTGGCTCTGCAGAGTCACTGATGCTGAGGCCATGGCCACGTCACAGGCCATGTGCCCTGGAGCCCGAGGTGCCCCGCCCACTGGCAGCACGGCAGCAGGAGTGCAGGCACCCGGATTCCAGCACAAGGGAGTCCCCAGGACCACGTGGCTGGAGCCTGTGGATGTCTAGAGGGCACATACACACGAGGACCCCACGGGGCGTGGGCCCCAGGAATCAGCAGTGCGCCCCTTCTGAAAGGCAAGGGTGTCTTTCTGGTTTCAAAACTACTACGACTCATGGTCACAAGTGTGAAAATGAGAACGACATAGAAGATCACCCGCTGTCCACGTCACGGAACACAGGAGTCTGATGCCCAGTGATTCCTGCAGCCCCGTCACACGACTAAACCCTGGCTCAAATAAAAGCAACCCACTAGCCAGCCAGCCGACTAGGAGCACCGTCCACTCCCGTGTGGTAACCAGCCCCAACAGAACTAGTCTTAGGTTGGACTATTAACCATGAATGGTCCAACATGTTTTGTGCCAGCCGGCCCTGAGACCGTGCTAGTCACTGGAAGTGACGTGCCACAGAAGAGTCTGGGGGCCCGTGTCAGGTGTGTGGTGGACATGACGGGCCCAGCACCCAGCTCCCGGCCCGCCCCCAGGACAAGGCTGCCCAGAGCAAGCCGCACCCTGCTCAGCAGGCCCTGACCACAGGCGGTGGGGACCACCACGCTCTTTGTTTCTCCTGCCCGAGGGGCAAGGCTGGCGAGACACCAAACCTAAACACACGAGAGCCAGGGCCCAGGCCGCACATCCGGATGGGCTGGAGTCCAGGGGCTGTCACCGGCAGGGCCCATGTGGCCACGGCAATCTGAGCGAGAGGCAGGAACAGGTCCCGTCTTCCATTCCCAGCAACGCACACAGACGTTTCCCATGGGGGAGGGAGAGCAAGGGGGGAGGGCGTGCGCGAGGGGGCCGGCCTGCACACTGTCCTCTTCTGTGCCCTGCCCAGGAGGGGCTTGTGGCCCAAGACCTGTCACGCCCCACCCGGCCACCGCACCAGCAGACAGAGGCTAAGAGCTGTCCCTGCCGCCTCCTCCGGGGTGACTCTTGGGAAGGTGAAACTGGACGTAAACAGACTGAAGAGAGCACGGGACCTCCACAGCCTGGTGTGGTCAGTGCAGAAGAGAGGGACACGGCTGGGCTGTGACTCCTGGAGCCGCCTGGGGCTGTGTGTGCCGAGCACAGCCACCGGTGGGCTGCCTCGTCCCCACTAGGGCCACTCAGGGGCCACTCAGGAGCTGCTCCTACGCTGAGCCCTCACCTGTCAGAACACAGCTGGGATGGACAGAGGGCACTGCTGAGGGTGGGGCTGGCTGCTCACCTCCAGGAGCGTGCACCATCTGGCCATGGTTTCTACGGGCCATTTGGGACCAAAACATTGTTCCCGACGGGGTCCTCAAAAGCTGAGGTCTTCCCATGCTCGTCTCGCTGGACGTGCTGGCCCAACCCACAGGACACCGTCTCGGCATGCTCAGCAGCACTCTTCCCTCTTCCCCACGGGGTCACCACAGGGCTACACCCCAGGCCTGTCACATCCCCGCCCCAAACAAGACAAAAAGGGTGGGGTTCTGTCAGCCTTCAGAGTGACAGGCTACGCAAGGAAGGTCTGCAGCAGGGACACCGAGCCCGGCAGGGCCCTCCTGGGCTGGGGCACAGACTGCGGTGAGGAGGGCAGCAGAGGAAGGAGGGGGTCTGGAGAGGAGGGGACATGGGGGACAGCCAGGTGCAAGCCCGGCCCACTTGAGGCTCCCGGCTTCGGTACCTGTCCCCCGGCATAACCCTGCCTTCTCCCTCAGGGCTGGGCTCCCGCAGCTACACCCCACGAAGACCAGCAGCTTCTTGGAAACCTGGCTCCTTCCGTCCCACCACCTGGCACACTGGCGCGGGGCCCTGGCCGTGTGTGGCTGGGCTGAGCCGTTGTCTTCTGCAGACCTCAGCTTCCCGGGCACAACAGGTGTGAGGGAGCCCCGAGAAAAGACAGCAGCCAGTGTGGAGGCTCAAGGGGGGACCGCGCACCTCGCAGGAGCCGTCCCTCTGGGAACACAGAGTGCTCCTGCCCCGCAAACCCCGGGCGCCGTGGCTGGGAGGCACAGTGAGTGCCGAGTAGCACACCTGACGCAGCAGGACTCTCCCGGGCACAGCCCAGGAAGAGCCGCGCGCAGCACCGCAGAGTGACCGTCAGTGCCCCTCAGGGTGGGCGGGCTGAGCAAGGCCATCCACCTGCCCCTAAACGAGTAACTAGAAACCAGGTGCGGGGTGGACGAGCAGAACCTCCACAGCGCACTGGTCAGGCACTGCCCGACTCGAGGGTGACGCAGGACCCTGGCGTGCGCAGCCACGAGCTTCCCCGGGACCAGGCCCAGAGGGACCCCGTGTACCGCCCTGGCTCGCTGATGTTGCCTCAGGTGACCTGGGAGCCAGGGCTCAGGAAACAGCTGGTCTTCAGCCACCTGGTGCAGGCGATCAAGACAGTAACCGTCCCAGCCAGCCTCCCAGAGCCATAAAACCAGGTTTCTTTTCCAGTTTCTTCCTGTCCCTGCAAGGAAGTCACACCCTCAACTAAACAGCTCCTAACGTCCTGTCTTGTCCCAGGAACAGCACAAATCACCCTCATAGACGGGTAGCAGAAGTCCCTCCTTACTCAGCAAAAAGCATGTCAAGTTCAAACAAGGCAGGAACGACGGAGATCGGGCGTCCCCGGGGAGACTTGCAGGAAGGAAGGGGCCACAGCCCCTCAGGCACTGTGCCCAGCCCGAGTGTATGTACCACTAAACCACACTGAGCACAGCTATTCCGTACAAGTATCCTACGATGCTACTCACACGAGGCCCACAGAGCAGTCCATGTACAGAGACAATGTGGAATGCTGGACTCAGGCCTGGGGGGTGGGCACTATTTGGTGGGTACAGGTCTCCGTGTGAGAGATGAAGAAATGCTGGTGATGGCTGCAGGACACTGTGGACGCACTGAGGACACAACGCAGGCTTAGACGGCCGGCTGGAGAGTGTGCTGTGTGTGTTCACCACACTGAAGGGTCTGGGGCGTCGTGAAAACGACCAGCCACTCCACCCCAAGGAACTGAAAACAGCTGCTCCAACAAAACTCGTGTGAGTGTCCACAGCACTTTCACAACTGCCAGTAGGTGGGGACAACCCGGCCGTCTGCCCACAGGTGAGTGGACAGACACACTGAGGCACATTCACACAATGGATACCGCTCAGACGTAAGGAGAAACAACACTACAACGTGAGGGAACCCTGGACACGTGCTGGTGACTGGAGCCCGGCCCAGAAGCCCCACGCTGCGTGACCACACCTACATCAAGTGTCCAGAGTGGGCACATTCACAGAGGGAGGGCAGAGGGGTGCTGCCAGGGGTTGGGGAGGGGCATGGGCAGAGAAAATGCTTCACGGGCACAGGACTTCTTTGTGGGGTGCTGAAAATGTTTTATAACTAAGCCGTGGAGAGATGGACATCGTAAATAAACTAAGTGTTACTGAACTGTACACTTTAAGATAGACGATGACTTTCATGTCATCTACCTTCCCGACACAGCGAGGAAGGGAACACTAGCGGCGTGCTGTAAGGAAGTGACGAGAGCAGAGCCGCTTCTCGTGGGAACCCCAAGTGTCTGCGGACTGTCGGGACAGTGACTCTGCCACCTGTGCTGCTCCCAGGGGCCGCCCAGCACCAGGTGCTGGGCAAGGGAACAGAGACCGAGAAGGGCTGAGTGACCCGGGGCAGAGCCCAGGTTCCCACGCCTGCATTGCCCTGCCTCACGGGCACTGGACACAGCAACCTCCGTTGGCACAGGAAACGGGAAAACTCTTATCAGGAAAATGACCAGCGTCCTGAAAAGCACGAGAAAATATAAAATAGCTCAAAAGACGATTACGCTCAACACAGACCTAAGACCCCCCGGTGAACCAGCTCGGCTCGGAGAGGCGGGCCCATCTGCACACAGGATCCAGGAAAGCCCTTGGGCCCAGGGACTAGCCCACAGGAGCAGTGCAGGACACTTCTGGGGCGGCCCTACGAGCCCTGTGTGTGTGGGGGGAGACAGGTGCCAGCTTTCCCAGAGCCCCAGCAGGGTCAGGGACGGGCCTCCAGGAGGCACCGCGGCCCTCAGGCCCCAGGGTGGTAAGTCATCCACACCAGGGTCATGGGAGGAGTGGGTCCCACCCGTGGGCAGTCAAGGGGGTGATCACAAGTAACTTTCCAAGCCCTCGATATGTTCAGGAAGGTCTAGTCAATGTAGCTATTGAAGAAAGGACACAGTTAGTTACCTGCAGAAGGTATGCCTGCTGAACACAAAATAACCAACCGCAAGTTTATTAAAATGAACCGAGTAATTCTCTAAGTTTGTAGAAAAATTTATAAAATGCCCAGGAACGATTTAAACTTAAAATCCATAAGCATTATGTGAAATATAAAATAAAGCTTTCCGTAAGGATAGAAGCCTCAAATCATCAGACTGTAACACCACGTTCCTAGGTTAGAAATTTAACATTAGGAAGTTATTAGCAGACCTTGTATTAATTTATAAACTTTCTGCAACCTCCATAAATCTCCAGAACAACTCGGAGGACTTGACGGGGATGATTCTGAGGTTCAGCTGGAAGAGTGAACGGGCAGACAGGCCCCGGTGGAAGTGAGAGACGGAAGCAACATGTGGGGAAGGGAGGAGGATCACAGCGCAGGCGTCCTGCTGGAGCTGGTGTGTGAGCACCGGGGGCCTAGACAGACACGCACTGACACGGGGGCTCATGCGCAGGAGGACTGAGACAGACACGCACTGACACGGGGCTCATGCGCAGGAGGACTGAGACAGACACGCACTGACACGGGGGCTCATGCGCAGGAGGACTGAGACAGACACGCACTGACACGGAGGCTCACGGCACCGGGGGCCTAGACAGACACGCACTGACACGGGGGCTCATGCGCAGGAGGACTGAGACAGACACGCGCTGACACGGGGGCTCACGGCACCGGGGGCCTAGACAGACACGCACTGACACGGGGGCTCACGCGCAGGAGGGCTGAGACAGACACGCACTGACACGGGGGCTCACGCGCAGGAGGACTGAGACAGACACGCACTGACACGGAGGCTCACGGCACCGGGGGCCTAGACAGACACGCACTGACACGGGGGCTCACGCGCAGGAGGACTGAGACAGACACGCACTGACACGGAGGCTCACGGCACCGGGGGTCTAGACAGACACGCACTGACACGGGGGCTCACGCGCAGGAGGACTCAGACAGACACGCACTGACACGGGGGCTCACGGCACAGGAGGGCTGAGACAGACACGCACTGACACGGGGGCTCACGCGCAGGAGGACTGAGACAGACACGCACTGACACGGAGGCTCACGGCACAGGAGGGCTGAGACAGACACGCACTGACACGGAGGCTCACGGCACCGGGGGCCTAGACAGACACGCACTGACACGGAAGCTCACGCGCAGGAGGACTGAGACAGACACGCACTGACACGGAAGCTCACGGCACCGGGGGCCTAGACAGACACGCGGGGGCTCACGGTACAGGAGGGCTGAGACAGACACGCACTGACACGGGGGCTCACGCGCAGGAGGACTCAGACAGACACGCACTGACATGGAGGCTCACGGCACCGGGGACCTAGACAGACACGCACTGACACGGAAGCTCACGCGCAGGAGGACTCAGACAGACACGCACTGACACGGGGGCTCACGGCACCGGGGGCCTAGACAGACACGCACTGACACGGGGGCTCACGGCATAGGAGGGCTGAGACAGACACGCACTGACACGGGGGCTCACGGCGCAGGAGGACTGAGACAGACACGCACTGACACGGGGGCTCACGGCACAGGAGCGCTGAGACAGACACGCACTGACACGGAGGCTCACGGCACAGGAGGGCTGAGACAGACACGCACTGACACGGGGGCTCACGGCACAGGAGCGCTGAGACAGACACGCACTGACACGGGGGCTCACGGCACAGGAGGGCTGAGACAGACACGCACTGACACGGAGGCTCAGGAGCAGGAGGGCTGAGACAGACACGCACTCACACGGAGGCTCACACGCAGGAGGGCTGAGATAGACACGCACTGACACGGGGGCTCACGGCGCAGGAGGGCTGAGACAGACACGCACTGACACGGGGGCTCACGGCACAGGAGCGCTGAGACAGACACGCACTGACACGGGGGCTCACGGCACAGGAGCGCTGAGACAGACACGCACTGACACGGAGGCTCAGGCGCAGGAGGGCTGAGACAGACACGCACTCACACGGAGGCTCACACGCAGGAGGGCTGAGATAGACACGCACTGACACGGAGGCTCACGGCACAGGAGGGCTGAGACAGACACGCACTCACACGGAGGCTCACACGCAGGAGGGCTGAGACAGACACGCACTGACACGGAGGCTCACGGCACAGGAGGGCTGAGACAGACACGCACTGACACGGGGGCTCACGGCACAGGAGCGCTGAGACAGACACGCACTGACACGGGGGCTCACGGCACAGGAGGGCTGAGACAGACACGCACTGACACGGAGGCTCACGGCACAGGAGAGCTGAGATAGACACGCACTGACACGGAGGCTCACGGCACAGGAGAGCTGAGATAGACACGCACTGACACGGAGGCTCACGGCACAGGAGGGCTGAGACAGACACGCACTCACACGGAGGCTCACACGCAGGAGGGCTGAGATAGACACGCACTGACACGGAGGCTCACGGCACAGGAGGGCTGAGACAGACACGCACTCACACGGAGGCTCACACGCAGGAGGACTGAGATAGACACGCACTGACACGGAGGCTCACGGCACAGGAGGGCTGAGACAGACACGCACTGACACGGGGGCTCACGGCACCGGGGGCCTAGACAGACACGCACTGACACGGGGGCTCACGGCACAGGAGGGCTGAGATAGACACGCACTCACACGGAGGCCTAAGTGCCCTTCTAACTGCTCAGGAGAAACAGTCACCTGTGAATGAGGAAGGACAAGTAGATACTCTCAATTACGGGCAAAATTAACAGGCTATACTGAGATAATGCCCTTAATTTATAAAGGGCACCCCTACACCAGTAAGAAAAAGACCAGTCCTATAACAAAGTAACAGTCAAGAAAATGCTAATCAGTAGAAAAGTGTGGAAAGTAAATAACAGGGATGAGTGCCCATAATGAAGGAAATAGACACCATGACAGAACAGAGACAGGCGGAACAAGCCAGCAAGGCCGCGGCCCGTGGGGTGGAGCGGTCACTGCAGGGCGGCGGCAGGCTCTGTGGGCGGAAGGGCAGGCTGGGGCACAACAGCTCGCGGGCCTCCTGCAGGACGACTCAGCAAGTCGCCTGTCGTGCCTACTACTGCTTTGCTGTTTTGTTTACAGAGTAAGCGAGGGGTGTGTGAGGGACGTACACACGCACTCAGGGCTCGTGCAGGTTCTGGAGAGAAACACGAGCCACAGAAGCTGCAGAAAAGTCCCTGTGTGGGGTTGGCAATGCCATTTCCACTCTGTCTAGACACAGGCACACAATTCATGCACAAGGAAGCTATAAGCACGGCAAACTGAAGGTAATCTTTATGTTCAATGATTCAATTATTAGTGGTTGTTGTAATTACAGTTCCCTGCAAGACTACAAGAAAACCATTACAATCGTATTTCTGGCCCTGGCCAGTTAGCTCAGTGTGTTAGAGCGTCGCCCTGAATGTCAAGGTTGTGGGTTCGGTTCCTGGTCAGGGCGCACACAAGAATTAGCTGGTGAAGGCAATAAAGAGGCAGAACAGCAAATTAACATCTCTCTCCCTCTCCCTCCCACTCGCTCTGAACTCAGGAAAGATACAAAGCATATTCTTGAAGTATGTGTAATGGCTTAGGGAAATGCTAGCCACACAGTAAATAAAAACACATCAGAGTATGACTGCAGTTCTGTAACACAGAGACACACACAATTGACATACCGTCACAGGACAACCTTCCCAGCTCATGGCACCGCAGTGATGTTTCCTTCTTTGGAAGTTCTAATTATTCAAATAAACATTAACAGCTTTTGCAGTCAGAAGAGATTTGTGTGTGTGTGTGCGCGCGCATGCGAAGAGAGAGAGGAGAGAGAGGGAAAGAGGCAGAGAGGAAGGAGAGAGATGAGAAGCATCATCTTGTAGTTGCAGCACTTTAGTTGTTCACTGACTGCTTTCTTATATGTGCTGCCTTGACCTGAAGGCTCCAGTCGAGTCGGTGACCCCTTGCTCAAGCCAGTGACCTTGGGCTTCAAGCCAGCGACCTTGGGCTTCAAGCCAGCAACCTTTGGGCTCTAGCCAGCAACCTTGGAATTATGTCAACGATCCCATAACTCAAGCCAGTGACCCTGAACTGAGGCTGGTGAGCCTGCGCTCAAGCCAGTGACCTCAGGGCTTCAAACTTGGGTCCCAGAAAAACGCTCTATGCACTATGCCAGCATTGGTCAGGCAGAGATTACAATAAAAACTTCCTGGTGAATGTGGCACGGCCTGGGATGCTAATGCAGGCACACGGCTGGCTGTGCCCACACACAGCGCTGGAGAGGCCAGGGGTCCTGGGCCCCTCTGCTCCACGGGTGCTCGGGCCAAGTCTGCCTCGCGGGCTGCAGTGGATCCACCACTGGGGAGGCACGGGAGGAAGGCCTGTGGGGCTGGCTTTGTAAGAGAACAGCTAGAGAGGAGGCAGATGCCTGGACAAACACGGCCGACTGGCCACAGGTGTGACCGCTGCTCTCCAGAACCACCAGCAGGGTCAGAAAGAGGACTCTTTAAGAGATACAAGTCCACAGGACAGACTGTAGGATGGGCTGGGCTACGGGCACATCTTTAGGATTTCACAAGCTGCGGGCCAGTGAGTGGAAGAGCCCCAGCAGAGAGGCCGTGTCCCGCGCCCACTGCCAGGGGACCAGGACGGCAGCACCCCGGCTGCATCCAGACGTCAGTCCCACCCGCAGCCAGCTAAACATGCTCACCTGGGCATCTGACACACTCCGACACAAAAACACGGTATGTGCAAACACGGAGATGTGTACCCACAGAGACATCACTGCTTGGGGGCAGAGGGACCAGGCCAGCACCCTGAGCCCAGAGCTGGAGGGTGGCCCAGGCGACAACCTGGCTTGTCCTGGGGCATCCAATGTCCTCCTCCTCTCTTTACAGGGTGTCCAGCTCCTGCCTACCAGTGCTGTCCTGGTCCCCCGTCCCCTCTGAACTAGAGTGGGGACCCCTCCTGGGTGCACTTCTGGCCGTTTGCTGTATGAACCCCATCCCCATTCCCTTGGGGACATTCCCACAGGAATTTGGACTTTGGCTACGAGACTTGCTTTGGCTGGCAGGGCAACAACATCCTACACTGAAAACACACTTGCTCTCCTGGTGAGTTAGCCTGGAACTCTGAAACCAGTAAGTAATCCCCTAACCTGAGCCTGCCAGCCACCAGCCCAGAGGAAGGCCATTCCAGGTCACCCAGTTGCCACCAGCCCCAGAGAAAGCCCAAACCCGAAGAACAGCTCAAACAAAACAGCCACCGTGATAAGTGCTATGTTTGGGGTCATTTGTTATGCATCAGAGGTAACTGAGATGCCCCTGTAACCCAAGCCTGGCAGTCCTGTAAGCACTGGTCCCACCGCCCGAGCCTGGCAGTCCTGTAAGCACTGGTCCCACCGCCCGAGCCTGGCAGTCCTGTAAGCACTGGTCCCACCGCCCGAGCCTGGCAGTCCTGTAAGCACTGGTCCCACTGCCCGAGCCAGGCAGTCCTGTAAGCACTGGTCCCACCGCCCGAGCCTGGCAGTCCTGTAAGCACTGGTCCCACCGCCCGAGCCTGGCAGTCCTGTAAGCACTGGTCCCACTGCCCGAGCCAGGCAGTCCTGTAAGCACTGGTCACACCGCCCGAGCGGACAAGAACCCGTGCGTCTCCGGGGCTGGAGCCGTTTTCCCCTCTGCGTGGAACACACACATAAGTTACTGATCCCAACCTGAAGATGTAACAAGTTCCAATCTCGGATACTGGAGTCACAGGCACATGATCGGGTCACTGTACTCAGACGAGGCCTCCACGCTGACAGTCGTGACTGCACCAGCAGGGTCCCCACTGTGAGGAGAGCCCTGCGGCCCTGCAGACTCTGTGTGCGGCTGCGGTGCACCGAGAAAGAGGGACGCAGCCCGGGGCTCCCCAGGGAAACCGCAGCGCTGCACCAGGAGGCCGCGCGGCCCCATGCGCTGCGTGCGAGCGACGTGCACAGATGCTGACACAGGAAAGGGACCCTGGGAAGGGCTTCACGCGGGAGGGGCTCTTAAGTATACGCGGCCCCCCCCCCCCCGAGAAGTGGCCACGTGTGCATGTGAATGTGGGGTGGGATGGGTGAGACAGGCCTTCCTTCCGGGGCGCAATCACTGCCCGGGGTCCTGACTGCAGGAAGAAAGCCGGCCTTCTAAGAGGGACGCACGCTGGACTCCGGACAAGACTGGCCGGGGCCTCGGGAGGGAGGAGGGGCAGCTTCCTTTAGTTAACCCCACACCACTTCTTGATTTGAAACACTGGAAACATGAATAAAATAAAAAGAATTAAAAATACAGCCCCAAAGCAGCAAATCTGGTTAACAGCCTTCCCCACCTGAGCCCCCCAGTGGACGGAGTGAGCAGCGTCTGGGCACAGAACCCCCGCCCCAGACTCTCCCCCCAGTGGACGGAGTGAGCAGCGTCTGGGCACAGAACCCCCGCCCCAGACTCTCCCCCCAGTGGACGGAGTGAGCAGCGTCTGGGCACAGAACCCCCGCCCCAGACTCTCCCCCCAGTGGACGGAGTGAGCAGCGTCTGGGCACAGAACCCCCGCCCCAGACTCTCCCCCCAGTGGACGGAGTGAGCAGCGTCTGGGCACAGAACCCCCGCCCCAGACTCTCAGCCCCCACACCCTGGCCCAGCGGCAGTGCTGAGCTCACCCTGGGAGCAGAGGAGGAAGGTGCCGCTTGAACCAGCCTGACCAGCAAAGAAACAGTCAAGGTCATGCGCCCTGCTGAGCACAGAAACCGGATTAGAGATCTCTGTATCCCAAGTTAACAATTTAAGTTACATTTGAAAAATAATTCCCTTATTTACAAATTCCTGTTCACATTCACTGATGATTTAATGACACTGATTAGATTTTGTGCTCAAGAAATCTGTCTGGCAACCACGACTGCCAAATGTCACCAACAGCAGAGTCGCTTAAGACGAGTTTCAATCAGCAAAACCAGAGCACCTGCTGTAATGACACAGCGATGACGGCTAAATGGCTTTCGTGGTCTCCATGTCAAGTGCAAACACAAGTTATTAAAACGCAGGGAACAGGTGGCCGAGCTGCTTCCTGAGCTGTGAGAACCAGGCCTGCGTTCTCCTGCTGACCAGGCATGGGGGGGACACCCGACAGCCAGGTCAGCCGCCCCTGCCGTCTGTCTGCACAGCGGGGCCCACACTCCTGAGGGCCGGCCTGGACAGAAGCAGGTTCAGGACGCGCTGGGGTGGAGGCAGAGGACTCGGGTGCTGTGAGGGCAGTGCCACCCCGAGGGCCGGCCTGGACAGAAGCAGGTTCAGGACGCGCTGGGGTGGAGGCGGAGGACTCGGGTGCTGTGAGGGCAGTGCCACCCCGAGGGCCGGCCTGGACAGAAGCAGGTTCAGGACCCGCTGGGGTGGAGGCGGAGGACTCGGGTGCTGTGAGGGCAGTGCCACCCTGAGGGCCGGCCTGGACAGAAGCAGGTTCAGGACCCGCTGGGGTGGAGGCGGAGGACTCGGGTGCTGTGAGGGCAGTGCCACCCCGAGGGCCGGCCTGGACAGAAGCAGGTTCAGGACGCGCTGGGGTGGAGGCGGAGGACTCGGGTGCTGTGAGGGCAGTGCCACCCCGAGGGCCAGCATGGACAGAAGCAGGTTCAGGACCCGCTGAGGTGGAGGCAGAGGACTCGGGTGCTGTGAGGGCAGTGCCACCCCGAGGGCCGGCCTGGACAGAAGCAGGTTCAGGACCCGCTGGGGTGGAGGCAGAGGACTCGGGTGCTGTGAGGGCAGTGCCACCCCGAAGGCCGGCATGGACAGAAGAAGCAGGTTCAGGACCCGCTGGGGTGGAGGCGGAGGACTCGGGTGCTGTGAGGGCAGTGCCACCCCGAGGGCCGGCATGGACAGAAGAAGCAGGTTCAGGACCCGCTGGGGTGGAGGCGGAGGACTCGGGTACTGTGAGGGCAGTGCCACCCCGAAGGCCGGCATGGACAGAAGAAGCAGGTTCAGGACCCGCTGGGGTGGAGGCGGAGGACTCGGGTGTGGGCAGCCCCCTGCTGTGAGGGCAGTGCCACCCCAAAGGCCGGCATGGACAGAAGAAGCAGGTTCAGGACCCGCTGGGGTGGAGGCGGAGGACTCGGGTGTGGGCAGCCCCCTGCTGTGAGGGCAGTGCCACCCCGAGGGGTCTTCACGTTTCCTGCTGCCCTGATGACCTCACAAACATGGAGTTTGCCGATTTCTCAACATCTCCATTTTCTTCAACAAGCTACAAGTTCACCGGACTCATCCAGGAGACAGGACATCGTGCCCTGGGGCTGCAAGGTCAGGACACGGGTCCCGTGTGCCACGGGTGAGCGGCGGGCGAGGTCGGGGGGAGGCACACTGGCAACACGAGGGAGACGCAGCTACTGAGTTCTGGGCGGGTCTGCCCGCGCGTGTCCAAGCAGGGACGCACAACGCTCTGGCCCGAGCGGAAGGACAGTGAAGGGCTGCTGGTCAAGAGGCGCCCGGGAGCCGGGTGACCTGGACGCATGCGGAGGACGGTGGGGTCCTGCAGGACTGCGAGGGGGACAGGGACACGGGACGGACGCAGACGTCCGACGGACTGCGTGGAGGAGCGCCTCCTGCTCCCGCGGGGCGGCCACGCTCCGGTCCTCACAGCACCTGCCAGTCGCAGAGATGGAGGCTGCTGCTTCAAAGACAAAATGGGACGGGCACCTGGGGGCTCCCGTCGTCCTCAACGGCCTGCAAACCGAGGCCCAGAGTGGGCTGCAGGCATCGCGACCCACGGCGTCCAGCTGGCAGGCAGCCCAGACACGTCAGTCAAGGACAGACCTTCTTCCCAGGCAGCCCAGACACGTCAGTCAAGGACAGACCTTCTTCCCAGGCAGCCCAGACACGTCAGTCAAGGACAGACCTTCTTCCCAAAACCCAGTCCTCTCACACTCACGGGCAAACGTGCCACCGCCCAGGCCGACTCCTGTCCCCGCGCCCACCGCACAGAGCAGCACAGGGAGCAGTCTTCCCGCCAGCAGGCCCAGCTCTCGTGAGGCCCCAGGCCCCCCTCTTGGCCCAACAGCCAGGAAGAGCGGGTGCAGGAGCAGGTGCTCCCAGCGTCAGGGCAGCACAGGGCACTGCTCTCTGAGACAAGAGCACTTGTTGAAGAATAAGCCACGGGGATGCATGGATGTCAAGCTGCATGGAGACCAGGGACACCCTTGTCACACAGGATCACTACGGTGCTCTAACATCCAGGCAAAGCAGTGAGGCCTGGCCTTCCAGCGGTGCGGCAAAGCGTCTCACTTTGTCCAATGCTGACCACAGGTGGCCGGCGAGCCGGGGTGAAAAGTGGTGGTGGTGGCCACCTCAAACAATGTCACCAACAATGTGGATTGTGAAGACCGGGTCCTCCAGCACAGTGGCCTGCCACACCCTGGTCTCACCAGGCCTGAGGACAGACCTCCTGGACCCACACACGTGCACTCGGTTCTCCTGGGCCTGCCCGAGAGGAACTCAGAGCTGCCCCCTGGCCCGGTCTCAGGGACACACAGAACACGGAGGCAGCCACTGAGTCAAGCGGTGCCGTGGGGCCTGACCCAGCCATTCCACGCGGAAGTCTCCTGACAGGCCTGACCCCACAGGCCCCGGCACACTGACCGCCCTTCCCTGGTCCTCCCACACGAATGCTAAACATGTACCCGCCACGTGGGCGCAGGTTGATGCCCGAGCAAGCCGAGGCTGGGCCGAGTGACATCCACGTGGACGTCTTCGAGGGCGGGGTAGCTCTCCAATGGGCATCTCAGAAGCACCGGACAGCACAAGGGTGTGGGCTGTCCGGTACGGCAGCCACTGCCCACGTGGCCACAAAGCGCATGGAGGGCAGCCAGCCCCAGTGGAGGTGCTCCCTGCGTGTCCAGCCCGCCACGATTTACAGCACTCAGCACGCACAAGCTGTTTACACGAATTACATGGTGAAGCAATGTTTTAGAAATGTGAGGTGAAAAGTAATTTCATCTTCTGGTAGCCAAGCTGCCAGTGGCCCCCAAGGGTCCTGCCTCCTGGCATGCGCCCCTGCCAGGTGGGACTAGGCAGGAGGGAGCGTGGTGCTTCCAAGGTCAGGCCACAGAGGACAGTGAGGCTCCCACCGCAGTCCCCACACCACCCCCCGGGGAAGCTGCATGTGGTGAGGGCCCGAGGCCTCTGCCCACAGCCTCAGGAGTGAGCCTAGACCTGGATCTGACGGCCCCAGCCCCCAGCTTGACTGCAGCCTCATCCAAGACCCTGAGTCCCAATCACTCGCTAAGTGGACCCCAGGCCCCTGATCCACAAAAACTATGAGATGAGACACACTTGCTGTTTTAAACTGCTAATTTTGGGGTCATTTGTTATATAACAAAAAATAACTTATACAACCTGGGTTGGGCTTTTTTTTCCATTTGTTTCAAGGTGGCTACTATAAAATGCAGAATACCTCTGTAATTGTAACGTGCCCTGCATGTTTCCCCTGGGCTGTGCTGCTCTCCACGGTTCTAAACACAGAGACAGCTGATCAGGACTGTGCAGGTCACGATGGTCTGTCAGCTGGTGACGTGACTTCACTACCTGTCACTACCTGTCACTAACACGTCTCTCCTATTTAATTGTAAAACCTGATATCCAATTAGGTATTTGTAGAGAGTTAAGTAGCTCTCCAAAAGATCTGTGCTAGCTTTTCTTATTCTACTTAACTGTAAGAAATTGTTCAAGTCTCTTCCCAGTTACAAAAGATCAGCAGGAAAAATGAGAAAAGGCAGAGAAGTCCCAAGAAGAAATAAAAGTGACATGTAAACATACCAACCAGGAACCGGTCAGATGGTCAGTGCTGATGCCCCTGCTGGCCATTGGCTGTTTCTGGACGTGCACGTGAAGGAGGATCAGATGGGAACACGCTCCCTGCCTCCGGCCCACCCCACGCTGACCCCACGCTGACCCCACACCTGCCACCATACCTGTCACCACCCCACCCGCCACAGTTTTCTCAGCCAGCACCCTGCTGCTGGGGACGCAGGCCCACAGCGAGCGACGTCCCTGCCAGGAGTCCGAGCGGTGCAGCCAGGTGCCGGGCCCACGCTCAGCAGCAAGGAGGCGGTGCGGGCGCACACGCGGGCGGAGGGCTCACCTTGATGTGCTCGTGCAGCTGGGCCTCGTGCTGCCGTGACAGCTGCTCGTGCTGCCGCTGGAACTCGGCGATGAGGATCTGCCGCTGCAGCTGCTGCTTCTGCTTCAGCGCCAGGAGCTCCTGCTGCAGCTGCTGCTCCCGGAGGGTGGGCTCCGTCACCGGCAGCGGGAACTGGTGGTCCAGGCGCAGGTCCATGGGCACCGCCGGGGGCACCACCTGCAAAGGCAGTGCAGAGGCCACGTCCACTGCGGAGAGAGCACAGCACAGAGCGTGATCACTGCGGGCCGCGGAGTCCCCCGCCCCGACCCCTGGGGAGCAGCAAGGCCCCGACCCCTGGCGAGCAGCAAGGGGCCCTGCCCGCGGAGTCCGCCACCCCCACCCCTGGCGAGCAGCAAGGCCCTGCCCGCGGAGTCCCCCGCCCCCGCCCCGACCCCTGGTGAGCAGCAAGGCCCCGACCCCTGGCGAGCAGCAAGGCTCTGCCCTCGGAGTCCCCCGCCCGACCCCTGGCGAGCAGCAAGGGGCCCTGCCCGCGGAGTCCGCCACCCCCACCCCTGGCGAGCAGCAAGGCCCTGCCCGCGGAGTCCCCCGCCCCGACCCCTGGCGAGCAGCAAGGCCCTGCCCGCGGAGTCCCCCGCCCCCACCCCTGGCAAGCAGCAAGGCCCTGCCCGCGGAGTCCCCCGCCCCCACCCCTGGCGAGCAGCAAGGCCCTGCCCGCTGAAGGACAGACAGTCTACGTTTCGGATGCTTCTCCCCCACTCCTGCCCAACAGGCTCACGAAGCAGGATGTGGTGGCCTGAGGGGTCCACTCCTCAAGTGCAAAAGTCACAGCCGTTAGGAATGGTCAGACCAGACACAGGACCACAGGCTCCCCTGCCCCTCTGCACCCCTGCCCAGGGCCTGCTTGCCCACTGGACCCTACGCAGTCCCAGCACCGTGCCCGACAGCCCGGCTCAAGGTGGCCAAGGAAAGGGGGGAGGAGGCTCCGGACGAGCTGAACGGCACTGCCTGCCTTTACCCCCCTTCTTTCCAGAAAGCCACTGAAGAGTGTGTACCCAGACCACAGAACAGCGTGTGCCAGAGTGGTCCAGACAGACGCTCAGGACGAGGTCCCGTTGCCATGGTGAAGCGAGCGCCCTCTCGGCAACATGTTGGCTGGCTGCGGCCCACCACGCCTCCCAGCTGGCCGGCACAGGCGCACGCATGAGCCGGGGGCCTCTTCCCGGCCAACACTCTGGCTGAGGACAGCACAAGTGACTGGGAGTAGGAACAGTGGCCGAATCAATCTTAATGCTTAAAAATCAATACCAATTAAAGCAAGAGAAGAAACACGGAAGAATGTTCGGTTTCTGTTCCGGGTGTCCCAGAACGACCCGAGAGGCGCTGCTGCCGCAGGGGTGCGTGCTGTGGGAATGAACGGACGCACGCTCCCACGGGCCCAGACCGCCCACGGCAGGGCTCAGACACACCACTCCAGGCACTGTCCACAGAGCCCCTGGGCTAAGGTGGCCCAGCACAGAGGCCCACCACTGCCCTGACCCTTCCAGAAAACTCCCCCACTATCCGCTCTGGGCCCATGTCTTCATCAACGGACAGCCCCAGAGTCAGGGCAGGACACAAGGCCCTTGCCCCGAAAGGGGTGCAGGACAGAGATGGGGGTCCTAACTCAACAGACAGAGACGGGGTCAAACTCAACAGACGGGGCCTCCCTCACCTCAAGGCCGTCTCTGCCTGGACTGCCAGCACAGGTATTGTCACGCCTATGACCTGGCCCCAGAGAGCAGGGCTGGGGGTGCCTGGGACCTCAGCCCCACACCCCAGGGCCCTCTGGTGGAGACCTGACAGCTCTCGAGGGGTTCAGGGCTCCCAACCCCACACCCACAGACTCTGCGAGAAGAGCTCCTCAACGGAGGCACCCTGAGGACAGAGCATCCCCGCGGTCACTGCCCAGGTGACACCTGCACTCTGAAACCTGCTGTCCTCACAACCACGGCCAGGCTGCAGCGCACAGCTCATGGAGGCAGGGCCGACGCTGCTGGACAGAGGGCCCCTGAGATTCAGGGCCCGCCGGTCCCTGCCCATCCCTTGCCGGCAGCAGCTCTCACGCCGGGCAGGCTGGGCCTGGGCCAGTGGAAATGGGGAAGAGAAGGAACCACCCACAGGGCAACCATATAATTCTCCATATCCGATCACTTTAAGAAACTACCCAATCTCCTCTCTTTCAAGCACTAAGAAGCAAGATCAACCCCAGAGAGATGCAGGCCAGGACGCGCCGACTCCTGCCCACCCCCCACACAAGCTCGTAGACTGAATTATTACTCCCTCTTCTTCTTCTCACCCCTTTTATTATGAGGATGTAACGAACTGGGCAAACAACGTCAGTTTCACAGGAAGTCAGTATCTTCCCCACACACTGTGCTTTCTCTGAAGGGGTAAGTTACGGGTGAGCGTGGCCGGAGGGGAAGAGAGCTCAGTGAGCCAACTTCGAGAAGAAACTAGACGTCAGGAAGGGACGTGAGCTCCCACTCACGAGGGGCCAGTGCCGAGCACCCCAGACCCAGGCCCACCGCTGCGACCCGACTGTCCTGCACTGAGCTGTCCGCCTGCCTGGTCCCCTCGCTGACCACGAGTGACACCCGACGCCCAGGCTTGCCTGCCTTTTCTGGGTCACACGGTCATCGTTGTACGGAGGGCGCCAAGTCTGTGCTCGGAAGTGAGTGGCCGACAGCACCCCTCTCACACGTGGCTGGCTGGCTTGATGGGTCTCACACCTGGCGTGAGTGGGCTCTCCTGGCTTTCGTAAATAACAGCAGAGAAGCCATACGGTCCCTGTGCCTGCAGGCTGTCAACAGCGTCACCTCAGTGGCGCCTCTTGCAGGAGAGGTCACGTGTGACCTCCGTGTAGGAAACATGCCCAGGTGACCTAAGACCCTGTGCTGCAGCACGGCCGCTGCTGGGACGTGAGCTGAGGACCTTGGCTGCCTCCTCGAGCTCAGCCTCCCTGTTTCCAACTTTCCAGTGACCAAGGCAGAAAGACCATCAGAAACGTCCAGTAGGAACATCTTTCAAAACTGAGCATCAAACAACTTTGAAGGGATTCTTTCTTTTAACCTCAAACATGTGCTGCGTGCAGGCCCACCCTGAGACAACCCAGCGGGGAAGGCCAGCACGGGCTGCGTCTGCCTCAGACAGAGGGACAGTGCACGTGAGGGCCAGGGGTCCAGGTGAGCGTGCGTGTGCGGGCGCACATGTGCGTGCCTATGTATGCTGCGTGTGTGTACCCGTGTGTCTGAGTATGTGTCTGTGTCTGCATGTATGTCTGTGTCTGTACATGTCTGTGTGTGTATGTGTCTCTCTGTGTGTCTGTGCATGTACGTGTCTCTGTGTGTCTCTCTCTGTCTGTATCTTTGTGTATATGTTTATGTCCGCGTCTACGTGTCTGGGTATCTGTGTGTGTGTGTCAGTGTATACACGTGTATGTCTCTGTGTGTGTATCTGTGTGTGTCAGTGTATACATGTGTATGTCTCTGTGTGTATCTCTGTGTGTCAGTGTATACACATGTGTATGTCTGTGTGTGTATCTCTGTGTGTCAGTGTATACACATGTGTATGTCTCTGTGTATCTCTGTGTGTGTGTCAGTGTATACACATGTGTATGTCTGTGTGTGTATCTCTGTGTGTCAGTGTATACACAGAGACACATGTGTGTGTCTCTGTGTGTATCTCTGTGTGTGTCAGTGTATACACATGTGTATGTCTGTGTGTATCTCTGTGTGTGTGTCAGTGTATACATGTGTATGTCTCTGTGTGTATCTGTGTGTCAGTGTATACACATGTGTATGTCTGTGTGTATCTCTGTGTGTCAGTGTATACACATGTGTATGTCTCTGTGTATCTCTGTGTGTGTGTCAGTGTATACACATGTGTATGTCTGTGTGTGCATCTCTGTGTGTCAGTGTATACACAGAGACACATGTGTGTGTCTCTGTGTGTATCTCTGTGTGTGTCAGTGTATACACATGTGTATGTCTCTGTGTGTATCTCTGTGTGTCAGTGTATACATATGTGTATGTCTGTGTGTATCTCTGTGTGTGTGTCAGTGTATACACATGTGTATGTCTCTGTGTATCTCTGTGTGTGTCAGTGTATACACATGTGTATGTCTGTGTATCTGTGTGTGTGTGTCAGTGTATACACATGTGTATGTCTCTGTGTATCTCTGTGTGTGTGTCAGTGTATACATGTGTATGTCTCTGTGTGTGTGTCAGTGTATACATGTGTATGTCTCTGTGTGTGTGTCAGTGTATACACATGTGTATGTCTCTGTGTGTGTATCTCTGTGTGTGTCAGTGTATACATATGTGTATATCTGTGTGTGTATCTCTGTGTGTCAGTGTATACACATGTGTATGTCTCTGTGTGTGTATCTCTGTGTGTGTGTCAGTGTATACACATGTGTATGTCTCTGTGTGTGTATCTCTGTGTGTGTGTCAGTGTATACATGTGTATGTCTCTGTGTGTGTGTCAGTGTATACACATGTGTATATCTGTGTGTGTATCTCTGTGTGTGTCAGTGTATACACATGTGTATGTCTGTGTGTGTATCTCTGTGTGTCAGTGTATACACATGTGTATGTCTGTGTGTATCTGTGTGTGTGTCAGTGTATACATGTGTATGTCTCTGTGTGTGTCAGTGTATACACATGTGTATGTCTGTGTGTGTATCTCTGTGTGTGTCAGTGTATACATATGTGTATGTCTGTGTGTATCTCTCTGTGTGTGTCAGTGTATACACATGTGTATGTCTGTGTGTGTATCTGTGTGTCAGTGTATACACATGTGTATGTCTGTGTGTATCTCTGTGTGTGTGTCAGTGTATACATATGTGTATGTCTCTGTGTATCTCTGTGTGTCAGTGTATACATGTGTATGTCTGTGTGTATCTGTGTGTGTCAGTGTATACACATGTGTATGTCTGTGTGTGTATCTGTGTGTCAGTGTATACACATGTGTATGTCTGTGTGTATCTCTGTGTGTGTGTCAGTGTATACACATGTGTATGTCTCTGTGTATCTCTGTGTGTGTCAGTGTATACACATGTGTATGTCTCTGTGTATCTCTGTGTGTGTGTCAGTGTAACACATGTGTATGTCTCTGTGTGTGTATCTCTGTGTGTCAGTGTATACACATGTGTATGTCTCTGTGTGTATCTCTGTGTGTGGGGGAGGAGGAGCTCAGCTGCCCTGCCTGGTGGACCCCGCGGGCTGTGAGGGAACCCAGGCCTCAGGCGGAGGGGCTGGTGGCCGGGAGGATGCTGAGGGCTGGGCAGCAGCTCAGGCGGCCCCTTCTCAGGAATGAGGGGAGGATGAGAGCGGGGTCCATGCTCCTGACTCAGACTTTCCTCAGAGTCCCCGGGCACGGACACCCAGGGTATCTCCTGAGGACCCTCCCCCGGCCGCTCCTGCCAGCCCCCCCCCCCCCAGACACCGGGAGCTGCAGGCCCAGGTGCGGGTCAGGCCACAGTGCGAGGCCTGCAGATGCCCCGCCACCCAGAGTGAACAGAGGGCTGCAGAGGGCTGGACCTGAGCAGAGTGGCATACGTCCTCCATCTCTGCTGTCAGAAAGAGATGAAGTCCTGCCTCGGTTTCCCTTCCTGCGGCGTCAGAGAAGGTGTCGCGCTTCCGCTGCACGAAGTGGAAGGCAGAGCAGGAACAGCTGCCCGTCCCCTATGCAGACACGCCAACCAGCTCCTGCCACCTCCCCTCTGCCCACAGTGCTCCCCTCACGGTCCGATGGCTGGGGAGGCCCACACAGGGCTCGAGAACGCTGCCGGCTCACCCCAGGGTGCCCACAGTGTGGCGCCAGGTGGGGGAGAGGCTGACGCTGTCCCCAGCCCTGCCCTGCACACCAGCTGCAGAGAGAAGTCACAGTCCCCATTCATTCCAGTGTGGCGGGTGCGTCAAACATGACTTGTACTAATTTGGTAACAAAAACTATCTGAAATGCCATGAGTTCCCAGCAGAAGCTGCTGTGCCTTTGACCCAATGCACCCTGAAGAAAACAATAAAACCTTCTCTACTTAAAAAATGCAGCATCAAAACAAAAAGGCCTGTATTCTCATGAATATTTCATGGTGGAGAAGAAAATTGCTTTTATAGGTCGTGCCTTGAGAAACATATTAATACAATCGGGCTCGTGACGTCAGCAGGAGCACAAAGAGCACATTCAGAGCCCCACGGAGACGCAGCCTGTGCTGTGCACTGCGAGCCTCAGCCTCAGAGAGGAAAGATCCGCGGGCCGCTGCTTCCTCCTCCTGCCGCTTTTGTTTGCAGTCAATGACTGTTGAAAAGAACACTGTCATCTCCACTCCACGCCATCAGAGACGCACTACACAGAGCACCACTATTCCTTAGAAAACACCACCAGAGTTCAGGGTCTCCCCGAGTCAAGAATGACTCATTCAAATCCAGGGAAATAATAGCTACTTCAAACATGTAACCATGGCTTCCTCTTACTCTGACATTCTGCCTGTGTGTGTGTGGGGGGGGGGGCCTGGACGTGGGGAGAGATGAGGAGGAGGAAAAGGAGGGCAGGCGAGTTAGGACCAAGGAACTGCTTGGACGCCCCTCCTGTGCTCTGAACACAGCACAGGTTTGTAAACATAATTCTAACCTCCCCATCGAGTTCAGGGCACCGAGCAGGGTATCCCTGTCTGCACACGCACACGCAACGCACATGCACACCAAGAGCGTGGGCCCATACACAGGAGGGATGAGGGGAGCCCTGTGTGCCCGCACTCGACATGCCTTTCTTCCGGTCACAGGCCCCCTGTGCTGTCCCCACACTCTCCTCAGTGACGGCAGCACGCTAGGCACAGTGGGCTGACAGGGTGATGCCCGGTCCTGGGGAAAGAGAAGACGTCTCAAGTCCAGCCTGCCTGCAGTTCTGGACAGTGGACAAGAGGGCCTCTGGGCCGAGGTCATGTCGCCAGGAAACCAAGGGCCACCCTCACTGGCACCTTGCAAGGCCGTCACGTGGGCCAGAACTGCCCTGTAGACCCTCTTCCATGTCCACAACGGCCCACCTCCTGCTCCCAGGTATGAGCCGTGCCGTCTTGTGGAGGGACACGTGTCCTTAGGGGATGGAGCTATGGGGTGCAGACATGGTCCTGACAGGTCAGCTGCTAACCAGGGTTGGGACGGGCTCCCCAGCCTCTGTCCACAGGTCCAAGACCACAGAGCACAGGCAGCCTTGGGGGCCAGCCCTGCCTCCACACACCTGCCCGAAACCCACGCGCTCGGCCCCGCCGAGTGGCCCAGGACCTGGGGCTGCTGGCCAGACCTCCCCGTCCCCCAGGGCAGTCCACTTTCCCCAGCCCACTCCTCGCTCTCGGTTCCCTCTCACCCTGTGGGCACCCAGGCTCCGCTGGTGTCTTGCAGAGGCAGCAGGAGAGGCCGCAGGTCTGCTAGTGTGCCCTTTCTCTCTGCGTGCTGCCCCGGGACTCGGGCCCGGAACCGCCTCCTCCGGACGGGCTGCGAGGCCCCGCCGGCTCCCTGCTCCTGCTGCCACTCCGTGGGCCGCGCTCTCCTGGGCCCTCTGGGTGGGACCTGACTTCCCTCTGGGCGAGGATCTTCTCCTTGTCCCCAGTGCTCTGAAATCTTAAAGCGACGTGCTTGGGGACGGTCCTCTGGCACCCGTCATGGGACATTCAGCTGGCCTGCTTATTAACATAGCAGCTGGTGTCCCCCTTCGCAGGAACCTCCTCGAATACAGGCTGACCCCCTTCCCCGCTTCCTCCTCCTGAAGGCCCTCCGGTCTGAGTGGTAACCTCTGGGAAGGACCCTCTCATTTTCATTCTCGCCCGTTTCCTCTTCTCTCTCGTCAGCACAGCTTTCTATACATGAGGTTTGTACACATAATCCTAGCCTTCCACCGAGTTCTGGGTAAGTTTTGCTGTTATGTTTCCACCTGGCAGGTCACATGCCGCAGCCAGAGCACCAGGGCCCTGCACGCCCTTCCTCGTGCCACCCGTCCTCGTGCCACGGATGCCGTGTTCTCTCTGCTCCAAGGACAGTCAGGGGAACCTCCCTGCTTTCTTTTCTCTGCAAGCTTCTCTCCTCCTCGCTCCGGCTAGAGCCCTGGGCAGGTGTCGGCCCCCCCAGGACGTGTCCCTGAGTCACAGTGGGGGCACGAACTCCCGTGGAAACCATGGATTCTCACACAAGCCTCGGCGGTGGGTGAGTGAGCTGGTGCTGGTCAGGACACCGAGGCTTGGGGCCGGCAGGGTTACCACTTGGAGAGGCGGCTCTCAGCTCCGCCAGGCGCAAGGGCTGAGCCTCCAGGGCACCGAGCAGGGCACTGACTCAGCGCTGCTCCCAGGACAGCCACCTGCTTCCACAGGGCCGGCTCCTCCACGCCGCCTGTCCCCAGGCGGGGGCCGCTGGGCTGTGTTCTCCAGAGGAAGGACCTTCAGCTGGCCACCAGCTGCTAGGGGTCCACTGCGTCTGCGTCCTCACTGCCCTCCTCCGGGCCCCGCCGCCTGTCTGGAGGGACGTGGCTGTTCTCCGAGGCAGGGACGCAGCCCAAACCGGGGCTGCACGGCCATGGCTGCTGCTGTCTTCTGGGCGCACACACCGAGGTAGCTTGGGCATCTTGCTTTCCAACTTCCGAGCTGCGGCAGACGTGGTTTCTCCTGCTGATCTCACCTTTGTGAGTTTATGACCTTTCTCTAGAATATGTATTATTTTTTATAGAAAATTTCAAAAATGCACACTGGCAGAGAGAATGCCATCGTCAGCTGCAAGGTTCCCTCGCCCGAGCCCGGGGCTGTGGCTTCCCCGTTCCCGCCCGCAGTGACGTCTGTCTTCACTCTGAAGGCACCCCATTCCTCTCGCTCACCCCGCACCCTCCGGGTTACGGCTGGAGGCACGGGTCACCTGTGCGTGGACGCCGTGCGTCTTTGTTTCGCTGCTGCACCCAAGGAGCACACGGGGGCTCCCTGCCCTGATGCTTCCGACAAATGGCCAGTGGGACCCAGAGGCCAGGGGCGGGCTCCCCCTGGACTCCAGCAAGACCACCCCAGAGACTCCGCGGCCAGCACGGTGCTCCTGTGATGTCAGCAGCTCACAGTGCGCCTGCCGCACGACTACCTCTGGGCCGCCAGCAGCCCCGTCCCCTCACGCCGGTCAGCCAGACCGCCCTGCAGCGAGCAGGACCCAGCCCCACCGTGCTGTGGAGACGGACACTGAGAAAAGCGTGCTTGAGTCTCTTGCTCGTTCATCGAGCCCCGCGTGGCCCCAGAGGCCATCGAAGAGAACCGTCATTCCAGGGGGACAGGGCACCAGGGCACTGCCCCGATGCACAGGTCCTCCCTGGAGTGCTGGGGGCCTCAGGAGAGGCCAGCAGAGCCGTGGGCCACGTGCCGCCTGGCGGGGGCTCCGGAGAGCACAGCTTATTAAAAACATCCGTCAAAGAGCTGAACAGTCATACCAGGTTTTATTCAAAATACTGATTTACATGCAATCTCACTTTCCCCAATGGTGACCTTAACTGAATTACAATCACTCTGTTCAGCACAGTGTGTGCACACACGAGCACGGAGGGGGGAAGGGTTGAGGTCTGCACTGCTTTCCAGTGTGAAGACTCAGCGATATTCTGTGGGGGATTTGTTGTAAATAACTTCAGTGTCCCCGCGTGGCCCATCTGTAAATGAACACACACGTCCTTATTTACATGATCTGTGCAATGCCAAAGAAATAGGCTTATGTCAACTCTTCACCATCTACACTGTACGTGAAACGTGGAACCGAATGGCCCCGGCACCCAAGCGGCAGCTCTGCTCTGTGTGTTCAGTCGAGATCAGAAAGAAAAGGCGTAACGACAGCTGAGCAGAGGCGCAGGCGTGGGGGCCCGGGAAGGAGGGAGGTCCGCCGTTTCCACCAGCTGCTGCCCCACACCAGGGCGTCAGGACTAGATTCCACGTCATCTGCAAGCCCCAGGAGCAAGCTAACCTGAACCCTGTTGGGGGTAACCCTCCTGAGCTAAGGTCACTTCACACAGGTCCCCCCAAATCCCACCCCAACTCAATACAAAGCAGGAGGTGCCCACCTGCCCAGCCTCCTGCTCAACACACTTGTTGAACTCAGAGCAGCACAGGTGACAGGCCCCTTGGAATCAGCCGACACACAACCAAACTGGAAGTCTCCATTTCAGGTGATAGAAATAGGACCCAGAAACACTCTAGACTCAGAGAGCATCAAGGGTTCCTGACCTGGCAGTGGCACAGTAGACAGAGCACTGGCCTGGGACGCAGAGGACCCAGGTTCGAAACCCCAAGTGTTGCTTGAGTATAGCTACCCCGTGGTCACCGTTTTGAAGCCCAAGGCTGCTGGCTTGAGCAAGGGGTCACTGGCTCAGCTGGAGCCCCCAGTCCAGGCACGTATGAGAAGCACTTAGTGAACTAAGGTGCCACAACTACGAGCTGATGCTGCTCATGTCTCTCTCACTAAAATAAAAGGCAGCAAGGGAAGGTGGGCACTGCCTCTGACGCAGAGGGAGAAAGAGGCCTGGCTCCTCCTGGTGGAGGGGGGCTGGGCTGAGCCCCCGGGGAGGGGATGAAAGCTCTTCCCAGCCCAGGAGGGTGAGGGCAGAGAACTCTGGAGCAGACTCCCAGCCATCAGACACTGCCACAGGAGTCACGAGATGCCCCTGCTCTGCTCCCTCCGACCCAGTCCTCCGCTACTTGAGGAGCCCACAATCCGCTGCAGGGTCTCCCCTGGCCCACAGCAGGGGCCAGAGCCGCCTTCTGACCGTGGGCCTCCTGCTGAGGCCCCTGCAGAGGCAATGCTTGCAGACAGACATCTGAGATTTTTCCAGAACTGGTGTTAAACACAAATCTCAGACAGAATGAGCCAAGCAGGAGGAAACAAGAGATAAATCAAGACAATTTCCACATGGCCCTGCGGACACCAAAGAAAGTGCTCAGCAGGTCCTTAAAGATAAGTGTGGTCGCCCGCCCCCCCGAGGGACAGCGGTGACAGCCAGGAAACCGTGAGCCGCTCTGAGACCAAAGGGCAAACACTGGTCCAGCGAGAAGTGCATGTGCTCAGGGAAACGGCTCCGAGAATGATGCAGAACTCACCTAGGTGGGAGACACACGCCCGATCAAAAGCCCCTGCCAGCCTTCAGTGAGGGAAGGAAAGGGCCAGCAGAGAGTGGACAGGACCGTGTGACAGCAGCGCCCAGGGGAGGGTCAGCTCAGGACCACGGGGCGCGGGGGCAGGGGCACGCAGGGCGGGGTGGGGAGTTCGCGGCTCTCGGACACTGTAGGGCTGCAGAAGTTACAACAGAACACTGACTTGAGACAGTTTCAGTTCATACAGTAACATCACATACTTGACAGAGAAACAGAATCAGTGTAACTTCTGACAGGATGGGGGTGGGGTAAGAACCGCCAAAAAGAACTTCATGGGGAGAAAAGAAACCTGCTCCTCACTCCCTCCCACGCAGGTCCCTCCCCAGGGACGTGCACACGGCAGCCCTGGGGTCTGCTCACAGCTGCAGACCTGACCACCACTCCACCCCTGGGGTCTGCTCACAGCTGCAGACCTGACCACCACTCCACCGGAAGTCCAGGCGGCAAGATCCCTCTGAGAGGGCAGGACAGTGACGCCACCCAGCAGAACTCGGAGCCCGGTAACACTGCAGGGTGAGCCCCCAGCACCGTCCAAGATGCCCTGCAAGGGTCAAAACACATGCAAAACAAACACAAAGGCAGGGGAGAGAAGCTTCAGGGGAACTGGGGACACTGAGACACACTCGTCACCACGTATGACAGTTAATTGGACGGAGCCGAACAATAAACTGTATTTTTTAAAGACCACAAGGGTCATCTAAACACTGGGTGACTATCTGATAAAGTCAGAGCATTGTTTATTTTGTATAAATATGAATGTGCAATGAACTTGTGCTTAAAACAGAAATGCCTGTGTTTCAGAGACGGCACTGGTGCACTGTGGGGTCTGACTCTGGATGGCTGTGGGCGGAGGCAGGGGGCGAGGAGGGGAATGCCCACACCTGACACACTCCTGCGCATGTGCAAGAACAGCCACTGGAGCGGGGCTTGTGGGAAGCTGCCCACACGGCCACCAGACCCCCAGACCACTATGGGGTAGTCGGAGTATGCAACTGCTCGGTAGTGGAAATGAGCAGCAGCTACCCGAGGATGTGTGGGGATCTCAGAGAGGACATCAGTAAAGTAACACTTGGAAAAGCTCAAAAATGTCAAGCTAAACATGATACTGTCTGAAGAACAATGCATATATGGCAAAGCAAGTTCTTCTGTTTTTGTTTCTTTAAGTCAAAGACAAAACCAAAACTGAACACGGCATTCATGTTAACTAACTGTGAGGAGCTGACTGGACACCCGGGAGCCCCGGGCTGGGGGCCCCGGGGGAGACGCGCCCCCCAACCCGCCCGGGGCGTCTCACCCCACTCTCCTCCCAGTGGGGCTCGTTTGGGGTCGTGAGGTCCCCTGATGACAGGACAGAAGGACAGTACAAAATTCTACCGCAGTTTTAGAACAGAGACGGCATGTCCAGCAAGAGCAGCATGGACGTGGACACGGAGGCCAGTGGAATGTGGCCCCAGAAGGGGTCCCACAGAGGCCGGCCCTGCCCGCGGTGCCCTGGGAGGGGAACAAGAAAAGGTGGCGCTCCCCTCACCAGCCTGGACGGCAAGTGTCCGCTGCACGGAGCCCATCACAGAGCCTTCGACACTCCACAGACGCCGAAGGCCGCTTACGGGGAGACAGGTCGCCACTGCCGGGAGACCATCGGCCTGTGCCCTGAGGCGCGGGAGGCGGCAGGCCCTCAGCTACCTCCTGCGCGTCAGAGGCACGGCGGTGGTTGCGCGGTGAAACCACTACTGCGAACACGACAAACCTCTTCATCGCAAAGAGCCACTGAAGTCCCATTTTAAACTGACCTATTCAAAATTAATTTCAATGAAAATTTCTGACAGAAGGAAATACATTGTTCCCTCGTCTTACCTTTTCAATGGCAGACAGATCTGGTGTCTGCACTACAGAACGCTCTAAGCAGCGAAAGTCCCAGACGGCCGAGAAGGCGGAGCAGCGCGGCCTTCGCTGCTGCACCTCTCCCAGAGCGCTCACGTCCCCTCTGGGTGAGGGCACTACAACCAGGGGACAACAGGAGGTTCACGGGAGGGTTCCTGAGGAGGAGGGGTCAGAGGCTGAGTGTTATCTACAGATAAAAGAAACTTCACTTTCAATGACATCTGCATTTGAAGTGGCCATTTTCAACCTACTCTGCTTAACTAGCCACCTGGGGGACGACACATCCTGGGGCTTTACCTGAAGAAGGACAGTGGTCTCCCCCCAATTATTCAGCAGCTAAGGCTGCAAGGACACTCTTAAGCCACCTGACACATTCCTCAAAACCCAACATCTAAAAATATCTGAGGACCTGCCTAGCTGCTCACGCCTCTTCTTTAACAAGCAAACAGAAGGCAGGGTCAGCACACATCTGAGGCCGAACATGCCATAAACCATTATTCCACTGAGTGTGCGGCCACGTGAAGTCAAGTTTCCTTTAGAAATGGAAAATGTCACAAACACTCTAGAAAGTGGTCGATGATAACGTGCGGAAGACCGTTTGTCATGAAGTGTTTGATTTTGAAGCCCAGTACCAGGTGCTCTCAGGAAGAACTGGATAGAGGTGGTGGTGAGCGGGGACACCGTCAATGTCTATGTATTACTAGGGACCCACTCAGGTGTCCACGCCAATTCTCAAACTGCATGGACAGGTCCACACGCCCATGCCGTCTGCTGGGCAGAGGGGTGCACTCCCCCCTGGCACTTACGGGGCGGCTTGTTGCACACCCACGCCGTCTGCTGGGCAGAGGGTGCACTCCCCCTGGCACTTACAGGGCGGCTTGTTGCACGCCCACGCCGTCTGCTGGGCAGAGGGTGCACTCCCCCTGGCACTTACGGGGCGGCTTGTTGGAGGAACACGATGGATGGGACTTGCTCCACTGCCTTTGAAAACTCCACTCTAAGGGCAGTAAGAAAGAAGAAATCTTTCCCCAAACCAATCACCATGGAGACAACAGCCACAGAATTCTGGCAGCTGGTAAGAGGCCAGCAGAGCCCAGAACGGGTGCTGGCATGCCAGCGGTGAGGGGTGAGCACGCCTGTGCCCTCAGGAGGAGCTGGGAGGGTGTTCCCCGGGAACAGGAGCCCCGAGAGGAAAGGGCAACAGTTCCCAGCCCCTGGGCACCCCAGGAAACAACCGGACCCTGCCCGTCGAGTGGCCGGGAGGCAACCAGTCAGCCTGCCCCAACCAGACCCCTGAGACGCACTCAGACCCTGGCCCGACACTCAGGAAAGCCTCCAATGTGGACCAGGCAGGCGAGTCCTGTCTGCTCTGACCCCTGAACACGCAAGGCTGTGGGTGTTGTTCTAAGGATCCCCCAGAGCCTGGAAGGTGCGTTCTGGAGCAGGGCGGGGCCACAATGCTGCAGGAGCGAGGGCACGAGTGTTCAATGGCTTTTTAGTAAATTTACCAAGTTGCACCAAGAATTCGTTTGGGAACATTTCAACCACTCAAATGTGATTAGTCCTTGTGCATTTACTTTAAGGGACAGTGAGTGGCATTTGCTAACTAGCTGAATGTGCAGGAGAGAAAGGACACTGGAGGAAAGGGGGCGCCACCGAGTCCAGGGGAGGCCGTGCAAGGAGCTGGTTTGCGGGGAGCCATCACGAGCCTGGTTTGGGGTACATCAAGTCCGAGATGCCTAGTTCCCAGGTGGGAACCCTGGCAAGCAGTGGGCTCTTGGACCAGGAATTCAGGACAGGGGTCCAGGCTGGAGCTGACATGTGAATCACAGTGGCATCAAGATGGTCTCCAAGCTGGGACATGTTGGGAGGGGACCACTGAGATCCCCAAGGGATGAGTCACAAGAAGGAGAAGCCATTCCAAGAAGAGCCCTGGGGAGTCCACAGCAGAGACGTAGGACAGATGAGGAAACCCCGCTGAGGGGCCCGAGGCCCAGTGCCCAGGGCAGTGGGCAGGCAGCAGGAACCTGTGGTCCTGGGACAAGGTGCCAGAAGAAGAGGGGGTCTGCTGGGTCGGCGCTGGGGAGAGGCCACATAGGGCCGGACGCAGGGCAGTGAGGAGTTGGTGTGGGGGAGCAGGGAGAGCTGGCCGGCTGGCTGGGTGGCAGATCCTGCAAGCTACCAGAAGGGCAGCGCCCACCGTCAAACCACCCCAGTTCGTCTCACCTGAACACCAGTGCAGACCCCCCAAATCTGGAGGGGTACGGGCTCAAGGTGGGTGCAGCTGAAGGGGCAGAGAGATGAGCATCGAGCTGGACCCCCCTTTCTTCTGCGGACCAACACCACTGAGGGCAGCAGTGCTGGAGACAGTCCACAAAGACGCCAGAACCGACACCGGAATGGGACAGGGGTGCCGACGGTGCGGCTGGGGCAGCACTGGTGAGGGCTGTCACAGAGGCGGCCACAGCGCCCTGGCCCTGCCCAGCAGCCCAGCGGAGTCTGCAAGCCCCGGTTCCTCAGAAATGATGGGCAGTAAGCGGGAGAGGCACGGCCTGTCTGGAAGGCAATGTGGGATGTGCCCACATTCTTAGGCAAAATTTTACTGTCCCTAACTAAATACTGATACCTTTGACGCAACTCATATAAGCTAGGGTTTGTCCACATCATAAATTCATTTTTAAAGTTTATTTTAATACATTAAACCATAATGTTTAGAAAGCCACATACACAAACTCTTCAATATATAGATGTACGTTTACGCTTACATTTTAGAGTTTATACTTTTTAGTTAGGATCGCGTTAGGCATAGTTTCACTCCTAGTAATCACTGTGAACACTTTACACACCACTGGATATAAAAATACCCATGTATGTTCATATATATATATATACATATATGCATACACGCGTAATATTATACTGAAAGTTCCATTCAACAACAAAAATGGGCTGTTCCCATTCATCTTCCTAGAGAGAAAAAGTTCTAAGTTCCCCAAAGGCTTCGGCTCTAAGCCTGTTGGTCGTCCTGCCCGTAGGACACCCAGCACTGGGAGGAGGACACCGTCAGGACACAGCGCCGGTCGAGCACTTGTATCTGCTCATCTCGGGCGCCTGGAGAGCGGTGGCCGAGACCACAGGAACCACAGCCTCCGGACAGCGGGCACTCCACGTGCTGGACGTCTGGGGCGTGAGCGCGCGCAGTCTCCGAGCCACAGCCCCTTACGAAACGCGGTCTCCGTGGGGTAAGTCAGCCTCTGTCCAGCCCACCCATGCTGTGCACTCCCCCGCCTGTCAGTCACCCACCGCAGTGCTTGCTCAAGCCCCTTCGTCCACTGCACAGCGGCCCCAGAGCGCAGGGGCAGTGATGCTGGCCACCCAGACGTGCCAGAGAGAAGCCACGAACTACTTCCTTTCAGTGAAAAGTAAGGGTGCTCCACTTTTGTTCTCCTTCATTAGTAATCGCTGTTCATCTCTTACCGTGCCTCACACAGATCAAAATCTATGACGGGCACATAGGTGAAGAAAGAACACGGATCAGCGGCTTGGCGCCGTCAGAAGGGCAGGGGCGTGGCGGAGACGGCAGGAGGAAGGCGGGCAGGGCCCGGCCTGCAGCACCGACAGGACAGTCCTCTCACGGTGGACTCTCGGCCACACACGAGAGCAGAGAGGACACTGTGAGCTCCCGCGTGTCCGCTTCAGGGGCTACCAACGTTCTGCCCTTTTGTTTCATCTGCGTATGTTTTCAGAAAGTCCTATTAAATGACAAGCTGAAATTATAAAGTCACACAGACGTTTAAGAAGCCAGGTTCTCAACAGATCACTTTAATTTTTTTTTTTTTAAATCAGAGTAATTAGCTGTATACACGATGCAGAAAGCGTTACTCAAAAACCTGCTCCAAATCCAACTGAAGAGAAAACAGTTGGGCAGCATGACGCGGGCCTGCACGGCTGCCTGCCGGGAGGGAGCAGGACGCCCCCGCACGCATCAGCACGCGACGCCCCCCGCACGCATCAGCACGCGACGCCCCCCGCACGGCATCAGCACGCGACGCCCCCGCACGCATCAGCACGCGACGCCCCCCCCGCACGCATCAGCACGCGACGCCCCCGCACGCATCAGCACGCGACGCCCCCCGCACGCATCAGCACGCGACGCCCCCCCCCCCGCACGCATCAGCACGCGACGCCCCCGCACGCATCAGCACACGCGCGTCTGCCTTGAGCTGCCCGGCTCCCAGGACAGCCCCGAGGTCACTGCCACGGCGCCCGCACTTCCGAGGGAGCCAGGTTGCCTGCCCCCAGGACCGAGGGTCGGAACGGGAAGGAGGAGAGCAGGACCATCCTTGAAGCTCTGCAGACTCCCTTCCCGTGCTCCTAACTTCTTCCGCATCTCTCAAGAAGAAACGCAGGTTTGGAAATACCTGCAAGCTCAACTTGAGCAAGAGCCGTGAAAACATCCTGGCATGGACCCTGGCCGGTTGGCTCAGTGGTAGAGCGTCGGCCTGGCGTGCAGGAGTCCTGGGTTTGATTCCCGGCCAGGGCACACAGGAGAAGCGCCCATCTGCTTCTCCACCCCTCCCCCTCTCCTTCCTCTCTCTCTCTTCCCCTCCCGCAGCCAAGGCTCCATTGGAGCAAAGATGGCCCTGGGCACTGAGGATGGCTCTGTGGCCTCCACCTCAGGCGCTAGAATGGCCCTGGTTGCAACAGGGTGATGCCCCAGATGGGCAGAGCATCGCCTCCTGGTGGGCGTGCCAGGTGGATCCCGGTCAGGCACATGCAGGAGTCTGTCTGACTGCCTCCCCATTTCCAACTTCAGAAAAATACCAAAAACAAAACAAAACAAAACAAAAAAAAACCATCCTGGCATGCAGCAAGGAACTTGGCTTTTAAAGATGTGCACAAATGTACTTCTGGGAAACTATAAATAGAACTAAAAATGGTGGAACCTGAGTTAAGTTCTCACATGTGAAGTCAGCTACTGAAGGTGAACCCGACTTCCAGAAGGAAGTGACAGCAATTCCGGAGATTTGCTACAGTTACTTCACAGACAGGGTGTGGACAAGAACACTCATGTTATACAATCTATACAATCGCAATGCAAAGGCATAATAGAAACAGTAACAAGAAACCTCATGTTTCACTACTGAGCACTTAGTAACAAGAGTCTGCTTGTGTTACCAACTTCAGTCCTCCCAGCCCCGTGCACGGTCCCAGCGGTGACCCGATATCACCGATGGGCAAACCCAGGCTGGGGCGCTGTCAGCAGCTCACTAGGCACACAGCCAGGATAGGTTGCCCCTGGATGCAAACCCGTTCACACCCACTGAAACACCTCCCGCCCTGCGGTCCTGCCTCTTCTCCCTGTCCACACCTGGGCCTCAGCTGTGCTCACACCTGTCAGTTCCTCTCCGAAAGCTGCTCTCACTGCCCTAGACCAAATGCATAAAAATACATTATCTAAAATTAAAAATAGTTCCAGTGGTCTGGGAAGGCCACAAATCCCTGTGAAATCGTCCTTGCCATTTCAGTGACACGAGGTCAAGCTTACATAATACAAAGAATACATTTCAGAATTTCCTTCTTAGCAACCTCCAAACTGTTTGGTTATGTATTTTACCTAACAGCTGGGTTGCAGTAAGAACCAACATTACTTCATACGTAGTAACAGTAGTAACAGTTAAAATATTTAAAAATAGAAGGTGCTTCTTCCACTCGATGGAGAGAGATGAGGGCTGTGTTTCTCGGCAGGAGCTGGCTTCTTCCCACACGGAGCAGGGCGGGGTGGGGTGGGGTGGGGTGGGGTGGGGTGAGGCGGGGCGGGGTCGCCCTCCTGGCCAGCACTGAGCACTCCACCTGGGCTTTCTGGAACCAGCTCACCGCACCATGTCTCCAATGTCCAAGAAGGAACGCAGGCTCTATTCATGGGCTTGGTGGGTAACTCAGGAGAGGGCGGGTGCGGGAACATCCAACAAGCAGTTGGAAATGTGGGACTTTAGTGGGGGGGGGGGGGGAGTAGGGTGAGACTCAGGGCCTAGAGGAAGCCCCTGGGACACTGTTCAGAATCCAGCCCCTTCATGTGTGTAAGCTTGGTCAGTGATGTGGCCTCTCAGCCTTGGGTGCCGACATGCAGCCCCATCGGGAAGAATGAAGACTCTGGGGAACAGGGTGCTAGAGCGTGGTGGGTGGTCAGCACCTGGACTGACCCGCTGCTGTCCTTACCACCATCCCCACCACAGTTACCAGCGGCCCGGGCTGTGATGCTGAGCTCTCCCACCTAAGGTGGGGGGCTCCTTCTACACCGGGACCCACACACTTAACACAAACACAGGTCGTGAGGGAGGTCACTGAGGAATAGTGACGAGCTACAAAGCAGGGCTACTGGTAGAAGATGGGTTAGTAACACCAAGCATGCGATGTCCACCTCACAGACGCTGCGCAGAGGTCTGTTCCCGCGGATGGGTCACTCCACTCGGACGCTCCAGGAGCCCCCACTCACTAAAGGCAAAGCCTCGGTGCTGCTGATGGCCTGCACGCCCCTCGGTGACCAGCTGGAGCCTAAAGCTATGCTTCTGCAGTCACGCAGCCACACCCTCTCCTCCCTGCCTCCTGGCAGCTCCGCCTGGGCACGACACCCAGACCTGCAGCCCTTCCCCACTAGTTCCTGCCACCTCCCCGCCCTGGCCTCCCCCAGCTTGGTGTACAATCTGCCTCTCTCCACTCCTAACCCCAGCCCGGCCTCCTGGCCACAAGCTGACCCGTGTCTCCTCGCTGCCCTCTCCCCTGGAATAACACAAGCTCCACAAATGCAGGGGCGCTGCCTTCTTAAGAATGTGTGCCAAGGCAGTGATGGGCATGGAGAGGCCCCCTGCCACGAACGACCAGGGCTCGAGGCTCCACGGGAGGCTCTGTGACCCTGCAGGGGCCCGTGCCCCAGGCCCAGCTGCCATCAGTGCCCGCTCCGCAGCGCTCGCCAGCCTCTCACATGGCGTCTGCACGACTCCCACCACGGGGTCTGGTCGATGAGCACACTTGGGACCCAGCAGAACTCTTCTCAAGCACACAGGGACAGTCCTAGAACAAGGCCACCGAGCGAGCTCAGCAGAATTCACAGGCTTGGGAATTCCCAACCACAACACGTCAAGTGCAAGTCAACAACGAAATGATCACCTGAGAAAATCCCCAACTTCATATGCTGAATACTTGGAAATATCTCACTTTTTAAAAACTGAGCCATAACACAAATTTTAGAGACTACAAAACAGACCCTATAAATTAGAACTGAAACCCTACAAATGATCAAAAGCAGCTGCATTTGTACAGAGAGGTGCATAAACCTTCCCTGCCTACACATAAAAAATAAAAACAAAAAACAGCAGCCTAAAGATTCATGCTAGCAAGTGTTCCACCTCAGAACTGAGAACAAGAACGCCTGAGTTACCTCCACAGAAGAGCAGGATAGAAACAAGGACAGGAACGGATGAAATACAAAATCCCTGTACAACAGCGTCAACTGCTGGAGCTGGTTCTCTGAGAGAACAGAACGGACAAAGCTAGCCAGCCTGGCAGAGGCTTCCTGTCCCCACCCCGGAGCCACGCGCCCCACACCTGGAGGGGGGGCTGAAGACACGGCTGCATGGCCCCCAGGCCCCCACCTAACAGCCCCTCCCTGGGGCTGGCCTCACACAGGGTGCTCAGTGGGCATTTGTGGGGCCAGGGAAGGCCAGCCCTTTCCCCTCGGGCTCCTTCCCACCTGTTCTGCCACCCACCGTCCCCCCACCACCAAGGACACTGTGAGAGGGCTGCTGACCACCGAGGAAACATGAGGACCACCAGATGGCAGGTGTGGCTGTGACTGAAAGGTTACATCGCAGTGTGACCACAGAAAACAAAAACCACCCCAAACAGACTATTACAAGGGATCTGTGACAAGAGCTGGTGTCCCTCCCTACCCCTGGCTGGGTGCAGTTAGCCCCGCTCTGGGGTCCACGTCAGGCACACCACTGCCCTGTGCACAGAGCACGCTGGGGAGGGGAGGAGGAGGAGAGAACACACTGCTCCCACACGGCGGTCACGACAAGGCCTCAGCACATCCCTGGACACCTTTCTGTCCATTGGGGGCGGAAGGAACATGCAAGCAAAACAAAATTCTGATCTGAAAAAACACCCTTCCTTCTGCCTAATAACTGCGTACAACTTTCAGATGTCCCACAAGAACATAAAAGGGTCTTCATGCCAGACCTCAGGGTCACCACCCCTGTGGACACACTTGTCCTGTGGAGGGAGAAACGGCCAGCTGCCCAGCTCACCACCCCGGGCACACGTGCCCAGGGGGCCAGCTTCAGGCACAACAGAGACATGTCGTCAGGCCATGGATGTCCCACTGTGCTGCAACCAGGATATGCTCCTGATGGCTCTGCCCTTCCCCTGAGTCACTCAGCAGTGAGGCTTTATAACTCAGAGGGTCTGGAGCAAGACCACAAAACTTAGTGGGGTAACAGCTTGTGCTGAACACAAGTGACCTGAACAATCTGATACCTACCGGAGAGGGAAGGCCCTGCTCTCCTCCCTCACTCTGGGGACAGAGAGCCCGCCCAGTGTCACTAGGCAGAGTGGCCTGGGCTTGGTGGCGGTGGTGGGCTTGGCCCTGTGGGGGCCCAGGAGGCACAGGTAAGGCAGCCTGAAACCACCATGTATCCCCACAACCCAAGACCCCACCGAAACAGTTAGTGGATTATTTTAAAAGTCACCAAGATGAATGGAGACAAACATTGAGAACCAAGTCCTCCCAGACAGGGCACAGGTGAGAAGCTGGCACCTGCTCTGTCCGATGGAAGGACTGATTCACACCCCGTGGTGGGCAAGGCCGGGTCTGGGAGCCTCTGTCCCCTTGGGAAGGCCAGGGGACTGGCCACAGCGTTCTACGGGAACCCTCCCTGGCTTCATCAGTCACACCTTGTCCACAGGGCCATAGCCAGGCAGTAGGTCACACTGTCACCAGAGGGCAAAAGTCATTCACTTCACAGCTGTACCGGGGTCACCGGTCTCAGATGAGGGCGGGGCTGTGGATTAGAGCTGGTAGGCACGCAGCAATGGCACTCACCCCACCAACCACGGTCACTCTGGCCCCTCCACTGGCACACCCACAAGGAAAGGGCCAGCAGGGGTCATGTCCAGGTGGTGCGCCTGACACCCTGTCCTCGGGCAGCAGTCGCAGGTTCTGCCTGCAGACCCATCAGCACTCATTATAAAGTCGTCCAGGGGCCGACGAGGAAAGCAGGGTGCCCTGCTGCACCAGGCACAGTGGCTGGCACGGGGTGGGCCCCCGGAGGACCCCAGAAACAGGGCTGGAGAACTTGATGCAGCCATGACTCCTGCAGTGTGTCCCAGTCACCCGATGCCACTGCCAGGCCCAACAGCTACCTGACGCCAGAGAGGCAGCCGGGACCAGAGGACTGGCCCCCTGCTCAAAGCCACACACCAGCTGAAGCAGGCGGCCCATGCCCCAGGTCAGCTGGCTCTCTCGCCTGCCGCAGCTCAGCAAGGCCGGGCCCTGGTCCTTCTCTCACAGCCCAACGCGGGGCACAGGATTGGGGGGCAGGCATGGAGCGCTGCCAATGGAGCGAGGGCATTGCGGGGCATGAAGACGGCCCAGGCTTGTGCCTCAGGAGAGACGGGCATGCACCGGGGTGTCCCGGGCGCACCTGCCCACAGGAGCTCCAGCAGGCAGGGCTGCACAAGGGCACATGCCATGCACAGGCCTTGACAGGGCAAAGCTTTGACAAATGTTGAGTGGCAACAAACCTTCAGCCACAAGGGGAAACCGGGACCTGAGGTTCCTCAGCACCACACTCAGTGAGCGTGGTGGCAGCTACGCCACCGTCAGGGCCGTGCCCCCTGGTCAGACCCCTTCCTGGCCTTATGCTCACCTGCTCCCCAAAATGACTGAGGCACCCCCAAACAAGCCGTGAGTGCGCTCGCCCTGCACATGCACGCCTCCACAGACGGAGCTGGGGCCCCGGCCGGGCTCCGCAATCATGGGCCCTGCGGCTGGGAAGCTGCCTCCCGTCCCGGCTGTCCACAGAGGCCCCTGATGAACGTGGTGATCGTGGTCAACTCGGTGGAGGGGAGAGGGAAATCCTCAATGTCTGTTTAAGTAAATCAAACAGTGTGAACGCTTCTCCAGTTCTTCACACAGCTAGGTTTTGCTTCAGTATCTTTAGGTTCCATGTTTCATTTCTGCTCTAGAAGGTGAAACAAGCCAGCAAACAGGAAAAGCCCTGCAGACAACCTATTATGTGGAGTGCACGCCTGTGCCGTCTGCAGATGGGCACCACGTGTCCGCCACGCTGCACACCCACTGCGTGCCCGCGCCTCCCACCCAGCACGCCAGAACGGAGCTCCTTACAGAGTGACAGTGACTCTGGCCAGGAGATGACAGCCTGGCACGAGAACGAGCAAACCAGAGCAGCTCTCTCCCTGCTGCCACCCCTGCCTGGTGCTTCCACTGGAGCCACCCTCAAAGCCACCAAATTGGTCACCGACCCTCTGCTGTGGCCACCCAGAAACCCAGCTGTGCTCCGACGGAGTGTCCGTGAGGGCAGGAAGGCCTAGCTGTCCCCGATCCTGTGTACTGAGGGAACGGCACTTCCAGGGCCCAGGACGGGAGGCTTTCGAAGCTCCCCTGAGGTCACAGATCTCTTATCTCCTTCTGTTCACAGGCACGTCAGCAAACCAAACAACAACAGAATCTGCCTGGGAGCCAGCAGAGGCTCGGGGCCAGCTAACCACAAGTAGTTCCTGTTCAAACATTCAAGAGGAGTGTCAGGAAACTCAGTAACCCCTTTCACAGAGGGGTGCTCAAACACCCTGTAAGATCTAAGACTTAGGAATCCATCGCGAAAGCCAAACCTCACTGCTTCTTTTATTAGTTTGGATAAGTTCTCCAGTGTTTCTGTAGTATTCTCAAGATTCCAGAAGTTTCTTTAAAAAATTGCATCTTTGTTGCAGAGCCTGGAAAGAACCCTTACTACCTCGGAGGGAACACGTGTCAACCGGAGCACCTGTGGAGGGCAGGGACCAGCAAGGCGCACCTGAGCCACCCGCACGAGACGCCCTTCCCTGGTACAGCTCTCCCAGGACCAGTTGCTCTGGCCCCTTCCGTGCAGAGTGTCGGGCCACTTCTGAGGCTCCTTTCCCAGCAGCGGAGCCGGGTCCTCGCCCGCGTCTGGGTGCCTGTTCCCTGGGAGAGGGACAGACCTCGGAGGAGCACGTTCCTCCTGGCAGAGTGGCCACGATGCACCAGGGCAGCGATGATGGACACCCACCAGCGTGCCCCCTCGTTCAGCAAGAGCCGTGCGCCTCCCACCATCCCGCCGCCCCCAAGCTCCCCCACCATGCCCTCGGCAGCCTGGCGGTCTCCTGGGGCCCCTCCCTCCGTCAGCCTGCTCAGTGTCCTCACTGCCCGGAGCTCGGTGAGCTGGAGTGCCTCTCCTTCTGGAAGCAACACCCGCACCATCAGCACAAGGTCTCTTTTCTACAATAAACACGGTTTTATGAATAGGAGGAGAAGTCTATTACTTCAAGAAAATCTACAACGATTCGGAAATGATTGACTTAACTGTTTTCAAGTCCCCTATAATCCCAGCATATGGCACAGGTGGTATGTGATCCTGAACATGTCACCTCTGCTAAGTGGCCATCTGTCACCTTCTCCTCTGGCTTCAAACCCCAGCATCTCTCTCCACCGAACCCTGAGCTGATGACCTGGCTTCCACAGGACACCCACCCCACCACCGTGTCTGTGCCCGCGTCCCCTCCTGGGAAGAAAGGTAATGACCTCTGGGACCCGCCTACGATGCCCACTCACTTCTTCAAACCCAGGAAATGCGATGCTAACCTAAAATAAGAGTCATCGGTTTCCTGCTGTTACTCAGTGCTAGGCACATGACTGCAGGTTTTCCCTTTCGTCACAGAACTCTCCTGTAAGTAAAAATTCTAAAACAAGGAAAAAGAACAACAGGAAAAGAAGGTGTCTGTGTATGAAAAGTGAGGAGGGAAGGTGCAGAGTGGGAGTCTCCGCCTCCGCCCACACTGACAACCCGGTCGGCCCCTGCGGAAGCCAGGGGCCCCACACCAGTGCTGCAGGCAGGTGGCTCCCCAGGCCAGGAAGTTTACCTGAAGCCCACCGCCCTGACTCAGCTGGACACAAACCAGGCTTGTTAAGAGATCTCAAATCCCTTGCTCCACCCCAGGCCAGGGCAGGCACCAGGACACTGGCTCAGAGCACAGGCGTGCACAGGAGCCCAGGTCTGCACAGGGAACAGAGAGCGCGTCAGCACTGCTAGGGGAGCAGCAGGCGCCAGGACACTGGCTCAGAGCACAGGCGTGCATAGGAGCCCAGGTCCGAGCACAGGGAACAGAGAGCGCATCAGCACTGCTAGGGGAGCAGCAGGCACCAGGACACTGGCTCAGAGCACAGGCGTGCACAGGAGCCCAGGTCCGCACAGGGAACAGAGAGCGCATCAGCACTGCTAGGGGAGCAGCAGGCGCCAGGACACTGGCTCAGAGCACAGGCGTGCATAGGAGCCCAGGTCCGAGCACAGGGAACAGAGAGCGCATCAGCACTGCTAGGGGAGCAGCAGGCACCAGGACACTGGCTCAGAGCACAGGCGTGCACAGGAGCCCAGGGAACAGAGAGCGCATCAGCACTGCTAGGGGAGCAGCAGGCGCCAGGACACTGGCTCAGAGCACAGGCGTGCACAGGAGCCCAGGTCCGAGCACAGGGAACAGAGAGCGGGTCAGCACTGCTAGGGGAGCAGCAGGCGCCAGGACACTGGCTCAGAGCACAGGCGTGCACAGGAGCCCAGGTCCGAGCACAGGGAACAGAGAGCGCATCAGCACTGCTAGGGGAGCAGCTCCATCCACCCCTTGAAAGCACCTCCCCCGCCCACTGGTCCTGGGGGAGCCGCAACCCGCCTGACAAGTGGGGGTGTGAAGAGAGGCACCATCCCTGCGGGGCCTGAGTGCAGGGCCGGGGGCGGGGCGCAGAGCTGGGGGGGACAGGCTAGTGGTCATCCCGGCAGACCCCAGAATCTGTGCACAGAAGAAACCTCTCTAACACTCGCACCCTGGCTCCCAGCTTCCCTTCTTTCTCAAGGGGCTGAGGCAGGCAAGCCGATGGAGGAGTGGCTGCTGGGGGCCCGGGCAGAGGAGGGTCGGTCCCACACAGGGACTGCGAAGAGCAGCCACAGGAAGCCGGGGTCCAGGAGGAGCCGCAGAGCAAAACCACAGAGACAGCGGCCTCCGGACCCGGTGAGGGCCAATGGCCCGTGGAGAACAGTGCCCACTCAGAGCTGACACCCTGGAGGACAGCCTACCACACAGGGAGGTGGTTTGCAGAAAGGGAAAGAAAAAGGTTTCCATAGCCGTACAGATTTGGAAAACTTTGCTTAAAGCACGATACTTAGAAATATCCTATCTGGAATGAGAGTTTCATAATCAGAGTGGATGCTTTTTTTGTTATAGAAACAATGTCATGGACTCAGCTCACAATAAAAAGCCTGGGCCAGGGACAAAGGGGCCCCCGCCCACGGTCCTGGGGCCACCCCGGTGTGAAAGTTCTGGCCCCAGCTCCAGCTCAGAACACAGCCTTGGCCCTCCCACAGAAGGGACCGGCGTGTCTGCCCGAGCAGCACCAAGCTGGTGTCCATCTCACTCAGGTGGGAGAGGCCACCCCGCTGGCTACCCACCCCCCTCTCTCCATGTTCCCCCAGTAACGCGGAGCCTCGAGACAGCCTTCCGGGGAGCCGAGCCCTGGGCGGGCGTGCCGACTTACCAGTGCTGGGCATGTGGCTCACACGGGCAGGGGTGAGCTGAGCCCTGGGCGGGCGTGCCGACTTACCAGTGCTGGGCATGTGGCTCACACGGGCGGGGGTGAGCTGAGCCCTGGGCGGGCGTGCCGACTTACCAGTGCTGGGCATGTGGCTCACACGGGCAGGGGTGAGCTGAGCCCTGGGCGGGCGTGCCGACTTACCAGTGCTGGGCATGTGGCTCACACGGGCAGGGGTGAGCTGAGCCCTGGGCGGGCGTGCCGACTTACCAGTGCTGGGCATGTGGTTCACACGGGCAGGGGTGAGCTGAGCCCTGGGCCGGCGTGCTGACTTACCAGTGCTGGGCATGTGGCTCACACAGGCAGGGGTCAGCAGCTCCACGGGCTGGTCTCGGCCGGAGAGTCCGTCTGCAGGACAGAGAAAGTGTTTGGCTTCAGGAACAGCTCAAGTTTCAGTGAGAACTCCACACTCAGAACTGTCGGGGGCAGCTCCTCACACACAACGGAAACGCAAGTGTCCTTCTCACTTGAGAAGACAGATCTGACCCTGTCACAGGCTGTCCTCACTTGCTGAATCAGAAAATGAAGACCCTCCATCGAGCACCTGAAACAGACCCCACGTGAAGTCCCCCAGGTGCAAACTCAAATTTCTGGCTAAATAGCTGGCTGTTTGGTTAGTAGCCTCACTGTACCTGCGCTCACCAGAAGTCAGCTTTTCTGCAGGGACCACAAGCAGAAAATCACTAAGAACAGAAAAGCGGCTCACGCTTGCCAGGCACTGACAACCGACCTGTGCGGGGCGGACAGACCCCAGGACGCCGCTCCCATCAGCTGTGGGCGTGCCCGCGGGGAAGTCCAGGGGAGGAAGGGAGACACCGCTGCTCTCAGGAGCTCACCTGGGCAGGAGCTCACACTGAGGAGCCGTCCCCTGCGACACCCCTCGCACACTGTCCAGGCTGACGACCAAGCTGGGCTGGCAGCCCCTCCGCCACCCAGGCCCAGGCAGACTGCCCGAGACGGACCGTCAGCACTTTCTCAGGCAGAAAAGAAAGCAACTCTGGCTACACTTCCAGGAATCGCGCTTCTTTAGCTGCCTACTGGCAAGTGTGCCGCGCGGCCCACAGTGAGAGGCACCTCCACTGACGTAGGAGAAACGGGAGCGGCACATAGCACCATCGGCTCCTTAGGCGGACTTTCAAATCATGACGAAAACAAGTAACTTTTGGTCTGATCCTGTAAAGCCTTGCTTCTTACCCAAAACGGATAACGCTCGTGGAGCCTTCAAGTTTTGTGTTACACACCACCCCTGCGTGTCTTTGGAGATGTTCAAGATCCAAGGACAGAAAGTGACCCAGGAAGGTCTAAGGGTGCTCAGGAAAAGTGAGGGTCCCTGAGGAAGGAGACGGAGGGGAGGGAAGGTGGGCGAGGCCCCCGGGGCCTCCATCGCGGCCTCTGTGCCCACGCCAACCCCGCTGCTCCCCCAGAGAGAGGCAGGCGGCTCTGAGGGTGCCCGGCAGGATGGCAGCTCCTGGCCACTCAGAAGACCAGGCACGGAACGTGCCGTCCCTCCCACGGCCAGCCCCTCCCCACTTCGGCCACTTGAAGGTATAAGAATAGTTACAAGAGAATGGCAGCTCTGGGGGTTAAGACAGTCTGTGTTCCCCAAGTCAGGAGAAGGACGAAGGCCACTGTTTTGACCCTGAAAGCAAACGCCAGGCCCAAACAAGTACTCCAACTACTGACCCCGAGGGCCTCTCCCCAGGAGTACGGCCACTGGAAACGGTCTGGGCACTGACCTGTACACCCAGGGCCACACGCACCTTCACTGCCATTCAGAGGCCTCGAGACAGTGGCGGGAAGCATGTCTCAAACCTTTCTTCTGAAAACCCGTAAGTGAAACTGATTTCATTTATAAATGAAATGATTCATATTCCAAACTGAAAACTTCAGGAAATAGTACATTCTGCCTTCTAACCCTACTGTAAACACTTTCAGAAACACAAACAGCAAGTCTGACACCCCTCCAGCTGCAGCTCCCGGATTGGGGGGGGGGGGGGCTGGAGCCAGGGGCTGGGAAACTGTCCTGCTCAGGGCTCTGCAGCTGGGCGCTGACGGGGCGCTGACGGGCGCTGAGTGGGCGCTGAGTGGGCGCGGGCTGCTCTTCCGTCTCCACCCGCGAATGTGCGTCCCTGAACATCCACCCGAGTCCCCTCCTCGTGAAACCTTGGCTTCCATCTGGGTGGAGCTCTAGAACCAGCAGACGCCAGCCAATGTCCCCACTTCACAGATGAGGACACCCCAGCCTCCAGGTGGTCCATGGCTGCAGGGGCAGCATCTGGGCTCACGTGCAGACCTTTCTCACCTTGGGGCTGAGCTGCTGGTCTACCCCAACTCCTGAAGGTCTAGACTCTCCAAAGCCACAGGAACAAATGACGCCTAGTACCACGTTCCTCTGTGCACGCTAGAGCAGGAACACGCAGTGAATCAATCGGGTACGAGTTAGAGACACGCGGCATCAGTGTATTCAAAAGCTTCACCACAGGTTTCACCATCTGTGGACGGCTCGGCGGAGTCTCGGCTCACCCGCAGCAGTTCTGGGCACTGGCCTCGGGTACATCACACTGAGTCGCCAGGAAGAAACTAATGTGCATGGACTAGCTGGCAGCAAAGAAAACTTGGCCATTTCATTAGCATGACAGCTTCCACACGTCAACCAGGAGCCGCACACGCCACACCCAGGTCATGGAGAGGCATGCTGCCTGTGCTCAGTACACAGGCTGGGCCTTGGGGACATCGGACATCCTGGCCATTCAAGCCCAGGCCCTGACTTCTCACGTCCTTGTGGACTGAGGTCAGACTGGGATCTGAGGGAAAGGTGTTCTGAGCCGGCACCAAGTCACCATACACCGGGCGCTCCAGGGAGGAGGCGACCTGCACGCAGCAAGGGGTCCACGCACACACGCGCACACAGGCACTGAAGTCCCCGGCACCTGCAGACGTGCGGAAGTAGCAGAGCAGCCTGTGACGCTGGAAGCAGCACATTCAGTACCTCCCAAGTCACTACTCACTCCCTCACCCACCAGGACAGAACACAGCGGCTCCACTGCTTCGTTACTAAAAGGAGGGAGACAGAAGTAGAAACATAGGTGTTTTCCAAGAAGGCAGTTGACGGACTGGTAGCAGGCAGGCTCCAGAGCTGAGAAGTGCCCGTGTTGGGAGGCCTCTGACTGAGCAAACGCAAACAGCAGCAGGGTCGCGTCACCGACAGCCCAGACACTGGGACCCAAGGCCCAGGGAGAGGCACTCAGCTACGCACTCCCACCTCCAATACTGGCCCAGTTCTGCTACTATCTCATCAGGAGCCCAGACTGAGAGTCCTGAGTACAAGACCCAGACATACGGGTGAGCCCTGACATGATGCGGCAGAGAGCCCGGCTCAGGGCCACGAAGAACACGGAGGCTTGGAGGCCCTCTTCTAGCTGCTGGAGGTTCAAATCCAACTACGCTAGAACACGTACCCACTCCGCATGATGCCTGCAGTGGGCCCCACGTGTGACGACATGCCAAACACACGCCACTGCAAAGAGACAGGAAAGCCAGCCTCTTCGACGAAGAGAAGCAGCACTGTCACTCTGCACACGGGGGCAGAGCCGGCCCCGCGGCTGACCAAGGGCCCTACAGACCCAGTTCCACATCTCAGTTCCCATAAAAGCATTTCAGTGTGTGCAGCTGAGACCAAATGCTGGGACAAAGCAAAGAGACATTTAGGGGACAGGGGCTTCAGGGGCAAAGGACAGTTCAGAACCCAGATCCAAGCACATCACCAGTATGTGACCTGGCAGCCACATGCAGAGAGCAGGCTCCACCAGGAAGGAATGGCGAGCAGTGGGCACACAGCCACCCAGATGTGTGCCGGTGCCCATGACAACACGGGCCCACTAGCCCACACAGGCTCACACCTAAGTGCTGGCTGCTCAGCACATCACGTTCCAGAGTAAGCAGAGATGAGCATCAGGCATACTTTTCCGATCTGAGTCCTCTGCTGAAAACTGAGGCTGCCAAGGAAGCCGCAGTAAGAACCTAACAACAGGGAGAGGTGATCAAAGCCCTACCTCCTCTGGGACCCCAGGGTTCCCCTGCACGGTCTCCCCCACCCCACCCCCGACCCCCTGCCTCCCCCGAGCACCCGACGTGGAAACCCACTGCACGGGGCTGGTCTTCAGGTCCCCACATCACAGTGTGAGCTGGAAAAGGGAGGGGGAACAGGAGCCCCCCCCCCACAGGAGCTGAAAGCACCGTGTCCTCCAAGTCCATTCGGTGTGACCCGCCAGCCACGGACATGCGTGAACACAGTCACATGTGCAGCAGAACCACCCAGCAAAGCAGCAGCACGCTGCTCACGGTTACAGAGAAGCAGCCGCCTGCTGTATGTAACTCAGCATCGCCGACGGACGGCCCAGCGGCTTCCGAGGCCCCCTTGTGTGGGGACACCAGGGGGTCGGAACCTTGTCCTCAGCTCCCTGGTCTGCTCCTCCTCTCACACACGGGGTCATGTGGCCAGCACCCCAGAACCGGTTCTGTCTCGTCTATACCAGTCACAGGCCTGAACTGGACCTGGGCAAACGCCTCCTCACCTGCACCTGTAGCGTGCACCTGTAGCGCGCACCTGTACCGTGCACCTGTACCGTGCACCTGTAGCGCGCACCTGTAGCGCTGCACCTGAACCGTGCACCTGTAGCGCGCACCTGTAGTGTGCACCTGTAGCGCTGCACCTGAACCGTGCACCTGTAGCGCGCACCTGTAGTGTGCACCTGTAGCGCTGCACCTGAACCGTGCACCTGTAGCGCGCACCTGTAGTGTGCACCTGTAGCGCTGCACCTGAACCGTGCACCTGTAGCGCGCACCTGTAGTGTGCACCTGTAGTGCTGCGCCTGAACCGTGCACCTGTAGCGTGCACCTGTAGCGCTGCGCCTGAACCGTGCACCTGTAGCGCGCACCTGTAGCGTGCACCTGTAGCGCTGTGCCTGAACCGTGCACCTGTAGCGCGCACCTGTACCGTGCACCTGTACCGTGTACCTGTAGCGCGCACCTGTAGCGCACACCTGTAGCGTGCACCTGTAGCACTGCAGCCACAGCCCAGCCGCACCCCAGGAACCCGCTCCCATCTGGATCAGGGGGAGGATGAAGAACAGGGCAGGAGCAGACAGACACCGGGAAAACGAAAGGAGGGGTGGGAGATGAGGCACATCCCAGTTACGACTCATGCCCTTCTTCACTTTTCAGGTCCAGGTTTCCAACATTTCCAGAAAACAGAGTTCCCAGGGTCTTCTGTGGAACCCACCAGGGCAGCCAGGCCCTGGGAGGCTGCAGACCCCCTCCCCCGCCGCACCGTGGACACCTGCCCAGCTGTTCTCCTCCACCTGCTCCCGCTGTGAGGAGCTTCTAGGACACGGGCACAAGCCGCACTGGGAGCCACCCCAGAAAATCTGTGGCCCAGCGTCTCGGCTCCTGCTTGGACCTCTGCTGCTCCTGCGTGTCTGTGACCAGCACAAGGCTCTGGAGGGTTCCGTGGCACCGGCCCCTGGACACGGCTGGGCATTCTGCCCACAAGGCGGCCTCAAGACAGCAAGAGGGGCCTGAGCCGCGACGAAGCTCTTTCTACCCCTTCGGACCCGAGTCCACACGTCCTGGAGGGCCTGGCGGTCTGAGGCCCGTACAGCCAGGGGCTGATGCGGAACAAGAGACCGGGTCTCCTTAGAAACAGCGCTGAGAGAAGTCAGAATTCCTGCGGTAGGGAGCCCTGTGGTGCTGTGTGTGTTGTTAAGCTCGATGCAGGGAACAAGTTTTCACCCAGGAGGTTACCCTTTATAAAAAGGTCAAAGACTCACCAGGGTCTCTGGTCTGGGGCAAGACGGCTGTGACGCACTGAGCAGACGTGCAGGCCAGCCTCCGGGCCCGGCACACCACGGGTGTCGGTGGGCGGCTGCCGGCAGAGCTCACCTCCGGAGCCTCTGCACATACTGTGTAGATCGGGGGCCACAGGCCTCCCCACAATGTTGGTGTGAAGCCGCTGTTTCCTGGCACCCAACCTGAGTGACCTGGGACCAATTTCACTAGAAATTTCACCCCGTTCAGCTGAGTTATGAAAGGGAGTTAAGTGCATGGAAGTATCCCAGCTCAGAGATGGAAAGGACTCATCAGGTCACCAAAATACTCAACCCCTAGGCCTCTGGCCTGGCATGAACACCCTGGAGGGGCAAAACTCCTGCCCCAAGCAGGACCTGGCCCCCCAGGCCTCCCTCCAGTTCCCCTGAACGGCACCAGCCCCAGGGTGTCCCCACCCTGCTCTCTCACAGCCGGCGTCCAGCAGGGGCCACCCCCCCACCAGCTCCGGCCACCAAACAGGCATGCCCTCCAAGAGTTCCACTAAAGCTTCGAGCTTCCCAGTCCGTTCAATGTTTCTTCCCCTCACCATGCACGTTACTGAAAAATACTCAAGTTCTATAATAATGACACGTCTGCCCATTAACAGGAGTTAAACTTGAACGAGGTAAGCGTTCTGAGTTCCAACAGTCTCTCTGTGTTTGTTAGAGAAAACGAAAACTGAATGCTCTTTTCTAAGCTGTTTTCCCTTCAGGATGGTGGGCAGACACTTGAACGTCACAGCTGACCTGTGACGTACACTTAACCCTCCCTGGAAATCAGAACTGGCTCCAGCTACCAGTTACAGGGCGCGTGCCATGCCGTCAGGAAGGTGTGGGAGGGACTGGAGAGGCCACGAGCAGCGAGTGTGGAACGAAGGGCGCCCAGGACAGATGGCCGCTCCTGCACAGGGTGCAGAGAATGAGCCGCTAGGTTAACAATCCCAGACCTGTCCGCCGATCCCCAGCTCTGCATCCTGATCTGAACCATCAGAAGACGTTTTTAGAGACACCCCATAGGAAAACAATCCCAGACCTGTCCGCCGGTCCCCAGCTCTGCATCCTGATCTGAACCACCAGAAGACGTTTTTAGAGACACCCCATAGGAAAACAATCCCAGACCTGTCCATCGGTCCCCAGCTCTGCATCCTGATCTGAACCATCAGAAGACGTTTTTAGAGACACCCCATAGGAAAACAATCCCAGACCTGTCCGCCGGTCCCCAGCTCTGCATCCTGATCTGAACCATCAGAAGACGTTTTTAGAGACACCCCATAGGAAAGCTGCCCAGAGCTCGGGTATACGATGCTATCCAGGAATCGGTCTTCATCTGTGGAGGGTGACGATGGGCCGTGTCTGTTAAACACACAGCACTTACATGAACAGGCTGCAGCCTCTGGGATTTGTTCTAAATTCTTAGGTGAATAAAGGGGGGGGGGGTGCACAGGGCAAGAGCCCACGGCCAGCGAGGACAGGCTCCAGCCAGGGGCTTGGGGCTGAGGACAGGGCTGTGTTCTCCGGGGTCTCCGGGGCAAAGATCAGCAGGCAATGGGAGGAAGGCATCTCCACGGGCAGAGCCACCTGTACACAGGTAGGTGTCCATGGATGTGACAACACCGTCTCACTTTTCATTTAAAAATGCAGTCTGCACACGCACCCATCAGAACAGCCCTGTGGTCCGTCACCTTTGGAGCTCCCCGTTCCCGAATATCCCGTCTGCTCTGAATGAGGAATTCTGCACAGTTGTGCTGGAATGTTTTTTTCCTCAAGAAATTCCTCTTCTTCTATATTAAATACTAAATATGACCCAGCAATCCCTCTTCTGGGAATCCACCCCAAAAACTGGAAAACACTATTTGTATATGTGCATATATATGTGTATATGTGTGTGTGTGTATGTATGCATCTATATATACAATACACAGATAAGTTCATGGCAGCACTATTCACAGTGGCCAAGACATGAAGACAGCCAGAGAGTCCTTCCACAGATGACCAGCTCAGAGTTCTGAAGGCAGAAAATGAGCAGAGGAGTCACTGTATCAACCCCTCTCCTTTTTCTCGTACATGCTACAAATTCTTCACAATAAGCTTTTCAGGAGATGGTGAGACACAGCCAGCCCCACTTCCTATGCACAGCACTGTCCTCCCCTCACCCGCCAGACCACAGCCTGACCAGTCTCCTCCCTGTGCTCCTGACCTTCCTCCGGCCACTTCCAGCCTCGATCTCTGCGAGCCTGCAAACCTGCCGGCAAGCCTTCGTGTCAATACACAGGAGTGGGCATCTGCACTGTGACACGAGCCGGTAACAGAGCACGGCTGACGTCAAGACAAACTGCCCGGGCAGGCCTGCTGGGAACATGGCGTTGGTGTGGTGCTGTAGCAGACTCCCCAGGTCACCCACCGTGCTTGTCACACCCAGCAAGGCTTCCTGCTGCACACCTATGGCTCGGTAGGGAGGACAGGGCCAAGTGTCCAAAGTGCCCCAGCGGAGCACCGGGCAGCAGGCAGAACGGTTGGAGGCCAGGGAAGAGGGGTCATGGTCAGCACTGCGCAGAGGGAGACCAGAGTGGGAGGCGGGGAGCACACAGCACAGCTCCAGCGGCCGGGGGGACAGGAGCAGGAGCGCTGAGGGCACAGAGAGGCCGACCTGTCCCCACGGCTTGGCTGCACACAGCTGGACAACAGAGCGAGCAGAGCCGGCAGCATGGTGGGTGGGCACTCTGGCGCCCAGGCAGTGTGCCCTGGAAGGGCTGACAGCGGCTCTGTCCTGTCTGCTGGGAGGCGATTCTGTCCTGTCCGTCCTCCCTAAGTGAGACAACAGAGACGGACAGCTCTGAGCTGGGCCCTGCCGAGCTGCCCAGCCCAGATTAGCCGTTAATAAGAGCTTTAGACAAATCGGGGGGAAAATGTCTCAGCCGCCTTTGAAAACAGAGCTATCCTTGCCCCTGAGAGGTCCTCCATCTGCCCTGTGGGGACAGATTTGGGTGAGTCATTTCAAAACTATTTCGGAGTGCCAGGGCCGTGGGAGGGAACAGTGACCTCGCATTGTAAACTGCAGATTTCTGAGTCTGTACCAGAAGTGACAGGCGACAGAAGTCACACCACAGCGCCACGAAAGAGCACCCTGAGTCTGCTGGGATCTCATGGACTCGTTCAGAACTGTCCTCTGCACAGGCTCCCTGGACGGAGCAGCAGACACCGAAAGCCAGCTCCGGTAGCTATCTGGAAACAGCCCCTTTCCTGCAGGGCCCCGGTTCACCACAGGTCTGTGAAAACCCAAAGGAGAACCTTTCCGAGTGCCGACCCCCTTTTCTGCCGGGGTCCTGTTCTCCGACTGACCCACCCTCCCTGCCCAGCACTGCCGTGAGCACTTCCCACCGGAATTCCTGCCTCCAGGGCAGAGGGGACCTCTGTGGGGAGGAGGCGGATCCTGAAGGCAGCATGGCCCAGGGAGCCCAGGGGGTCCATCCACAGTGAGCTTCACCGGTAATCACGTTACTTACACTCAGACCTAGTTTCACGTGCTCAGTGGCGACGCAGAAATGCTACAAAGAGCGGGGCACAGAGAAGCCCCTCCCCTGCCCTGCACCCCACAGATGACGCCCTCCAGGCCAAGGCACCTGATGAGGCGAAGAGCATCTCCTGGAGATGTGAGGCGAAGAGCGTCTCCTGGAAATGTGAGGCAGCAGCTCACACACCTGATGGACGAGCCACCCTCCCTGAACACCTTCTGCACTGCTGAGCGTGAGAAATGAGCTCAAAGGTGTTTGTAGTTAGGTGACAGCCAAAAAATAGCTACGCGTTAATCAGCTGTTCAAGAGACGAGTCCCTAACTCGGAACAGTCAGGCAGGGAACAGCCGACTGGAGCAAGTCCGCAAAGGCAGGTTAACTACATGGTGGACGGCATTCCAGCGCTGCCCCCGCCCGGCTGGCCCGGACCCACTCCTCCCCCAGCCACATGGGCCCCGGGGCATTGTGTCCCTCTTCCTTTAATGCAACACCTCAGGAGTGAGCGAGCACCCAACACGCTCAGGGGATGCCCAACCACACCAGCCCGGAGCAGCGCCCACAGGGCACTCAGCCTGAGGCCTCACCTGGAGAAGCCCGCTGACTGCCCGCTGTTGCCACGGCCCCAGGCACCTGGAGTCCAGAGCCTCCTTCGGCCCTGCAGGGCTGCGCCTGCTCCAAGTCACAGAAGCTGTTCAGTGTCCTCAACAAGAGCTCGGGCCAGATCCAGCCAGAATGAAACAGCAACAATGTTCACTCTGCAAATCAGACACCTCAGCTAGCTGGTACTGGGCACTGACCACAGGTCAGGCACTAAGTTTCATTCCAACTAGCTTGCTTGACCTCCCCAGGGAAATAAACAGTGACTGTCCCCACTGTAAAATGAAGAAAGTGAGCAAGAGACACAGTGCAGGTCATTGCGATCAAGGGCGGGCCAGCTCCGCGTGCTCACTCTCCACACTGCCCGCTCGCCTACAGGGTCCATTTCACATCCTTCGTCCAACAAACTTGGCTGAAGTGGCTACTGAGTGACTCCCTTAATTCCAGGGGCAGTGCCAGGCACCCAGCCGCTCTCACTGCTAAGGAGAGGGGCACACACACATGCAGCCATGTGCCAGGCACCCAGCCGCTCTCACTGCTAAGGAGAGGGGCACACACACATGCAGCCGTGTGCCAGGCACCCAGCCTCTCTCACTGCTAAGGAGAGGGGCACACACACATGCAGCCGTGTGCCAGGCACCCAGCTCTCACCACTGAGCAGAGGGGCACACACACATGCAGCCGTGTGCCAGGCACCTGGCCTCTCACCACTGAGCAGAGGGGCACACACACATGCAGCCGTGTGCCAGGCACCTGGCCTCTCACCGCTGAGCAGAGGGGCACACACATATGCAGCCATGGTGACAGGCACTCGGTCTCTCACTCCTGAGGAAAAGGGCACACAAGCCACTGTGTGGCATTGTGCTGAGAGCAGAAATCATGGGAATTGGTCCCTCAGACAGAGAGGTCGAGGGTCCTGCAGGGTGGTGACATCTGATCAAACGCAGCATGCACGGAGGAGTCATGGGAATCAGCGGGTCTGTGAACTGGTGTGCCAGGAATGTCGTGCCCGTCCACAAAAGCGTGAACCATCCTGAAGTTGTATGGAGATTACAGACCAAATGACCGGAGTCGAACTCACATGTGCTCAAGGTGACTTCTGCCTCAGCAGTCCCCAGGTGTAAAGGGCTGGACACACTGACATAAACCAGCCCCGGAAGAGGATCCCAGAGGGGACAGCAGCGAAGGCCTGAAGAGGACCAGTGTGGCAGATCCAAGGGCAGGTGCAGGGTGTGAGGGCCAGGGCAGGCTGCCAGTCAAGGCCAGGCGGAGACCTATGTCCCGACCTCTGCTGTCAAGGCTCATTTCCGCTGCCACGGAGAGTCTGAGCCAGGGCCGGGGACAGAGAGAGAGAGTGGACGCAGGGAGCCAGGGCGGGGGAACAGAGAGAGAGTGGAAGCAGGGAGCCAGGATGGGGGAACAGAGAGAAAGAGTGGACGCAGGGAGCCAGGGCGGGGGAACAGAGAGAGAGAGAGTGGACGCAGGAGCCAGGGCCGGGAACAGAGAGAGAGAGTGGACGCAGGGAGCCAGGGCAGGGGAACAGAGAGAGAGTGGACACAGGGAGTTAGGGCGGGCAGAGAGAGTGGACGCAGGGAGCCAGGACGGGGGAACAGAGAGAAAGAGTGGACGCAGGGAGCCAGGGCGGGGGAACAGAGAGAGAGAGAGTGGACGCAGGGAGCCAGGGCGGGGGAAGAGAGAGAGAGTGTGGACGCAGGGAGCCAGGGCGGGGGAACAGAGAGAGAGAGAGTGGACGCAGGGAGCCAGGGCGGGGGAACAGAGAGAGAGAGTGGACGCAGGGAGCCAGGGCGGGGGAACAGAGAGAGAGAGTGGACGCAGGGAGCCAGGGTGGGCAGAGAGAGAGTGGACGCAGGAGCCAGGGCCGGGGACAGAGAGAGAGAGTGGACGCAGGGAGCCAGGGCGGGGGAACAGAGAGAGAGAGTGGACGCAGGGAGCCAGGGCGGGGGAACAGAGAGAGAGAGTGGACGCAGGGAGCCAGGGCGGGGGAACAGAGAGAGAGTGGACGCAGGGAGCCAGGGCGGGCAGAGAGAGAGAGTGGACGCAGGGAGCCAGGGCAGGGGAACAGAGAGAGAGAGTGGACGCAGGGAGCCAGGGCGGGGGGACAGAGAGAGAGAGAGAGAGTGGACGCAGGGAGCCAGGGCGGGGGAACAGAGAGAGAGAGTGGACGCAGGGAGCCAGGGCGGGGGAACAGAGAGAGAGAGTGGACGCAGGAGCCAGGGCCGGGAACAGAGAGAGAGAGTGAACGCAGGGAGCCAGGGCGGGGGAACAGAGAGAGAGTGGACGCAGGGAGCCAGGGCGGGGGAACAGAGAGAGAGAGTGGACGCAGGGAGCCAGGGCGGGGGAACAGAGAGAGAGAGAGAGTGGACGCAGGGAGCCAGGGCGGGGGAACAGAGAGAGAGAGTGGACGCAGGGAGCCAGGGCGGGGGAACAGAGAGAGAGAGTGGACGCAGGGAGCCAGGGCGGGGAGACAGAGAGAGAGTGGACGCAGGGAGCCAGGGCAGGGGGACAGAGAGAGAGAGTGGACGCAGGGAGCCAGGGCGGGGGAACAGAGAGAGAGAGAGTGGACGCAGGGAGCCAGGGCGGGGGAACAGAGAGAGAGAGTGGACACAGGGAGCCAGGGCGGGGGAACAGAGAGAGAGAGAGTGGACGCAGGGAGCCAGGGCGGGCAGAGAGAGAGAGTGGACGCAGGTAGAGTTGGAGGCTGTCCCTGAAGTTCGGGGCGAGGATGAGGACGGGTGAGGATGCTCACCACGGCCTGGGAGACGAGGCCCAACGTGGGGTCCAGGAAGGCAGACCCATTGGTACTTCCGGGTACAGGACAGGTGCGTGATGCAAGACAGCTCCTTACACGGTGTGAGGACCAAGAAGGGACTGGTGGGTGGGTGGCAGGCTGGCTGGGCAGAGACTGGAAATCCAGAAGGCAAGTCTCACCAGCCCTGTTAATTCTGAAAGACCTGTGTCATCCCAAAGAGCAAACAGAACTTCAAAATCTCCCCTCATCATTACTTTAGGATTGTCTCAGAAAAAAAAAAAAATCACCAAAATTTTCAAGACTTGTCAATGGTTCAAAATTCAAGTTCGCAGGCCCACCAGTTCACAGCTCCACTCGCTGTGCCACCCACGGGGACCGCCGCCGCCCTCCACCATGCCTAACAGCACGGGTCTCTGCTGCCCCAGCTCCCGCCCTCCAGACCCTCGGCCCCCTGGCCGGGACCCCGCCTTCGGGGTGTGCACTACTCTCTGTAGCTGAGCTGCCGAGACTCAGGCGGGAGCTGGGCACCGAATGGTACACATTCCGCCGAGACACTGCCAGGAAGCCACGCACGAGGCACCCGCACGCAGTGAGCGTCTCGCCCGTGTGGCCGGTGCTCTGCTCTGGTCTCGCCTCGCGTCCCCAGGCAGACTCCATCCCTCCCTGACACACTGCACAAGGGGAAGCTCAGTGATCCAGGATGGAGCCTCGTCTGCAGCAGCACCCGCCACATCGAAGTTACTACGCTTCCTGTTATGATGCACAGACGGCCTCTGGTTCAAGGAAACACCTGATTTAATTTCACGTTTCTGACAAACACTGTCAGGAGCCACGTGTGTCCCAGACATGGCATCGTTCTGTGAACCCGGTGACAGCGGCAGAAACCGCCCAGAAGGGCCACGGACAAGATGTTGCAAGTATTGTAACAGCACGTCATCCTCAGCACCCGGTCCACCAACCCCGAGATGTACCCAGAGACCCTGGGCCCCCGAACGGGAACCAGCGGGGAGACCATGAGTCGCAGACTGTGCCCGTGTGCCTGGTGACATGTCTACGTGCCCAAACGCCGCCTGCCCTCCCCATCGTCACACAGGGCAGCTCTGTGCATCGGCTCCACGCCCCATCTGCTGCTTGGGGCTGTCACGGGCTCCAGGCTCCCCCAACAGCTCCTCCGGGGGCAGAAGCAGCAGGCCCAGAACCAGAGCACAGCTCCGTGAGCGCAGAAGCACCCAGAAGCCCAATGCTCACCCGCCAGCAGCGACATGTGACACCGTGTTCTCCTGCCATCGCCACCTTTCCCAGGGGAAGTGGATTTCAAGGGGTTTGGTCCTTAAAGGGCAGAGAAAGGAGCTCCCCCCACCCCCTAGAAGCTGCCATGCTCCCCTCACCTGCCCACGACGCGGACAGGAAGGGTCGTTTCTGGTGGTCTGACAGGAACTGTCACGTCCCAGCAGGGCCTGCTGCCAGAGGTCACAGCACAGGGAGGACAGGAAAGGGTGTCTCGTGAATCACACGAGGGTCCCAGGTGCCAGGTCTGGGTCTTAGAAAGGGCTTCCTCTGCCCACGCTTGCATCATGTACCCCCAGTTTCACCAACAGCCCCACCTCAACAGACACACGAAGCCAGCAAGTCCAAAAAGGGTGCCTCCCAGAGCCCTGGTCCTCCCAGAGCCCGGAGTCACTCAGAGTCCAGCAGAAAGGAGCGGCTTCTGTGTCGGAGGCTTTAAACCACTTCCAGGTGTGTCTCCTTTCGTCTGTGCAACACCTAATAATGCACACATGCATCCTTTTAACAATCATATCTCATAAAATTTTTCAAACAGTTTATTTGAAGACGACAAGGGACATACAAGTAACCCCACGCCCGTGCCACAGCTGCTCACACAGACCTGTGGGGAGACGCCGGGCTCCCTGGCACACCGGGTGCGACCACTCTGTGAGCTGCTCCACACACACGTCCCCCTGGAGCCTCGTACGGGGGACTCGCCAGAGGCAGGTGTGCAGAGCCCTACATGTGTGTTCAAGGTCCCCTCACAGCAAGCTCTTCATTCCCGAACTCCACAGCACACCCTCCCTCCACCAGAGCCGGCTCTCCCGGTCCTCCTCCGAGAAGCCAGCACACAACCTGCAGAAATCCCTCCAACGTTTCTGCTGCGCGCCCTGGGATACACTCCATCACAGCCTCCCCCAGATCAAGGCTGACTACACCTCATCATTATTCCTTTTGTAACGATTTTTATACAACACTAACTGCAGTTTCTAAAAATAGGTGATTGCACTGTGTCATGCTCTATTTTAATCTTCTAAAAATAGAGCTCTGACAGGAGCAGAGATTGCTATTAGGTGTCAGAGACAGGATGTGGATTTGTCCTTTTTCCTCTTTTCATCCTGCGGCTCCCACACGGCACCTGAGGAGTCCTGGACACCGGTGGCTGCTGGCCCTGAGGTCCGGCAGCACAGGCAGAGCCGGGGCCACTCCTGGCTGACGCTGACCTCACACAAACGACCTGGCCAGTCTGGGCTTCAGTGTCCATATCTGTGAAGCGGGTGACACGACCCCTTCCCCTCCCGGGATCGGGTGGCTTAGGTCGGGCTACTGTGCGAGCCCCTGCCTGACACCTGGTCCACGGACCTACCCACAACAGATGACCATGTGACACAGAAACCCAGCATGGGAGGGGTCCCGACTCCCACTTCCATCAGCAGGTGGATACTTCCAGGTTTTAGCAACAATTAAACAGGAAAACCAAAAGGCACAAGGATGAGCCAAGCGACAGTGTCCGTGCCCCACGGAGCCCTTACTCGATGGGCAGACAGGCCTGGGCATGCCACCTGCCTCCATCTCCTCCAAAGGGCAGGTGTGGTGCGGCCCGTGCCAAGCTGGAAGGTGGCAGACTGTTGCCAAATAGCCAGGATGGCACTTTAAAACACCTTTCCAAATTCTGAAAGCTTCACCATTCTAAGAACAGAGATTCCCAAGTTTTTAGGTGTTTCTCCTTATCGGGTTCTGTGTCGGGGGAGTCCTCCGGAATGAAGCAGAGGCAGTGATGGGGCCACTGCCCCCACCAGCCACATCACATGTGCACTCTCGCTCCAGACTGTTCTCACGAGCCCTGCACCGGGCAGTGCCCCGTGCTGGGGTTTCCTGATGAAGAGCCCACTGGCCCAAACAGCCAGGGCCTCCACCTGGCTAAGCCCCCAACGCCCACACCTCCCAGCAAGCAGCCTGTGGGCCTGGCATTGCATGGCGCAGAGCGGGAGCCTGAGCACACTCCCTTCCCAAGTCCACCGGCCTTACAGACGCCTGAAGTGACGTCTTCAGCTCCCCATACCATTTCATAATTACTGTGATACTCATTTTGTAGGATTCAACATTGAACTCCGATGACATTCAAACATATCCCACTGTGTGTTTGTGACAATGAGCAGAAAAACTAAACAAAGGAAATTTGTAGAAATTACACTAAAACAAAACAAAAAAGCAGTCTTTCTTGATCTGTAACCAAGCCCACCTTGTACCCAACTGTTCTAGCAGGAAAGAACCTGTGATCAAAACGAGCCCCTTAGGTGAGCACTCGGTTAGGACTGATCTATGTTAAATACCCAAGACAGACAGGAGGGCCTCAGGGACAGAGCAAGAGGAACTAGGGACAGGAGTGGTCGAGTCTGCACTGCTTGGCTGACACGCTGTATTCACAGGGACACCTGCAGCAGACACCACTTCACACCCGGAGAGACACAGCCTCCTCGCGCCCACAGCACAGAGCAGAACATCCAGTTTATCACAACTCGAGGTGCCTGAACCTGGCCACACCTAGTGCGTGAGGACCCCCCCTCCCACAGGGACAGAGACAGGGTGGGCATCCAGGCGAGGACAGAGCACACCAGTCACCAGGAGGGAACAGGAGGCGCTCTGAGCAAGGGCACCGAGACCCCGAGCCCAGAGCTGGCCTCAGGGGTGAGTTGCAGACGTGCCCATGAGCCTGTCCTGACTCAGAGCTGCAATGAGGCCCCTGCGTAAGCAAGAACTCTGGGAGAGCTGTGGGGTCCGGGGAAATGGGGCTGAACAACGCCACAACTCCACCCCGCAGGCAGGGAGCAGAGCTTGCTGGGAAGTCTCCTAGGATGTCCCCCCAACGCAGGGCCTCCAGTCAAACTTCTTCAGCAGCTCTGGAATGCTTAGAAATCAAGGTAAATCCTAGTCCTGAGCTTAAGAAATCCTGGAGCCCCAAGAAAGGCAAAAGAAATGGCTTTCATGGGAAAAAGTTACAATCCAGACACATGAAATGCCAAAGAAGAATGGGGGGATGGGGAGGAAGAAGGAGGGAGGGGAGACGACGTCTTGCTGAAGCGTGTGTGATGAAAGAGGGAAAGTACAAATGACACAGAGAAGCCACCCACCATGCCAGAATCAGCATCACACTGCAGACATGACTTCAAAATATCTGCAAATATTACAGCAACATGAAAAAGACTAAACCATGCGTGTTTTTAAAAAGTAAACACGTTAAATAAAGGGGAAAATATAATTAAAAGACAGGAACCCTGGAAAAAGAGGACTAGAAGTCGTTGTAAGACTCTGCTAGGATTGAGAACAGCAGACCAGCTCTAGCTAATAACAGAAACAATGAGCTGGAGAACAGATCTAGAGAACTGGAATGCAGCCCAGAAGGAGAAAAACAGGAGAGAAGCATGGGTAATGGAGTCAAACACGGACCTACTGTGACTTCCTGAAGTGCAGAACAGATGTGCCGAAACGTCCTGGTCAGAGCAATAGTCAAGAGCACACTTCAGACTCCAGACTGCAGGCGGGAGTCCTCAGAATGACAGGCGTGCTGACTCCCAAGCGGGATGAGCACAGACCACACTGGACACCCTGCAACACCACGTCCGAGTACCCACCGGACACAGGACGGAAGCACCAAGACAGAGAAGACAAGTTACTGAGAAACAGTACTGGGCTGAGAGCTAACTTTTCAACAGCAACAGAAGAAGCCAGAAGACGATAAAGCAGCTTCAACCTGCTGAGTGAAATACATGTGGCCTGTGATTCTATCCCCAGCTAAACCATCACTCAAGAAAAAGGGCTCTTTCAGGACAGTTCCCTACAGGTACTCAGAACAGTCAGCGCCTGAAACGCCTTTGGAGGCTGCCCTACAGCACAGCCTCTAACGAAACACAGCGTGGCGAACCCTGGGGACAGAATGGTCTCCCTTTGCACCCAGAGGGCGGGAAGCACCGACACTGGCCTGTGAGGGTGTCCAGGCTGGCTCTGCGGAGTCCCGCTGGGGGGCCCAAGTCCTCCAGCACAGTGGTTTCCCACTGCCGGGCCATGGACTGGTGTCACTACACCCAGAGCCTCGTGCTGATCTGTGAAGTGTCTACAATTGCTGGGTCTATGACCTGAACACAGCCGTGGGTGGTGGCTACCTCTCCCGGGACTGGAGGGAAGTTTCCGGACACCAGTAGTTGAAATGCCCGTCAGCAGGGCCTGTGGCGGATCCGTGTGTGCTGCGTGTCCGTGACGGGACCACGTGCGCCTGCTTCCCTTACCGAGGAGCAGAAAACCACTGTGCAAGTGTGGAAGGTGGAGAGTCAGAAAGCTTCCTGAGTAGTAAAAACAGAAGGCAAATAAAGAAAAAAAGGGAAAAGAGACCTGTTTTGACAAAAACTGAGAATGCTGACCACTCAGAAAGCACTGCTGAAGTAACTAAAGGATTATTTTAGAAGGAAGAAAATCATATCCAAAGTGAAATGGGCCAGAAGGAGGGGAGGGGCCCTTGTAAACGTGAGCAAACACGGATGGCCCCAAGGTTCACCCAGTCCCTGAGACCACGCGCCCTAGTGCAGCGCTGTTTCCTCAAACTCCGGCGTGGCAAGTCACTGTCTACAACGCCTCCCGGCTTCCTCTGAAGAGCAATGTAAACAACTAGGTTCCCTCTTCTCTTGGGCAGCCAAGAGACTCAGAGCCAAACTGCAGTTACTTCTGAATAATTATGCAGGATTTACAACGTGCATTTCTGGGTCCACTTCTCTTCGGTAAACTATTCTTTTTCCTTTACTGTGACTTCTTTATCTTGACTCACATCACCCTCGTTAATGAAGCAAGAATTAAGAGCAGACGCCCTGGGCATCACACTGCACAGGGATCCAAGCACTCACCCCACTGCTGTTTCCTTTACAAAGAGGACACAGTCTGAGGAACACTGAACTCGGCCCAGTTTGAGTAACTCTTTACAAAATTCTTAGCAGAAACAGAGTCTTATTGAATCCTACTTTCATATACAAAATGCCACCAAGAATACGCCTGACAGCGATCAGAGCTGGGGAGCCCTTCACAGAAATCTGCCACCTCTGTGCAAAAGCACCATCTCTGAGAAACAGTCAGTGCAGGACTGCTCACCCTCCGCCACACTCAGAGATTAGTGCAGAGGAGCCAGCTCTTGGGAAAGGACAGGCGGCTTTACGCAGGTACTTCTGCAAAGGTTCTCCACTAATGCAAATGCTGTGTGTCTTTTATTTGGATGCAAACAGCAGCTGTTTTGCACAGCCCGTACCACCACTTGGTAGTTTGTGTGGAACAGCTCAGCTCAGTGCGTTCCAGCTGCTTCTCGAGTTGGAAACACCTCCCAGAGAGCCAGCGCACAAAAGAAGTTCCCCGAAGGGAGGAAGAGCGTGTGCTGGGTTCCCGGGGCTGCTGCTTCGCTCCTAAGGCAGAGAAACGAATCCAAGAATGGATTCCGAACTCACTTCCGGAGCGGTCTGGCTTCGTGTGTGGGATTTTCTTTTAAATAGCTTTGACTAAGAAGAAAATGAAGACTGCTCTTTATATATTCCTCTGCTGAACAAATACTCTCAGAAAGGCAACACTGAGCGGCACCAATCCGCCACACAAGTGCCAATGCAGACTGGGCTGGACCCTCTGACCGCTTGGGGGGGGGCTGGGCTGGACCCTCTGACCGCTTGGGGGGGGCTGGGCTGGACCCTCTGACCGCTTGGGGGGGGCTGGGCTGGATCTTCTGACCGCTTGGGGGGGGCTGGGCTGGACCCTCTGACCGCTTGGGGGGGGCTGGGCTGGACCCTCTGACCGCTTGGGGGGGGGCTGGGCTGGATCCTCTGACCAAGAGTACCAGCAAAGCAGTCTGACCCTGCTTTCGTAAGAAATGCAGACATGTTAGCATCTCCGTGGCGTGAGCTATGAAGTCAGGGGAGCTGGGGTCCCTCAGATATCCCTCAGAAGGAACTTGCCACAGAAACTCCAAAACACGAACTGAACAGGAATTTTTTGGGTAAATAACAGACTAAGCCCATAACAACACCCTTTAATAATGAATTTAGTTACTGACTTCATTTTGTATTGCCTACTTTCCCAGCTGCACTGCTAATCACCCTGTGCTGTCCTCCCATCCTCTATGTCACAGTGGAAGGGATTCCGTTTCTAAAAATATATGCTCTGACGTCGACATTTGATGGATAAATCTGACTTCTTCAAAAATACAAGTGCAGGATAAAGGTAAACGAGGTCCTTGGACCGAGTCTCACAACAGAAGCAAAAGCCAAAGCCACACAGAGGAGTGCTGATGTCAGGCTTCCCCTTCGGGGGATAAAAAGTGAACAGCGAAATAAGCTCAAAGGAAGTAACAACAATAAAGAGCAAAAATTACTAAAATAAAAAAGATATAAACAGGAGTAACAAAATCAGGAACTGGTTCTGTAAAGACTAATAAAATGGAAGGAACAGGACTGACTGTCACAACTGAAAAGAGGGCTGGCTGCTCCTGGGCTTCACAGAGAAGGGACGGGCGCCAGGGGAAGGGGGCTCTGACACCGGAGGTCTGCGTGTGCCTGAGACGCTCCGGAAGCCTCTGGCTCCACAACGGGCCCCACGCGAACCGGGCCTGAGACTGAGGACTTGCCCTGCAGACTGCCCAGCGCCTGTCACGGTGCTGCCTTCAGTGCCTCACATCTGCATGCAGAAACTCGGCATTTCTTCCATCTCCGAGCCCAGACATCACAGTGTTCCACAGACGCAGGCCACTGACCAGGCGTCCTGGTGCCCAGCTCACTGCCCACCCCTCGGAGGACAGGCCAGGGTGCACCCACATCGAAGAGGCACTGCTGGGCTGGGGTGCATCTGGACACGGCCCTGTCGGAGGACAGGGACCAGGGAAGGCAGGAAGACCAATGCATGCAGCTCATGAGGGCATGTTCTAGAAGGGCACAGGAGAGGAACACATCAACCACATCTGAAAGGATTCGTCAGAGACAGAGGGGCAGAGAGAGGGGGTGACGCTGCCTGTTCCGTGCTGAGGAGGGAAAGGGCCCGCCGGAGCTGGCCGGGGGCCCTCAGTGATCCACCAGCATGGTGGCCAGGGGACCAAAGCAGCTGGGTCAAGGGAAGACGGGAGGGGACACAACCCAAGGACGGAGGAGAGGCTCACTTCCCAACTCGACTAGGGTGGCTCTCAGGGATCAGCCAGAGGTTAAATGAGGCTTAGGTTTGGATTTCAGCATGCCCGCTTCCAAGGCAATTTACAATCTACGTTCAGGAGTGTGTGGAAGAGTGTGGGCAGGAAGCAGGCGGCGGGCCGGTCAGGCAATGTCTGTTAAGACTGTGCTCACCCACGGCTCCTTGGCGAGGTCACGGGGCCTACGCCTGGTTCATCTTGGAAGGAGAAATGGGGTCGCCCATGGCACAGACAGGAGAGCAGCCGGGTAAATTCTAATCCAGTCGGTCAACAAAGGACTTTCCGGCAGCACTGTTTCCACACCTGCCCCGCCCGCAGAACAGGAAGCAGGAGCCCGGCGGCTGGAAGGGCTGGAAGGACTGGAAGGACATGTGGGCCTTTCTCAGGGAGCCCAGTGCTCTGTGGGCACCTCTGTCCTCGCCCGTCCCTCAGAGAAGAGGGCACAGCGGCCAGGGCTGGCAGGCTCAGTCTGTAAGAGGGACGCGCTCCGCTAAGGGCCCCAGGGTGCTCATCCTGCATGGGGACGGTGGGACTGTCACCCTCAGAGCACCTCCCACTTCGTCCCTACTTGTCCTAACAATGGTAGGGACACCTCCATGCTGTTTGTGGCACGGCTGCCTCAGAACTTTCCAGGTTCGGAGAACACCCAAGTCGGACTTCCCTCTCCCACCACACAACAGACCAGAGGGCTGGGCAGGGACAACAGGGCAGCAGCCGAGGGCCCACTAACACCAAGAACTGAAGTGACTCTGCAGCCTGGCCACCTCCCTCACTGCTGAGGCCCCTGCCCCAAAGCTGGCGGCACCCGAGGGAGGGACACCACTGCCCCCGTTAGCTTCTGCACCAGGCCCAGCCCCAGCGCAGCCACCGAATTCCCAGGGGACAAGTGGCCCTTCCCACACAGGTGTGCGCTGACCCCAGGGACACCACTGCCCCCGTTAACTTCTGCACCAGGCCCAGCCCCAGCGCAGCCACCAAATTCCCAGGGGACAAGTGGCCCTTCCCACACAGGTGTGCGCTGACCCCAGGGTCAAGCATATCTCTCAGAGAAAATCACAGTTTCTAACAACCTTCCAGGCTTTCGTAAACACAGCCTCTGGAAGCCTTCCTTTTCACACCTGTGATTTCTCAGTAAACATAACAGACCTCTTTTTATCAGGAAATCATTCTGAGACAGTCGCTGGGTGTGGTTTAAAAAAATTCACTCCTCCAAAGAAGCCAGGGGCTTACCTTCAGAAACATGCCCTAAAAAAAAGGGAAAACCTCACTGCCAGCCCACCGGGCACCAGCCTTCAATGCCCTGAAGCCCACCGCCCAGCTCTCCCAGGTGCCCCGGGCAGCCCCCGTGCAAGAAGGAAGGCCAACCAGGCAGCCACCGCCTCTGGGCCTGTCCCAATTTGGACTAAATGTCCCACTCACCCTGGCCTCGGTGGGGACGCCCAGACTTCAAAAACTGACCAAATCTGAAGGGCATTTAGTGCCCCAGAGCCTCTGCCAGGGGCACCACATCACAGCCTGGCTACCTTGCAGGGGTCCACAGTCAGCAGAAACGTCACCCACTCCCAGGACACCGTGCAGGCAGCAAACACCTGCAGCCGTTTGTGGAAGTGCTCCCTACACTGCAGCTATCAGAGTCCTACACCCAGGAAGCCGGCCACCACTGGAGCAGCAGTCCACAGCCCAGGAGCACTCCCTCGGGGGGAGCACTCCCTCAGGGTGGGGGGCACTTCCAGGGGGGAGCACTCCCTCAGGGTGGGGAGCACTCCCTCAGGGTGGGGGGCACTTCCAGGGGGGAGCACTCCCTCAGGGTGGGGGGCACTTCCAGGGGGGAGCACTCCCTCAGGGTGGGGGGCACTTCCAGGGGGGAGCACTCCCTCAGGGTGGGGAGCACTCCCTCAGGGTGGGGGCATTTCCGGGGGGAGCACTCCCTCGGGAGGAGCTCCAGGAGTGTGCAGGCAGCCACGCACGCCCTCGCACGGGAAGGCCTGCACACAGCAGCCCTGCACCCCATGTGCTCACATCGGGGTGATGGGGAAGAAGCCAGCCGCAGCCTCCCCAGGACCTCCGCTCCCTAGAGTAGGACCAGAGCCCACTGGAGGTTCAACGTTAGGTCTACCTCTCTCACTGTTCAAGCTTCTAGATTTTTAGATAATTCTAAACACGGAGTCTTCCAAGTGCCACCTCATCTAAGACGAAAGGCACTCTGTGCATATATCAGAATTTGCTCTTATCTAAATTAAATCTAAGCTTTACCAAAATAACCAGAAAACATTTGTCCGACGGTCATGTTTTAATTTGTCTAATTCTTCACTTACTCCCTCTGCCGAGCGCCTCCTTACCAGGCGGGAATGCGTGCTGGAAGAGGCAGAGAAATCTCAGCAAGCCCCACAGTGCGGCGGCCCAGACTGGGACAGTGAGCGGGGCAGGCCAGGCTGCTGACGGCCCACTCCGGGCCTGAGCCTCTCCCAGGACGGGCAAAGGGCCGGCCTGCAGAGAGCGGCTGGCTCCGCACCTCAAAAAGAGAAAGCGGCCCTCAGTGAGCGGTTGGGTCAGTGGTAGAGCGTCAGCCTGGCGTGCAGGAGTCCCAGGTTCGATTCCCGGCCAGGGCACACAGGAGAGGCGCCCATCTGCTTCTCCACCCCTCCCCCTCTCCTTCCTCTCTGTCTCTCTCTTCCCCTCCCGCAGCCAGGGCTCCACTGGAGCGGGGTTTGCCCGGGCGCTGAGGACGGCTCCATGGCCTATGCCTTGGGCACTGGAATGGCTCTGGTTGCAACAGAGCGACGCCCCAAGATGGGCAGAGCATTGCCCCCTGGTGGGCGTGCCGGGTGGATCCCGGTCAGGCGCATGCGGGAGTCTGTCGGACTGCCTCCCCGTTTCCAGCTTCGGAAAAATACAAAAAAAAAAAAAAAAAAAGAGAGAGAGAGAGAGAAAGCAAGCCAAGAGATCGCAGAGATTGGAGGGTTTAGAATTTCTCAGGGTGAAGTGTGATTTTGAAAAGACACTACGTAAATAAGCCACATGTCAGGGAGATATTCATCACGACAGTGAACAAATTTCTCTCCAAGTTCTGACTTATCGTTAACAAGGAATCAGAAGACTTGATCGGCTCTGACTTCTCCCAAGCATCTCAGCGCTGCCTGGGAAGACGGGGCCCCACCCCCTTGGTTAAGAGGCACCCACAGGCCACAGGAAGATGTCTGTGTGTGGGGGGGAGGGGGAGGCCCCAGGAGGTGATGGGGGAGCCAGCCTACCGCCCATTCTCCCGTCCCAGATGTGAGGGCCCCCCCGAACGAACGAGATTTCCCCGGAAACTGCAGACCAGGCTGTAAGCACAAACTCCTTTACGCTTTTTCAGCCACCATTAACAAGACAGAATCAACAGAGAAGGAAGAAAATGACAGGTCCTGGGAGGAAACAAGCCTCGGCTTTTCTGCAGAGACGCTCCCAGGGACCCCGGGACCCCAGCAGGCTCGGGGCCACGGGGCTGGTTGGTGGGCTGTTATCAGAGAGCACCCACTGCCCAGGGCTCAAGCAGAGACCTAAGGCACCCCAGCCCTCGTAAGCCCCCCGAGTGAAAGGGACAAAGCAGCAGCTGGAGAGTAGGCTGAGCCCAGCTGCTGTGAAGGGAGCACAGGCCATCACCTGCGTGCTGGGCTGCAGCAACTGTATTCTCAGCCACCGTGGAAATTTCCACGTCAGCACTCAAGTTACTAACAGAGGAACCGACCAAGCACCCATCATCACGCGCACAGACACGCACACATACATGGGCACATGTGGGTAACAAACACAACAGGGGTGTGCAGGCCCAAGCAAGACTCGGGCCACCTCCCAGCCTCTCGGCTCAGTGCCCGTGCCTGCTGAGCGCGCCCTCCTTCCGCTCGGGGTCCTGGGCTCAGCCAGCAGGGACGCCCCTCCGGCCCGCTCAGGAGAGCCCACAGAGGCTCCCACTGGCCGTCCACCGGGACCAATGCCCTCGCAGGCTCCGCCAGCCCCCCGTGTTCAGCAGCCGAGTCCCTGCACTGAGCAGACGCTGCAAATCTTACACGCCAGCTACAAACAGGGAAGGACACACAGTGCGCACGTAACACAGGGCAGCTACAGGGCCAGTGAACCGGGGGCTGCGTCCCGCTGCCCTACTGGGGTCCCCACTGGGGCCTGCCGAGCCTCCCAGGCACACGCTCCTACCGCCCTACTGGGGTCCCCACTGGGACCTGCCAAGCCTCCCAGGCACACGCTCCTACCGCCCTACTGGGGTCCCCGCTGGGACCTGCCGAGGCCTCCCAGGCACACGCTCCTACCGCCCTACTGGGGTCCCCACTGGGACCTGCCGAGGCCTCCCGGGCACACGCTCCTACCACCCTACTGGGGTCCCCACTGGGACCTGCCGAGCCTCCCAGGCAGGCACACGCTCCTACCGCCCTACTGGGGTCCCCGCTGGGGCCTGTCGAGCCTCCCAGGCACACGCTCCTACCGCCCTACTGGGGTCCCCACTGGGGCCTGCTGAGCCTCCCAGGCACACGCTCCTACCACCTACTGGGGTCCCCGCTGGGGCCTGCCGAGCCTCCCAGGCACACGCTCCTACCGCCCTACTGGGGTCCCCGCTGGGGCCTGCCGAGCCTCCCAGGCACACGCTCCTACTGCCCTACTGGGGTCCCCACTGGGGCCTGCCGAGCCTCCCAGGCACAGGCTCCTACCGCCCTACTAGGGTCCCCGCTGGGACCTGCCGAGCCTCCCGGGCACACGCTCCTACCGCCCTACTGGGGTCCCCACTGGGGCCTGCCGAGCCTCCCGGGCACACGCTCTTACCGCCCTACTGGGGTCCCCGCTGGGACCTGCCGAGTCCTCCCAGGCAGGCACAGGCTCCTACCGCCCTACTGGGGTCCCCGCTGGGGCCTGCCGAGCCTCCCGGGCACACGCTCCTACCGCCCTACTGGGGTCCCTGCTGGGGCCTGCCGAGCCTCCCAGGCACACACTCCTACCGCCCTACTGGGGTCCCCGCTGGGACCTGCCGAGCCTCCCAGGCACACGCTCCTACCGCCCTACTGGGGTCCCCACTGGGACCTGCTGAGGCCTCCCGGGGACACGCTCCTACCGCCTACTGGGGTCCCCGCTGGGACCTGCCGAGTCCTCCCAGGCAGGCACAGGCTCCTACCGCCCTACTGGGGTCCCCGCTGGGGCCTGCCGAGCCTCCCGGGCACACGCTCCTACCGCCCTACTGGGGTCCCCGCTGGGGCCTGCCGAGTCCTCCCAGGCACACGCTCCTACCGCCCTACTGGGGTCCCCGCTGGGGCCTGCCGAGCCTCCCGGGCACATGCTCCTACCGCCCTACTGGGGTCCCCGCTGGGGCCTGCCGAGCCTCCCAGGCACACGCTCCTCAGACAAGCACGCCTGGCCTCTACCTGTCGATGATGTCCTTACGTGACAGAGCCGGGCGACTCCCAGGTAAAGAGTCAGCTCCTTACAGGTGGCCCCAAGGTCACAGAGGCCCCCAGCCTTTCTGAAGCCCGGACACCGCAGGGCAGTGGACGCACGGGGAGGCTGGCCCTGGAGGCAGAGCCGCGGGCTGAGCAGGAGCCGCCGCGTGAACACGCAATGACAGCAGACATGCTCGTGCCCGCGCCGATGGAGGCTCGACGGGGACGGAGGCTCGACGGGGACGGAGGCTCGACGGGGACGGAGGCTCGACGGGGACGGAGGCTCGACGGGGACGGAGAGGCGAGTGCTGGCAGACGGAAGGGGCACACTCAGGGGACACTCCTTCGCTGTCCCGTGTATTCCACCGGAAGGGGAGAAGAACGAGCTGACGACGTGCACACGTCAGGACTTACTGCAGCAGAACAGAGCGAGGGCAGGGACAAAAAGAGGAGACTTTAAATGAGGACTGAGAGTGTGACACTGTCGGGGCTGAGAGACCAAACACTCACACCCTAGCAGGGCTGTGGCAATGATATGTTTATGTCCCCTGCTCCTGAAATACGATCACCAACATTTTTATAATTTAGTGTGAAACAGAGGGAACCGTCTGTGTTTATAAATCACTAAACCAGCCACGCTTAATGGCAAGGAGAAGACAGCCCCGCTGGGGTCCCCACTGGGTGGCGTGAATGTTACCTGTGAGCAACACCTGGAGGCTTAGGTGGCTCTTACTTCAGAGCAGGACACTTACAGGGACCTTGGACAAAGCAAACAGTCAACTATCTCCTGGGGGCTGGGGCTGGTGGCAAGAAAACCACAAAGTGACCCTTCCTCACTGGGAAACGTGACTATCTGGACTGGTACGAAATAGACCCTGATTAGTAAGATGGCTCAAGAAAAGTTTGTAAATCAAAGGACTGGGTTTGTCTGGCAAGTTGTACCTGAAGGAAACAGAGAGTCTAAATTAAAAACTATTGTACTACAAGGTTGGTGTTTAGTATGTCTTGTCTCTAAATGCCCTAAGATAGTAGCTGCAAACAGTAGCTGCCTAAAGTTTCCAAATTTCACAAGCTGCATTGTAAGTTTCAATGTTGCCAGTTTTCAAACTGCCAGAATGCTCACCTGGACAGTGCAAAACCGCCTCCTGGTTCTGGGTGACTGCTCAGGAGAAACCCTCACAACTGCCAGCCTCCCTGCGGCTTCTATCCCAGCACAGAGAATCCTCCTGACTGCAGACAGGCTCTGTGGTCACCGCCCGTACAGACAGACACAAAGCCTAGGTGGCCGAGACTGGTGACAGCGGGTGACTGGGGGGCCAGGTCTGCACCCTGTAGGCAAGTTGCAGAGTCCCTGCCCTGGCTTCCCTCCCAGAACGCACGTCTCCACACACAGAGCTCTGACACCTGTGTTTCCCCACAGTGCACCTGTGCACAGGGAAAGGTAGCTGTATGTTACATGGAGCATTCTGAATGATGGGAATGATTGTTGGGGGGGGGGGGTGTCTCCAATGCTGGGATATTCGGTGACACCAGCAATACCAATCTCAATGAAAATTCACAACAAAATGCCAAATTCCAACAAACTGGCCACAATAACAATGAAAATCACAGGTTAGAAATCAGCAAAGAAACTTGGTTCTCGCTGTGAAACCTTCCATTTATCTTGGCCATTTTCCCATGGACGTTCAATTAAAACAACTGTGGGAGCCCTGGCCAGAAAGCTCAGTTGATTAGCATGTCGTCCCAAGATGCCAAGGTTGTGGGTTCAATCTCTAGGCAGGGCACATACAGAATCAATCAATGAATGCATAAATAAGTGGAACAACAAATCAATGTTTCTCTCTCCCCCTTTCTCTCTCTAAAATCAATTTTAAAAGAAGAGGAAGAAGAACCACCACCGTGGGGAAGGGGGCTGCCAAGAATGCTACAGAACCAGGCAGGGAAACAGCCCCCTGCTGACACCCCAGAAGCCTTTCCGCACTTATTCACGCTCTGACACAAGTCAAAGCCAGGCCCTCGCCCTTGGAGGAGAGCTTCACTGTCCTTTTCAATCCAAATCGATTTCAATAAACATCTCCGATGACACCAAAAACACAAGCAACAAAATAAAAAGAGAATGACTGATCTTCCTCAAAATGAAAATATTTTGTGCTTCCAAGGTCACCATCCAGAAAAGACGGTCCACAGAACAGGACAAAATACTTGCCAATCACAGACCTAATAAGTGAGTTGTATCTAGAACACAGAAAAAACCCTTACAACGCAATAAAAAGGCAAATAACCCAATTAAAAAATGTCAGGAAAAGATTTAAATAGACATCTCTCCACAAATATATATGCATAAATGGCCAACAAGCCCATAAATGACTTATTGTGGTGATCACTTCGTAAGTTATGTAAACATCGAATCACTATGTTGTACATCTGAAACTAACAGGATACTGTATGTCAATTATAATTAAAGTAAATTGTTTTGAAATTGTAAGCAAAGAGAGGAGGTGGGAGGTCATTTATGGACCTCGCCTGATACTTGAACCACCGGGGAAGAAAGTGAAGCAATTCTGAGACAACTGGCATTTTTTTAAGTGCCTCTATTTCACAGTTTTAAAGTAACAACGTTTTTACATTTTATGGTATCACAGTTTTATGTTTAAAAAAGTCTTAACCTATTGAACGTGTATGTATGACAACAGAAGTCGCCTCCACACGCCCGGTGAGGGAGACAGGCCCAGGACGGCCCTGGTTGGGTGTGGCTGAAGCTAAAGATGGCCGCCCAGTCTTTCATGATTGTCTTCTTTCACTGTTGTAAAATGTTTAATATTTTCCATAACAAAAAATGGAAAGCTACCTCATGACAGAGCTACACTTGGACGCCAGGATTACTGTCCTGTTACAGGGCTGCTGTTCTAGTGTTTACGGGCCCTTTGCAAGTCGTGCGCAGTTCTGGAAGGCCACACGCTAAGTCCACTCAGAGAGACACTTGAGACCCTGTCTGCACTTAAAGTGTCCCTGACTCCCTGGAACAGCCGCACCTATGCACGTTTCTAGCCCCTGCCAAAGTGGGTAAGAGCTAGGGTAGATTCCATGTGCCGTGCCCTGGAGTTCTGCCTCATTTCAAGGGCACCGGTACCAGGTTCACTGCCAGAAGATGACCCTGGGAAGGCTGGGGCACGGCCATGTCCTCAAAGGTGCAACCATAGCTGTGATTAGCCAGGTAACTAGACCATCAGCTACAGCTTCAGCTACAATAATAACGAAGTGACCTTTACAGTAAAAATGAATACTTCACTTGCCTACTTCAGACAAAGCAAACACGACAGCGGTGACACCATGGGAACTGTAGGACTTCCTTGGGGGTTTGGGGCAGGGCTGCCCCCAGGACCACACGGAGGGCACGCCTAGATCCAGGAGAGGCCTCTAGTCCCCTACAGTCTCCCCAGGTGTCCCCTTGGGCCTGCCTCCCCCCCCCCCATTCCGACTAGTCCACGGGGTGGGGGGGAGCAGTGACATCCCTTTCCAATTAGGCTTTCTTACAAGGACTCTTTTCAAAGAGCTGTCTCCTGGAACAGTTCTGTGGAAGGGCAGAGGCGGCCCGGTGCCTGCACTGCAAACACTCCCGTGGCTGTGCCCAGCATTCACCCGAGACGGCAGGAGGCCGGGGAGGGGGTGGGGGAGAGAGAGAGAGGAAGAGAGAGAGAGAGAGAAAGGAAGAGAGAGAAGGAGAGAGAGAGAGGAAGAGAGAGAAAAAGGGAGATGGAGATGGAGAGAGGGAGAGAGAGAGAGAGAGAGAGAGAGAGAGAGAGAGAAGAGAGAGAAAGAGAGAGAGAGGGAGGAGAGACGGCCATAATTACCGCGGTGGCTTCGGGCGGGGACGAGCAGGGCCCGCGGAGGCCAGGCCGGATGCCACCGGGGCCCGCAGCCCAGACCGCTGGGCCGAGCGGGCCCGGCCCTGCGCGGCCAGCCCTGGCCGCTGTCCCCCGCGCTGGACGCCAGGCTGCTGGCCAGGCCTCGCCCGCGGCCGTGCTCTTCACATGCGGTCTGATTGACGCAGATCAGGAGGCAGGCGAATGACTCATGGCCGTCCGGGCCTGGGGCTCGCCCGGCGGCGGCGGGGCTCAGGCTCGCGGGGTCGCCAGGGAACGTGCCCTCGTCCGGGGGGCGCCGCGGGCCCGAACCTCCGCGGGTGTGCATGCTGGCGGCCTCCGAAGATGCGACGGCGGAAAGGGGCGACTGCGTGGCTTGAGGGGACGCTGGACACTGACGCCAACCGCGCGGCCCCAAGACACTTCGGACACCGACACCGCCCGCGCGGCCCCAGGACACGCCGGACACTGATGCCTCCCGCGCGGCCCGAGGACACACTGGACACTGACGCCGAGCGCAGGCAGCAGGCACTAAAGACCAGGACCAAGGGGCGGGGCGGAAGTGGCCGCCCCCATGCGCCTGCGCAGCCGGAGCGCGCGCGCCAGCGTGCGTGCACGCGCCTGCGCACACTGGAGACGCTGGGGCGGGGCGCCCTGGAGCGCCAGCTCCAACCTCGGGCCACAGTCCCACGGCCCAGACCTCTGGTGCCAAGCACACCCAGGATGGCGAGGAGAGCCAGGATCCTGGCCTGCCAAGAGCTCACAGGAGGTGACATGACACGGGGCCCCTGAAGTCCACCCCCCACAGGGCAAAGAAGACACAGCCCTCATTACTTGCCTCAGTTAGAAAAGCGTCCCAGAGGAGGGGATGCTTTGGAGAAGGAGCAGGAACCTTCCAGGTGATCGGGGTGGGGGTATCCTTCTAGACAGATGGAACAGCATGTGCGAGGCGCAGCAGGCTCAGAGAGGCGAGGTGCAGGGAAGGTGGTCCGAGGTCCGGGGCAGTGGTGAAGTTGGAGGGCCACAAGCAGTTAGGAGGGAGTATGGAAGCATTCCTCGGCCACGAAGAACCATGCAAGGGCTTGGCTGGGGAAGCCACCCAACCTGATGCTGGGAAGATCAGAGACTGGAGAGGGCAGACCAGTCAGGAGTGGCTTCCCCTGTGGACAGCCACTGCAGTTTCTTTCCTGCTCTGTCTCACTAAGCCTTCCTGAAAGCACAGGGTGAAGGCCCAAGGCTGGGAGGAAAGTCCACAGGCAAGAAGGGCCTTCTTCCAAGCCAAGTGCAGGCCCAGTGGGCATGCGGGCCATACCCCAAGAGGCAGGCGCAGGCTAAGTGAAAAGAGGACATTGACGGTCACCACATTATTGACATTAACAGCACAGGGGCGATCCACCTCTGATCCCACCACAAGTCCACACAGGCCATGCCAGGTCACACTGTAGGCATCACTGGGTCCACTGAGACAGAGGAACAGCTGTGCACACAGCCAGATGACCTAAGGCCCTGGCCCAGTCACCTCTGCACGGAGAGGCATCCCTGTGGACCCTACAGCACTTTGCCCATGGGCAGAAAGCACTGCTGCTTTTCCCAGCAATTCCACCCCGGGCAGGGACAGTCCCCAGGAGCGCTGGCCTGAAGGAACCCCAGCACACAGGTTCTCAGGTCTGGAGGACACAAAGAAGACAACTCTCTGCCCAACAGGACAACCTCCACACCAAGTTCTACCAGCCAAGGCCACCTGGAGACTGGGTTTTCTGAGAAATGAATTTGTGCTCATCGCCAACTTCAGACCATATGTCATCAAACCCTCCACACAAATGGAAAAGAGAAAAAACACACCAGCAACAGAGCAGCAAGCCAAGGGGCAAGGACGGCTGGTTCCCTTAGCTCGGAGTGAGCCCTCTAGGCCAGCCTGCCAGAGCAGTGCCTCCCCAGCCAGGACTCCTTCAAGGCTGGCTACCACAAGCATTTACAGTGCTTTTTAAAATACCTGACAGCCTATTTTGCAAAGAAAAATTTTCAGTATGGAGACACGTCTCCTACAATGCATCAAAGTAACTTGCGGAGGATTTTGCCTTGCTTTAGCTTACCTCCTAAGCAGCTTCTCGACCCTCCCTCTAAAACCACCTCCCTGCCCGTAACAGTAGGCAGTACTCTTCCTTTTCACAGGGGAGAGAAAGACAGGCAGGAGCAACTGCAGAGGTCTGGAAACTGGAGAAGGGCCGGGCAGGTGTGTGGCCACACATCCCTGGGCAAGGAAAGGAGCCAGGAGGTGACCGCTCAACAGCAGTGGCCCATAGGCCCTGCGCCCACCGCCAGACCTCAGAGTGCTGACCTCAGAGCACTTTCAAATTCAAGAGTAATAATAACCTTTACTTGCAAATACAAAGCCATGACTTGCAGTCTCTGGGAGACTTGCCTCCGGGAGGGAGAGCCTGAGATTGGTGCCTGCAGAGGAGACTCTGCTTTTATGTGCTAACAGTGACCAAATTAATGAGTTATTAAATGAAGCGATGAACACATTGTCTACCTGGCACTGAGCTACAAGCTTAAACTCAATCCCTTAAGCCTTAGGATAAATGCACAAGGTAGGGCTTGTCACACCCATCTGACAGGGGAGGAAGAAGGAGGCACAAAGAAACTGAGTGACGTTCCCACAATCGAACACCAAAGCTGGACACAGACCAGCCATGCCAACACCAAAGTCAGTCTCCTTCACTGTCCCAGCAGAAACCAGAGTCCCGGCTCCCAGCAGAGCATGGACAGAGGGCGATGTCTCACCAGAAGGGTGGGTGTGACAGGCAAAGTGAGGGGTAAACTTGTAAAAAGCAGACACAGTAGCTGCAGATCTCCAGGGAAATACCCAGAGTGCCTCCTGCCAGTAGGTGACCAGTGGGATCCTGAGTCAGCCCTCCAGCCAGGCTGCAGGGGAGAAGTCAGAAGAAGGCTACTCAATGCAAATGATTCCACACTCTACCCAGAAGGACAGGGTGGCAGCAAAGCTGGGCTGCATAATTAGAGGTTTTCCTTCTGGGAAAAAGAACAAATGTGAATCCCTCTGGCTCTAGCCATTTACAAAGGTTTTCAAAGCCAGAATTGCAGCCTTCCAGAAGTTTCCTTCCCCCAGCTCCAGAATGTCTACTATGGTCCATGGACAATGTGCAGCCCACCTCAGGAATGACTAATACGACCCTTGGGCCTCTCTCCAAAGCACAGCTGTTTACACAAACCTGGGAGGTCCAGGCTTGTTGGTTGGTGCATGTGGATAAAAGTTCCTCCTGTCACTGGAGAGCCACACTGGCTCTGTTTTGTCAACCATAGAAAACACAATGGCCCAAAAACGAAACAGAACACACCATCTGGAAATTCATACTGTACATGCTCTCGTTTGTAATTATGCCAACAGTGCACCAGATGAGGATGAAGTAAAAAGCCTGTGGCCTCACCTGAGCGAGTGGCCACAGCACATTCACACCTGAACACATCTGCACAAAACTGTGGTTGTGAAGATGAAAGTCAGCAGTCAGAACAGGCCAACTCTGACAACGTCACATGCGGGAGCCACAGACAAGACGAACACCCCACCTGTTGCCAAAGGGAAGGGGAAAGACCATCTTAAGTTGTTGTAACATGACCCTTCAAGAATGAGGGCGAGACAGGGACATTCTCAGGTATACAACACCAGCTTTTATCACCAGCAGATCTTCTGAGAGGACTCCTGAGGGACAGGCATCGGAGGAGAGGAGGAGGTCAAAGAGGAGGTCTGCGGTGCAGCAGAGACCTCAGGGCAGCTGCCCTGGGACGCAGGACTGAAGGTCCCGAGTAAGACGGTCCTGGGGACTGGGTGCTGGAGGACAGCTGGGTGTTTGTGAACATCTGACGTTAGGGTCATTCGCTGAGGCAGCTAATTAGATGTTAACAAGAGAAAAGGGAACAAAACTGGCTAAGTCCAAGTCTGATTAGATCTGGAAGCTACAGCCTCAAACACCCCTGGGAACAGCCCTATCCCTGCCAAGGGGATTAACATCCCTCCCCCCCCAAGGACCAGCTCTCCAAACCCCCTAGGAAACACTGGTCCACTTGCCTGGACCATGGGGGTTGGAACAAACAGTGGAGGGGAAATCCCTTTGCTGGGCGCATGCAGTAGGAACCCAGATGGCACAAGGTGAGGCGGAACTTTGGAGCGTGTGCAGTAGGAGCCAGAATGGTTACACAAAGGGGCGGGGTCTAGCCTGGGAAAATCTGGGGAAAGGAGTGGATTGGGTAAGACATAAAATGCCAAGAGATCCAGAAAAGGGATTGGTCAGGCCCCGTGTGAGCCCTCGAAGGCTTAGGAGAGACTGGTTAGTGTGAAGAAAGCCCGCTCTCTCCCAAGCAAGGTGCTGTACTCAAAGCTGAACAAAGGCCCCATTGGTTTGTGTGCGTCCTCTTTCCTTAGCAACTGTGAGCTGTAAGTGTGGCTCTCAGCACAGGCCTGGGCCAGCAGCACCGCTGTCGAAGGACCGTACCGCCACTGGCAACAGGATGGCACACTTGTCCAACTCATGGACCAACAGTGATACATTATTGTGCGCTCAAGTCCATACTCTATTCAGGTGTCCCGAGTCTTCCTGGTCCATTCCAGAGCCCCACCGAGGATCCCACAGCACGGGCAGTGGTCACATCTCCTTGGCTCCTCCGGGCTGCACTTGGCAGGTATTTTGTGCAATGTCCTTCAATTGGGATTTGTCTGATGTTTTTCTCATGACTAGACTGGGGCTGTACTTTTTTAGAAAGAAAACTCCAGAGGTGAAGTGTCCTTCTCCTTACGTCATTCATACCCAAGGTATACACTTATCAACCTGACTTTCAAAATCCAGAATGAAAATATAAGTACTGGGTAAGCACCTGTTGGAGACACCTGACCCTGGACTTCAGAGAAATGTGTAGATCATCACAGGAGAAAAGTTGAGAACCACTGAGCTGCAGTTCAACCTCAGAAGTTAGAAAAGGACAACTGACAACACCCACAGAAAGTAGAAGAGTGGATATTTAAATACAAAACAAACTAACAAGTGAGAGAAATCAATAAAGCCAAAAGTAACATAGTATCAGTCCAAAGAAGGCTCTATAACATTTGAAGTGAAAAAAAAAGGGTGCATAACTTCAAATCCAGTAGAGATTTAAAAATAAAATAACCATGAACAACTCACAGCTATAAAAATAAAGGTTTAGATGAAGTGAACAAATTCATAAAAAGTTATCTTAAATCAATACTACCAGATTTAGAAACTTGGGACACTAGTGCCTATTAAAGATATTAACCAGGCCCTGGCCGGTTGGCTCAGTGGTAGAGCATCAGCCCAGCATGTGGAAGTCCCGGATTCAATTCCCGGTCAGGGCACACAGGAGAAGCATCCATCTGCTTCTCCACCCTTCCCCCTCTCCTTCCTCCCTATTTCTCTCTTCCCTTCCTGCAGCCAAGGCTTCATTGGAGCAAAGTTGGCCCAGGCGCTGAGGATGGCTCCATGGCCTCCGCCTCAGATACTAGAATGGCTCCGTCTACAACAGAGCAACGCCCCAGATGGGCAGAGCATCACCCCTGGTGGGCATGCCGGGTGGATCCCAGTCGGGCGCATGCGGGAATCTGTCTCTCTCTCTGCCTCCCTGCTTCTCACTTCAGAAAAAATACAAAAAAGAGAGAGAGATTAACCAGTAGTTATGAATCAATCCACTAAGTTATGAACCCCAAATCACTTTAGAAATGAATTATTTTAGACTTTCCAAGAATAGATCATTCTAATGTTCTACAAACTCTTACAGAGAATAAAAAAGCTTAACATTAAACAAAGGAAAATTACAGGACTATACAACTCGAGAGAGAAAAACATAAATAAAAAAACAAGTACACCAAACCTAATCTAGCCATGTATAAAAAATACAGTATCCATCACAAGCAAGGTGGCCCTGTCGCCAGGCGTCAGGAGGTGCTGGACAGGAGCCAATCTGTAAGTGTAAGTCAGCACAACAGGACTTGTCAAGGAGACGCAGCACATGCCAGCAGGACATGCACCCCCTACGGAAGTGCAGTCCCCATGAGCTTAACCTGAAAGGGGACCCCACAAGAACCACCCCTCTTCACTGGGAAAGGTCAGAAGCCTTCCCTTTACAGCAAAGATGACAGAAGGAACCCCAGGTCCCTGCTGCTGTTCAGAGCTGGACGGGGATCCTTTGCCAGCGCAGTAAGACAGGAAAATAAATACAGGAGTTAGGAGAAAGATGCAAAACCGTCATGTCTATGCTTAGTGCTCTTTGTCTCAGAACTTCTGAAGATCAAAAGGAAAACTTCTAGAAACAGAAAATTTTAGGATAGTGATTAGATGTAAAGATAAAATACACACACACACACAAATAAGTATTTCCATAGACTAGGTACAAAAAACAATTAAAAAAAAATTATTGGCCCTGGCCGGTTGGCTCAGTGGTAGAGCGTCGGCCTGGCATGTGGCTGTCCCAATTTTGATTCCCGATCAGGGTACACAGGAGAAACGTTCATCTGCTTCTCCACCCCTCCCCCTCCTCTCCTCTCCCTTTCCCTCTCCCTCCTCCCCTCCTGCAGCCATGGCCTGACTGGTTCAAGCGCACTGGCCCTTGGACACTCGGGACGGCTCTGTGAAGACTCCACTTCAGGTGCTGAACGTGGCTCAGCTGCAAGCATGGCCCCAAATGGGGGTCCCAAGTGGATCCCAGTGGGGGCGCATGTTGGAGTCTGTCTCTCTCTTTCCCCCCTCCTCTCACTTTGAAAAGAAAAAAATAATTTAAAAATATGTATCTAAAACAAGGGGGAGAAACCCCTAGAATCTACCAAAGAATATATCCAGTAGGGTCTCTGCAAGGCCTTCATGGAGAAAACTGACCATGTCCTGAGAGACACACACGGAACCACCCGGAGGGCCAGAGCTTCAGGGCACCAGCCCGTCCACCCACACACTCATGTCGCTCTTACTTCTCTGGCAGCGTCACATCAGGAGCTCTGGCCACTCACAGAGGGAGCGGGACGGGGAGGGGGCAGAGTCACAGTGCAGGACAGGCCCATGTGCCCTGAGCGCCCCAGAGGGGCCAGAAACCGACCTCAACAGCAGGACGCTGAGCTGGCCCCACAGCCGTCCCGGGAGAGGGTGCCAAGTGCCAGGGGTGTGCTGACCGGAAGGGGGAATTGGTGAAACGGACCCCACCCTGGCTGCATACACAAAAATCAAAGACTCCAGCAGGAGAGACAGAACTTGACAAGCTACAGGAGAGCACACACTTCCCCTGTGACCTGGAGGCATGGAAGCTTTGTCTGTCTTCTTGAAGAAGGACTGACTACAGAAGGGCCGCCTGGCTCTCGTCTTGGGCAAGTTGTAGTTTCAGAGGAACAGTTTCCGCATCTTACCCTTCCTTTTTGTTATACTGTGTACGTGTTCCCGCGTTTCCACACAAAGTAAGCTGCCTCAAATGTTTTGGGTAACACAGTTTTCCTTCTTCACTTGCTAACCCAGGGGTCCCCAAACTACGGCCCCCTGAAGTCATTTATCCAACCCCTGCCGCACTTCCGAAAGGGGCACCTCTTCATTGGTGGTCAGTGAGAGGAGCACAGGATGTGGATTCCTGTGCTCCTGGAGTTCTGTATGTGGCGGTGCCGCAAAGCACGGTGTCGCTCACGTACAGTACTACTTACGGTGACGCAGGACGCACGCGTCACGGCTCTGGAAGCGCGTCATATCACTTGTTCCGGCTAGCAGTGACAAATATGGAACCGGACATTGACCATCTCATTAGCCAAAAGCAGGCCCATAATTTCCATTGAAATACTGGTAAATTTGTTGATTTAAATTTACTTGTTCTTTATTTTAAATATTGTATTTGTTCTCGTTTTGTTTTTTTACTTTAAGATATGTGCAGTGTGCATAGGAATTTGTCCAGTTTTTTTTATAGTCTGGCCCTCCAACGGTCTGAGGGACAGTGAACTGGCCCCCTGTGTAAAAAGTTTGGGGACCCCTGTGCTAAGCCTTTACTCAGCTCCCGCCATGGGCCCAGCACTGCACCAGAGAAAGTAACAAGTGGGCAACCCCACAAAGCAGGTCCTGAGTGCACCCACTGAGCGTGGGCCGACAGGAGCTGACGTGACCTCCAAGGCTGCCCAGCCTCAAGCAGAGCAGGCCCAGGGCTCCAACTCCTAGAAGGCCCCTCCAGCCTACTCCGCCCCTGCTCTGAACAGGTGCGCACACCTGCACAGTTCCTGCTACGTGATCATTCGCAGGATCACTCCCAGACCCGTCCTGGGGGGGTCACCACTGCCCGTTCTAACAGAGCTCACAGTCTTGACCTGCCACTACCGCTCAGTAACGTGCGTGCGAGACTAAAACAGAGAGGGCTCCACCCACTACAGAGAATGGGCCAGTTCCTATCACAGCGCCCCAAATATATAAAAGCGAGACAAATTCGGACCCCAAAACTTGGCCTAATCAACAGAAAGTCTCTAAATTTAAAATCTCAAACGTATCAACAATTTTTACTAAATTTAATTCATTATGACTTCTCCAAATGCAAGCCCCCAACTTCCATACTATCACACTTGACTCGTCGTGGTTTTTGTTCTGAATTCATTCCTTGACTACAGCAAGGCCAGACTACAGGGACACACGGCAGCAATGAGCGGCTCCTTCACACACTGCTGAAGGCCGCGTCTCTGTGTGAAGGGTGGTGGGTGGAGCACCTGGGGGTGCTGGGAGACCGGCTGTGCAGGGCGCGCCCCAGAGCCAGCCGCAGCCGGGGCAGTGCACACTCGACCGTGCCGTGTCCACGTCACTGCACGGGAGGCGAGGGGGCAGGCTGTACAACATCCAGCAATTACCCGTCACACAGGGGCGGGGGCTGAGATCGGCCCTTTAAGTTCCCCGCAGCCGTGACTGACGGCAGAGTAAGAGTAGCTGCGCCAGGCAGCAAGACGACGGGGGAAACGCGCACCTGGGAGGCCCCTGCCTGCATCTGGTGGTGCACGCAGGACAGAGGACCCACACTTCCTGAGCGCCTTCTCACAGAAGCCACGCTCCCAGCAGAACCCTAACAGAACCGTCCCCGGGGCCCTGACAACAGCCTTCTATCGTGACGCCCGTGGCCTCTGCCGGGCTGTGCCGAGAACCTGAAACCGTGGTGAGGAAAGCAGGGTTCAGGTCATCACTGGCCTGCCTGCTGGAGCCGGCGCCGCTGGCCTGGGCCAAGTGCAGGGCTGGGGGCCGTGCGCGCTGGCCAGCACGCGGCCGCAACAGCTGTCACGCCGAGAGGCCGGCTGAAAATAGCCGGCGTTGACGCTGCACCGAGAGCAGGCGTGCAGCCCTGTCGGGGGGCGTCCCAGGCTGGGGCCGGGGGCACGCGGCAAGGGTACTTCAGGAGAACGGCATGGAGGCTGTGGAGCAGGAGGTGGCTCGGGAAGTGACCGGATGCCATCCGCTCCTTTCAGAACGAAGGGCAGAGGGTGGCAGTGAGGCAGCGTAGGCCTCGTGCCAGCCTGCTGCCCAGACCTCATCACTGAAAACAGCTTTACAGGACAACCTACAATTAACACGGGAACAATGATCGTTCTAACTTAGGGTAATTCCTACTTTGCAGTGTCGGCTGGCAGGTGAGGGGCGCGCTGGAAACATCACGTGGTGCTGTTTCCTTCTTCCAATTCCACACGTTTCAGTGCCACACCGAGTATTTAAAAAGCCCAGCGGCACCTTCCAGAACAGGCCTAACCTCCTGACTGTCAGCTCCTCGCTCAAGCAGGGGCCTTCTCCCGAGTGGCAAGCTGCACATGCCAGGACACGGCCCAGCCCGGCCTGCTGTGCTCTGTGCCACCGGGCAGGACAGAGCTCGGGACAAGCCCAGCCCTGGGGCGGTGGGGCCTGGACACGGGGTGATCTGACGGGGTGCTGCCCGCACAGCCTGCAGTCTGGGGGCACCCACCGCTGCAGACGGACGTGAGAACCTCGGACAGCTGGCAGCGGCCTTCTCCAGGACACCTGTGAGGCCACGGGGGCAGGCTGGCCTGGCCGTGGTAAACAGAGCGGTCTGGCTGCTCTCTGCGGGGGAGGGACACGGACCCTTCAGCAGGGCTTGTTTGTTCCAGCTGTGACGCAAAGGCCTCGGAGCCTGTGCCACGAGAATGTCCACTGCGTGTCGACACCCATGGCCCCGGGGCTGAGCCAGGGACTCTGCCCGCCACCGCTTGGCAGCGTCTGAAACACACACACCGCCCTTGCTCACCCTTACTTGAAATGCGCACCTTCACCTCCAGAACAGCAAACAACAGTATCCCTTCTGGACGTGAGAGCCAGAACAACGGGTCAGCCAAAGCATGTGGGCAGTTCCCCCCACGGGGACTTCCAGGAGGTGTGGAGGCGGGTGGGAGAGGGGACAGGGAGGATACTGGTCCTTTCTTCCCTTCCTCTGGACCAGGGGTGGGACGGAGACAAGCTCCCAGGAGACAAGGAGGCTGTGTTCATGTGGGTTTGGGGTGGACAGACCCCTTTCAAAGCCAGCCCACGAGCAAGCCCCACGCAGGGCCTCCAGTTACCAGACAATAAATAGGGAGCCTGATTAAATACTGCTTTTTCCTAAAGAGGGGCTGCACACCCCTCTAGACATGAAGCAGGACCACCTGGGCAGCCCGCCTGCCCTGACCGCTGCCGGCCCCTCTGACCTTCCTGTCCACCCGTCCACGCCCTGCACAAGGACACTGCCTGCGTCACCCCCGACACAGAGGTGTCTGTCCCAACACGTCTCGGTGGGTGGCATGCACACCCTGAAGACAGGAACACTGGCCCCACCCTTCCTCAAAAGCCTTTTGTGGGAAACAAAACACGTGCGTGCTGAGCGCCCGGAGGCCCTCGTGCTGACGGCAACAGGGAGCTTTTAATCATCTGCTTGCAGTCAAGGAAAGAAAAAATGTACCGGAAGACATTTCTAGAAAGAACTGAGCCGTCCATATCCCCCCCCCCCATATACTCTGTGGTGTCTCACAAGGCCAGGTGGGCTGGGTCACCTTCCCGGGCTCTGTCACCCAGGGGGCTGAGACGGGGACCCCACTAACTGCAGCTGAGCAAGGCCCTGTGGCTGGAGAGGTGGGTGCATCGTGGAGGGACCTGTCCTTGCTTCCAGGGACAACAGCAACCCATTGGTCACACCTGCGTCTGGAAAGGTGCTTCTGGGAGCCACAGGACAGGAGGGTGGGGACACTGGAGCCTCAGCAGGGTCAGAAGGAAGCACAGGCATTCAGGGATTTTTAAGAGAAGGGACGAGGGCTTTGGGGAAGCGGAAGTGTTGAGGGTGAAGGGAAAGAAGAGCCCAGGTGGGCAGGGCTGTCTCTCCTGGGAGCAGGACAGAGGTGGGGACACAGAGCAATGTTCATGGGTGACTCAAGAGTCCATCCTGGGCGAGGCTCAGGAGAGACAGCAGAGCAGCGGCCAGCCCAGCCTGCCCAGGGCCGGCCGGAGCACAGACAGGAGGGGAAAGCCGGAGAATGGGCTGGAGCCCTGCTCGGCCCAGCTTCTCAGCACCCCCTCAGGGACACCGCAGGGTCCTGGGAGGACTGGTGAGCCTCAGAACGAGCCAGGGGGTCAGGAACGCTCGCTCCTGCTCTTACTCCAGGGATGGGAGTCATCGACAATGAACCTCAAAGACTTTGCCTGCCTGGCCTGGAGCACCTGTCAGCTGAAGTCTGGGACAAGACCCACCCGGGGACCCTCGTGCTGCTGACAAGTCCCAAGGGTTTGTGACATGGAAATGTACAACAAAAGGCGTAAAATGCAAAATAGCCAAATCACACAGAAACCAACGAGACACAGCAAGAACACAGTGGGTGGAAGGAAGCACGGTGACAGTCAGCGCACTGACCGCTGCGACAGGGTCAGGAGACGGAACACTCTCCCCATCTCCGATGTTCCTGCGCTTTTCAACATCTGCCCCAATGAACAGCTCCCCGTATGGTCAGAGACAAGGACACAGACCGCTGTCCCTCTCTGAGTCGGTGTGCCCTTCCCCTCCTGGGCCTCTGACGTGCTCTGTCCTGGGGCCTCCACGGCCCCCAAGCAGCTGCACTCGTTTCTGAGAACGTTCTCACCTGCACTGGAGCAGCGACGAGCTTCCGCGTGCACGGACTGGGCACAGCTGCCCGGTCTCACGGCACCTTCTACGGCACCAGCAGCCCCTCAGGGACCAGGCAACAGGGGCTCAAGGGCTTTGGGGGAGCTTCCCTGCTCTGTCTCAAACACCCACTGCGTGTGCGTCCGCCAGAGCCCCACCACCGACCTCTCCCTTAAGTGACAGCCAGCCAGGCCGTGAGCATGTGTACAAACTGACCCTAATCTTCACTCGAGAGAGACCGAGTCGGCCGTGTTACAGATGAGGCGCAGTGTCTCGGGGACCGCCCAACGCTTCCCGGGAGGAGAGGACGAAGCCCAAGCCGACTGACCACAGGAGCCACGCCCCTGAGCACCCCGCTGTCCAGTTAGAAAGCACTCGCTCAGAGCGTATCCGTGTCACAACCCCCCCCATACACACACACACACACACACACACACACACACAGCAGCCTTGGCCACACGTGTGCCGGGGGCAGGGACGCGGCTGCTGTCCCGGGGAAGCCTTCGTGGTCAGCCCAGGACAAGGTCCCTGTGGACAGCCCGCAGACGGGTCCCAGCCACCCCAGAGCACCCCGCCCAGCTCCTTGCTGTTTCCTGGTTGCACCAGCCATTGTCTCTTGGACAGGCAGAAGGCCAGCTGAGCGCTGACACTTAGATTCTAAAGGCCATGACATTTCCCGTGGCCTCAGCTATCCTGCAGGGTTTCTTGGGATCAGGGTCACAACGCTGGCTGGCATTTAAGAGAACGCCTGTTGTTTTCTTAGTACTTACTACTTATCTGATCATTTCTGGCTCCTTTTCCTTGAACAATAAACCTGGGCAGCGCTTCCCAGTCTGCCCAGGGACAGCCCACGGGGTGCTTGTCAGACACCCAGACAGTGGAGGGGCTTGCCCGGGGCCGGGGTGGGGCTCAGGACCCGCCTGACCTGCGCTGGGAGATTCTGGGGAGCAGATAAATTTAGAAAGCATGAGATTAATGGTTAACCTCACTCACCAGGCTGCCTAAATCAGATGATCTTGAAACTATTTGTTCTAATTTCCCTTGACATTCAATAATTGATTACTCCTGCCAAAGAAATGAAGCCGTGATCTAGACGGCTTCCCAAAGACCTTCCCTGGGCACGGGGAACGAGTGACAAATTTTTTGTTTCTTATTTTAAAAGAGGACTTGGCTTTCCACTGCCTACTGTGAGAGCTGGCTGCACCCCCACCCCAACCCACCCTGGGCCTGCCGGGGGCAGGAACGCGATGACCAACCAGAGAAGCCCGGCCCCTTGCCCACAAAATGGGGCGAGGACATCATTACTATGCCAACGCAGAGACCTGCTCAGGTGACACTTCAGAGAGGAAGCCCGCGCGTCCCAGAACCCTGGGCAGCAGAGCCTCCTGCAAGATGGGGCTCAGCTCGGGCCACGCGGAGGCGCCTCCGGAGCACACGGACGCAGTCCACCGCGGCATCCGCCCCTGACCACTCCAGCCTGCCTGTGGGAGCCGTGTGAGGGAGGAGGAGCTGCTCTTGTCTGCTTCCTAGTGGGAACCCTCAATAAGGCCCAGGGCAGTGAGGCCAGGGGCACACCTGAAGACCAAGCTTTGAAGAAGTGCAGACACAAGCAGGGCTGGGGGGCAGCCCGCACCCAGCACTCTGCACGCCACCAGCCTGTAGCAGGGTCACTGTCACAGAGGGCCCCCTGAAACAGTGGAGATTCCAGTCCCTGGAAAAAGCCACCCTCTTTCCAGTACCCACGGGGCCCCTGGGGGTCAGCCCATAGGTCACTCTCAGCTCAGGAGCAGGAGGTCAGGCGGCAGAGGGCACCGTGATAGGGAGCCAGGCCTCGTCCAGGGTCCTGCCCAGAAGGCTCGCACTTGGACATCTTAGAGGTGGGAGCAAAGCTCTTCCTAGGTTTTAGTTACACACACTCCCCACCCCTTAAAAATGAAAACCCAGACATCCCTGGAGGAATCCTCTGAACACGGAGTCACTAGTCACTGTGGCTCAAGTCTGAGGTCAGGACAGCGCCTTCCCTGCCCAAGCCCACGGGACACAGGCTGGGCCGGGCCTGCTCAGGCCGTGGCACCTCAGGGCACCACAGCACAAGAGGGCCTTAGACGGTTTATCCCTCCAGAAATTCAGAGAGCACGGTGACCCAAGGAGTGACGGCTGATTTTCAAACAGTGTTTGTACCAAGACAACAGGCGGGTTCCACCACTGCCCCACGCAGGCAGGGTCGCGGCAGCTGCGCGCTGTGCCTGTGCGCCAGGCCATTCTGAGTGCGGCGAGAAGGGGCGAGGGAAGACGGGGTGCAGGAAGAGACCAGAGAGGCTCCTGGCGCTGTGGGTCTGTAAGTTTGCCGAGACCATAACAGGTGAAAGCACACTCGCTATATTCACTCACACACACACACCATCACCATCACCATCACCATCATCTTCATCGTCATCATCATCATCATCAATGGTCTAAAACAAGGAGCGCCAGACTGCGTAACTCCTGACCACCACCACCATCATCATCATCATCATCATCATCGTCGTCAATGATCTAAAACAAGGAGCGCCAGACTGCGTAACTCCTGACCACCACCACCACCATCATCATCATCATCATCATCGTCAATGATCTAACACAAGGAGCGCCAGACTGCGTAACTCCTGACCACCACCACCATCATCATCATCATCATCGTCGTCAATGATCTAACACAAGGAGCGCCAGACTGCGTAACTCCTGACCAAACGCCTGGGGGAACGCCAGCTTGGGCTCAGCAGGAGCGTCTGCACATTCTGGAATACACAGGCCTGAGACCCACTGGACAAGCAGTGGCTCCAGAGACCTGCAGACCACCTGGGCATCACAGGGGATGCAAGAAGAAGCTTCCAGAACCTGACTCAGTCGGGACCCAGAACACTGCAGCCTTTGCATCTCGAGGAGACACTCGGGGCACCCGCAATCCGAGTGACCACACTGAACACAGTCCAGGGCCCTCGCTGCCCCGTCCCCTTGTCACCGTTGTCTCCAGGGCTCAGGTCTCCTTGTGCTGAGTGCATCACGGGAGAGTCCTCACATCACCCTCGGAGGCCTCTGGCCCCCATCCCTCCCGCTTCGTTCTAACTGTCTCTTCGGAATCCTAACTCCAGGACAGCACAGGGATGGCCTAGGTGACCAGGAACGTGCCACGCTCCCCAGGCCCCCGAGCCCACTTACCCAGACCCAACAGGCTGACATCGCACTCCACCTGAGGGGCTGGAAGAGGCATTTCCCTAACAACACAGGACATTAGCAGTAGTCATCTCATTACTAAGAACCCCCCAGACACTTAACCGGGTCAGACTATGAATGACATTATTTCCTCAAAACTGTGCTGTTAGGAAACGCCCCCTTCTTTGTCATACCGGTATTTAAAAAGTGGGATTTGAGTGGAAGCCTGCCACCGTGAACGGTCTCCAAAAGTTGAAACACCAGTGATCAAAACTTTTTCTTTTTAAAGACTACCACTGATGTGAGCACACAGTCTCGTCCACTCAGACGCTCTGAGCCCCTCAAGCAGCAGAGACAGAAGAAGTGAGCACACCACCACACCGCGCTCTGAGGGCTCAGTTTACCGGCCATGACCTCCTGGCCCCGAGTCGCTGTCCACAAACAGTGAACACGGCAGCAGGAGAGGATTCCCCAAGTGAGAGCCTCAGGGCTGGAATCACGGAGACCCGTCTACACTGCTGGACTCGGCAGGCTCTGAACCCAGTGAAGCCCGCCTGCACATCCACCTGCGTGTGCCTCCCGCTTCCCCACCCTGCTCCGCCCGCCTGCTCCGCCCGCCTGCTCCCGGGCGTGTCACACAAGAAGGACATGCCAGACAAGCCACAGCAGTGACGCTCGGACAAGAGCTTGCGGGACCCGGTGGTGGACAGGGTGGACGGGCAAGGTGGAGCAAATAGAGAGTTCCCGAACTCCATCAGAGCCAGCCCATTGGTCACGCCACGGAGTGCATGCTCCCAGTGACAGATGAGCCTGCCTGGGGCAGCTAGTGTCCCTGTGGGTTGTCGCACCCTCTCCTACAACCATGTTCTGCTGCGTCCCGGCCGCTCACTGTTTAAGGATTCTCCCTCTCACCATCCCTGCTCTCTCTCCACCTGGGACTCAGAGGGGACCAAGCCGTCTGTTCTCAAACAGCTGCATGAAGAGCAGGCTGCCCTCGATGGCCCCTCAGAGCTGTGCTGTCGGCAGCCACCGGCCTCATGTGGCTTCTAATGCTGATCGAAATGAAATACAACGTGAAGTGCAGCTCCTCGGTCACACTGGCCGCATCTGAAGTGCCCACAGCCAGCAGCATGGACACACAGCAGAGCCAGGGCCGGGGAGCCCCTCGAGGCCTCGTGACAAAGCAGCCGTGTCCCAGTGCCCTCCTCTCCCCCAGGGGCGTGGGAGACACCGCTGTCCCACTGAGCAGAGCGGGTTTTCCTGCAGAAGCAGAAAAGAGCACAACCCCGGCCCTCAGGGAACTGGGAGCTGCGGACACCCCACGTCCCTCCCCGACAGACTGTCCCCGGCTGCCCACAACCACACATCGCTGACGGGGCGGGGGAGGGAGAGGAAAGGCTGGGGCCCATTACACTCATCCACCCCCCCCCCCAGAACCTGTCTGTCCCAGAGGGCTGCAGGAGTCAACGGGGCAGGGGATAAGGGCCCTGCTCCGCTCCCTCCTCTCTGGGACCGGGGACCTGGGAAGGCAAGTTCTGTCCCCTCCGCGTGCCCCGAGCGAGGAAGCCTGGTCCTCGGGTCTGCTCTTCCTTTCTGCCCCTCAGCCCCGAGGGAGAACTAGACCTTCCCACACGAGCCCCTCGGGCAAAGATGTCAGCGCCCCTCACAGGGATGGCCAGTCCCCCACCCGCTTGACCGGCCAGGGGAGGCACCACTGGGGAATGGCCGCCTCCTCTCCCCACGTCCTCGCTCTGAAGTCCGCCTCCCCTTCTGCCACCATCAGAACAACAGGCGTGCTGGTGCATGTCACGTCACCGTCCACAGGTCTCACTGGTGGACTCCTCCGCCCGTCTGGCCCAGCAGTGACCGTCTGTCTGCTCTTAGAGTGGCCGCGGGTCTCGGTGACAAGAGAGGCTCTGCACTGTCTGTGTGCCCGCACCCGCCTCACGTCCTGTGTCTACGGGACACGAGAGAGAACGGTGCGGCCAGCTCGACACGGCCACAGCTCTGGGTGCAGGCGGTGGCCTGGCCACGGCAGGGTCTCCCTCGGGAGCTGGGTCACCGCTGTGTCGGCGAGACTGCGCCAAAAGCAGACACCGCCCGGCCTTGTCTTCTTAAAACGGCAAGTAAACAGGCAGGCCCCGCATGCGTCCGTGGCGAGCACATCTGCCTGCGGGGTCAGGAGGAGCTGCCGCCCAGCCAGGGAGCAGGGTCCACTGCACTCGGTCCGTGACGGCGCCGTGGACAGACAGCTCCCTGAGAGGACAGAAGGCTCCGGAACACCTCGGCCTAGTGTGCAGGGCAGGGGAAGCTGAACTCCGGCCGGTCTCACTCTGAAAAACGGAGGACTCCGTAATGCTGGTGGCCGAGGCCGGGCGGGTCCGCACTGGACTCAGGCAGACGGGCCAGAAAGGTTGGTCCATTCCCGTTTCATAGTCTGTCAACGGCAGACGAGCACACAGGCAGGAAAAACCGCTTCTCAGGCAAACAACAAGACTGGCCTGTACAGTGGTGGGCAGGCAATCTGCCGCCCTGACCGCAAGCACCTGTAACCCTACACAGACTAGCCACACGTGCTGCCCCGGGCTCACGCACTAATCAAACAGAGAGCGTGCAGCTGGTACACCAGCCAGCAAGCCTAACACAGCTGTTTTCCCACAGACTATTCCCCTTGGAGAAGTTTTCCCCAAAGGGGTGGCCTGAGGGGCAGGTGGTGGCCAAAGCCCAGGCACCGACATCAGCCAGGGGAACCACCACTGAGGAGCTTAGGGACCTCTGGATGGTTCTGCTGCGGTCAGGGCAAGGTCCCCGTGCCAGCACATTCACCTGCCACTCAGGTCTGACGTCCGGCCTGCGCCGGGCTGGCCGCACTGGGGAGCAGGACGGAGGCCCCTTCACAGAAGCTGGGTTCTCACAGGCTCGCTCTCCTGGACAGAACCACAGACACGTAGCTGATGGGGACAGCAGAGACATGCCCCCCTCGGAGGGACTCTGGAGTGGCTCCCACCACGTTCTCCCAACCTCCAGCCAGCAGGCCCGTCTCGAGCTACCCAGTGGATGAACCGAGTGACTCAGACACCTGGCGCGGAGGGCCTGGCCCAGCCCTCTCCAGGCCCCTGGGGACCAAAACCACCCCCCCCCCCCCGAGAGCGGCTGCCCTGCTCCTTGGACGCGTGCGGAAGGGGCGCCAATCAGTGAAGTCACCTTAGATCATCCACTGTCCAGAAAGGAAGTCGCCTCACTCTGCCCCCAAATCCTGGGGCGGTCGGGCTCACGGCCATCAGAGGGCCCTTGCTGAGCCTCGGACGTGAAAACCAGCATCGCCCAGCGGGAGAGAGAAGGTGCATCCCGAGTCAGGGAGGGACAGAGGGGCTGCAGCCTCCCTGTCCTAAGAGCCACCTGGACACCGGGCAAGGAGCTGGACCGGGGCTGCCCCCTGGCCACGGCCTGTGCCCCGGCGTCTCCAGCTCAGTGACGAGCCCGAGCTAGGACGGAACCTAACCTAGAACAAGAGTGTCTGGTTCTTATGCGCCCGTTGCTGCCACTCTCCTGCCCGGTTAAACCCACTCCCTCCTCGTCAGACCTGCCGTCTGTCTGCTGTGCATGCGGTGGCGTCTGCATCCTCTTCTCACCCTTTCCAAACAGAGCCCCCGGGGGTGAGCCCAGCGTAGCCAGCGGGCCCGGCCCCACACCTGGACGGGTGACCGTGAGCCCACACCGCCGCCTCGCCCGGCCCCACACCTGGACGGGTGACCGTGCGTCCACACCGCCGCCTCGCCCGGCCCCACACCTGGCCGGGTGACCGTGAGCCCACACCGCTGCCTCGCCCGGCCCCACACCTGGCCGGGTGACCGTGAGCCCACACCGATGCCTCGCTCCCTCGTAACCCTCCTGTCAGCAAACGTCTTCAGCTCGTTTTGAAACTCACAATCGGGACCAGCCTGCCGAGTTGCTCATCACATGAGAAGTCAGGTCAGCCCTGAACCCTCCTGTTACCTGTAAAAGCAGCTCACCTGTAGACCACGTCCTGCAGCAACTAGGTCCTCAGTCCTCATTCTCAACAAGGAGCGAGGCGCCTCGGCTGAGTATTGTGCACGGGCGGCAGGCCCCGAGTTTCTGCCAGAGACCCGAAACCCACTCGACCCCCAAGTTCCCTCCCCCTGGGGTCCCTGTCCATGTTCAGCGGTCCCTGTCCATGTTCAGCACGGAGGTCCCAGCCCTGGCCCCCATGGAGACCTACTAAGGACCATGTGTCTGGGTCCAACGGCCTCCTGCACCCCCCGGGCCCCTCGCACCCCAGGACGCTCCCAGCGGGGCAGCACGGGAGCCGACCGCCCTCCTGTAGTGCCGGTGGCCGAGGCCAGGCGGGTCCACCTCGGGTCTGGGCAGACGGGGAGACACTGTGGGGCTGGAACGTGTAGGGCCTTGCCCGTTTGTTTGACAGAGTCTCGCGATGGCGGTGAGCACACAGGCAGGAAACCGCTTCTCCGGCAAACCAACAGCAAAAATGGCCCCTCCCAGTGGTGGGCAGGCAATCCGCAACCCGCCCTGAGTCAGACCACCCATAGCCTTACACAAACTATGCACAGATGGCACCGCCACATGCTCACACAGTAACACGCAGAGCACAAGCCAGCAAGCCTGACACAGCTGTTTCCCGAACACTTCCCGTGGGTGACAGCTGACCTCAGGTGAGTCGCTGGCCTTCCGGGCTCCGTCGCCTCAGTGAGACAGGGCTCAGCACAGCAGGTGCGCGTAGCAAGGCCCAGGATGACGTGGACTCCGCTAGGAGTCAAGGCCCAGCACCTGGTGAGACCCGGTGGCACCTGCTGTGAGGACTGAGTGGGCTGAGCCCAGGAGCACTGGGTGCCCCTGAGCACAAGACATCGCCCGGTGAAGCGTGGGGCTGCTCCCCTCGTTTGGAATGTGAAGGAGATTAGCTGCCAGGCCCACTTAATTCTCAGGGTTCCATGAGGCTCAGCTGGGGTAACAGAGCAGCCATGAGAAAGTGCTACACGCTCAGCATATGACATAAAGCGTTAAATCCACTTAAGGTTCTTGCTCCTTCAAAACACATGTTGTCTGTTTTAAAAGGGGATCTGGGCCAGGAAAACGTGTCACCCAGACAATGGCATTGGTTCCCTTTGCAGGTTCCGAACCATGGAGTGATGGGACCTGTGAGAGGCCCCCGAGCCAGGAGCCCACCTACTGGGCTGCCCCTGTGCCCAGGGACACACGGTCTCCAGCCTGTGTCACAAGTTAGCGGCACAGGACAGCTGTCTCAAGCAGGACAGAGCTCCGCGTGTGACTGTTTCAAGTTACCCCGAAACCACGTGAACATGGAGCCAGGGCGTTCGGGGTGGCCCCCATACCCAGATGAGAGCACACAGAGAGGGCCACACAGTCCGGGCGTGGGGCGTCCTCACTGCCCAGCAGCCTCCCGCGGGCCTCCTCTGAGCAGAGCCGTGGGGTGTCAGCACGCCCAGGGCTGCACGGGCACAGGCCGACAGCCCAGGGAGTTTCTTCAACCTCAGCACAGACGACGGCCGTCTGACGAGCGTGACTCCAGCACAGGGGTCGGTGTTCTGCGTGTCTGCTCACTTCAAGGACACTAACTGAGGGGCCAGCTGACAGGCACGCTGGCCATGGGCAGTTTCTCAAAGTGGTGCAGGGGTATCGGTAGCAGAGGTCGAGTCTGCCGGGCAAACCTCCCTCCTGGGGGTGGTGGGCACTTCATAGTTCCTCCTGCCCACAGAGCTGTCGGAGCCCGGCCCAGTCGGGCACTGCAGGTCTGTCCCTCTGCTGGGGAGCCCGGGCCTCCCTGAAGGCCAGGCCATGGGCGCCTCTGTGAACACGCGTGGAGATCCCCCCGCCCCCGGGAGGAGCTGGTGGGGGCGGCCGGCCTCGGCCCCTTCCTGTGGATGCAGCGCTGCCAGGCCTGGGAAGGGGCAGGGGGCTGCCTCGTTTCTTTTCTTTTTTGTATGTTTGTATATGTAACACTATTTCTGCATGAACCACTTTCAAAAGAGAATGCCAAAGTGAGTTCTAGAAGGATCCCGATTTGCCGGCTGGTAAGTAAGAACTCTGGTTTCCAATCATGTTCAAGTCAAGTGCGTCTGTGCAGCGCCATCTCATGCAGCCACTGAATTCCAGCCGTGCCTATAACGAACGGACCAACGAAACCCGAATTTCAACCTCAAACGCAGTTATACACACAAGCATCGCTGAAATCGCGTAGATGAATCTTCAGCAAACACTTTTCTGAGGGCCAGTTCCCAAACCCGTGTGGGGACATGGCCGTCACTGCCCTCACGAGCCATGACTGACGGACCTTCAGCAGAGCCAGGCGGGCGGCAGACAGAACTATGGGGTCGCCCGTATTTCAGATGGACGGCGCGCAGGCTCTGGTCAGCTCAGGGCTGCAGCTGACACACTCCTCGGTGCTCTGCCACTGGAGACTGCCCAGCCTAGCAGGTGAGAACCACCACGTCTAAACCATCACTGGGGGTTTCAGCTCTCAGGGAACGCTGCCGACCGCAGTCAGCCGTGGTTCACAGGGACCCAGCTCTTCCGCAGAAAGAATATATCCCCGATTCTTTTCTGAATACATCCCCGATTCCCGCCCGTTTTCCTATCCTTTCTCGTCTCTCGATGTGCTCAGAAAGTGGAACAGTTCAGCTCCTGTAGTGATTCCTGGGCACACTGGTTGGACGTGAGCCACTGTCCCGAGTCCACAGGTCAGACTGCAACCTGGACACAAACTTCCCACTGTACATGAGGACCTCAGAGGCTACCACGCCAGGCCCTGCTCTTTGTTTAAAACAAGCCATAGGACAATGCTCGACCTCAGGGTCCCCATGTGTGGCCAACAGCAGGACGGAAGCTCGGTCCCAGCCCAGCCACGAGGAAGCAGGGGGAAGAACAAGGCAGGAAGGACCCCAGCCCACCAGACACCTCATCTCCCACCCGCCCCGTGCCTGAGGAGGACTCATCAGTGGGAGAACCTTCTGGGAGGGCTTCCGAGTACACAGGCCTGTCACAAGCCTGTGTGACACAGGGCCATAGGCAGGGAGGGGCACTGTCCATCCACCTCAAGTTCACCTTCTGGCCTTAAACACCCAGGACCCCCACAGGTGTCGGGATGACCCCTTCAGGCCCTGCCCCTGCACGCTCCACTTTCTTTGGGCCTCAAGTGCCTGGAAGGGTCTGGAAACCTGGCCCGAGGGAGAAGGGCCCTGGGCACCCAGCCCAGGTCCTAGAGTGGGCTCCATGCCCCAAGGGCCATCCTTGCCGGGCAGGGGGACGTGCCCAGGACTCTCAGGGAAATGAGGGCTGTTTATAGAAACTCAGAGGGGCCATATTTAGAAACAAAACACCACAGAGGTGACAGCAGCCTCCCAGGGGTGACCAGGGCCTCTGCTGGGACCGGGGCAGGAGGGGCCTTGAGGACCAGAAGTGCTGGGAGCCCAGGGTTCAGAGGTCAGGCCCTCCGCACGGTTTCAGCGGCGCCCCCTCTGGAAACACACAGGCCCAGCCTCGTAGCCCCTCATGGCTCCGTCCTGACCCCACACAGGCCGTTCTGGGTGTCACAGGGCAGCGCTGCTCAGGAGGGACTGGGGTCCTCTGACTCAGGTGGTTTTCTGACACAGCACGTGGCCTGCCCACACCACTGGTGGGTGTTTTCAAGTTCTCCTTTACAAGAAGGGAACGGAACGAGGGCACGAGCCTTTCAGTTCTCCTCCCAAGACCCCCGCCAGCCACTGTCGCCACGTTCCTGAGCCCCACACTCCGTCAACACCAGGTTCCTGCCCCTCACGCCTATGTCCACAAGCAAACTGAGCCGACAGCCCCAGCGGCAATCGGTGAAGGCTCTTCGTCCACCCAAAGCAACCGGCCACGCAACCAAGAGCTGGGTGACGCCAAAGACGGCCCTCTCCTGTGCCCGCCTGGGCAGCAGCCCCGTGGCAGGTGTCCTGGGCAAGGCTCCCCTCTGGGCCTCAGTTTCCTCATTTGCAAAATGCGGGTCATGAAGGCACCTATCTTTATAGTGTGTTTTTGAAGTTCACGGAAGAAACTTCACAAATGCGTCAAGCATGGGCCTCGCCCCCAGCAAGCACTCCGTGAACAGGGTCTCTCACTAGAGGCGAACGTGGGGCGGGAGGGGTGGGGTCCGCACTCAGGACTCGGAGCCCCCACCCTGCTGTGCCTCACGGGGCAGGTTCCTGGGGACACAGACGACAGGGGAACCTGAGTGGTATTTAGCAAGGGTTTTCCTAACAAGAACTCCACACTTCCATGAGACTGTAGAGCCCCCAGGAGGGAGGCACCCGCCAAGGTCTGATTCCAGAGGGTCTTCTTGGTCAAGGAGGAACCTGCAGACCCTCTGGAGGCTCAGCGAGCAACAGAAACCAGCAGAAACAGAGGCAATGCGGTGTGTGGGCAAGAGAGCAGCACTCGACCTCCGACCCCACGCCGTGGCTCCCGGGGGGGGCGGCGCTGCCCTTCTGCTCTGGTGCGTCCATCTGTCACGTTTGAGAAGACCAAGACCGTGCTCATGTGCGTCCAACCAGAGTGTGGCTGAGGCGCCCCGGTGGCCGGGAGGGACTGTGGACACCCAGAGCAGCCGAGCGCCGCCCCAGGAGCCGCGGGTGCTGCCAGCGACCTGTCCCCACGCACACATGGACGTGGCCCGTGGTCGCTCTCTGCCACGAGACCAGGCCCCTCGCCACCGAAACACGGGTCTCCCTCCCTCTTAACCTCGAGGCCGCGAGCACTCAGAGGCCGGGACGGCAGCATGGAGCCACCGCTGACCCCTCGCTGAGCTGAAAGGCTGCCGTGGGTTCCTGGCAGCAGGGCACCAGGTCCCAGAATGCCAGTTAGTGACAGAGCACGGGACTCTAAGAAGCGTTACTCACACACAACTGCCCTGGACCTTCAGCCCGGCTGCAGTGGGCTCCCCGGGCCGGCGCCGTCCTCTGGGGCACGGAGCCTGCGGCGGCAGAGAGAAGCCGCGGCGTGCCTTCCCGGCTCTCCGAGGAAGCGCTCCACCCCCGGCATCTGGTTTCTATTTCGTGCCCTGTTGTCACATTACATAACAAGCAGATGACACTGGATCGCCAGGCTCGTCTCAGGACTCCCCGTGAGCGCCCAGAACGCTCACCCAGCCAGTCAGTGTGGAAGCCACGCCATCCAGCTCGAAGTCAGCACGCATGGCTCACGCCCTCGGCAGCAAGAAGACACCGCCTGCTCTATGCCTTCGATTAAAATAGTAGCGTTCTGGATTTCTTCCTCTGGCATCACGTTCAAATGTGAGAGAGGAGGAGGGATGTGGCTACAGCTCGTCTTCCCGGGTCTGGAAAGAGGCCCAGCCTCCAGCACGTGCAGACAGGTGGCCACACATGGGGTGAGGGACAGATCAGAGGACAAAGGCCCAGAGCCCCCGCCACCACAGGGGCATGTGGGACCGACCCACGGAGAAGGGTGTCATGGTCCCCGGGGGACCACACTGCAGCAGGTATACTGGGAGCTCTGGGCCCGACCTGGGCTCCCTGGGGGGCCGGGGGGCAGTCAGCAGGAGCACAGACCGAGGGCACCCAGAACCGCGATGGGAGCTTGGCAGTGAGGAGCCCCCCCCCCCGAGAATGCGCTCCTGAAGCCACCCTCCCGGCTGCCTGCCACCCACGGCCCCCCCCCCGGGCCTGGAGCAGTGTGGCCGAGGCAGCCCACAGCCGGTGTCAGGCATGAGGGGCCAGGGACCTGGACACTGTCCACTCACCTGAATGGCCCATCAGCCTGAGCAAGAAGAATCGGCTCCACGGCGGAGGTGGGCACCTGACAGCCCAGCCCCGGGGGCTTCGTGCTGGGCAGAAGCCGAACCACTAACCACAGTCTCAGCCGCCGAGCGGCCTGTGCAATGAGTTGGCTGCAGTTGAACCTTCTGCCCAAGGGGACGTGAGGATTCAAAATGTTTTCTTGTTAACACGCTGACGTGGCAGCCCGACATGATGGGCGAAGTCATGAGCACCGGTCTGTCCCTCCCAGCCTGGTCCAGGCTCCGAGGAGGCCAGGGTCTGAGAGTCACTCTCCTGGCCGCACCAGGAGCTGCGGTGATCACTGGGGAGAGCTGCCTCAAGGGTGACAGGAGAGGACGCGGACAGAGGTCCCCAAGCAGAGCAGATGAGGGGAGCAGAGAGCCAGGGGCTCCGAGGCAGAGCTCCGTCAGGACCCTCCGCGGCGACAAACAGCCCAGCCCGCGGCGAGGGGCTGCTGGGAAACGTCACGTGAAGGCGCTGCCCTCCCAGGCTGGGTCCCTGTGACAGCTGGGCTGTCCTTTCTCCCGTGCTCGCCGGGTGTGGCGGGGGCTGCGGGAACAGCCAAGGAGAGTCACAAGGAGCCCAGCAGAAGAGGCCAGGCTGCGGTCACCGACGCAAAGCGGGGACCCCATCCTGTGACCGGACACCTGGATCGCGGCTGCCTCCCTGCCCGTTAGCCACATCCAAGGCCACAGCCCCGAGTGTGACCTGCCTGGGTCCACGTGGGCCACAGGCTAAGAAACGCTCTTCAGCCCCCAGCGGGCACTGACAGCTGTCTGGGCAGGTGGGGCCCCGCGACCTCATGCAGCATTCCTCAAGTACGACCGGTCACTGAGCGTCACTTGCTCCTACAGCTTTCTGTCTGGGCCATCAGGGCAAATGGAGACTTCTGTTGAGACAATGTAAACAGAGCCTCTGGCCCTCGTGAGCAGGGTCCCTGTGGAGCTGTGCGGGCCTGGAGGGCACGGAGCCCTGTGTGAGCGTCAGGGGCGACCACAACCTGTGCCTACCCCCGCAGGTGAGATGGAGCAGCCTGCCTACACCTGCCCCAGCGGGCCCGCCAGGCCTCCACTGTGTCCCGTCTCCTGAGGGGTCCCCCCACTGACCTGGACATCACAGGTCCAGACATGCTGGCTAGGGCACAGCTACCCCTGCCCTCCCTGCCCACCCCCCCACAGCAGGGTCAGATTCCCATCAGACTCAGTACAGGCCTGAGCTCTGGTGACCGGAATGGGGGGCAGAGCTGTACCCCGTCAGCGAGGGGACTGTCTGTGAACGGGGGCAGCTCCCAGACTCTGAGAGCCCCACATCTCTGCAGAAAGGCGGGTCCCAGCTGCGAGCCTCGGGGACCAGCACCCCCAAACTTTCCAGGTCTGTGGCTGTGGTCTGCCTGCCCGTCGGCCGCTCTCCCTCCTGCGCACTGAAACGGGGGTGGAGCAGCTCCTGGGCTCACACGTCCCAGCTCAGCCACCACAGGCCAAGGGGCCTCTCCCCCAGCTCCAGTGGAAGAGCCCACGCTGTGAGCCGGGCCAGGGCACTCTCTCCTTGGTGGTGGGGGGCTTCTCCTTCAAACACAGAGAGAGAAGAAACCAGTGCCCACGGCAGGCCCTCTGTGCCTGAGGCCCTTAGCACCAGACAAGAGCTGCTGCCTGAGTCCACAGGCCGGGTCCCCAGGGAAAGGGTGACCATGGCACCACAGGTGTCTGACTGGTGGCCGCATCACTACACTGCCACTCTCCAGGAAGCGGAGACAGGGCTGGGCCGCCAGGCAGGCCTTGGGCTCAGGGCACTGGGGCCGTCACCAGTGTCCCCATTGCGCTGCCTCAGCCACAGGGAAAGAGCGACTCCCGACCGGGTCACTTCACAAGCCAGCCCCATGCCCCTCTCTGCCACAGGTGCCAACGGCGCTGACCTGCGCTGACTCATCACCCCGGCCTGACGTGCGGCCTGGCTCATGCTTCTCTGCCACTCCAGCCAGTGCCAGTCCATGTCACAAAGAAGGGACTCAGAGTGGGCGACCCCTCGGTGCGTGACACCACCTGCTCCCCCAGCCGCCCCCCCCCCACAGTGTGACAGCACCTGGTCCCCCAGCCGCCCCCCCCACAGTGTGACAGCACCTGGTCCCCCAGCCACCCCCCCCTCAGTGTGACAGCACCTGGTCCCCCAGCCGCCCCTTCCACAGCGTGACAGCACCTGGTCCCCCAGACGCCCCCCCCACAGTGTGACAGCACCTGGTCCCCCAGCCGCCCCCCCCCACAGTGTGACAGCACCTGGTCCCCCAGCCGCCCCCCCCCACAGTGTGACACCACCTGGTCCCCCAGCCGCCCCTTCCACAGCGTGACAGCACCTGGCCCCCCAGCCGCCCCTTCCACAGCGTGACAGCACCTGGTCCCCCAGCCGCCCCCCCCACAGTATGACAGCACCTGGTCCCCCAGCCGCCCCTTCCACAGCGTGACAGCACCTGCTCCCCCAGCTGCCCCCCCCCACAGTGTGACAGCACCTGGTCCCCCAGCCGCCCCTTCCACAGCGTGACAGCACCTGGTCCCCCAGCCGCCCCCCCCACAGTGTGACACCACCTGCTCCCCCAGCCGCCCCTTCCACAGCGTGACAGCACCTGGTCCCCCAGCCGCCCCCCCCACAGTGTGACACCACCTGGTCCCCCAGCCGCCCCCCCCACAGCGTGACAGCACCTGCTCCCCCAGACGCCCCCCCCCACAGTGTGACAGCACCTGGTCCCCCAGACGCCCCCCCCCACAGCGTGACAGCACCTGGTCCCCCAGCCGCCCCCCCCACAGTGTGACAGCACCTGGTCCCCCAGCCGCCCCTTCCACAGCGTGACAGCACCTGGTCCCCCAGCCGCCCCCCCCACAGTGTGACACCACCTGCTCCCCCAGCCGCCCCTTCCACAGCGTGACAGCACCTGGTCCCCCAGCCGCCCCCCCCACAGTGTGACACCACCTGGTCCCCCAGACGCCCCCCCCACAGCGTGACAGCACCTGCTCCCCCAGACGCCCCCCCCCCACAGTGTGACAGCACCTGGTCCCCCAGACGCCCCCCCCACAGCGTGACAGCACCTGGTCCCCCAGACGCCCCCCCCACAGCATGACAGCACCTGGTCCCCCAGACGCCCCCCCCCACAGCATGACAGCACCTGGTCCCCCAGCCGCCCCCCCCACCCCCCGCACACCGCTGGGCGCCCAGCCACCTTCGCGGCCTGCCGGTAAACATGATGGCGTCAACGGCACGCTGCACCGTGTCGCAACGTCTGGCACCCGCCGTGCAGCACAGCCCGCAGACAGCCAGCCTGGACCCTGTCTCGGGCAGCGCGTCCCGGCCGTGCCCGCAGGGGGATGAAGTGTTCTGAGCCGCGGCAGCTGTCCTGGTCACAGACTCAGACACGAGCTCTTCCTCCGGGCATCCTGGGAATGTGCAGCCGAGTGCTGCCAGCGAGTTGAGACTCACAGGCTCAGGAAGCAAAGTGACACTCCTCCTGGGCCTCGCAGGAGGGGTCTCTGTGGTCACCTCGCAGGACAGTGGGGTGGGGGGCACAGGCTGGCCCTCCAAAACCCCCGGGGACTCAGTCTCCTACAGAACTCCATCTTTCTGTTTCACATCAAAATTAGGAAGCACATTTTAACTGCATTTTTGCACACGGTGCGGAGACTTGCCAGCAGCCCCACAGGTGGGAACCACAGCCCTTCCCCGGTGAGGCCGCGGGGACAGGGGCCGGGTCAGCCTTCTCCCCGTCCCGGTGGCTCTGGGCCTCCCCTGGGAGTACAGAGCTCAGAAAGGGTCACTTCACACGTCCCCAGAGCCAAGATCATGTGGTTCCTTCAAGCACTAAAGTAACGTTGGTGGTAGGCGGGGACCCTGTTCAATAAATCAGTTTTTTAAAAATTCTTCCCTGATTGAGGGGGGAGGGGTGGGGAAGGAGGGAGGGAGAGGAGGCGGCATCAGCTCTCGTTCTGTTCGCTGTTCTGTTTAGCTGTGCGCTCCTTCGCTTCCTGCACGTGCCCTGACCAGGAATCAAGCCGCAACCTTGGCGCACCAGGCCAATGCTGTGTCCACAGAGACACCCAGCCAGGACCTAAAGTCAATAAAATTCTTAACAAAAATAACAAAGTCACAAATTCACAGCCTGATGTTCCCAGTTAGACTTGAAGGATCTCAGCAGTGACGTAGCTGTCACTAACAACAGGCACCAGAAGCCACTGCTGGCCTCATGCTCTGCCTCCTTCAGGGAGAGCACGCAGGGGCCCCACCCTGGGCACAGCTGCACACCAGGCCCAGCAGGCTAGCCCCTGGGGACACTCAGCAGGGCTCAAGCAATAGGTCCTCAGTGCCACAGTCACAACTCTGCGCTGGGCTCCAAGTAGGTCTGCCACACGGCAAGGGGACCCCCCCGCCCTCCCCAACAGGCCAGGAGGCAAACACACAGCCCGCCTCTCCTGCCCTGCGCCCTCTGGGGAACGCCAATGCACCTTCTTCTCCATGGCGGTCACTGGGGGACGAAGGGCCACATGAGCACACAGGTGCCCCTGCGCTGTCTGCCCTTCCCCTTCACGGTCTGAGAGAAGGCAGAACCCCTGCAGAGCCAGCGCGTGAACCCCTGCAGTGACAGCGCGTGAACCCTGCAGTGACAGCGCGTGAACCCCGGCAGAGCCAGCGCGTGAACCCTGCAGTGACAGTGCGTGAACCCTGCAGTGACAGCACGCAAACCCCGCAGTGACAGTGCGTGAACCCCTGCAGAGCCAGCGCGCGAGCCCCTGCAGTGACAGCGCGTGAACCCTGCAGTGACAGTGCGTGAACCCTGCAGTGACAGCACGCAAACCCCGCAGTGACAGTGCGTGAACCCTGCAGTGACAGTGCGTGAACCCCTGCAGTGACAGCACGCGAACCCCGCAGTGACAGCGCGCGAGCCCCTGCAGTGACAGCGCGTGAACCCCGGCAGAGCCAGCGCGTGAACCCTGCAGTGACAGTGCGTGAACCCTGCAGTGACAGTGCGTGAACCCCTGCAGTGACAGCACGCAAACCCCGCAGTGACAGCACGCAAACCCCGCAGTGACAGCGCGCGAGCCCCTGCAGTGACAGCGCGCGAACCCCGCAGTGACAGTGCGTGAGCCCCTGCAGTGACAGCGCGTGAACCCCTGCAGTGACAGCGTCTGTCCCTCCTCCCACAGCAGACGCTCAGCTGGGGCACGGTTCTGTTGAGAACAGTGGACACTGGGCTGCTGTCGGGGAGCCTGCCTTGTTCCTCCTGCGTCCAGCTACGCTGACACCTCCCCCTCACCTCTGCAAACATGGGCTGCACATGGGACCAGGACCGTGGGGCTGCTGACTGGTCCCAGGGACACACACAGTCAATTCTTCTGTGATGGCCTTCAAGGCACTGACCCTCGGGCCCATGCAGCAGCACAGACAAAAGGAAGGGCTTCGCACTCTGTCCCCACAGACACAGCTGGCAACATGGAGACGGCTTTGGGGAAGGCAGGGCCCCTGGGCCAAGGCCAGGGCCTGGCACGAGCAGGTGACCGTGGGGAGCAGGGTCCCCTGGGCTTCTCTGCAGAATGCAGCTAGGCACCCCCCCAGCTGTCCGTGAGGACAGGTGCCGATGGCCAGTGCTCAGCCCGTGCTCCTCGCGCTGGCTGGGGCTGAGGACACTCCCGGGCGGCTAGCCTGGCATGCAGGTGTGCTCCTCGCGCTGGCTGGGGCTGAGGACACTCCCGGGCGGCTCGCCTGGCATGCAGGTGTGCTGAGCAGCAGAAGCCGCGTCCGCTTGGATTCCTGTCACGATTTTAGATACACTCTTATTGGAAAGTAACGAAAGAAATGGACAAAACCAGCTGATGTGAGCGTCCATGTCGAGGCCAGTGACTAATTCCAGCAGCCTAAGAATAAGGGACTCAGAGCAGAGCCCAACAGAGGACATAGGCCAGAGTGTCCCAGGCGGGGCGCACACGGTGGTCACACCAGAACGTTCTCCTCTGTGAAGGTAGAGATAGGAACAAACCAGTAGAGCTGCCCTGGTCACCATGGCCCAGCTTCGTGTTGTAGTGTGACTGTTAAAACAGCTCTGACACCCAGTTTGGACTCTGCATAAGCTATCAAGATACCAGTGACAGACACTACTCAGAGCTCTCCCCGTACCCGGATCCTCCGTGCAGTCTGCTCCCTGGGAAGAGAAGTGCCCTCAGCAGGAAGCCCACTGACAGTGCTGGGCAGTGAGGGTGAGAAAGGCCGGGTCCAGGGCGTGGCAGGCCACGTGAGGCCTCCCTGTGCTGCGGAGCTGACAGAGCCTCTCCAGGGCAGAAAGTCACGGGAGGGCGGGGCGGAGAAGTCAGGACCTGTCCTGAGGCTGTCCTGGGGCCCCTGCCTTGGCCACAGCTGGATGCGTCACTGTCACAGGCCCCTGGCCAGGAGACCAGGCTGGGGCCAGGCAAAGGACAGGGCCTGAGGCTCCCTGGGGTGGGGCAAACGGTGCTGCAGGAGGGACATCAGGCAGGGTTTGACCCCAGCTGCAAGGGGGCAGGGGGCAGGGGGCAGGTGAGGAAAGAAGACTCCACCAGCAGTCACCTGGACGGGGTCGGGAGACTTGACAAACATGGGGGACATGTGTCCTGAAGCACCTCCAGGCAGACACCAGGCCTTGCTCAGCAGCACCAGGCAGAAACACACACATCTGCCTGCAAAAGCCTGCTCTCAACCTCAAAGAATGTCCGTAAAACGTCATCAGGCGTCAAGTCACAATCGGAAATCACAAAGCAGACGACACCGGGAGGGGGGTCCAGCCAGGACAGACCTCAGCTAAAGGAAATCTGATCCGACCCACAACATGTCCCAACAACAGGCTTGCAGAACAGACCCGGTCACGCCAGGGTCACGGGGGAGCAGGCCACTGCCTAGCACCATGACTCGGCCACCGCTCGACCCTGCGTCCTCGCACTCGCTGCGCTTCCGGTCATCTGCCGGAGCGCAGCGGGACAGCCAGACCCTTCCCCCAGGAACGAGCAAGGAGCCCTGAGTCTGTGTGCCGGCTGTTATCACTGGCTTCAAAAATGGTCAGGCACAGTTGAAAATGATCCAAATAAAACCTGTACAAATAAAAATGGTCGTAATTGAAATGTTAAGAAAGTGGATGAGTTAATAGATTAGGCAGAGCTGAGGAGAGACTTGGTACAGGCGAACGGCACCCAGGAAACTCAATGCCACACGGGTCAACAAGGCGGGGAAGAGTGAGGCCGGCGGGGGGCGGGGCAGCGGCTGGGAGGAGGACACACGGTCACCTGCGTGAGACCACGGACACACCCAGAGAAGCCATGAGCCCACCCAGAGGGCCCACGGGGAGCAGGGCCGGCTCACGGGCAGGAAGAGGGCCCAGGACCCCCCAGGAGAGACCCCAGGCACACGGAGCCCACCCAGAGGGCCCACAGGGAGCAGGGCCGGCTCACGGGCAGGAAGAGGGCCCAGGACCCCCCAGGAGAGACCCCAGGCACACGGAGCCCGCCCAGAGGGCCCACGGGGAGCAGGGCCGGCTCACCAGCGGGAAGAGGGCCCAGGACCCCCCAGGAGAGACCCCAGGCACACGGAGCCCGCCCAGAGGGCCCACGGGGAGCAGGGCCGGCTCACCAGCGGGAAGAGGGCCCAGGACCCCCCAGGAGAGACCCCAGGCACACGGAGCCCGCCCAGAGGGCCCACGGGGAGCAGGGCCGGCTCACCAGCGGGAAGAGGGCCCAGGACCCCCCAGGAGAGACCCCAGGCACACGGAGCCCGCCCAGAGGGCCCACGGGGAGCAGGGCCAGCTCACGTGCAAGAAGAGGGCCCAGGACCCCCCAGGAGAGACCCAGGCACACGGAGCCCGCCCAGAGGGCCCACGGGGAGCAGGGCCGGCTCACCAGCGGGAAGAGGGCCCAGGACCCCCCAGGAGAGACCCCAGGCACACGGAGCCCGCCCAGAGGGCCCACGGGGAGCAGGGCCAGCTCACGTGCAAGAAGAGGGCCCAGGACCCCCAGGAGAGACCCCAGGCACACGGAGCCCGCCCAGAGGGCCCACGGGGAGCAGGGCCGGCTAACGTGCAGGAAGAGGGCCCAGGACCCCGGGGCAGACCCCAGGCACGCGGAGCTCAGGGCGCGACTCCGCCGGGCGAGGAGGGCTGCGTCAGGGTGGCGTTGGGACGATGGAGAGCCACCTGGGCAAAGACCAGGTGAGACCCAAGCCTCACACACACAGGCGCAGGCTCTGCCCGCCAGGACCCAACTGCAAGGAGAGCGCACGGCGCCGGAGGGAAACGCGGCCTGAGACCCAAACCCAGATGCAGCCGAGGAGAGAGCAGACGGTCTCGAGTCTGAACGAGGGCGGGCCAGGCGCTCGGGTGGCAAAAGAAACACCGTAACGAAATCACAGTTGACACACTGGGAGAAATGGCGTGCAGTGGATCTCACAGGAAAGAACCCATATCCCTTATGTATAAAGACTCATTGATTATGGAAACAAAGACCAAAATCCTTGCAGAGAAACAGGCCCGTGAACAAGATAGAGATTCCATCTCCTCTCCAGCAGACTGGCACCCCCTCTGCTCTCCAGACCCGGGCAGTCATGCACACGTCGCTGGTGGGAACGCAAACTGGTACAAGCTTGACACGGGAAAATCTGGCAGAATCGAACACAATTCTGTATCTGCGCATCCTCTGATAGACACCAGCTCTGTAAACGAAGTCTGGAGATACAGGCCAGACACCAGGAGAGGGCGTGAGCACAGCGTGTCCAGGGCGCTGGTGTGAGGGCCGCGCTGTCCCCGGCCCTGATGTCAGGATGCAGGACGGGGCCGAGGGGAGTCGGGACCTGTGTGGAGGGCGGGCGTGGTCGCAGGCCAGGCTCTGAGTGGAGAGGACAAATGCAGAGGCTTCCTGCAGGACGCTCCTGCCGTGCAAGGAAGGGGTGAGCGATGCATGCGTCTGCCCAGCTGTCCAGAGGCGGCTCGGGAGGCCAAGGGCGGGGCTGGGTGGACACGGGCGAGCAGGGAGAGCCATGCGGGGTGGGGACGCCACCTCTCTGTGCCTGCTTCTCATACAGCTTGGGCTTTAGGAACCGCAATCATGACTCCCACACTCAAAAAATAAAAATAAATAAAATTTAAACATATGAGGAGGGGGAAAAAATTCAAAAATGAAACACAAACAGAAACAAATGAACCAACCCACATTTTAAATGGGTAACAACCACACCGGGTGGGGTGGGGTAGAAGCTGCTCAAACGGGCTTTAGGCCACGGTGTTTGGACTCTATTTAAACAACACTCCCGACACAGACGCTGAGCTCTGGGTAGTGGGTTTCCTTTCCATGAGGCGTAGGTTACTTTCCGTCAAGCACTCTGGGATTGGGCAAGTGATGTTTGTGAAGCCAGGCACTGAGCACCCCGTGGGAGGACAGGAACAGGCCACGAGGAGCAGCAGCTGACAGACGGACCTGCAGACACGGGGCTGTAACGGAGGCATCGGGGTGGCTCGTGGACGTGCCCACGCAGGGACACAGGGAGATGGCGGGGGTGTTGCGTGCTGTGTGAAGTGCGTGCACGGACATCCTTGTCCTCACGCGGCCTGCTGGAGGGCTGGAAGCCACAAGCAGCAGCACACGGAACTTGTTCTCTGGGGAAAGGAGCCCGGCTTCCTGAGAGAGGCAGCAGAGCCGGGGGGAGACCAGACCGTCTTGCAGCAGCAAGTAAAGGGGGCGCAGGAGAGTCAGGGGCCTGCCCAAGGAGCCAGCGTGAAGGGGCAATGTGGGCACCAGACAGGTGATAACAGAGGGTTACAGCTCAGGGATCAGAATAAGAATTCAAGAGTCTAACTAATATAAACAGAAAGGGAGAAGAGAAAGTTCTACGCAGCAGAAAGCCCAGAACCGGACCAGAGAGAGTGACAGCCCAGACCTGCCCGTCAGTATCACCACCCAGGAGCAGACTCGGGCAGGCAGCACCGGCGGGGACCCTGGGTCAGTGCTGCAGGTCACGAGAGGCTGGGCAGTACCCCCTTCACCGAGTGGCCAGAGTCAGCATCTCCAGAAATGGGCCAGTGGATGTGCGGCCCGTACACGATATGCTGAGACCACGTCCCTTTGGGCCCCGCCTGAGGGGCATCACTTGAATCTAATCATAAGAAACACCAGAAAATCCCAAACGTAGGTGTCTGACATTTTAGAAAGCGCCTGCCTGTACACGTTATGTTTCTCCCGTGAGACAGAAAGACTGTCAGCTGCTCCAGAGTGAAGGGGGGGGGGGGCACGCAGTGCCAGAAATTGTGCTCTGAGGACAGCCGGCCAGGCACGGACAAGCCCTGTGACTGGACAACAGCCCAGCCTCACAGGAGCCTCCTGGTTCAGACCGCTGTCCGGCGTGGCTTCTGGGTGACACCTACTGGATCAGCCGCAGGAAGGGCATCATCCTGACCCCTGGCCTCCAGTGGTTTTTATACAAAACTATCAGTATGAAAAATGTATCAAGTAATTCTCTGTACTATTCTTGCAGCTTTTCTGTGAGTCTGAAAATACAGCTGAATTAAAAGGAAAAACAGAAATACTTAAGGGCTAAAATTTCCCCAGAATTTTTGCAAGACACTAATGACCAGGTTCAGGAAGTCCAAAAACATATCCTTAGCAGGCCTGACCTGTGATGGCACAGTGGATAAAGCGTCAACCTGGAACACTGAGGTTGCCGGTTCGAATCCCTGGGCTTGCCTGGTCAAGGCACATATGGGAGTTGATGCTTCCTGCTCCTCCCCCTTCTCTCTCTCTCTCTCTCTCTCTCTCTCTCCTCTCTTTCTAGAAATGAATAAATAAAATCTAAAAAAAAAAAAGATTTTAAAAAAATATCCTTAGTGCCTAAGGCAAACCCCAAAAGCACGTGGATGCGGGCCGGATGCACAGCGATGTAACTCTCTGCACAGGGACAGAGGAATTTAATATTTTCACAGGGAAGAGCAACTGTTCACCCAAAACCACCCGCCCATCACAGCAGCCAACCGTGCAGGTTAAAGAGGCCGTTTCAGACCACAACAATCAGAGAACTGACTACCTCAGTGCTTCTCAAACACTTCTAAAGACTGTTACTTTCAGCAGAAAAAAAAAAAAAAACATTTTAAGAATGGTGTGCAAATAAAATGCAGGTAGACAGAAAGCACATGTCTGTAGCAGCAATTAACAATAAAAGAATAAATGTAACATTAAAATTGAGACACTGTACTCATTGACAGAGACCAGAGTGAAAAGAGGAGACACGTCTTTAAAAAGCTACTTATATATCTAACCAGCTTTGTATGCAGCTGCTGTAAGCAAACACACATGCATGTATCCTATGCAGACAAGGGAACATGCTTGCACACACACTGATATATCAAGTCTTCAGATCAGTCTGAAAATGACACGAACACCCAATCAGAACAAGTACCGCATGTGAAAAGACACCACAGGCCAAAACAAGACACTCGAGTTCACTGGCAATCTAGAGGTCGTTTCACTAGAGCGCCCGCGACCCGTGAGGCGTCTGACAACCTGAGGCACGGGTGGGGGCTGGGGACCGGGGCGGATGGTGCGGCCAGAGACGGCACGCACAGAGAGCGAGGCCTCGCCTGCCTGTGAGCGGGGACCCCTCCCCCAGCGAGGGGCCGTGCATGTGTACCAGGAGACGCACGAGAAAATGTTCACAGCGCCACATCTGAACAGAGGCCACAAACCATCTACAGGAAAGTGAGTAAGCTGTGAAAATTCAAAGAATGGATTACTAACCAATCAAATCAGTCAATTTACAGCTATATACACAAGCATGGATCGTTCTCCAAAATAGTTTCGTTTTCAAAATATCTAAAAACATACAACATGATTCCATCTACATTAAGTTCAAACACACGTAAAACTAAAACCACATCACTGAGGAACATGTACATGGCATTTCTGTTAAAGCCAAGGATGATAAGCAAGCACTCAGCAGTCCTGACGTGGCCGCTGTCATGCTGTCATGGGAGGGGACTGGGCACACGGTGTGGGCTCCATGTGATGTCACAGGGTCTATATCGTCTTCAGCAGGCAAAGTACTTCATAACGAAATTTAAGACAGTGAGTGGAGTGAGCTAAGTAAGTGACCCATCTCACAGCTACGTCTGAGGGCGCCACGGAGAGAGGGCACGGGCCGCAAAGCCACCTGCTCCCTGCGGACGCGGGCACGCGGCCTGCGAGGCTCTCATTAGGCAGAACCCTGCCGTCTTATGTAATCAAAACTATCTACTTGGTCTTGAACGTCAGTTAATTATTGGCACATACAAAACAGACTGATTGCGGTGGGTTTCTCAGAAGCTATGAGTTTGCTGAGGCTGCGGGGACATCACAGCTCCCTTGGTTTTCCACGTCCTGCAAGCCTGTGGACCTCTGGACGGCACGGAGGGCACGGCTGGTGCCCACCTGTGGGGGAGGCTGGCTCTCGCTTTCAAGTAGTGCTTAGCCGACTTATAAAAGCTATGGTTTCCTTCTGGTGCGGGGATGTTTTTAATTAATTATGAAAATCGGAGTCCTTATTTATCTAATCTCCTTTAAACACCCTCCTCCCCTGTTTACACGAATTCTGCGGCTTCCCGTGAGCAGCAGCATTCCGGCAGGCTAGCCCTCGGCGGTGGGTAGCCACGTCATGTGCTCTCACGGGCTTGCTCAATACTCTCTTGTGGGTGACGTCTCTGCTCGTAATGTGTGTTTTATTGCTGTCTCTAACAGCATTCTAGAATTAAGGCACTTTAAACCTCATAAATTCACAAGACACTTTTCTGGGTTTCAGCAGCACCTTCAGGAGGCTGACCTCGCATGAACCCTGAGGGGAAACCCTGAGTGACCCCTAAGCAGTGCTGCTAGGACATCGGTGGGTCCCGCACCAGCACGCCCCAAGTGCACGGAACTCCTGGTCACACCAGTTCACACGTCTTCGCTGCAGAGCGGGAGGCGCCCTTCCGTGTGACACTGTCCCTGCGAACGCCCTTCTCCCTGGGTTCTTCCCATCTCGGGGGGGAGCCTTCGGGTGAGGCTGCCCCTCCGTGCCTCTCCTCCAGGTCACTGTCTCTGCAGTTCCTTCAGAAGCCCCGACTTCTGCACCTCGCGATCGGGGGACCCCCGCCGCCTCGCTACACTGAGACTGGTGCCCCTCCTCTGAGTGACACCTGGCCAAGGCTGGTGTCCCCACAAGCCTGCGACGCCCTTTCATTTGAGCACCTGCAGTGCAGGGAAGCTGTTCTTCATTTCTAAGAACGTGAATTCTCATTTACAGGCCCCCCAAAAAGTTTATTTATTGAGAATATTTCTGCCTCAACTAATCCACTGAGTGGATTTTCCTCTTTGCCCTTAGATTTCTCCTGGCTTTTCCTGTCTGTCTTCTTTATCCCATCACTGTGAACACCGTCATGGCTGACCCTCAGTGTGACTCCACTGACCGACAGTGTGGGTTTGGAAGCAGCATCTGAGACTCACACCACCCCACCGCCTTCCCTGAACTCGGCCTTTCTGCAAAATGGAAACATTTTAAATGAGAACAAAAATTCCGGCAAATTCATTCTTCATCGCCTGACCTGTGGTGGCACAGTGGACAGAGCGTCAACCTAGAACGCTGAGGTTGCTGGTTCGAAACCCGGTCACGGCATATGCAACAAGCAATCAATGAACAGCTAAAGAGAAGCAGCTATGAGTTGATACATCTCACTCCCCACCCGCCCCCTCTGTAAAATCAATAAAAATAATCTTTAAAACAAATCATTCTTCATCACCTAGACTGCATCTACATAATAAGCCATGATAATTTATAATTAAATGTAACATAAACACAATGCAGACATAAAACCATCAATCGTAAACAGCTAAGGGCCCTCTTCAGCGATGTCCGTGGGTCTCTGTCACCCCGGGTGAACCAGGAGAAGCCCTCAGCGCCTGGCTAGCATATCGCCCCACGGGTCCACACGCACCCCGATGAGACTGCACCCCCAGGGCCGGCACATGACACTGCCCGGCCTCCTTGGGCCAGTGGTCCGACAGCGCAGACGCAGGGCGTCCAAGTGCCTCTCACAGACACAGGCGCGTGGACACAGAGGCTTCAAGCAGCAGCTCTCACAGTTCTTAGGCTCAGCGCCCCTCTACCCCCTTGAAATATTCAGGGCCCCAAAGAGCTTTCATTTATGTGGATATTACTACCAATATTTACATCAGAAGTTAAAACTGAGACTTTTTAAACTATTCATTTAACTCACTTGGAGGTAATAATGAACATCACTGAATGTTAACATAAATCACCCATTTTTATGAAAAAGTCCATGAGTTTTACCACGCAGAGTCCATGGGCAGGCAGCACTGTCTGCAGACCTCTGCTGTCCAGCTTGGTGGCGTCAGGGACAGTCACTATCACGTCTGTTCTGTGCTCCATGTGTTGTGACAAATTAGGCAGAAGTGAAGCCCTCCACCTCACAGAGACGTGGCTGGCACGGCCTCCGCGGGCACCTGCAGGCAATCTCACCCGACTCCAGTGACAGCTCGGCCGGGAGCCACCGCGCTGACTGCAGTGTGCCCCCTGAGCCACCTCCATGCACCCAGCCGCCACTCAGGTGCCCTCCAGGGAAGAGGCTTGCCAGAACCTCACCCGAGGGTCCTAACCTGAGGAGTCCTGACCTGAGGGTCCTAACCCGAGAGTCCTAACCTGAGGAGTCCTAACCAGAGAGATCCTAACACAGGGAACCTAACCCGGTCCTAACCCTAGGGTCCTAACCCGAGGGTCCTAACAAGGAACCTAACAAGGTCCTAACCCTAGGGTTTTAACCCGAGGGTCCTAACCAGAGAGGTCCTAACACAAGGAACCTAACCTGGTCCTAACCCGAGGGTCTTAACCCAAGGGTCCTAACCCAAGGTACTGAGATGGAGTGGACAGACGGCCTCACTGAGTCGTCCTGAGGCTGACACGGGTCGTAGACAATGTGTCATGGGTGCAAATGCTCCAGAACTCTCATTTTCATGCGAAAGCTGGGACGTCACCCTGTCAACACACACAGTCACTTGTTTTCCTTTAGGTGACAGCCTCGCCTCATTCATAAGAAAGTGTCCGGCAAGGATTCAAGTCTAAACAACACGATCCATCTGTGAGTCATTCTTTCAAATAACAGTGCTGTCCCCTGAAGCACATGGCCAGTTCAGCTGGACCTCAGTCACAGTAGCTGTTCCTGGAGACAGTCGCCACATGTCACCAAGCAGCAGAGTTCCACATGCATGCCCCACATGTCACACACATCATTAAAGAAATGTGACCGCCTGACCAGTGGTGGTGCAGTGGACAGAGCATCAGCCTGGGACGCTGGGGACCCAGGTGGAACCCTGAGGTGGTCGGCTTCAGCGCAGCTCATCTGACTTAAGCACAGTATCGCCGTCCCAGAGTCACTCACTGAAGTCCCCGACATATTCCGAGCTCCGTGGGGGGAACCCCTGAGCACCTCGGTCTGCAGCAGGAGCAGCAATCCTACTTAAGGAAAACAGCAGGTGGCAGGGAGGCACCCCGGCCTCTCTCTGCTCTCCACGAAAGGTGACCCCACCTGCCTAACTCGCGTCCTCTCGGGAACCAGGGCCTGAGCCTCCCCACCGTGATCCCCATGACCACTGCTGTCCACGCCAAGCCCCTGCCAGGGACAGGGACGCCTCTTTCCCCCACAGGCTGACCGCGCTGTTCCCCTCAGGGCCACCTTCTGGGCACCTGTCACTGCGCCAGGCTCTCCTCCCCCCCAGGGACTCCCCCATGCTCAGCAGCACCAGAGACCCCTGCAGTCACACAGGGTGCTAAGTTAGAGGCAGCAAAATGCGTTACAATGAAAGACAACTGCCTGCATAATTCTGTGGGCAAGTGACTTCCTTTCTCAGTGCCTGGGTTTTCTTGTCTGTAAAATGGGGACATCGCGGGGACAATAACCTGCCCCGGCTTGTTAGAAGAATTAATCTGCAGATATGTAGGAAGCACGGAGGACTTGAGGTCAGCTGTTTTCATTATTAGATAATTATCACCTCATCTGCTGCCGGACTCCCCACTAGCTCTGCATGCCCCTGGGTGTGGGGGGCGTCTCTGGGTGGTCACCAGTAGACCCCAGGGCTCAGAACAGCCGGCACACAGGAGATGCTCAGCTAACGTCTCTAGACTGAATGAGTGAGGTGGGTGGGAGGGCAGCACTCCAGAATCTCCATCCTGCCAGGGTCTGCCTGGGCCCCAACCCACAGCCCCGCCCAGGGCTGGACTCCTGTGGCCCAGGCCTCTCTGACCTGCAGTGAAGGAGTCCACAGAGAGTTGCTGCTAGACAGAGCCCAGTGCCATTGCTGGTGTGTGTGTGTGGGGGAGGGCGCTGGGGCCCACAGGCCACACAGACAGACCTCTCAGGGGGCAGCCTGGTAACCAGCAGTACCCCCACAGCCCAGGAAACGCTCTTTCTAGGGCTTCACCCTGTATATGGAACAATAATAATAAACACAGCCGACCACACATACGCAAGTGTGTTCCTAAGACGGTCCCGCCCGTGTTACTCACTACGGAGCAAAGCTGCACTCCCAGCCACACAGAGTCTGCAAGAGCTGCAGCTCCAGACGGCTGTCGACACACCCCGCACGCCCCGCGGTGCACACGGTGCAGACACACACGGTGCAGACGGTACACACGGTGCAGACACACACGGTGCAGACACACACGGTGCAGACACACACCCCGCACGCCCCGCGGTGCACACGGTGCAGACACACACGGTGCAGACACACACGGTGCAGACACACACGGTGCAGACACACACCCCGCACGCCCCGCGGTGCACACGGTGCAGACACACACGGTGCAGACACACACGGTGCAGACACACACGGTGCAGACACACACCCCGCACGCCCCGCGGTGCGCACGGTGCAGACACACACGGTGCAGACACACACGGTGCAGACACACACCCCGCACGCCCCGCGGTGCGCACGGTGCAGACACACACGGTGCAGACACACACGGTGCAGACACACACGGTGCAGACACACACCCCGCACGCCCCGCGGTGCACACGGTGCAGACACACACGGTGCAGACACACACGGTGCACACGGTGCAGACACACACGGTGCAGACACACACGGTGCACACGGTGCACACGGTGCACACGGTGCAGACACACACGGTGCAGACACACACGGTGCAGACACACACGGTGCAGACACACACGGTGCGCGTCCTGTTCAAGACCCTCTGCACAACGGGACCTGCGGTTCTTCCCAGGAGCGGGTCCCTCTCCACCCACGCGGTCTCCTGGCAGGACAAGGTGTTCTCCGGTCTTCTTCTGTCCTTTGGCATTGTCTGAATTTAAGTGGAGATGAGACATCTGAACTTTCAACACTGGGAGGGAACTGTTTCCCCACCGATGAAGTAAACTGCTCTCAGGAAGACAAACCCAGCACCGTACGTCTGGCTGACCCTGGGGCCCAGTTCTGTGGCAGCGCCATGGTGGGGCAGAGCTCTGTTCCCCCCACCCCCACCCCGCACAACACAGCATGGGGGAGGGGCAGGGAGGAAGCCCATGTCCCCCCTCCCCCCCAGCCCCCCACACACTCCGGCCGGACCTGAGGACAGGGGAAGACCAGAGGCTCGTGTGGTGCCCGGGGCAGGAGGAGCTCGGGACCACAGGTGACCCGATCCTGGGGACTGTGCAGGGAAGAAATGTCCGTGTCCCGAGCAGGTACAGGAACGCCATAAAACACTTTCTCTTTATTAAAAAAGAACATGCATTGTTCTTAAATTATTTCAACTTACAAAAAATGGAAAATTTCAGGAAGAACTATGTTCTCTGCAGCTCCCTGGAACACCGCTACAACAGTGTCTGAATAGGGGGACACAGGCACGGAGTGGGGTGTTTATTAAGCACCCACAAAGCTGACGTGACTGGTTCAGTGCGAAGGAGCAACACAGCTGACAGTGTGAGACCCAGCAGCGGCTCACGGCAAACACACGGCAAGACGAGTGAGCTGTGTGTCCACAGGATATTTCAGACACTCCCGAAGTCCTGACCCAAACTGTGCCTTTGCAGAGGTAAACATCGAGCCACAGTTAGCTGAAAGACACAGCCCGAGGACTCCCACGAGAGAACCAATTCCACCAAACGTCACAGTATGAGCGTCCCCGGTCACCCGGGGAAAACGCCACGGCACACCCCCCGAGACAGACGGCGGCTACAGGATGAAAATTAGAAGCAAGAGAACAGCAGCAATTTGGGTCTTTCAGTTGTTTCAATTAAATATCACACAAGGACTATAGCCCTGGCCAGATAGCTCAGTTGGTTAGAGCACCGTCTCAAAGCACAGAGGCTGCTGGCTAGATCTCCGGTCAGGGCACATACAGGAGCAGATCCATGTTCCTCTCTGTCTCTGTCTCTCTCCCCTTTCCTTTCTGGCTAAAATCAGTAAGTTTAAAAATATATAAACACGAGTACTACAATGCTCAAACTAATTTAAATAAAGTAAGTCAGTCCTACACTAAACAGACGAAGTTCTCTCTGGCAGGCGCAGGGCAAGGACAAGGGGTCCGTGAGGGCACACGGCACGTCCCCGCTCACAGCCCACCGGCCACCTGGCTGCAGCTCCGGCTGCCTGTGCAGACCCTGACCAGGACTCCGTGCAGGCGGGGAGAGGGAGTGGCTGAACAGTCCCGTGCACATGGAGCAGTGGCCAACGGGTGGCAGCAGTGACCCTGCCTTCCGTAGAACACCGTGTGGGCTGTCCTCAAACTCGCCAACCCCAGAGAGGTGGGAGAGGCGAAGGGGGCGGGGACACAGCCACGAACCGGAGCCAGAGGAGGAGAGACCTGTACGGTGGCTGCGACATCCTAGTCTAAGATGACAAGGTCTGTACCAGCCTGGCCTGGCGCTCACAATGCTTCCAGAGAAGAACTTGAAGGGCAAGCCAGGTCCTCTTCAGCAAACGGCACTGGGACAGCCGGGCCCACAGGCTGGCTGGGCCCTTGCTCCCACCCTGTGCAGAAATGAACTCAGGATGAAGCACTGTCCTAAGCAGAACTGAGCCCAGACTCTGCGCAGCACACCAAGCAAAACCTGCCAGACCCTGGATTAGGCAGTGGGTCCTCAGAAACGACACCGAAAGAGCAAGCAACAAACAATACATAAATGACGTCATCTAGTTTAAAAGTGTTGTGCAGCAAAGGCCACTACCGAGAGCAAAAAGGCAATTTACAGAATGGGAGGAAATATTTACAAAGCATGTAGTCAGAATGTACGGAGAACTACAACTCAACAACAAAAAACAATGCAATAAAAACGCTGGCTATGAATAGACATTTCCTCATAAGGGACGTGCAGTGGCCAAGCAGCACGTGGAGAGACGCTCAGTGTGTCAGTCATTAGACACGAGAGTACAAAGCACAATCAGATAGTACTTCCTGTTACTAGCTTGGCTATTTCTTTTCTTAAGTAAATAAAAGGAAAATAAGAGCTGGTCAGGATGCTGAGAAACGAGAACCCTCCCGCCCGGCTGGTCAGATGGCAACATGGTGCAGCTGCTGGGGAAATGGCTTCGCGGCTTTTCAAAAGTGAAACAGACAGCTTCCATGTGACCAGCAATTCTGCGCCCAGGTAGACGCACAAAAGGTGCGAGCGCAGTGACTCAGGCACTGACACACCCACACCCAGAGCAGCCGGAAAGAGGAGATCCGGCTGAATGAACGAATACACAGTGTGGCACACCCACACAACGGAGTACTACTCAGCCTCAAAAAGGAAGGGAATTATGACACGTTACACCACGGATGACATTCTGTACTAAGGCAGTTATGACACGTTACAACACGGATGACATTCTGTACTAAGGCAGTTATGACACGTTACAACGCGGATGACATTCTGTACTAAGGCAGTTATGACACGTTACAACACGGATGACATTCTGTACTAAGGCAGTTATGACACGTTACAACGCGGATGACATTCTGTACTAAGGCAGTTATGACACGTTACAACACGGATGACATTCTGTACTAAGGCAGTTATGACACGTTACAACACGGATGACATTCTGTACTAAGGCAGTTATGACACGTTACAACGCGGATGACATTCTGTACTAAGGCAGTTATGACACGTTACAACACGGATGACATTCTGTACTAAGGGCAGTTATGGCATGTTACAACACGGATGACATTCTGTACTAAGGCAGTTATGACACGTTACAACGCGGATGACATTCTGTACTAAGGCAGTTATGACACGTTACAACGCGGATGACATTCTGTACTAAGGCAGTTATGACACGTTACAACGCGGATGACATTCTGTACTAAGGCAGTTATGACACGTTACAACACGGATGACATTCTGTACTAAGGGCAGTTATGGCACGTTACAACACGGATGACATTCTGTACTAAGGCAGTTATGACACGTTACAACACGGATGACATTCTGTACTAAGGCAGTTATGACACGTTACAACGCGGATGACATTCTGTACTAAGGCAGTTATGACACGTTACAACACGGATGACATTCTGTACTAAGGGCAGTTATGGCACGTTACAACACGGATGACATTCTGTACTAAGGCAGTTATGACACGTTACAACGCGGATGACGTTCTGTACTAAGGCAGTTATGACACGTTACAACACGGATGGCGTTCTGTACTAAGGCAGTTATGACACGTTACAACACGGATGACATTCTGTACTAAGGGCAGTTATGACACGTTACAACACGGATGACATTCTGTACTAAGGCAGTTATGACACGTTACAACACGGATGACATTCTGTACTAAGGCAGTTATGACACGTTACAACACGGATGACATTCTGTACTAAGGCAGTTATGACACGTTACAACACGGATGGCGTTCTGTACTAAGGCAGTTATGACACGTTACAACACGGATGACATTCTGTACTAAGGGCAGTTATGGCACGTTACAACACGGATGACATTCTGTACTAAGGCAGTTATGACACGTTACAACACGGATGACATTCTGTACTAAGGCAGTTATGACACGTTACAACACGGATGGCGTTCTGTACTAAGGCAGTTATGACACGTTACAACACGGATGGCGTTCTGTACTAAGGCAGTTATGACACGTTACAACACGGATGACATTCTGTACTAAGGGCAGTTATGGCATGTTACAACACGGATGACATTCTGTACTAAGGCAGTTATGACACGTTACAACACGGATGACATTCTGTACTAAGGCAGTTATGACACGTTACAACACGGATGACATTCTGTACTAAGGCAGTTATGACACGTTACAACACGGATGACATTCTGTACTAAGGCAGTTATGACACGTTACAACACGGATGACATTCTGTACTAAGGCAGTTATGACACGTTACAACACGGATGGCGTTCTGTACTAAGGCAGTTATGACACGTTACAACACGGATGGCGTTCTGTACTAAGGCAGTTATGACACGTTACAACACGGATGACATTCTGTACTAAGGGCAGTTATGACACGTTACAACACGGATGACATTCTGTACTAAGGGCAGTTATGACACGTTACAACACGGATGGCGTTCTGTACTAAGGCAGTTATGACACGTTACAACGCGGATGACATTCTGTACTAAGGCAGTTATGACACGTTACAACGCGGATGACATTCTGTACTAAGGCAGTTATGACACGTTACAACACGGATGACATTCTGTACTAAGGCAGTTATGATCTGACTGCAGTCATCTGAGGTCCGGGAGCAGACGGACGCCCAGACAAGCCGGCAGGCGCGCAGGGGCTGAGACCAGGGAGGCGTGGGGACTGGGTGGTTCTGTCTGGGGTGCTGAACAAGTCCTGGACACTGAAAGATGGTCAAAATGGTAAGTTTAGGTTATTTATATTTCACCACAATAATAAAAAGACACACAGAGAGCAAAGAAATGGATCTTCACGTTGGGAAATAGAAATAATGCCCAGGTGTCCAGAACAGAGACTGCTGTACTGAGAGAAACCTTCCAGACAGAACAAGTGAAGAACGCACGCGGCTGGGAAGAGCAGTAGACACGGTTTGCAGTTCGGACGCACAAGGTTTACCAGGGAGCCGGGACCTCTCCACCGAGCACCCCACAGTCTGCAGCTCCCCACTCTCCAGCCCCAGGCAACCACATCCACAGCACCTGAGTCCCCAACGGCACCGTGGGCAGGTGAGCAGCTGCCACGCCCACTCTGACCACACAGGAGACACTCCCAGGCGCTCTCCTAAACCCCAGACTCCACCTGCTCACGCCTGGGGGTCCGCAGCACGAGGTACTAAGGAGAGGGGGACCACATCACTCACCCAGGGCTCCCTGCAACCTGCACCTGTTTCTGGAAACACTGCACTTGGACATAACAATTAACGAACGGCCTTCCTGAACAACTGTTGCAGAATCTGACACACAGAGCCCCCAGGAAGCAGCGGAGCTGGGCTCAGACGGCCAGTCCTGCCCCGCCCTGCCCTGCCCTGCCCTGCCCGCACACGGCTGAGCCTCCATGTCCCCGCTGAACTGAAGCTGCACTCACCCCCATTAAATGGGCTGAAGGCATAAGTGAGGTGGTCTCAGGCCTCACAAGCACGGTGTCCTTGCCGAGGGGCTGGGGGCACCACAGAGAGGTGGCACGTCCACCGCCCTACGTGTCTAGAGGACACACAGGGCTCCTGGCGCCTGCGCTGCCCCGTTCTGTGGAGCCCCAGGGCTGGGACCCGGCTCTGCTCCGCTGGACCAGGGCGCTCTCTCCCAGTCTCACACTGACCCAGAGTTACAGACGGGCCGCGCCTGGTCTGTGAATCACAGGTCCTCCTGTGAGTCCTGGTCCTCGCCACAGCTCCTGTGCACCGGCGGAAACGGAAGACCCTGAGACCAGACCGTCGGCTCAGCTCACAGGCCGGTCATGGCCTTGGCCTTGCGGCTGCTGTTCTACCTACGGGGTCGTCCCTGGGGAGCCGTGCCTGGTTCACAGGATGGGGTTTGACACCCTGTGCCTGCAGGTACCCAGAAACTGAAGGAGGACTACAGAACCACTGGCCAAGTTCAAGGGCATGGCCAAATCCCACCCAGTTCACAAACCTCCACGCACCCCTGGGCATCTGCAGCCCACATCCAGCGGGCCCTCTGCCCCAGACACCTCTGCTCTGCCTCCTTACTGCTCCTCCTGCATGCCCGCCGTCATGCCAGGAGCCGGGGCCGGGCAGGTCCACACTGGACTTGGCAGACAGCAGAGGAGCTGCGGAGCTGGACAGCGCTTGGCCATTCCCGTGGCTGAGATCCCTGAGCGGTGGGTGAGCACACAGGCAGAGGACCACCCTTCTCATGGGAGCAGCTGAGATCCCTGCAGTGGTGGGTGAGCACACAGGCAGCGGACAACCCTTCTCATGGGAGCAGGTGAGATCCCTGAGCGGTGGGTGAGCACACAGGCAGAGGACAACCCTTCTCATGGGAGCAGCTGAGATCCCTGCAGTGGTGGGTGAGCACACAGGCAGCGGACAACCCTTCTCATGGGAGCAGGTGTGAGATCCCTGCAGTGGTGGGTGAGCACACAGGCAGCGGACAACCCTTCTCATGGGAGCAGCTGAGATCCCTGCAGTGGTGGGTGAGCACACAGGCAGCGGACAACCCTTCTCATGGGAGCAGGTGAGATCCCTGCAGTGGTGGGTGAGCACACAGGCAGCGGACAACCCTTCTCATGGGAGCAGCTGAGATCCCTGCAGTGGTGGGTGAGCACACAGGCAGCGGACCTGAGCGGTGGGTGAGCACACAGGCAGCGGACAACCCTTCTCATGGGAGCAGCTGAGATCCCTGCAGTGGTGGGTGAGCACACAGGCAGAGGACCACCCTTCTCATGGGAGCAGCTGAGATCCCTGCAGTGGTGGGTGAGCACACAGGCAGAGGACAACCCTTCTCATGGGAGCAGCTGAGATCCCTGCAGTGGTGGGTGAGCACACAGGCAGAGGACCACCCTTCTCATGGGAGCAGCTGAGATCCCTGCAGTGGTGGGTGAGCACACAGGCAGCGGACCACCCTTCTCATGGGAGCAGCTGAGATCCCTGCAGTGGTGGGTGAGCACACAGGCAGAGGACAACCCTTCTCATGGGAGCAGCTGAGATCCCTGCAGTGGTGGGTGAGCACACAGGCAGAGGACCACCCTTCTCATGGGAGCAGCTGAGATCCCTGCAGTGGTGGGTGAGCACACAGGCAGCGGACAACCCTTCTCATGGGAGCAGCTGAGATCCCTGCAGTGGTGGGTGAGCACACAGGCAGAGGACAACCCTTCTCATGGGAGCAGCTGAGATCCCTGCAGTGGTGGGTGAGCACACAGGCAGCGGACAACCCTTCTCATGGGAGCAGCTGAGATCCCTGCAGTGGTGGGTGAGCACACAGGCAGAGGACAACCCCTTCTCATGGGAGCAGGTGTGAGATCCCTGCAGTGGTGGGTGAGCACACAGGCAGAGGACAACCCTTCTCATGGGAGCAGCTGAGATCCCTGCAGTGGTGGGTGAGCACACAGGCAGCGGACAACCCTTCTCATGGGAGCAGGTGAGATCCCTGCAGTGGTGGGTGAGCACACAGGCAGCGGACAACCCTTCTCATGGGAGCAGGTGAGATCCCTGAGCGGTGGGTGAGCACACAGGCAGCGGACAACCCTTCTCATGGGAGCAGGTGTGAGATCCCTGCAGTGGTGGGTGAGCACACAGGCAGCGGACAACCCTTCTCATGGGAGCAGCTGAGATCCCTGCAGTGGTGGGTGAGCACACAGGCAGAGGACAACCCTTCTCATGGGAGCAGCTGAGATCCCTGCAGTGGTGGGTGAGCACACAGGCAGAGGACCACCCTTCTCATGGGAGCAGCTGAGATCCCTGCAGTGGTGGGTGAGCACACAGGCAGAGGACCACCCCTTCTCATGGGAGCAGCTGAGATCCCTGCAGTGGTGGGTGAGCACACAGGCAGAGGACCACCCCTTCTCATGGGAGCAGCTGAGATCCCTGCAGTGGTGGGTGAGCACACAGGCAGAGGACCACCCCTTCTCATGGGAGCAGCTGAGATCCCTGCAGTGGTGGGTGAGCACACAGGCAGAGGACAAGCCCTTCTCATGGGAGCAGCTGAGATCCCTGCAGTGGTGGGTGAGCACACAGGCAGAGGACAACCCCTTCTCATGGAAGGTGTGAGATCCCTGCAGTGATGGGTGAGCACACAGGCAGAGGATAACCCCTTCTCATGGGAGCAGCTGAGATCCCTGCAGTGGTGGGTGAGCACACAGGCAGCGGACAACCCTTCTCATGGGAGCAGGTGTGAGATCCCTGCAGTGGTGGGTGAGCACACAGGCAGCGGACAACCCTTCTCATGGGAGCAGGTGTGAGATCCCTGCAGTGGTGGGTGAGCACACAGGCAGAGGACAACCCTTCTCATGGGAGCAGCTGAGATCCCTGCAGTGGTGGGTGAGCACACAGGCAGAGGACAAGCCCTTCTCATGGGAGCAGCTGAGATCCCTGCAGTGGTGGGTGAGCACACAGGCAGAGGACAACCCCTTCTCATGGAAGGTGTGAGATCCCTGCAGTGGTGGGTGAGCACACAGGCAGAGGACAACCCCTTCTCATGGAAGGTGTGAGATCCCTGCAGTGATGGGTGAGCACACAGGCAGAGGACAACCCTTCTCATGGGAGCAGGTGTGAGATCCCTGCAGTGGTGGGTGAGCACACAGGCAGAGGACAACCCTTCTCATGGGAGCAGGTGTGAGATCCCTGCAGTGGTGGGTGAGCACACAGGCAGAGGACAACCCTTCTCATGGGAGCAGCTGAGATCCCTGCAGTGGTGGGTGAGCACACAGGCAGAGGACAACCCTTCTCATGGGAGCAGCTGAGATCCCTGCAGTGGTGGGTGAGCACACAGGCAGAGGACAAGCCCTTCTCATGGGAGCAGCTGAGATCCCTGCAGTGGTGGGTGAGCACACAGGCAGAGGACAACCCCTTCTCATGGAAGGTGTGAGATCCCTGCAGTGATGGGTGAGCACACAGGCAGAGGACAACCCTTCTCATGGGAGCAGGTGTGAGATCCCTGCAGTGGTGGGTGAGCACACAGGCAGCGGACAACCCTTCTCATGGGAGCAGCTGAGATCCCTGCAGTGGTGGGTGAGCACACAGGCAGAGGACAACCCTTCTCATGGGAGCAGGTGTGAGATCCCTGCAGTGGTGGGTGAGCACACAGGCAGAGGACCACCCCTTCTCATGGAAGGTGTGAGATCCCTGCAGTGGTGGGTGAGCACACAGGCAGAGGACAACCCCTTCTCATGGGAGCAGGTGTGAGATCCCTGCAGTGGTGGGTGAGCACACAGGCAGAGGACAACCCTTCTCATGGGAGCAGCTGAGATCCCTGCAGTGGTGGGTGAGCACACAGGCAGAGGACAACCCTTCTCATGGGAGCAGCTGAGATCCCTGCAGTGGTGGGTGAGCACACAGGCAGCGGACAACCCTTCTCATGGGAGCAGCTGAGATCCCTGTAGTGGTGGGTGAGCACACAGGCAGAGGACCACCCTTCTCATGGGAGCAGCTGAGATCCCTGCAGTGGTGGGTGAGCACACAGGCAGAGGACAAGCCCTTCTCATGGAAGGTGTGAGATCCCTGCAGTGGTGGGTGAGCACACAGGCAGAGGACCACCCTTCTCATGGGAGCAGGTGTGAGATCCCTGCAGTGGTGGGTGAGCACACAGGCAGAGGACAACCCTTCTCATGGGAGCAGGTGAGTGGTCAGGAAAACAGCCCCTCGCAGGGTGGGCAAGCCCCCACAGCCTTCCATAGGCTATACACACGGCTCTGCCATGTGCTCACACACTCATCATGCAGTGTGCAAGCAGGCAAGCCTAACACCCATTTTCCCAACAGCCACCCTCAGGGGCCCATCCACCAGGGCCTGCACGACACATCTGCACCCACCAGTTCCTGCCCAGAGCTGTCATCGCACACATCCATCTCAAATGTAACCTCCTTGCCTGACCAGGCAGTGGCGCACTGGATAGAACGTCGACCTGGGGTGCTGAGGACCCAAGTTTGAAGCCCTGAGGTTGCCTGCCTGAGCGCAGGAGCATAGACATGACCTCACAGTCACTGGTTTGAGCCCAAAGGTCACTGGCCTGAGCAAGGGGTCACTTGTTTGGTCAAGGCACATATGAAAAAGTAATCAATGAACAACCAAGGTGCTGCAACTACCAGTTGATGCGTCTCACCTCTCTCCCTTCCTGTCTCTCTCTGTCTCACTAAAAATAAAAATAAGTAAAACGTAACCTCCTGAAGACACCCTGGGAGCCACAGCTTCTGCACCGTCCACCTTGGCAGGGCTCAATGACTGTCTGCCGACGGCTTGGGTGGCCCATGGAGAACTGGAGGCTCAGGCCGCCTCTCCCAGGAGCCCACACACTGCAGAGAGCAGAGTCCATTTCTAGCCTCTTCTGATGAGACACACAGAGCCACAGACAGCCCCTCAGAGGGAAGGATTCCACAGAAACAGAACGCACCGGCCCGGGGACTCTGAAGACCCCAGTGCTGATGACAAAGCTCTGAGCGAGGATGACGAAGGCGCAGAGGCCTTGGGGTCAGACCGCAGGGTGTGCTGCCCACCCTGGGTCCCCAGGTTCCCAGAGGCTGGGGTCAGGGGCTGACCCTGCCATCCCGTTAGGGAAGACCCGGTGGAAGGAGGCACACATCCCCGTGATGGACGCTTCCTCTCAGCAGGACGAGCGCAGGGGAAGGAACACTTGCCTTTCAGCAAGTAGGTCGTGCGGCCCAGCACCCTTGGGAGGGGCGTGCCACTCGGGCTGGGAGGGAGGGCGCTGTGAACAGAGAGGCGCCAGCCCCTCCCACCCCACGCCCGCCGGAGCCCAGAGCTCAGGCCAGCGCTGGCCGAGGGTCAGGGCGGGGGAGCCGGGCGTGGTGTTTATGTCTCATCCAGACAGCGGAGGGTTGATGACGCCTCACTGACGCAGGAGCCCCCGTGCCGCTCGCCAGGACTGAACCAGGGAGGAGGGTTCTTTTTAAGAAACCACTTGGCGGCCGCCTCCTGGCCTGAAAGGGGGGAGTGTAAGCTGAGCTCTCCTCCCTCCGGCCTGGGCCGCCAACCAGCGGCAGCACACCCAGCGCTCGCAGGCCACCGTCAGACTCAGGCAGAGCTCACCGCAGGGCCTCCAGGCCCCAGAGCCGCTGGCAGTCCTGCTGCATGGCCAGCCCACCCACCTCTAGCCCCGTCCCCCGACAGAGGCTCGGGGCGAGCAGCTGCCCTCCCTGGGCCGGGCGTCTCCGGAGGCCTCATGCTGACGGTCAGAGTGGGCCTGTGCCAGCTGTGCGGACCCAGCAGCAAGGGTGGGCACCCCCGAACTCTGTCACCCGTGGCAAAAATCCCTTTCTCAAGAGTGGGGTTTTAAAGCTCGCAATCACTAATCACCGAAGAGAAGCAGTTCAAGTGGGCGAGTCTGACCCTGGCCTCTCCGTGGTGCAGAGGGCAGAGGGGGGAGTCCGTGTCCTGCAGGGCAGGGGAGCAGCTCCACACACTGTCTGCCCTGCGCCCCCCTCGCACAGGGCTCCCCATTGCTCTGTGCGCTGCCTGGGCCGCAGCAGCAGGGGGGCCACTCAGACCAGGCCAGCCGGCAGTTCTGGGGGCAGCGAGGATCTGCCCGTGTGCAAACGCCCCCCCTCAAACCTGCTTCGAGAAACAATGTCGCAGTCATTCTGCAATCTCAAACACATGGGCACAGGGTCTCTGCGTTTCTCAAACGCGGCAGGAGTCTGACCAGGTCCGCTCAACAGGCCTGCCAGGCACTCTGGGACTCGTTCTGGGCTACAGACGAACGGTCCCTGTGACGATGATGCAGCTGACGTCCTGGGCGCGACCGGCACCGGGCTGCAGGCCGGCCTCTATCCTCAGTGACCCTGCAGGGTGAACCCTCTTATGCCCTCCTTCTTCAGAGAAGGGAGCCAGCCCAGAGGGGGGCCCTGCTCGCAGGGGGAGGAACAGGGGTCTGGCCTGGGTGTTCACTTGCAGAGCCACACGTGAACACAGGGAAGGCATGTGGGGAACAAGGGGGAGAACAGAGGAGGGACCCAAGAGGCCCCACCAAGGGATTTCCGTGGGTCAGAGCCACGCCCCACAGCCAAGCAGCCCAGCTCCTGATCCCGTGCCAATGACCAGCAGCTCACGTCCCGATCCTCATGGCTGGGCAACTGCAGCTACAGAACAGGGGCTCCTCCCACACCGAGAGCTGCTGGACCGCCCTCCTCTGGACCGCCCGGCACACCGCTCCACGGCGCCCCCTCTGCAGGCTGCACAGACAGGAGGTGTCACCTCCACCATCGCCTACTGACGACCCACGAGTGGCTCCTCCGTGTGACTGATGACCAACCCGGGGCCGCACAGTGGGGGCCAGCCTGGGGCCACCGTCAGCACCTCCCAGACTGCAGGCGGGAGCTCAGCCCGAGAGACCCCAGGGAGGAAGAGTCCACAGGGCTCTAACAGGTACCCGAGCCAGGGGGGCGACAGCTGCCAGTGCTTCATCCTGCCTGGCTCCAGAGCCTGAGGAAGGGCCACTGGGGACCTCGGCCAGCTGCCTGGACATGGGCCCCATGCCCATCCTGGGCAACCAGCGCTGCAGGGCGACAGCGAGAAGCATGGCTACGCAGAAGGGTCTGGGCCCCAGCCCTCTGGGAGGCCAGCAGAAGCAGGTGTCATGACCCCTGCAGAGTGGCAAAGGCCATCCTGTGGCGAGTGTTTACAGGTCAGCTGACCTTCGCACTAGGTTTATCTTTACCGAAGAAGGAGATTCCGGAAAAACGAAATAACTTACTGCAATGCTAAGATAGTCTTTGGGTCATAAAGCCTGGCTTCCTTAAAACTAAGTAATCCATAACTCAATTTGCAAATAAAATTGTATTTCTTTTTAAATGATTTAAGTTAGCAATTATATGAATAAAATGCACTTCTAAATGTAATAGGGCAAACACGGTATTTATAACCGATCCATAGAACACAAAATGGTTCAGAACACAGAGAAGTTCACTGTTACTGTGGAGTCATAATAGTTCCCAACCACAGCCTCTCCCACCCCAAACTACCCTCAAAGAAGAGAAGCTGTGTACACCCCAGCCCCAAGTATAAAAACTCCTAGAACTACCCTCAAAGAAGAGAAGCTGTGTACCCCCAGCCCAAGTATAAAAACTCCTAGAACTACCCTCAAAGAAGAGAAGCTGTGTACCCCCAGCCCCAAGTATAAAAACTCCTAGAACTACCCTCAAAGAAGAGAAGCTGTGTACACCCCAGCCCCAAGTATAAAAACTCCTAGAACTACCCTCAAAGAAGAGAAGCTGTGTACACCCCAGCCCCAAGTATAAAAACTCCTAGAACTACCCTCAAAGAAGAGAAGCTGTGTACACCCCAGCCCCAAGTATAAAAACTCCTAGAACTACCCTCAAAGAAGAGAAGCTGTGTACCCCCAGCCCAAGTATAAAAACTCCTAGAACTACCCTCAAAGAAGAGAAGCTGTGTACACCCCAGCCCCAAGTATAAAAACTCCTAGAACTACCCTCAAAGAAGAGAAGCTGTGTACACCCCAGCCCCAAGTATAAAAACTCCTAGAACTACCCTCAAAGAAGAGAAGCTGTGTACCCCCACCCCAAGTATAAAAACTCCCAGGACGTTTACTGCCAACCTGCGGCTTGCTTCTGACCTTTCCGGACTTGGCTGAGGCTTGGACAGGAGGATCATGAAATCTCAGGGTCAGAAGGAACTAAGGTACCATTTAATGTGGCCCCCAGCTCATGCAGGACAAACACGTGGCCACAGGAGGCCCGAGTCGCACTCACGCTCCGCCCCGCCCAGTGGGGAGGCCAAAGCTGCTCTGGTCGTGACATTAATGGCATAAAAAACAACGCCCTACAAATGACTTTTCAAGGTAAATCTGAAATGAATTCTTCATTCATTTGGGGGAAGAAAAAAACAACTTAGTAAAAACCGAGGGGGTGGAGGCAGGCAGGAAGGCGCTGAACAAGTGCGCCTGCATTCAGACTGGGAGGTTTGGCCGTTTACAAGGTGCGACATAAATCACCTCGTAAACTATCTGAATAAAAGTGCTCTAAGAGCAGCTTGAGGCTGCAGGTATAGGCCAGTCCACTTCCAAACACGCCAGCAGGGGTCCCGCGGCCGGGGACCCTGACACAGGAACGGCATGGACCGGGGACTGACCGAAATGACACGTCTCCACCATGACGCTGGGGCCCCAGCATGGGCAGGAACACTCACCTTCCACACCAGCTGTAACAAACCCGCTGACGGCAGCCGGGGTGAAATACAAAATGCTCGGGCAGATGTACGTACCGTGAAGGCTGAGGTCAGAAAGCTAACGAGGCCACCAGCACTCGGGCCAACACACGAGAGAGGCAGGGGCAAGAAAGGGCTCGATGCACAACCAGCACGCGGCTGAGAGACCCAGGGTCCCATTCACGGCACCGCATCTTCTCAGCCCGTGTTTCCCGGGGAAGCGTCTGCTGACATCCAAGCCCCTGCCCGGAAGGAGGCTGAGGAGCTGAGCTGGGGCCCAGGGGACTGACCCAGAGTGCCCCCCATGAGGGGTCGAGTGCACCCCAAGCTCCCAGCAGACAGTGAGACAGGAGGTGGCTGGCCCTCACAGACACTGAAGGCAGACATTTCATTACCATCAGATGGTGGTGATTTCAACAAGAAACTGCAAAATTCTAAACCTGCATGGGCTTAAAATAGCTTCAGATATACAAAAGGAAAAACTGACAGAATAAAGGGAGAAATAATACTAATCCACAACTACACCGAGGTACTGCTAGACGCCATTCTCAGTAACTGACAAAAGAAACTGCAGACAATGAAATCAGAAAGTAGCAGATCTGAACACAATTAACAAACTTCATTTAATGGAGGTACGTAGAATTGACAAATCTTAATGAATATATCCTCTTGAAATATATGTATTTACAAAACTGACCATACAAAAATAAAGCAAAAATGCAAAGAATTTTCAAGAACTGAAATTATATGTGGTAAATTCATGTAGTAAACACAAGAAAACTGACACAAGAAAAACAGAAAATCTGAATAGCCCTACAAAAATTGGGGGTGTGATTTACAAATTTTTCTACAAAGAAAACTCCCAGAGAGACTTCCCAGTGAATTCTTCCACGTATTTAAGAACGAAACAACATCAACCTCATACAAACTCTTCAAACGGGAACCAGAAACGATGGCCCACAGGCCAGTATAACCTGTACAGCCTGCTAAGAAAGACTGGTTTCATTTTTAAATAGCTGTTTTAAAGAATTAAAAAGAAGAAAAAACATATGCAACAGAGGCCCTGTGGGGTCCACGAAGCCAAACATACTTACCATCTGACTTTTTAAAAGACAGAATCTGTCAACCCAAGGAACAGAAGAGGACAGAGTCACCACACGTAAAGGCAGCATTAACGTCAACATCAAAACCTCTTGGGAATATCTCGAGAAGAAAATGGCAGGTCAACCTCACTCATGAATCTACATGAACAAAATCAGGCCAAGTGTAAGACACAAACCCAGCACCACAAGAACAACTGGGGTTACTCGAAGTTGTACGACTGGTTAAACAAACCCCCATCAAGAAAATTCATCATCTGACGCGGACACGGGAGGAAAATTTTACCATTAATAGACACAGGAGAAAAATCTTTTACGTTGAACCAAACGAAAATGACATTTTTATACACTGAGAAAGATCAAATATTTGCACTGTCTTGTGGTTCGACCTAATAGGTTAACACCTACTCACGAGGACAGCTCAGCCACCTGCGGACAGGAGAGAACTGCCCTGATCTGACGGCACCGGGCTGTAGGAGCCTCCGCAGCTCCCTCCAGAGCGTGAGATGCTGAGCAAGTTTCCTCTGACGGACCAACAAGTCTGAAGGTGCTCACTGCCACCTGCTTCACATCTGACTGCAGCCCTGGACAATGGGACAGAGCAAGCTCACTGCCACCTGCTTCACATCTGACTGCAGCCCTGGACAATGGGACAGAGCAAGCTCACTGCCACCTGCTTCACATCTGACTGCAGCCCTGGACAATGGGACAGAGCAAGCTCACTGCCACTTGCTTCACATCTGACTGCAGCCCTGGACAATGGAACAGAGCAAGACGAGAGACATGAAGCTTTGACAACTAGCAAAGAAATACAATAATCATGAGCGACACACATACAAAACCCAGGAGAATCTACAGATAAGCGAGAAAAATAATTAGCAAACTCTGCACGCTATCTAGAGACAAGACGGCTATACAAAAATTAATTACACTTACAAATACAGACACACAAACAAAAAATTAAATTTTAAAATCCAAACAGCATTGAAGAAACTACCAAGAAGTAAATCTATCCAAAGCAATGAAAGACCTCGACACCGTGGGCCACAAAATGTGACGGAAGAAATGAAAGACCTCGACACCGTGGGCCACAAAATGTGTCGGAAGAAATGAAAAACGCAGACAGACACATTCAAATCGGGTTGACTTTATATGCAAATTGATGCACTCCCAATAGAGACCCCAGGGTTCTACTGAAATCAAAACGCTGACTGTAAAACTCATGGAAATGGAGGGGCGGAGAAGAACCCTGACAACCTTTGACATGACCAGGAGTGGGAGGACCCATGCTACCAGGTACCAGGTACAGTGACTAATTACAACACTACACTCGGGTGGGCAGTGTTGGACCTGTGGACAATGGACTGGAGGAAACTCCACAAACAGGTCCGTCCACACAGACCCTTGACTTACGACCAGGGAGGAGCGTGGGGCCGTGGGGAGAGGATGCCGCGTTCTAACAAACACTGTTGGGACGACTGAAGATCCAAATGGGAGAAGACCCTCAAGGACCACACTGTACCATGTTTTCTCAAAATGTCAATTCCAGGGGCACCAGAGCTCTGACCTGCGTGGGAGACCGGGAGGCTCCGAGCAAACGGCCCAAAGCGTCTGCGTGACCTTCCAGGAGGTACGAGAGTGACAGGAATCGGACTATGTTAAAATTAAGAGCATCTGTTCATCAGAGAGCACCGTGAAGAACGTGAAGGGGTGACCCCCGCAGAGGGAGGCACAAAGGAACTAACTAGCCAAGGACTCACCCTTGTTCACACCAACGACTCCTCCAAATCAGGGAGAAAGATAAAGACAGCCCAATGTTTTAAATGAGCCAAGGACCACAACGGGCACTTCACCTAACTGTCCACCCATGTGTGGGAAGACACTCAGCATCTTAGCGATCAGGGAAAGGCAAGGTCAGCCACAGTGGCTAGTGACAGGGAGTGACCACACCCAGCAGGGCGAGGGCGGAGCCCGGGGCCTCAGCCCTCCGAGCAGAGTGCCAGTGGGCACATTCAGCGGGAAACCTGGCTGGCACACAGGCCTCCCCGAGAGAAAGGTGCCGTTGCGCAGATTGAAGACACACACGAGAATGCGGCAGCAGCGGCAGACGTGCTCGAATCACCGAAGACCACCCAAACGTTCTCCACAACCGCACGAAGGGACACACGTCCACACGCTCACCACAAAGCACCCGGGGAACCAGCCGTGGCTGGAAGCAGCACCCCTGGGAGCTCACACAGGCACCCTCCTCCGTGCTGGAAGCCGGACACAAGACCAAGCATCTTCTGAACCAGGTCACAGGAAGTTTAGAAGCAGGAAAAGCAAAGCCAGCATGCTGGAGGCTGGGGGGCGATTCCGGAGGGACACACGGGAGTCCGGGTGCGGGAACACGCCGCCTCCTGGCCTGCGCCGTGAGAACGGCAGGCGGACACGGAGGGCACTGCTCTCCTCCGGACGCCTGTGACGCATCAGAGCGCTCACAGAGGGCCGGGCCACTCACGGTGGCCCTCACAGAGCCGCAGCAGGATGGCCACGCGCCGGTGCTGACCCGACTCTGTGGCACCACCTTCCCCTCCCCCCAGAGAAAGCAGGAGGGAATACTGACAAGCGTCCTTTCCTGCTTCAGCTCAGATTTGATCAAGACTCCATTAAAAATTGAGTGGACAGTAGTGCAGGGTCCGCGTGTGCCCACCACCACTGACCTGCACCGTGTCCCTGGACGTCACAGCTCACGCTCCCGGGGTGCGTCAGTCACAAGGAAGGCGCCAACACTCACTTGCTAACTGAAGTCAACATGTCATTCAGGTCCCCTCGGTCCCCGCCCGTCCTCCTCCATCCAAGACCCCACATGGCGCGGAGTCGACCTGTCCCTTCAGGCTCCTGCGAGCTGAAGCACTTTCTCAGAACGTCCTTGAGTGGCCCCACAGTGCGAGGGGACCTGGTCAGGGGTCGTACGAGACGCTTCTCCTGGAATCTGAAGTCTTTCTCGGGGTCAGGCTGGGGTCTGGGCTGCGGGAAGGAAGGAAGACCACACGGGTCGAGATCCGTTCTCATCCTACGAATGTGAGACTCACCGCCTAGACCCAACGCCCGCCGCGCCCCCTGGTGGCGTGACCGGCTGTCACTCAAACAGCCCCGCTCAGAGCTAGACCCAACGCCGTCGCCGCGCCCCCTGGTGGCGTGACCGGCTGTCACTCAAACAGCCCCGCTCAGAGCTAGACCCAACGCCGTCGCCGCGCCCCCTGGTGGCGTGACCGGCTGTCACTCAAACAGCCCCGCTCAGAGCTAGACCCAACGCCCGCTGCGCCCCCTGGTGGCGTGACCGGCTGTCACTCAAACAGCCCCGCTCAGAGCTAGACCCAAAGCCCGCTGCGCCCCCTGGTGGCGTGACCGGCTGTCACTCAAACAGCCCCAGAGCTAGACCCAACGCCGTCACCGCGCCCCCTGGTGGTGTGACCGGCTGTCACTCAAACAGCCCCGCTCAGAGCTAGACCCAACGCCCGCTGCGCCCCCTGGTGGCGTGACTGGCTGTCACTCAAACAGCCCCAGAGCTAGACCCAACGCCCGCCGCGCCCCCTGGTGGCGTGACCGGCTGTCACTCAAACAGCCCCGCTCAGAGCTAGACCCAACGCCCGCTGCGCCCCCTGGTGGCGTGACCGGCTGTCACTCAAACAGCCCCAGAGCTAGACCCAACGCCCGCTGCGCCCCCTGGTGGCGTGACCGGCTGTCACTCAAACAGTCCCAGAGCTAGACCCAACGCCCGCTGGGGCCCCTGGTGGCGTGACCGGCTGTCACTCAAACAGCCCCAGAGGAGTGCGGCCAGCTGCCAGATGCCCGGGGCTCTCAGTGAACACTCTGCCCGGGTGGGCTGGACGCTGCACTGGCACCAGCGCCAGGCCGTGGGCCCGCGGGCCCGGCCCTGCCTCCCCCACAGGAGCCATCCACAGACAACCCTCTTCTCCAGTGGAAAGAAAGCAGGATGAATGCGAGGGAACAAGATGCGGCCTGAATTTGGCCCACAAAGAAGAATCCAACGCTTCCATCTCAATCACACAGGATGGTGATTAGCAACCGAGTCAGATGGTCGCTGCTGGTCTGACATTTCGTGGCTCCTCCTCCGAGCTCCAGACTCGCGTCCAAGAAGCAGGATGAATTAACAGTACTTCCCAGATCAGCCCAGAGCCAGCTTCTGCTCCCAACATACGGCGACGGAGGGGACAGGAGGCAGCCCCGGTGCCCTGGCTGTGCGTGACAGAGCCTTCCAGGAACAGCGCGAGCCCAGAGCGGGACGGCTGCCCTGGCGGAGGGCTGCAGACGGCCGAGAACAAACAAGCTGCCTGGACCCAGCCCAGGCGGGACAAGCGACAGCCAGGAGAAGAAGGAACATGGGTGTGTGTTCAGACACTGCTATCTCCTCAGGGGGAGAGAAAGAAACGGGAGGGTACCCCTCAGACTGGACATCCCAGGGGCCACGCTTACTGAAAGAACTAGAGATGGTTCTGGGCACAGGCCAGGCATGCAGAAGGGCAGCCCCCGCACACCTACAGCCTTGGAGAGAGGTGCGACCCAGCCCTGCCCACTGGCCAGGTGCCCAGGCTGCTCCCAGGGGAGCAGAGTGAGACTGCAGCTCTCCCTGGGAAGTGGGGGGGTGGCCCACGCCACCGGCCACAGGGGTCTCACCCTGCTCTCCAAGGGAGCTGCTGAGCCCTCCCAAGACACCTCCCTTGCACCCCAAAGCTAGTGCATCCCAGGGACACGCCTGGCCTCCCTCCCTCCCTCCTTCCCTCTGCAGGGCCACGCAGCAGCCTCACCAGTCCCCCTCCACCACGGCCCCCACCAGGCGGTACCTGCAATGCCTTCTGCGTGACACCTTTCCAACCTCTGCAGAGCGCCCTGAGCTCTGCGTGACCCTCTGCCCTCCCCCCACCATGTAAACATGGATTGGCTAACTCACGTGCTAATAAACAACGTCGTGTTGAAGTTCAAAGTTTACTCATGTCTGTTATTTAAATCCAAAACTAAAATTTGATGTTCGAACCTTACGTATCACTATACAAACTATGAGACAGTAACTTCGTAGGACTCCGCTCGGGCAGCCCCCTCAGCCGGCTGCAGGGCCATGGGTTCCCGTGGGCTCTCCCGCACCCGGAGAGGGCTGACCGAGGCTGGGCACTCGGCGGGACTCTGCACTCGGGCAGCCCCCCCAGCCGGCCGCAGGGCCACAGGCTCCCGTGGGCTCTCCCGACCCGGACAGGGCTGACCGAGGCCCGGCACTCAGCAGGACTCCGCACTCCGGCAGCCCCCCCAGCCGGCCGCAGGGCCACGGGCTCCCGTGGGCTCTCCCGACCCGGACAGGGCTGACCGAGGCCCAGCACTCAGCAGGACTCCGCACTCCGGCAGCCCCCCCAGCCGGCCGCAGGGCCACAGGCTCCCGTGGGCTCTCCCAACCCGGACAGGGCTGACCGAGGCTGGGCACTCGGCGGGACTCTGCACTCGGGCAGCCCCCGCAGCCGGCCGCAGGGCCACGGGCCCCCATGGGCTCTCCCGCACCCGGAGAGGGCTGACCGAGGCTGGGCACTCGGCGGGACTCTGCTCGGGCAGCCCCCCCAGCCGGCCGCAGGGCCACGGGCCCCCATGGGCTCTCCCGCACCCGGAGAGGGCTGACCGAGGCTGGGCACTCGGCGGGATTCCGCTCAGGCAGCCCCCCCAGCCGGCCGCAGGGCCACGGGCCCCCATGGGCTCTCCCGCACCCGGAGAGGGCTGACCGAGGCTGGGCACTCGGCGGGATTCCGCTCGGGCAGCCCCCCCAGCCGGCCGCAGGGCCACGGGCCCCCATGGGCTCTCCCGCACCCGGAGAGGGCTGACTGAGGCCCGGCACTCAGCAGGACTCCGCTCGGGCAGCCCCGCCGCAGGGCAAGGCCTGGAGCGGACTGTCCAGCCGTGCGGCGTGGCCCCGGCCTCACAGCCCTTGACCGTCCGGAGCTTGGTTTCAGCTTCCTTCCCATGGATACAGCTCTGTCTCCAGCAAAAACATGCGTGTAGCTCTGACTTGAAAGGTATCCAAAAAAGCTGTGAAGGCACAGGAAACCTGTATTTAACAAAAACTTGTGAAAACTGTGCATTTAGTTTACATAAAACTGAAAATGTGAAATCTGGCTCATAGAAAACAATGGTGAAGATGGTATCTCGTGAGTGACTTTAACCAGTGTCTCTATGGGAACACAGGAACTGATTCAATGAATGCCTGCCCTCCTGCCGAGGTGAAGCTTGGACCCAAACCCCTCCAGGTGAGAATGAGCATGCCCACCCATGCAGGTGCAGCCGGCCAGGCCTGGGTTACACTGGCTGCCCGCCCCCTTTCCTGTAAAAGGATCTGGGTTGTTGTTTTTTTGTTTGGGGTTTGGGTTTTTTTGTATTTTCTGAAGTGAGAAGCGGGGAGGCAGTCAGACCGACTCCTGCATGCGCCCGACCGGGATCCACCAGGCATGCCCACCAGGAGGAGTTGCTCTGTTGCAACCAGAGCCACTCTAGCGCCTGAGGCAGAGGCCACGGAGCCATCCTTAGCGCCTGGGCCAATTTTGCTCCAATGGAGCCTCAGCTGCGTGAAGGGAAGAGAGAGAGAGGAAGGAGGGGGGAGGGGTGGAGAAGCAGATGGGCGCCTCTCCTGTGTGCCCTGGCCAGGAATCGAACCCGGGACTTCCACATGCTGAGCCAATGCTCTACCACTGAGCCAACTGGCCAGGGTCTAAAAGATCTAAGTTTTGATGTAAGCAAAGGGCCACCCCCACATGGAACCCGCACCCACTGTCCCGGGGGGCCTCTGGGGGGGGGAGAAAGGAGATCACTTGTCAGCCACGCTGCTGATTTCCACCAAGCCACACACAGGTGCCCCTGAAGGCAAAACCCAAACACAACGTCCTTCTACAGAGCCAGGAACCCCACTGACACTCCTCCCGCAGAGATGGCAGGGTCACAGAGACACTGACACTCCTCCCGCAGAGATGGCAGGGTCACAGAGACACTGACACTCCTCCCGCAGAGATGGCAGGGTCACACACAGAGACACTGACACTCCTCCCGCAGAGATGGCAGGGTCACACACAGAGACACTGACACTCCTCCCGCAGAGATGGCAGGGTCACACACAGAGACACTGACACTCCTCCCGCAGAGATGGCAGGGTCACACACAGAGACACTGACACTCCTCCCGCAGAGATGGCAGGGTCACACACAGAGACACTGACACTCCTTCCGCAGAGATGGCAGGGTCACAGAGACACTGACACTCCTCCCGCAGAGATGGCAGGGTCACACACAGAGACACTGACACTCCTTCCGCAGAGATGGCAGGGTCACAGAGACACTGACACTCCTCCCGCAGAGATGGCAGGGTCACACACAGAGACACTGACACTCCTTCCGCAGAGATGGCAGGGTCACACACAGAGACACTGACACTCCTCCCGCAGAGATGGCAGGGTCACACACAGAGACACTGACACTCCTTCCGCAGAGATGGCAGGGTCACACACAGAGACACTGACACTCCTCCCGCAGAGATGGCAGGGTCACAGAGACACTGACACTCCTCCCGCAGAGATGGCAGGGTCACAGAGACACTGACACTCCTCCCGCAGAGATGGCAGGGTCACAGAGACACTGACACTCCTCCCGCAGAGATGGCAGGGTCACACACAGAGACACTGACACTCCTCCCGCAGAGATGGCAGGGTCACACACAGAGACACTGACACTCCTCCCGCAGAGATGGCAGGGTCACACACAGAGACACTGACACTCCTTCCGCAGAGATGGCAGGGTCACACACAGAGACACTGACACTCCTTCCGCAGAGATGGCAGGGTCACACACAGAGACACTGACACTCCTCCCGCAGAGATGGCAGGGTCACAGAGACACTGACACTCCTCCCGCAGAGATGGCAGGGTCACACACAGAGACACTGACACTCCTCCCGCAGAGATGGCAGGGTCACACACAGAGACACTGACACTCCTTCCGCAGAGATGGCAGGGTCACACACAGAGACACTGACACTCCTCCCGCAGAGATGGCAGGGTCACAGAGACACTGACACTCCTCCCGCAGAGATGGCAGGGTCACAGAGACACTGACACTCCTCCCGCAGAGATGGCAGGGTCACACACAGAGACACTGACACTCCTCCCGCAGAGATGGCAGGGTCACACACAGAGACACTGACACTCCTCCCGCAGAGATGGCAGGGTCACAGAGACACTGACACTCCTCCCGCAGAGATGGCAGGGTCACACACAGAGACACTGACACTCCTCCCGCAGAGATGGCAGGGTCACACACAGAGACACTGACACTCCTCCCGCAGAGATGGCAGGGTCACAGAGACACTGACACTCCTCCCGCAGAGATGGCAGGGTCACACACAGAGACACTGACACTCCTCCCGCAGAGATGGCAGGGTCACACACAGAGACACTGACACTCCTCCCGCAGAGATGGCAGGGTCACACACAGAGACACTGACACTCCTTCCGCAGAGATGGCAGGGTCACACACAGAGACACTGACACTCCTCCCGCAGAGATGGCAGGGTCACACACAGAGACACTGACACTCCTCCCGCAGAGATGGCAGGGTCACACACAGAGACACTGACACTCCTCCCGCAGAGATGGCAGGGTCACACACAGAGACACTGACACTCCTCCCGCAGAGATGGCAGGGTCACACACAGAGACACTGACACTCCTCCCGCAGAGATGGCAGGGTCACACACAGAGACACTGACACTCCTCCCGCAGAGATGGCAGGGTCACACACAGAGACACTGACACTCCTCCCGCAGAGATGGCAGGGTCACACACAGAGACACTGACACTCCTCCCGCAGAGATGGCAGGGTCACACACAGAGACACTGACACTCCTCCCGCAGAGATGGCAGGGTCACACACAGAGACACTGACACTCCTCCCGCAGAGATGGCAGGGTCACACACAGAGACACTGACACTCCTCCCGCAGAGATGGCAGGGTCACAGAGACATTGACACTCCTCCCGCAGAGATGGCAGGGTCACACACAGAGACACTGACACTCCTCCCGCAGAGATGGCAGGGTCACACACAGAGACACTGACACTCCTCCCGCAGAGATGGCAGGGTCACACACAGAGACACTGACACTCCTCCCGCAGAGATGGCAGGGTCACAGAGACACTGACACTCCTCCCGCAGAGATGGCAGGGTCACAGAGACACTGACACTCCTCCCGCAGAGATGGCAGGGTCACACACAGAGACACTGACACTCCTCCCGCAGAGATGGCAGGGTCACACACAGAGACACTGACACTCCTTCCGCAGAGATGGCAGGGTCACAGAGACACTGACACTCCTCCCGCAGAGATGGCAGGGTCACAGAGACACTGACACTCCTCCCGCAGAGATGGCAGGGTCACAGACAGAGACACTGACACTCCTCCCGCAGAGATGGCAGGGTCACACACAGAGACACTGACACTCCTCCCGCAGAGATGGCAGGGTCACACACAGAGACACTGACACTCCTCCCGCAGAGATGGCAGGGTCACACACAGAGACACTGACACTCCTCCCGCAGAGATGGCAGGGTCACACACAGAGACACTGACACTCCTCCCGCAGAGATGGCAGGGTCACAGAGACACTGACACTCCTTCCGCAGAGATGGCAGGGTCACACACAGAGACACTGACACTCCTCCCGCAGAGATGGCAGGGTCACACACAGAGACACTGACACTCCTCCCGCAGAGATGGCAGGGTCACACACAGAGACACTGACACTCCTTCCGCAGAGATGGCAGGGTCACACACAGAGACACTGACACTCCTCCCGCAGAGATGGCAGGGTCACACACAGAGACACTGACACTCCTCCCGCAGAGATGGCAGGGTCACACACAGAGACACTGACACTCCTCCCGCAGAGATGGCAGGGTCACACACAGAGACACTGACACTCCTCCCGCAGAGATGGCAGGGTCACACACAGAGACACTGACACTCCTCCCGCAGAGATGGCAGGGTCACACACAGAGACACTGACACTCCTCCCGCAGAGATGGCAGGGTCACACACAGAGACACTGACACTCCTCCCGCAGAGATGGCAGGGTCACACACAGAGACACTGACACTCCTCCCGCAGAGATGGCAGGGTCACAGAGACACTGACACTCCTCCCGCAGAGATGGCAGGGTCACAGAGACACTGACACTCCTCCCGCAGAGATGGCAGGGTCACACACAGAGACACTGACACTCCTCCCGCAGAGATGGCAGGGTCACACACAGAGACACTGACACTCCTTCCGCAGAGATGGCAGGGTCACAGAGACACTGACACTCCTCCCGCAGAGATGGCAGGGTCACAGAGACACTGACACTCCTCCCGCAGAGATGGCAGGGTCACACACAGAGACACTGACACTCCTCCCGCAGAGATGGCAGGGTCACACACAGAGACACTGACACTCCTCCCGCAGAGATGGCAGGGTCACACACAGAGACACTGACACTCCTCCCGCAGAGATGGCAGGGTCACACACAGAGACACTGACACTCCTCCCGCAGAGATGGCAGGGTCACACACAGAGACACTGACACTCCTCCCGCAGAGATGGCAGGGTCACACACAGAGACACTGACACTCCTCCCGCAGAGATGGCAGGGTCACAGAGACACTGACACTCCTTCCGCAGAGATGGCAGGGTCACACACAGAGACACTGACACTCCTCCCGCAGAGATGGCAGGGTCACACACAGAGACACTGACACTCCTCCCGCAGAGATGGCAGGGTCACACACAGAGACACTGACACTCCTTCCGCAGAGATGGCAGGGTCACACACAGAGACACTGACACTCCTCCCGCAGAGATGGCAGGGTCACACACAGAGACACTGACACTCCTCCCGCAGAGATGGCAGGGTCACACACAGAGACACTGACACTCCTCCCGCAGAGATGGCAGGGTCACACACAGAGACACTGACACTCCTCCCGCAGAGATGGCAGGGTCACAGAGACATTGACACTCCTCCCGCAGAGATGGCAGGGTCACACACAGAGACACTGACACTCCTCCCGCAGAGATGGCAGGGTCACACACAGAGACACTGACACAGGGCTGCCTCTGCCCAGTGACTCACCCAGCCCTGCCCCTACCCATATCCAGGTGAAGCCCAAATATTTCAGAACTGGAAATTGTTGAGAAACACTGAAACAACATCCTCTCGAGCAATTTAAGCAACTCTGGACAGACCCAAATTGTTCTTTTCTTCTCGTAAGTGGGAATACTGATGTTGGAGCTCAGCCATGGCAGGCTCCACCCATCAGAGCAAGGCCCAGAGTCCCAAAACTGCTGGGAAAGGCATTTAAATATTTAAAACAAAAACAAAAACAAAACACCATCTCCTTAGGAACTCTACTGTTGAGGCCACATCCATGTGAGCCAGTCCACCAAACCCACTCTTCACAGAACCCATGTAACGTCGAAAGGACACCCCCACACACAAAGAAACGTCCCCCCCCCCCCCCCCGGTTCTCACCCATCAAGTCCTATGGCTCCACTCAGCACTCAAGGAAGGCCCAGCCCAGAACCAAGAAAGTCACATCTACATCCAGGCCAGGGCCGCCAGGACAGAGCTTCACCCCGGACAGAGGCGTGGGCCAGGGGGCAGGGTGCCTGGAGATGAACCCGGGCAGCTGGGGAGTGGCCACGAGCGGGCAGACTGGGAAGTGCCCCTGTGCCCCCGAGCTGGGACGGTGGCCGCATTGTCCGGGGCACGTGGCTCCTAGTTCCCAGCAGTCACTTGTCACCTGCCAGGTGCTGCTGCTCCCCCACCTCCAGGACACCCCAGCCCTGCTGGAACCACGACTGTGCCCAGCTGGCCACAGACAGGCTGACCTGTGCCCCTCTCCTGAGAGGACACAGCCCCCCTCCCTCCCACACCACCACAAGAAACTTGTTTAAGGAGCGCTACAACGGGCGGGGTCGCAGAAGGAACCGGGTCAGAGGACGTAAGAGCAGTGATGACTGGACCTCCGATGAGGCTCTCCGCCTCTGGATCCAGCGTCCCCGCCATCTTCTCAACCCCTGCAAACCTTTCCCACCAGCACCTGCCTGGGGAGAAAACCTCGGGCCGGCTTCTTCCCGCTCCGTCCCTGGTCCTCACCACAGGGCTAACGCAGAGGAGGCGGGCAGCGGCCCCGGGCCAGCAAGACCCACGGACAGTGCCTGCACTCTCGCACGGCGGCCCGAGCCTGTGGACCCTGGGCCGGGACAGCGCTGGCCGCTCGCCTCCCAGCACAGAGAACAGCATGCGGTGTGCGTGGTATCGGCCGTGACCCGGCCCCTCGGCCCAGGTCGGATGAGATGGACGTGGCCCAGAAAGGAGGAACCTCCGATCACTGGGGGCGGCAGGTGAGGCCCTCCCCCTGGGCGCACCCTCCCTGCCCCCACGTGGTAGCAGGGGCTCTCGGCGCTCACCCCGGGGCGGTCTCCCTAACTCCAGCAGCACTGCCCAGTCCTCCCGCGGCAACACGTCAGCAAGAGTGCGCTCACAAGGGCAGCCACATTCTACAGAGGGAGTCCTCGGAAAAGTCAGGCTAATTTAACAGGAGCAAACTTAGCTATGAATGCAAATGGGTCAGGACAAGAAGGAGCCTCAGCTCTTACAGCACCAGGTGCCCAAGGGCTCAGAAGAAGCCGCCTACTAGAAACGGGTGGAGGCGAGCATGTGAAGAGCAAGCCTACTAGAAACGGGTGGAGGCGAGCATGTGAAGAGCAAGCCTACTAGAAACGGGTGGAGGTGAGCATGTGAAGAGCAAGCCTACTAGAAACGGGTGGAGGCGAGCATGTGAAGAGCAAGCCATCGGCTAGTCACACAGGCTGCCCCAGGAAAGGCCCCGGAGACCCTGCGTGCCCACAGCTCTCGCACGGGCAGTGAAGGAAGGCGGAGAGCTCACCTGACCCTCAGGAGAACGTCCTGCCTTGTGTGCAGGGAGCCAGTCCCCGTTAGTGACCCCAGACTAACTAATTAATTAACATCAGGAAGCTTCAGCTCACTTTACACCATTCTTTACAAATGCTATTTCAAATAAACAGGAGACTGCTGTTATTCTATTTTAAAAATACGTATCACTTTTAAATAAGCCTCAGGACAACTTTCAAGTATGCAGTATTAGTAAGAGCTAGAAAATGGTTGTGATGTTGAACATCATTTTTCATGTAAAAACCCCCCAAGTCCTAATGTTGCCTTTCCACAAGGAATGTTCCAGTTTCCAGTGCGGATCGGGGCATTCGCGTGGCAGCGGTGAGGACACTGGGCGGTGGAGGAGGGGGGCAACAAGGCTGAGGGTGGCCTGGGCCTGAAGTCCAGCAGGAAGAAGGTGGGGCTGGGATTGGGCTCCTGACCCTGACAGCGGCCGCTGAGCCGCACGCCAATGGTGTTCCCGGGGTTCCCCGCGGGCCCGGCGCCCGCTGCTGGTGCTCCAGCTTGAGGCAGAGCTGACAGGAAAAGCAGAGGGTAAGGTTTCTTCTCCTCCACGCTGCCTGTGACGCCTTCTTGAAGGCCAACGTTCCCACCAGCTCACGGATGGGTGAAGTGCCTGAGCACGAACGCATTTAAAAATGCAAAGTCAGACACAATTCTAAAAAGTTTAGTTATCTGCCTCATTTGATTTTTTTCTAGTCATTAGAATTCCCTAAAAATGTCTTTTTTTTATCGTGTTCTCATGAAACAGGCGAGTGAAAGGCCCTCACGTGGAAGTAAGACGAGGTTTCACCAGATCTCCCGAGCGACCCGGCGTGCCGGTCAGCCTGGAGCCCTTCCACCCGCTCTCGAGGTCTGCCAGGAGGTCAGGCCGAGTCCAGCATTCACTCAGGACACGCCACAGGCGATACGAAGGCCACGACGCTCAGCAGCACAACCACGCTCATCGGCACCACGGGAACACACACCCTGCATCCCAACAGAGGGGGAGTGTGGGGGCCAGGGGACACAAGGCCCACAGCCCCTTCTCCACGCCCACAGGGTCACGGGACCACACCCACTGAGGTGGCAGCAGCCCTCACTGCTCCAGACACCTGTCCCCGGACACCCACCCTCCATCCCCAATTCCCTTCCTGCGCCACACCACGGCCCACCCTCCAGGGCCCTGGGCCAGCCCCCTAACCCCCACCTGGACTCAGCTCAGACGCCCCGCCCCCCGCCCCTCTCTCCACATGAGCCACACTGTGTGTGCCAGGGCTCTGGTGCCTCTGCCTGGCCTGGGAGCTCCATGCCGGCGGCAGATGGACCCTTTAGTGACCAGTGCACCCTGCATCTGCCAGCAGAGGGGCTCATGTCCCTCCAGCACAGGTCAGCCTGTGGCTCAGCACCGGACGGCAGTACATGCTGACTTATGTATCCATGAAGCAGGAGTAACGGTATTTGAGCTCTGTGCACGGGAATCATGCAGAACAAATGAGGCCACTGCCAAGCACGGCTCGGAGCAGAGCCTCTGCTCGCTCCCGCCTGAAGCGGGCAGCTCGGACATGCAGCGAGCCAGTCACCAATGCGGGTGTCACCACACAAGTTCCAAGCACCTACAGCTAGACAGAACCAGATCTCCAGGCCAGCACTCCGGAGCTGTCGGGAGGTGGCTGCACACCTGCACGCTTGTCCTCATCGACCTGCCCCCCACCCCCACCAGGCTCCACAGTTACAGCTCAGGGGTCCCAGCACCAAGCCCCACGCAATGCTCCTGGTGCTGGCTGTGTGTTTCAATGCGTGCAGGGACTCATTCTTAAATCTCAATGTCGTTAATCATCCAACATTCAGCATCTCAGAACTCGGAAATTTGCATTTCTACAATGGTGGCTTTGAAAAAAGGACATAAATGCAAATGTTCCACAAACTGTATAAGAATTTTCAGAGAATTGCCAAAACAAACCATCAATGCTCCATTGACAGTGCATTTTCGGAGCACTTCATAACGACAGAGGAGTCGTGATTTTTTAAGACAAAACACAATGTGAGGATTAGAAAGAGAAGTCGGCTGAAAAAGAAGTCGTTATGGCTCCATGGCTTCCAGAACAAACCGTGACTGATTAAGCTCCCAGAAGATGATGGCAGGGAGGATGCGGTAGTGACCCTGGGTGTGAGGTGGCCTGGAGGGCACAGGGAGGGGGGGAGGGGAGGGGAGAGAGGGGGAGAGAAAGGAAGGGGAGGGGCTGGCGCATTTCTGAACCCTCCTTAAGGGGAGGGGAGGGCACAGGCAGAAGCACAGAGACTCACAGCACTCACCCAGTCTGCGCAGCGCAGTGGGGGGCCCGGTGTCAGCGACTGACCTCCCCTCCCCATGTCCTCACGCTCACCCTGGGTCCTGCCAGGTGCTCCCCTAGCTCCTCCAGCCACCGTGGATGCTCTGCTGACTGCACGGAAGGGTCTGGAAGTGCATCTCTGCTCCATATTCCGGGCCTATCCTCTGGCCTGAGCCCGCCCCACCCGGCACTCCTGCAGCTGGCCACAGGCTGCCCCAGCCACCTGGCACTCCTGCAGCCGGCCACGTGCTGCCCCGGCCACCCGGCACTCCTGCAGCCGGCCACGTGCTGCCCCAGCCGGCTCCGGGCTCCCCAGGGCTCCAGTCGGTCATCACTTGCAACCTGGGCCTCACTCAGAGTCCAGAACCTACCTGTCGCCAGCAGCTTGGAATCAATGTCTTCTCTGTGTTAAATGTGGGTCCTCAAAATTAATTTTCTCTCTTAAAAGTCCTTAAAACTTTGCAGTATTCCTGAAACATACTCTCATTGCAAAGCACGATTTAAATGACATAAAAATGTTTGTTTCTGAGTTAACTTCTATCTTAAAACATAATAACCTTCGCGTCCAAACTGGTTGCAACCAACAAACTGGAGACCAAGCAAAGGAAGACAGGAGCTCCACACTGAGAAAGGCGGCCCAGCTCAGACCCGCGGAGAACGGAGCCTCCTCCTGGGAGGCCTCCAGGATGGAAACCTGGCAGGGGTCTGAAGAAACAAACCATGTCAACACTCAGCTGACCCATGTTGACACAGACTTTTTAGCTGCTTTTGTACAAATGGGGTATTTCAAACGCAACAGAATATTAAGAAATCAGAGAATGGTCCAAATTAAAACACTTATCTTAAACATACAAGTTTCCCTCAAAATAGTTATGCTGCTTCTGATACTGTACACACCTCTTTCCGAGGTGCACGGGGAGAAAGGACACTGAGTTCCCTGACTCCATCCTGCCCAACCAGCTTCCTACCAAGACTCCGGTCTGCAGGACCACACACAGGCCCTCCAACGCCTGCCTGCTCAGGCCCGGAGACTGACATTGTTTCCCAGGCAGAAAAGGGTCAAAGCAGGTCAGCTGCGGGGTGGGGACGGGGTGGGGCCCGGGCCGTGCTGGAGGGGTGGCCGAGTGACTGTATCTGGTTCTCCTGTAAGCCAGCCAAGTCACCCACATCCTAGAGGCCTGTTCACAGCCTGACGCAGGATGTTGTGGGGGGGAAGGGAGCCTTCACTTGTCCTGCAGGCAGGCCGCACAGGGTTCCCTGTCCCTCCCTCTCCTGCGGGGACGCCCCGTCCAGGCAGGGGCCCTGTGTCCTGCAGCAGCAGCCTGGCCAACTTCAGGACACCCCACCAGGAAAAGGGTTGGAGCACGGAGCTCCGCACGAAGCTCACTATCTCAGAACCTCTCCCCAAGCTGCCTGTGAAGCCAGTTCCTTGAGGGGGACTCGTTCCAGGCCCTGCCCGGCCAGGTCCCTCCGCGGGCAGCTCGCACTGGGACAAACACTGATTCAGGGCAATAAAAGGCCAGCAGTGCGCAGTTCTGCGTCAGAGCCCGGGCCGCTCTGGCCGCGTTCATAAAGAACAGCCATAAACCCGTGCAGGCCTCGCCCGCCAGAGGGAGTCTGGAAGGAAAACAGGACCCAGAAAATCACCCGCTTCAAATAAAAAGGTCCTTCTATCGTCAGGGCAAAGGTGAACCACCTTCGGGCGAGAGAGGGAAGGGGACAGCAGGGGTGGCGTGGCACAGTGAGTGGCTAGGGAGGCTGAAGCAGACGGGACAGGGCTTCTCGGGCTAAAGAAGAGATACCAGAAACCTCCCGTTTAAAATAGCAAACTGAATAAATGACTATTATGTCTGCGCCCCCACCCACTAAAGTTACTAAATACAATTAAAAATATAGGAGGATATATAGCATTGCTAGATAGAGGGAAATAGCAACAACTGACGAAACACTTGGAGGAATTTCCTAGAAAAGAGAAATCTGATGGGGTCAAAGTGACAGGAAGACCAGCACTAGTGACTGGCCCACCACCTGGACTGGACAGCATGGCCCCGCCCACGGCCCCGCCCACGGCCCCGCCCACAGCCCCGCCCAGCCCCTCAGCAGCAGGGCCAGCACTGTTTGGAGCCCCTGGCTGCAGCCAGAGAGCTACTCAGGGAGGACACCTGTACACCAGAGCTGGCAGGAATGCTTAGCGAGCTCAGGCCCCAGGCCACCACCACCGCAGACAGAGAAGGAAGAAGCTCAGGCCTCTGGGGCCGCCCCACCCTCACATGCTGCCTTCAGCCTCCAGCCCACGGGGACAGACAGAGCCTGCAGGGGTCAGCCGATGGCCACCCCCACACTCAGACAGGACAGCAGCAATGGGCAAATTCGCACGTAAAGGCAAGGACCGTCAGGGCAGGAGAAAGCAAACCCAGCTCCCAGCTCCTCACTGAGACGAGCCTCAGAGAGGTTTGGAAGGTTCCGATAAGTAGACGGGGAGATACTGGTCAGCCCAGAGAAACCAAGGGCACAAATGCTTTCAGGAGACACAATAAACTTCTGGGCAAGGAAACAGTCAACAAAGAGAAATACACTGTATTTTATTTCGAGACCTAAGCTAGCAAGAGATAAGGTGACCAAACGTTTCTAGAGCAATTTCAGAGCAAACAATCTTTTTTTTTTTTTTTTTTTTTTTTTTGAGACAGAGCCAGAGAGAGTTAGAGAGAGGGACAGATAGGGACAGACAGACAGGAAGGGAGAGAGATGAGACGCATCAGTTCTTCATGCGGCATCTTAGTTGTTTCTTAATTACTTTTCCATTAATTGCTTTCTCATATGTGCCTTGACTGGAGGGATACAGCAGAATGAGAGACCCCTCGCTCAAGTCAGCGACCCTGTGCTCAAACTGGCAACCTCAGGGTCTCAAACCTGGGTCCTCCGCATCTCAGTCTGACGCTCTATCCACTGCGCCACCACCTGGTCAGGTCAAACTAATCATTTTATTTATTTATTTTTATTTTTTTTACAGGAACAGAGAGTCAGAGAGAGGGATAGATAGGGACAGACAGACAGGAACGGAGAGAGATGAGAAGCATCAATCATCAGTTTTTCACTGCGACACCTTAGTTGTTCACTGATTGCTCTCTCATATGTGCCTTGACCGCAGTCCTTCAGCAGACCGAGTAACCCATTGCTCAAGCCAGCAACCTTGGGTCCAAGCTGGTGAGCTTTTTTTTTGCTCAAGCCAGATGAGCCCACGCTCAAGCTGGCGACCTTGGGGTCTTGAACCTGGGTCCTCAGCATCCCAGTCTGACGCTCTATCCACTGCGTCACTGCCTGGTCAGGCCTAATCACTTTAAACGCACACAGCCACCCTGTCCACTGACCAAGAGATTCTGCTTCTTGGAATTGATCCAACGCAGGCAGCTATTGATAGATACATATGTACAATCTACATGTATAGTGATGGTCTGACGCCAGCTCAAAGCTGCTATACTGGTGCTGGGTACACACAAATACCCATCCACAAGCTACGGAGAGTATGTTACTTACACACATCCAAAGATGCTCAGAGCCCTGGCTGGATGGCTCAGCAGGTCGAGTATCGGCCCAGGGCACTGAGGTCTCGGTTGAACCCCTGCTCAGGGCATGTGTGAGAGGCGACCAACGAGCCCACAACTCAGTGATCAGCTCGCTGAGCGGGACGACGCGTCGGTGCTTGTGGGGCACGCAGCTGAGGCAGGCTTGCTGGCTGGCTCCCGGGTGCCAGCACTTTGCACAATCAGTGCATGAGCACGTGGCAGAGAGCGTGTGCTTGTGGGGCACGCAGCTGAGGCAGGCTTGCTGGCTGGCTCCCGGGTGCCAGCACTTTGCACAATCAGTGCATGAGCACGTGGCAGAGAGCGTGTGCTTGTGGGGCACGCAGCTGAGGCAGGCTTGCTGGCTGGCTCCCGGGTGCCAGCACTTTGCACAATCAGTGCATGAGCACGTGGCAGAGAGCGTGTGCGTCTCTATGGAAAGCTATGGTGCTTGCCCTCAGGGGCGATTCTCCCAGATCGCTCGCACGCCACCGCGAGGGGAGGTTCGCGATTCACTCAGCTGCCACCGCCACCACCAGACCCTGCTGGCCTCGGCCACCAGCGCTGCAGTGCTGCTCTCTCTCTTCTCCTGTCTCTCTCTCCCTCCCTTTCTTCCTCTTTCTCTCTTCCTCTCTTTCAAATAAATGGAAAAAATACAGTAAAGTGGAAGCCCACCGATGGGCTGACTACAGGTGGACTCCTGGCTGAGACACAGGAAGTGGGCGCGGCTCCTCGGTGGAGGAACGACCGCCCCTCTCAGGGTCTGCTTGACACGCTTCCAACCAGACATTTCATTTTTTACACATCAATCAATCATTGCGTGAGCAATTCACATCAATAACGTCTTCACAGCTAACAATCACCGCAGGAGCGTCAGGCAAGCCCATCGGGACAAAGGACGCTGCGTGAGGTTCTGGCAACCCCAGAGGAGAGGCGGACTCCACAGCCACACCAACAGAGACCGGGTGCCTGAAGGACAGCCAGCTCCGCCCAGGTGGCCACAGCCGCTCCTCCCACACAGACAGAGGACGGACCCCAAAGCCAGCGGCACACAGGGGAGCAGGCAGGGCTCCGGGCTTTCCCCAGGGGCGCACTGGGGCTCTGTCTGAAGGCGTGTGCCCATCACACTCCTGCAGCTGACAGCATACAAATGGAGCTCCGACCCCTTTCAGCCCCTTGCTGGCTGTGACCCAGGCAGGACACGTCCTCCCTCGGGCGCTGTGACGACCGAGGCCCGGGAATGCTCAGGGCAGAGCCCCACAGAAGTGGTCCGGCAGCGGGAGGGCCCCCGCGCTGCACCGTGGGCTTCTTCTCAGGCCCAGCCCAGGGCTGTCCCAGACCCCCAACCTCCCGAGACCCCCAGAAACAAAGAGGGTACGGGATTAACTCTCCAAATCACAGACTGACCTTCAAACATCACCCCACTATGTACCATTCTTGTCTCCTGGCACCAAAGACCCACGTCTGCCACTCAAGCCAGTGTGCCAATCACCCTGGACCCGGGCGTCCTGCGGGCTGTATCAGTGTGTGTCCTGAGACGAGGGCAGTCTGCTCTGCCCTGGGCGCTGCCGCAGACCCCCGGGGCCACAGCCAGGAGGAACCGTCTACTGCCCAGCGACCAGCTGCAGCCCTGCACTGCCCGCCGTCCGCTTACCTGGGTGGCTTTGGGAGCTCATCGCTAGCACGTCGGCTCCTCTCTGCGACTCAGCGGCTCAGAACGTCCACGGAAACAGGGCTCCACAGAGCTCCAGGGTCCCGCTGACACATCCAAGTCCGGCAACGGGCGACACCAGGTGGTCCGAGGCAGGGTGTCTACCGACTCAGGGGAGGACCTACGTGGCGAGAGAGAAGACAGGCACATCAGTGGGCAAACCGGAACCCAGGCTGAGTTTTCACTGACCTCACCACTGATGGTCGAGGCCCACCTGGGTGTTTCTGCAGATAGGAAGCACTGGGGGGGGGGGAGACACACACGTGTGACCGCGTGTAAGAGCGACTGCGGACCAGCCTTCCTCAGCCTGGCACCGCCCACGGAGAACGTTACAGGGAATCCCTCCGGCCACACCCACCGCCGTTTTCCTATGGGCACACCCCGCCCAGCCCATATCTCATGTCCCAGGTCCTACCTAGGGGCCCCCTGAGGATGGGAGTGCCCCCTGCATCCAGCTTCCCTCACTGAAATCGTCCTGGTGCTCTAACTACATAGTCACCATTTCCTCTGCTGCCTTCCACTTTCTCATTATAAGTGATGTGCAGTCGTCACAGGAAACATTTAAAAAGTCGCTTGTGACGCCATCACACAGAGGCAGACATCCTGTAATATCCTGACACTCTTTCCCTCGCCTTCCGCCCCGACGGCCAGCCCCTGGCCCCCGCGCCCACTCTGCGCTGACTTCACGCCAGCCCTCCACCTTCACTAACACTCCTGCCCACAGCCAGAGGAAGGTTCTCTGACAGAGCTGCCCCCACACTTCAGGGGGTGGCATGTGACTGGGGCCAGGTCCTCAAACCTGGTGCCCAGGCCCAGACCCACCCACAGGTCAGCCACTGAGCAGAAGAGCCCAGGGACATACCCAGATGCCCACCCCAAGCACGCACTCCGTGCGGTGGCCTCGCAGGAGACGTCTTAAACTTTGTGATGAGCGTGCATCGCTGTTATAATCAGAATAAAGAAATACGGTAATTATGAAAATTCTCCTATTAACCCTACCCTAGCGTAAGGCCCATCAAAGCCCTCTCTGTTACCTCTTCCTTTGCTGATGTGACCAATTCCTGCTCTTGATTCAATTACTCAAGGATATTTTTTCTGATTCCTTTAACAACCAAAGGACCCTCGCCAACACACTGTGGAAGGGATCATTCCCCAAAGGTTGGCTATTTAGGTGGTTTCCAGGTACACATGATCTGTAACTCTGTGGTTAATACCTTCTCGAGTACGGTTCTGTAACTGGTTGTTTCCCTGTGAAACATGGTGCCATATTTATCCCAGGTTCTGAATTTCTTGGTCTTGAGGAAAAGTAGACGGTATGTTTTGTGCACCTTTGCAAGCCTCAGATGACTCTGTTCCCTTCACACAGACGTCACACCTAGGCTGGGTATAAAAGTCTTAGCTCACAGACACAGCACCACCCTCTGCTCTGCAGAAAACTCCATTAGCCAAACAGTGTTTCCTTCCTAGGGAGCCTCTGAAGGCTGGGTTAGGATGGAGCTGCTATTGTTACTGTTACTCTATTCTGTCCAGAATCTGGGAGAATATTTTCTTTTAGTCTTGAAATTCAAAAATGTTCTCAGAAAAGTGCATGGTGAGAGGCTCCTTTCGTTACTTTGTTCCAGACACGGACCTTCCGATACACACAGGCCTTTCTGCCCAGGAAGTGCTCTTGAGTGCCGTCCGGACGACTCCCTGGTGACGGCACTGCAGCTCCTGCGGGGACCCTGCAGGTCTGGCCGCTCACGCTCCGTCACCACGGGCACGTCTGCCGTGAGCTGTCCTGCCTGGGCATCTTCTCCAGCATGTTTCCCACGTCACTGCCATTTCCCACGACGTCGGCCTCACTCCTATGGCTTCTACTACAGACTTTAAAGTGACCGTTTGTTTCTGAATGTCCCTCTACAGCCCACCCACATTCCCGCGTCCCCTCCGCCAGGTCACCCTTCCTGACCTCCCGCTCCTGTTGTGGAGACACAGCTTCCACCAGCCAGTCTCCTGAAACGTGCTTTCTGATTTCCACCGTAAATCGTTTTCAGAGGTCAGCTCGTCTGCACTTCAGGACGGGTCCCCCTCCCCGTGTCCTGGGACACCTTTCTGAGGCCCACGTGGTCGTTCTTCCTGTTTATCCACCCTCACAGAACAACAGCTCTAGCCCAGAGCTGGGCTTTGCTCAAACGCCAGGCACACCTCTCCTGCCCCAGCGGCCGCTGCAGTGCTGGAAAGAGCCTTCTCAGGGCCCGGCTCTGGAGGCTGACTCGCAGTTTGCTTCCACTGAAGGTGAAGCAGAAATCAGGTGTTCTCAGATGTGCAAACACTGAAAATACTCATCACCAGCACATCCAAATGGAAATTCTATCACAGAGCCCCTCAGGCAGGAGGGAAGCAACACCAGACGGAAACACAGCTCCTATAGAGGAGCTAAGAGCCTGGGACCCGGGGCCCACGCAGGTAACACAGCTCCTGCACTGAGAGACTGAGAGGCTAAGAGCCTGGGGCCCGGGGCCCATGCAGGTAACGCAGCTCCTGCACTGAGAGGCTAAGAGCCTGGGGCCCATGCAGGTAACGCAGCTCCTGCACTGAGAGGCTAAGAGCCTGGGGCCCGGGGCCCATGCAGGTAATGCAGCTCCTGCGCTGAGAGGCTGAGAGGCTAAGAGCCTGGGGCCCGGGGCCCATGCAGGTAACGCAGTTCCTGCGCTGAGAGGCTAAGAGCCTGGGGCCCGGGGCCCATGCAGGTGACGCAGCTCCTGCACTGAGAGGCTGAGAGCCTGGGGCCCGGGGCCCACGCAGGTAACGCAGTTCCTGCGCTGAGAGGCTGAGAGGCTGGGGCCCGGGGCCCATGCAGGTAATGCAGCTCCTGCGCTGAGAGGCTGAGAGGCTAAGAGCCTGGGGCCCGGGGCCCATGCAGGTAATGCAGCTCCTGCGCTGAGAGGCTGAGAGGCTAAGAGCCTGGGGCCCGGGGCCCATGCAGGTAACGCAGTTCCTGCGCTGAGAGGCTAAGAGCCTGGGGCCCGGGGCCCATGCAGGTGACGCAGCTCCTGCACTGAGAGGCTGAGAGCCTGGGGCCCGGGGCCCACGCAGGTAACGCAGTTCCTGCGCTGAGAGGCTGAGAGGCTGGGGCCCGGGGCCCATGCAGGTAACGCAGTTCCTGCGCTGAGAGACTAAGAGCCTGGGGCCCGGGGCCCATGCAGGTGACGCAGCTCCTGCACTGAGAGGCTAAGAGCCTGGGGCCTGGGGCCCACGCAGGTAACGCAGCTCCTGCACTGAGAGGCTGAGAGCCTGGGGCCCGGAGCCCATGCAGGTAACGCAGCTCCTGCGCTGAGAGGCTGAGAGGCTGAGAGGCTAAGAGCCTGGGGCCCGGGGCCCATGCAGGTGACGCAGCTCCTGCGCTGAGAGGCTGAGAGGCTAAGAGCCTGGGGCCCGGGGCCCATGCAGGTGACGCAGCTCCTGCGCTGAGAGGCTGAGAGGCGAAGAGCCTGGGGCCCGGGGCCCATGCAGGTAACGCAGTTCCTGCGCTGAGAGGCTGAGAGGCTAAGAGCCTGGGGCCTGGGGCCCATGCAGGTAACGCAGTTCCTGCACTGAGAGGCTAAGAGCCTGGGGCCCGGGGCCCATGCAGGTGACGCAGCTCCTGCACTGAGAAGCTGAGAGGCTAAGAGCCTGGGGCACGGGGCCCATGCAGGTAACGCAGCTCCTGCGCTGAGAGGCTGAGAGGCTAAGAGCCTGGGGCACGGGGCCCATGCAGGTGACGCAGCTCCTGCGCTGAGAGGCTAAGAGCCTGGGGCCCGGGGCCCATGCAGGTAACGCAGCTCCTGCAGAGGGGCTAAGAGCCTGGGGCCCATGCAGGTAACGCAGCTCCTGCACTGAGAGGCTAAGAGCCTGGGGCCCGGGGCCCATGCAGGTAACGCAGCTCCTGCACTGAGAGGCTAAGAGCCTGGGGCCCGGGGCCCATGCAGGTAATGCAGCTCCTGCACTGAGAGGCTAAGAGCCTGGGGCCCGGGGCCCACGCAGGTAACGCAGCTCCTGCACTGAGAGGCTAAGAGCCTGGGGCCCGGGACCCACACAGGTAACGCAGCTCCTGCAGAGGGGCTGAGAGCCTGGGGCCCGGGGCCCACGCAGGTAACGCAGCTCCTGCAGAGGGGCTGAGAGCCTGGGGCCCGGGGCCCACGCAGGTAACGCAGCTCCTGCACTGAGAGGCTAAGAGCCTGGGGCCCGGGGCCCATGTAGGTAACGCAGCTCCTGCACTGAGAGGCTAAGAGCCTGGGGCCCGGGGCCCACGCAGGTAACGCAGCTCCTGCAGAGGGGCTGAGAGCCTGGGGCCCGGGGCCCACGCAGGTAACGCAGCTCCTGCAGAGGGGCTGAGAGCCTGGGGCCGGGGCCCACGGAGATAACGCAGCTCCTGCACTGAGAGGCTAAGAGCCTGGGGCCCGGGGCCCATGTAGGTAACGCAGCTCTTGCACTGAGAGGCTAAGAGCCTGGGGCCCGGGGCCCACGCAGGTGAACAAAAGTCGTCTCTTACACTGAAGTTCTCTAAACGAGAACTGTTTAAAGCAGAAGGGATTATTAGGAAGTTTATACCATGTCTAACAATTATGAAGAACAGTGTTAAGACTTTCAGCTGTAACTGCAGTGGAAGCACGCTGTCCTGTGTCCCCACGCTGCATGTGGAGGGTGGCGTGAGGTCACCAGGCAGCATGCTGTGAGGACCTGGAGACAGAAGCTACTGATCCTACAGCTTCCACTTCAGTTCTCGTTCACATATCAATAAAAAAATAACAGTCAAAAAACTAACCCAGACGAAGGCAGAAAAAGGAGAAAGAACATGAAAAGGGACAAGTAGGAAGCAAATAGAAAGATGGTAGCTTTCGACTCGACTCCATCAATCCCCATGTCAAACAGCGGCTCCCACCCCAGCTAACGGGCAGAGGTGCTGAGCTTGGGGGAAAGGAACAAGACCCACTTTGCCCGAGTTCCCAGAGGAGTCGTGTGAGGCAGGACTGCACACGACTCGGAGGGCATGCCCTGTAGATGGTGAAATAGGTTCCCAGGTTCATGAGCCCAGTCAGGGTGCTGCCTCCAAGGATCCCGTTTTAAGTATGAAGATACAAATACATTAAAAGCAGAAAATGGAAAAGAGATATCATGCAAAGACTAATCAAAAGAAAGCTGTAACAGCTCTACTCACATCAGAAAAAGGACGTGTTAAGGGAAGGATGTCACCAGGGGTAAAGAAAGCCATTTCATGATGCTATGGGAGTCAGTTCATCCAGAGGACAGAACAACGCTACACATTCATGCCCCCCGTGACAGAGCTTCCTATGTGAAGAAAAACATTAATGAAAGTGTAAGGAGAAATGGACAAATCTGCAGTTAGAGTTGGAAATTTCAACACCCTGTTCTTAATCATCATTAAAACAAGTAAACAGAAAATTAGTAAAAACAGAAAAGATTGACAACCCTACTGCCCAATGTAACCAGAAAGACACTTATAGAATAGTCTATAAACAACAGAATGAACATTCTTCACATTCTTTTTAAAAGCACATAGAACATTTACCAAGATAGACAACTTTGGGGCCATAAAGCAAGTCTCAATAAATTTTAAAGGACTCAAGTCGAGCCCCACAAATATGTTCTCTGACTAAACTGAAATTAAGTTAGAAATCAGCACAGAAAGGTATCTGGAAAACTCCAAATACTTGGAAGCGAATACGTTTCCTGAGGCAGAGAAGAGAGTAAAGTACACATTAGAGAGAATGTGAAATGACGACAGGAAGGGAAATGAAGATACCACCTGTCACCACACCGTGTCCTGTCTAGAGGGACACCCATGGGTCACCACACTGTGTCCTGTCTAGAGGGGCACCCATGGGTCACCACACCGTGTCCTGTCTAGAGGGGCACCCATGGGTCACCACACCGTGTCCTGTCTAGAGGGGCACCCATGGGTCACCACACCGTGTCCTGTCTAGAGGGGCACCCGTGGGTCACCACACCGTGTCCTGTCTAGAGGGGCACCCATGGGTCACCACACCGTGTCCTGTCTAGAGGGGCACCCGTGGGTCACCACACCGTGTCCTGTCTAGAGGGGCACCACACCGTGTCCTGTGTAGAGGGGCACCCGTGGGTCACCACACCGTGTCCTGTCTAGAGGGGCACCCGTGGGTCACCACACCGTGTCCTGTCTAGAGGGACACCCATGGCCTGAGAGCCCACATTAGAAAAGAATGTCTGAAAAGTCAATGACTTCAGGTGTTGCCTTAAGAAACTAAAAAGAAAATAAACTCAAAGTAAAAAAAAAAAAAAGAGAGAGAAGAAATCAATGAAATAGAAAAGAAAAAGAATCAACGAAACTAAAAGCAGATTCTTTGAGACAATGAAATTGATAAACCTCTAGCTAAACTGATCAGAAAAAACGAGGAAGGTCCCGGCAGGCTGGCTGAGGGCAGAGCATAGGCCCAGAGTGTGGAAGTCCCAGGTTCAATTCCTGGTCAGGGCACACAGGAGAAGCGCCCATCTGCTTCTCCACCCCTCCCCCTTCTCTATCCCTCTCTCTCTCTCCCCCCCTCCGGCAGCCATGGCTTGATTGGAGCAAGTGGCCCCAGGTGGGGATGGCTCCATGGGCTCTGCCTCAGGCACTAAGACAAGGGCCCCAGATGCACAGAGCATCACCCCCTAGTGGGCTTGCCAGGTGGATCCCGGATAAGATACAAGCGGCCGGAGTCTGTCTGCCTCCCCTCCTCTCACTGAATAAAAAAAAAAAAAAAAAAATGAAGACAATACCAAGAATGAGAGATTAACATAGATCATATGGATATTAAATGGACAAGAACGGATTATAAACAACTTTATGCCAATAAAGTTCACAATAACTTCTGACAATTCAGATGTAATCAACAAATCTGTACAGACCCATAGGACTGTTGACTGTCGCTCAGTTAAGGAGAGAGCCCCCTCACGTCAGTGCCCTAGGTGTCTGCCCAGGGCCGGACTTCAGAGGATCCCACCACCCTTATTTCTTTCTGGAGCTGTCACTCATCTATTTAATCACTCACTTATATCAGTGTGTGTGGCTCACGGACACTCATTTCACCCTGTGTGCTATAATCCAGTACTATCATTATTTATTTTGTTACTGAAGCTTTGGCCATTGGGGGCTCCTTCGGGGCACTGGGGGCTCTTTCTGGACACTGGGGGCTCTTTCTGGACACTGGGGGCTCCTTCGGGACACTGGGGGCTCTTTCTGGACACTGGGGGCTCCTTCAGGACACTGGGGGCTCTTTCTGGACACTGGGGGCTCCTTCGGGACACTGGGGGCTCCTTCGGGACACTGGGGGCTCTTTCTGGACACTGGGGGCTCCTTCGGGACACTGGGGGCTCCTTTGGGGCACAGGGGGCCCCTTTCGGATGGCTCCTGTGTTTTCCTCACGAGCCTCCCTCACCGCTTCTTTTAAAGTCTTTACTTCTGGCCCCACAAGACGTCCCCGTGGCAGCCTTGGAATCCGCCGTGTCTCTCAGGAGCCTGGTCCCTCCCCTTTGGAGCACTGTGCTCAGACACCCAGGTCTGGGTGCTGGCTGCACCCCTCCCTGCCGGTGTCCCCGACATCTGTCCTTCCCAGCAGGCAGGACGCACGCATCTAACATGCACATTTAGAGTCTTGAGTCTACACGGACGCCTCTGGTTCTGCTTTTCATCCTCTTTCCTGCTGTTCACCTATTTCTCCACCAGTGAGAAACCCGTGTTTTTATCACCTCCAATATATTTACTGTTTTGTTCGATTCTAGTCTAGAGCAGTTTCAGATCGGACACACCCACGCAGGAAACACATTCTCCCGCAGGCTGCAGAAGGTCGTCCACACCCTTTGCCTCCGGCCCCCTAGTCCACGGTCCGAACACGGTGTGTCCTGGGTGGTCAGCTCAGCTCTCTCCCTCCGCCCCCCTCAGCGTGGGGGGTGCCTCTGTGATAGAACTCGGGTCCCCTGTAAGTATCTGCATTTCAGTGTGGGGGCCCCACATCCTGGCTGGTTGTAACTTCTTGTTTATTTTCAAGTAGGGGAAGAGTAAAAAATACAAATTTTGTTTAAATGGAAAAAAAATGTAAGTGTTCATGTTGATATTTGAGATTTAAATTTTTAGAGTTTTGATGTAAATTTCTCTTGCTTTATAAAAATAAAAGGCTTTTGTATCATGGGAATTTCCGACACACAAAGCAAACGAATGGTCTGAGCTCCTCACCCAGCTCAGCAGCCCCCAGCCCCTTGCGTGTGCCCCCCGCCTCCCCCCGCCTCTCCCTGCACACGCCATGCAATGCCCCCCGCCTCCCCCCGCCTCTCCCCGCACACGCCCTGCAATGCCCCCCGCCTCTCCCCGCACACGCCCTGCAATGCCCCCCCGCCTCTCCCCGCACATGCCCTGCAATGCCCCCCGCCTCTCCCCGCACATGCCCTGCAATGCCCCCCGCCTCTCCCCGCACATGCCCTGCAATGCCCCCCGCCTCTCCCCGCACATGCCCTGCAATGCCCCCCGCCTCTCCCCGCACATGCCCTGCAATGCCCCCCCCGCCTCTCCCCACCTCTCCCCGCCTCTCCCCGCACGCGCTCTCAGGGAGACCCTGTCACCACACAGGTTCCTCTCACTCCGCGGTGCTCTGCCAGACCAGTGAGAAGTGAACATCTCTGCTACAATGTATTCAGAATCCAGCTCTGCTCTACATAGTGAGGCTTGTCCGAGCACTGTGGCCCCCACTCCACGAGAACAGAAGCCCCTGGCAGGGTCTGGGCAGTCCAAGGAGCCTGAGGCAGCTCTGGACAGGCCAAGTCACAGTGCCAACCGAGCCACGGCCTCCCCGCTCCAGAGGGGCCTCCAAGCCGGCAGGGCCGGGGGAGATGAGCCCTCCGCTCTGCTGTCCACCCTCCGCAGCAGAGCTCCAGGAGGCCCAGAGCTGCTCACCCCTGCTGTCTCTGGTTAGGGCCCTCAGAGCCAGCCTGTGCCCGGCCCCCGAGGGAAAGGCACAGAGAGCCGGGGGCGGGAGAGCCCGGAAGACAGTGGACCTGGATGGACTAAGAGGCCGAGGAGCCAACGCCCGACGCGGACCTCGACGCCCAGCCTGGGAACCCTTCTTTCTAGAAGCAGCTACGGACTCAGGTGCGGGAGGGGGCATGTGAGAACAAAGGGGTACCTGCTGGGGCCACAGTGACAGGCATCCCGGCAAGCACGGGCCTCCCAGGAGGGCCTGGGCGGCTAGGGAAGCCCGGGAGGGTCCTGGCGGAAGCTGTGGGCGGCCCTGTGGAAGCCTGGCCCAGACTCCTGCTCCCACGGCCTCGTCTGCTGGGCTGTGGGTGCCACACCTCTTGGCCAGAGCAGGACACCTTGACTGGCAGCCCTACAAAGTGAATCCAACAGGAATGGGGTCATTCCTCAGAGGAAAACTGAAGTGCTAACCAACGGAGGAGGGGACAGGACTGGACGGACAACTGCCACAGAGAGATGCACGGGACCAGAGACCCCAGCCCCGAGGCCGGAGCTGGGGACACCAGGCGGCCAGCAGTTACACTCGGCCGGACTGGAACAGCAGCTCCCTGTGGACAGCGGCCAGCTCCCCCCACCGGACCCCACAGGTTGAACGGCCCATGCTGGTGCGTCTGGTCAGGACTGCCCCTGGCCGCTCTGCCCGAGTTCCCAGACACCCCAGTGCCCGAGCCAGGAGACAGTGCTGGCCTGGGGGGCTGGGAGCCGACCCCACCTGGCCTGCATCTCCTCAGCGAGCCGAGTCTCTGCCTCTGGAAGAGCCCTGGGCTTGGGCAAAGCAGGAACCTGCAGCTTTCAGTGGCATGCACAGGAGAGGCTCTGCGAGGACACAGGCGGGGGACACGATGTCCCCCAACACGGCACAGAGAGGGGACACAGGCGGGGGACACGACGTCCCCAGCGCGGCACAGAGAGGGGACACAGGCGGGGGACACGACGTCCCCAGCGCGGCACAGAGAGGGGACACAGGCGGGGGACACGACGTCCCCCAGCGCGGCACAGAGAGGGGACACAGGCGGGGGACACGACGTCCCCCAACACGGCACAGAGAGGGGACACAGGCAGGGGACACGAAGTCCCCCAGCGCGGCACAGAGAGGGGACACAGGCAGGGGACACGACGTCCCCAGCGCGGCACAGAGAGGGGACACAGGCGGGGGACACGACGTCCCCCAGCGCGGCACAGAGAGGGGACACAGGTGGGGGACACGACGTCCCCCAGCGCGGCACAGAGAGGGGACACAGGCGGGGGACACGAAGCCCCCCAGCGCGGCACAGAGAGGGGACACAGGCGGGGGACACGACGTCCCCCAGCGCGGCACAGAGAGGGGACACAGGCGGGGGACACGACGTCCCCAGCGCGGCACAGAGAGGGGACACAGGCGGGGGACACGACGTCCCCCAGCGCGGCACAGAGAGGGGACACAGGCGGGGGACACGAAGCCCCCCAGCGCGGCACAGAGAGGGGACACAGGCGGGGAACACGAAGCCCCCCAGCGCGGCACAGAGAGGGGACACAGGCGGGGGACACGAAGCCCCCCAGCACGGCACAGAGAGGGGACACAGGCAGGGGACAGGAAGTCCCCAGCGCGGCACAGAGACACGGCCTAGCAGGAGGCCGTGGGCGTCCCGTGCTCTCCCTCCTGGCACTGGGCCTCATCGCCACGGGCTCGCGCCCCTCTCTTCTCCATGCTGTCTCCCCAGAGGCCGTTCCTGAGCTCCCAGATGCCAGCACCCCCCCCACTCCATCACCCGCTGTTCCCCCCAGAGCCTGATACTGGATCACTGACCGACACTATGCATTTACTGCTTCAACTTTCTCACTGTCAGCCCCTGCCGGCCAGTGACAGCAGCACGCGGTTTCCCTATCGCGTGACACACAGAAGGCCTGTGACAAAGATGTGCTGAGAACCGTGTGGTGTCAGAGACCACCTCGGATGGGGCTGGGGTCAAACGGAAATTGCAGAATCCGCAGCTCGCTGCCTGGGGGGTGGGGGCATTCCAGGAGAGGAGTCAGGGGCCACATCAAACATGGAAGGGACCAGAAATCCAAGAACAAGTGGCCTCAGGGCCCGCAGGGCTGTGGGCAGAGCAGCAGAGTGACAGGTAACAGCCCGGGGACACCTGGCTGAATAAGGAATTTGCATATTTTAATGAAGATGGTGGGAGAGGAGAAAATTAAGAACAAACCATTTTATAGCTGAAAACTAAAATTCCTCACAAAGAAAGAGCTACCACAGTAGCCTTTACCTCACAGTGAAAGTCAAGTGTTCTGTCCTCAGCTGAGAGGCCAGCCTGCTGATAACACTGAGGGCCTGCTCGGCCACGCCCCGCCCCGCCCCCATGTCCATCACAGCCCGCTAGGCCCCTCCCCCGTGTCCATCACAGCCCGCTAGGCAGAGGGTCTCTGGACAGCCCAATGCAAGTCACAGTGTACAATCACACTAGAAATTGAACGTTCAAATAAAATAAAATTCAAGCGTGAGACTGTTCCTCTCATCTTGATGTAACATCTGAGGACACTCTGCTGACAACAGATTATTGCTTTCCTCAGGAAGCACCCAGACAGCACGCCGTCCTGAGATCTCACAAATCTAAGTTTTCAGAAACCTCTTCGAGCAAAGCATTTGAAATCTGTATCTGTACATCTCTAACTAACGTATGAGCTTCTGATAGATATGAAGTAAATGTGGAACAGGGTATGACTTCAAACACAGCTGCTTGTATATGACCGCATTCTTTCCTGGTTTACAACATAAATATAAAGCCCACATTCGGGAGGGTGCGCGGTAGAAAAGAATCTGTAATTCTGATTCATAAGCTCCTTTAAAAAGGGCATGGTCACTCCACTAATTAGGCAGCCTCTCACGCTAAGCATATATTTATATAAAGACATCGCTTTCTTTATTTTCATTTCCATTCCATACAGAACAGAGGAAACCGAATGCGTCACTCCAGCTCCTGCGTGTGCTCATGTTTCCCCACCACGGGTCCTGCGTCCAGGATTACCTATGGCTCTTCCATCCGGCAGCTGCCCTTGGAAATTCTAGTTGACCTAATTTCATGGAATAAACCATAAACCTTCCAAAGAGTAAAAGTCTTATAATTATAAATCCTTAAGAGAACACTCCTTTTAAAATCTTATTCAGTGACCACAAAGAACTGTGGCAGAGAGCAAGGAGGACATGTTTTCTCACTGACCACAATCTTTCACATCCCGTCAGATGGGTCAAGAATGACCACGGCTCGAAGTCCACTGTACACTTCCCTACCACAGCCTCGGCCTGCCAAGCTAGTTGGCAAACAGCGAGCTCTCAGTGAGAGCAAAGAGATGCCACACACCCGACGGCACCCCAACACCGGAGAAGGCGCACCAGTCCTCAGCAAAGGCAACAGAGAGCCTTCCCTGACTCAGGAATGAGGCCGGAATACCCCCCTCACCACTTCCGGTCAGCAGTGTGCTGGAGACGCTAGCCAGGGCCACAGGGCAAGAAAAAGAAATGAAAGGCACAAGGGTTGAAAAAGAAGACCCTGCTTTATTCACAGACAGTGCACTGTGCACACAGAAAACTAAAAACAACCTACCAATAAGTATCCAAATTCCCAAGTGAACTTAACAAACCACTCGGTACAAGGTCAATACACAAAACTCAAGTGTATTTCTGCACGCCAGCAACACACAGAAAACACAATAGATGCTACTAATGACAAATATTGGCAAATATCCAGGGCCAAATTTACCAAAAGGTGTGTAAGAACTGATTCATTAAACTATGAAATATTATAGGGTTAATGCAAAATCTAAATAAATACAGGAAAACATCATGGACATGGTCGAGAAGAGCCAACACGGTCAAGATGTCAATGTTCTCCAAATTAATTGGTAGTCAATGCAATCTCAATCAAATTCCACCAGAACTTCTTTGAAAATTTACAAGTTAATTTAAAATTTTACACGGACGTACAAAGGGTCCCAAACAGCTATCTGGGGGGGGGGGGGGAGGCCTGGAGAACTTACACTACTAAATATCAAGATTTATGAAACACCTATGTAATTTAGACAGTGGTGTGGGATTAGACAAAACAAGGAACAGACTATCCCAGAGTGAGGCCAACACAATGGGATCAGAGCAGACCCTGATGGAAACCAATGAACCGTGACCCACCATCGTGAAAACTATGTGAGATGGGTCAGGCATGTTGAAGGTAAGACAGCAAAGTTGAGCCTGCAGGACACAAAGATCTGCAGGGTAGACAGAGATTCTTAGATAGACTTTTACATCTTATTTAAGGTACTAACCATACAGGGAACAAACAGTATGCTGCACGGCCTCAAATTCAGAACTGTGGTTTATCAGAGAGCAGAGCGGAGTGGAAACACACCAAGAGCAGAAGTGCTCTGTCTGGAACACGTCACGCTAAGGACCAGGATCCCAGGTCTGTAAATAATTCCTATAAATCATCGAGTCTGAAAAAGGCAGGTGACCCAAATAAAAAATGGGCCAAAGATAGGAACAAGTCCTTATACAAAGAAAGGTTCCCAGGGGTCAGCCACCGCAGGAAGAGGCGCTCAGCCTCGGTCCTCACCGGGAGGGGGACGGGAACCACAGGACATGCCGAACGGCTAAAACTTAAGAGCAAAGCAGAGCCCAGTGCTGACAAGGATGTGGAACACCTGGGACTCCCCTACTCTGCCGCGAGCGTGAACGACACAACACTGTGGGGACCCGCTTGGGCAGGAGCCCTGGGGCTGAGCACACACACACCTGTGCCCCAGCAGGGCCACTCCAGGAGCCTCGCCCTGAGCGAGGTCATCAGACAGAAATCTGTATGTATGAAATAATTTTTAATTTACATGTTCTTCCATGAAATAACCTATTTGATTAAATTAATACAAATTTTAAATTTTTTAATCAAAAAGCAAACTTTCGAGGATGACTTTTCTGAGTCGTGTTTGTGCGGTGAGCCTCTCCCCAGGCACTGCTTTGTTTAGTGAGCTCCCTGAGTGAAACTCGACGGAAAGCCTAGCGATCATGCTTCAGGAGAGCGCGACATTGTGACAGGTGGCCACAAGGACAGTGCCACGTTGCGACAGGTGGCCACGAGAAGAGCGCCACGTTGCGACAGGTGGCCACGAGAGCACCACGTTGCGACAGGTGGCCACGAGGACAGTGCCACGTTGCGACAGGTGGCCACGAGGAGAGCGCCACGTTGCGACAGGTGGCCACGAGGAGAGCGCCACGTTGCGACAGGTGGCCACGAGGACAGCGCCACGTTGCGACAGGTGGCCACGAGGACAGCGCCACGTTGCGACAGGGGGCCACGAGGACAGCGCCACGTTGCGACAGGGGGCCACGAGGACAGCGCCACGTTGCGACAGGGGGCCACAAGGACAGCGCCACGTTGCGACAGGGGGCCACGAGGACAGTGCCACGTTGCGACAGGTGGCCACGAGGACAGTGCCACGTTGCGACAGGGGGCCACTAGGAGAGTGCCACGTTGTGACAGGGGGCCACGAGGAGAGCACCACGTTGTGACAGGTGGCCACGAAGACAGTGCCACGTTGTGACAGGTGGCCACGAGGAGAGCGCCACGTTGTGACAGGTGGCCACGCAGCAAAGATTTAGGGCTTATTTCCGCACACCTCGTCGGGACAGATTTATGTTTTAGTTTCCGGATAGATGCTACATGTGAGAGTAATAGAACTCCGTCTCGGTGCGTTCTATCAGGAAGCTCTTCACGGGGCCTCCTGAGACTGGCAGCCCCTCCCAGCGGCCCTGGGAAGGCCCGGCCAGTGGGGGGGGCACGGCACTGGTGCCGTGGCAGGCAACACCAGGCCGCCAGAGCCCTGTGCACAGACGCAGCACGCACGCGCGTGCGCGCACACACACACACACACGCGCACACACGCGCACACACACGCGCACACGCGCGCACACACGCGCGCACACACACGCGCACACACGCGCGCACACACACGCGCACACACGCACACACACACGCGCACACACGCGCACACGATAACAACTGTCTGCAGCAGCAACACAGCGTCAGTTCTCTCCACAGAGGAGAACGGCCTCCCAGCCCCCAGCCCCTCTTCCAGACGGCTACGTCTGTTCACTGATAAACCACTACGTCGTGGTTTTAGCATGTTTAAACTTCTTGATAAAATAAACTCTTTAGATTGAGAATCCAGATGGATGAAGCATCCAGATAAAACAATCCTTATTTCCTTTAGCTGCTAAACAAAATAATTTTAAAGATCCTGGCAGGCAGGGACTTGGAGATTTGACTTGTAAGTGTAAAATTCCGGATTCCTGAACATCAAACAGCCATGAGCCGCCTAAGCCAGCCAAAGGCCAGAGGTATCCTAGGCAGCTAGGTGGCTGCAACCCCCCAAGGACCACAGGACTGAGATCAGAGCCCGACACAGGACACCCCCAGGACAGGTGACAAGCAGCCTCATAACCTTTCGATGGCGCCCACCACAGACCCAAGTCCACAAGTCTTCACCAGCAGTGTGGGCCTGCCGTCACCGGCTGCCCTATGAGAACCAGCTCAGCGGCTGGAGGCTCCATGGGCCAGTGACAGAGGAACCAGTGACAGAGGAACCAGTGACAGAGGAACCCCATGAATGGAGGGCTCACCTCTCCTCCCTCCCAACATATGGAGGCACAGTCTCTGAAACTGCTTGTGGGGGTGCCCTGGGCCTGTCTCCATGAGAACACAAAGACGCCTGTGCCTCCCTCACTCCCACCCTCACAAGGACACGGAGGAGCTTCCCAGAGGGGTGGGATGTGTGAAACACAGCAGGTGACAGGCAGAGGGGCTATGATGTCCTCTGCTGAGCCAGACATTCCAGCGACCAGCTCAAATGTCAACCAGGGCCCTCTTCTGTTCCTGCCTACTCTGTCTTACAAAATTACTCTTCCTGAAAAAGTACCTATGGAATGGATTTAATTTTAAATAAGTAAAATATTTTTTTAATTTCTGTATTCAATTCGAACACAGCAAGTATCACTGGACACCAGCCACTTCAACAGCAGCCCAGAGGGGCTCTAACACTGTTCCTTGGAGGCACAGTGTGACCACGCACGGCAGACAGGAGACAGGGGACAGGGGATGAGAGCCGAGGACCGGCGATGCAGAGATGCACACAGGTCCTCAGGGACTGGGGACCGAGATGCAGCCCTCCCCGCTGCTAGCATCCCGTTGCACACAATTCTGTTCCTGCATTCTCTACAGGGGGTGGGAGCTCTCATCAGGAGTCGACAGAGCAGCTTCTTGAGAGAAGTCAGGATTGACAGCAGACTTGGAAAACTGGAGACTGACTGCGTGCTAGGTCTGAAAACTGACTGCGTGCTAGGTCTGAAATGGACGGGTACCCAGCTGCCCCCCAGTGAGAATCGCGGCCCGAGATGCAGAGCAAGGTGAACAGGCGGGGCCTCTGCCCAAGTTCTGAGTTTCAGCCCCAGGAAATGCATGTCTGGACAAGAGCAAGTCTGTGTGCCCAGAGCTCACAGCACTGGCAGCAGAGGGGCGGTCTGGGGCCACGGGGACAGCAGCGGACATGAGGTCACCGGATGAGGCATTCCCACAGAAACCCCGTTTCCTAGTTGAGTGGTGGGTTCCTTTCAGGAGTTCCTTTAAATTCTTACTGTCTGAACTTCCTTACTGTTGAAATCGTTTATAAGGAACACTGTTGTTATAATGAAAACAACAACCCATTTTGATTTTTTTATAAAGCTGTTACGGACAATCGTGACCGGTGACAACATGCTGCTTTAGGCACAACCACACAGAGCAGACACCCCTGTCTGTAAAACCAGGGGGCGTGGGCACCTGGGCCCGGGCTGCTGACAGGCCCTGTCCCCCTGCGGGCAGCGACGTGCTCTCAGAAGGCAGAGGACTGTGGCCACCCTTTCGTAAGAACAGCACAAGGACTCGAGAAGTGCGGACAATCGGTGCAGAAAAGGGACCCGCTCAGAGGGCACCAGGGAAGCCGCTTCTACAAAGACATCTGTGTCCCTCCACCATGAGCTGCCCACGCCGGGACGAAGAGGCGCTGAACTACTGTGTCCACTTCCTGTCTTTCTCGTGTAGGCGGTGGCCGCACACGTTCACAGGCAGGCCACCCCCCTCCTTCCAAGGAGCCTCTCACCGCCAGGGTCCTCGGAGCAGCGTCCTGATCCTTCCCAAAGGCCACGTGGGGAAACGGATTTGAAAACGTTAAGTGTGACTCAAAGGCACCTAACCATGGACCAGCGACTACTGGGAACAGAGGAAACCACTCTGATGAGAGCATCACGAAGTCCTCAAAATGTCAGAACTAGAAGAGAAACCCCGGCCCCACCACCAGATCTGGCCGGGGGCTTTCCACCCCCAGGCGGGTGAGCACAGGTACAGCATCGCTGAGCACACCTGTAACACTGACGTGGCCCCAGTCAGAGCAAGGCAGGGGCCTAGTTCCTCAGGGCCTGGGGGGAGCAGGGGGCACAGGGAAGGAAGAGACCGCGGCTCAGGGTGAAGGCGGGGGAGGTCGGGGACACGCACGGGCAGGCATGGCAGGGCGGGGGAGGGTGCAGGACCAAGCTGGGCTCAGGGTGAAGGCGGGGGAGGGTCCGGGACACCCACGGGCAGGCATGGCAGGGCGGGGGAGGGTGCAGGACCAAGCTGGGCTCAGGGTGAAGGCGGAGGAGGTCGGGGACACCCACGGGCAGGCATGGCAGGGCGGGGGAGGGTGCAGGACCAAGCTGGGCTCAGGGTGAAGGCGGGGGAGGTCGGGGACACCCACGGGCAGGCATGGCAGGGCGGGGGAGGGTGCAGGACCAAGCTGGGCTCAGGGTGAAGGCGGGGGAGGGTGCAGGACCAAGCTGGAGAGGACATGTGAGCTAGCCCCACAGATCTGGGTGCTGACCCTTCTGGGCAGTCACGGGTGACCACGCCAAGCGTGAGGAGGGCCTGGAGGCCATGTGAACACCTACATGGGACAGCTGGCTGGAGGGAAGACGTGTGAGGCAGAGCAGCCACGCAGGAGGAGGCCAGCGAGGCTGGGGGCTGGGAACCAGGGCCCAGGAGGGCCGCTCCCAGGAGCGACAGGAAGGTGGTGGCTGGTGCTAAGCAGTGGGGAGCAGAGCCCCAGTGACTGCTCCCCAAGGTCCAGCCCCTCCCTGCCACCCACCTGCTTCCTCCAAACAGCCTCTGAATGCCCACTTGGGCCCCGACCACTCACCGCCTGTTGAAATGGCCGGGCCGGGCCGTCTGGAGGCCCTCAGCGAGCCGGACACCATGGCCTGAGGGAGGGCGGAGCTGGAGACTGGCCCCAAACCAGGACCGGCATCCTCCGAGCAAACACCTCCCAGCTCGCCGTGCGGCCACACTTCATACATAGCTACCCGGTGGCCCTGCATGCCATGTGTCCATCTTGCCTCCCACAAATAGGGCAGTCGCTCACCACTGCGTCCACACCAAACACTTCAGTCATCTCAAACACAAGCAAGGAGTGGTCCCGTGGGAGACCAACAGCACGGAGTGGGGAGCAGGGCCTCTCGCCCATGAGCCACCCAGGAGGCCAGAAGGGTCCGGGCATCTGAGGAGCTGCAGGTCCCAGCCCAGGAGTCCCCGTCAGAGAAGGGGGACGTGCGCCTGGCAGCTGCCCCACCTGATGGCAGGTGTCCCTCAGTCGACGCTGGGCCAGGCCTGGGCCCACGTCCACTCACTCTGCCGTCTCCACACCACTCAGCGTGCTCTCAGTGGCCCTACAGTGGGCTGGCAAACTCTGGGCAATGGTATTCCAACCCCTGGCCCCTCAGGAAGACGGGTCTGGACCTTCTAGGCAGTGCTCCGTGCTGTGGCTGCATGCCACGAGGGGCAGAGAGTCACTCTGCTGACCAGCCTGGCCCTAAGCATGTGTCCGCACTGTCAGCTAGTGGCCTTCCGCTGGCCACCACCAGGACCTGCAACCTCCCAGCCAGTGCACACAATGGCCCAGGAGGAGGCGACAAACACTGGTCAGCCACAGACCAGAGACCAGGGGCCCAGACGGGTCCCACTCCCCTGCGTTCCAATCATTTCATTTGCCTTGAACCCTGACACTGCTTAACCCTACTTGCTGTCCATTAAGACAGCCAGAGTGATCACACCCGAGTAATGGTTAAAATACAGCGGGCGGGCTGGGCTGAGGACACGGGAGATGCTGGTCAAAGGCACAGACGTCCAGCTGGGAGCTGGATAAGCTCCGGGCCTCTGGCTGACCTGCAGCAGGGTGATTCTGTTAGAATGCTGGGCTGAACCCTGAAGCGCTGCTAGGTAGAATGTTGGCGGTGTGACCTCACTGGGTTGCGATGATCAACACACCATCCATCACTACACACTTTAAATGGATACAATGAAACCTGCCGATTATACCTCCATAAAGCAAAGCAATGCTATACTGCAGTTAAAATCACTGAAACGAACACTTGTTACAAAGTGTTAGAATGCAAATGGTGTTCCTCTTAATGCAGAGGCATACTTACAAGTGACCTTACTGAAGAGGAGTTAACTGAGTAAGCCCCCCACCCGACAGACACCTTCTCCTCACACCCTGGGCAACTGCCACATGGCCGCTGACCCAACACAGCCTCCCACCCCCCACCCCAGCCTAGGCGGCACCACAGCAGGGCTGAGGACAGTCTTGGTTGTTAGCAGTTCTTCCAAATGTCACCTCTCGCTCTCTCTGGTCTTGTCACTGAAAGCAGTCACCTTGAACACGGCTCCACAAGCCCAGGAAGATGTCACCAGACAGCTCCGCCTTGCCAGCATCTGTCCCTTCAGCACAGGTGGATGCCATCTGCTAATGGCAGCAGCGTGCTCACAGGCCAGGGTCAGGGCACTGTCCCCAGAGGCCAGTCTGGCCCACTCAGGTCGGGCCCAGGAGGTTCTCAGCACATTGGCACTGGGAGCCCCCAGGTGTCTCTCAGGAGCCCAGAAGCACAGCCCAGACCCCTGAACAACGCAGGAGTGTCCTGCTGGCCGCACCGGCCCCGTGGTTCTCCCAGGCTGCACTATTGAGACATCCCCACACCTGTGTCAGCTTCAGTGAGGGTCCTGCCCTCGGCCCGCCTGAGACCCCGTGTGCCCCACCACACCTGCCCACAGCCAGCAGAGCATGGCCCAGCTGCAGCCCACCTGAGACCCCGTGTGCCCCACCACACCTGCCCACAGCCAGCAGAGCATGGTCCTGCCCTCGGCCCTCCTGAGACTCCGTGTGCCCCACCACACCTGCCCACAGCCAGCAGAGCATGGTCCTGCCCTCGGCCCGCCTGAGACCCCGTGTGCCCCACCACACTTGCCCACAGCCAGCAGAGCATGGTCCTGCCCTCGGCCCGCCTGAGACCCCGTGTGCCCCACCATACCTGCCCACAGCCAGCAGAGCATGGCCCTGCCCTCGGCCCACCTGAGACCCCGTGTGCCCCACCACACCTGCCCACAGCCAGCAGAGCATGGCCCTGCCCTCGGCCCACCTGAGACCCCGTGTGCCCCACCACACTTGCCCACAGCCAGCAGAGCATGGCCCTGCCCTCGGCCCACCTGAGACCCCGTGTGCCCCACCACACCTGCCCACAGCCAGCAGAGCATGGCCCAGCCGTGGCCCACGGACAGCAGCCCTGGGGTGAGTGGGCGGGAAGCCCAGTGCTCCCCAGTCTGGCCATCACCTCCGAATGCAGGACAGCTTGCAGCGCGTCCTGGCTGATGCCAGGGCCGAGCAGATGTCCGAGAAGTGGAGAGGCCGCAGACTCTAGGATACTGACTCGGCCCTAGGGCAGCTATTGCTGACGGCCCCGGCAGAGACAACTCCCCACCGTGTCATTAAGCACTGAGCTGGGGCGCTATCTGCAAACAGCAGACTGAGAACCTCACCCGCTCAGTCCTGACTCATCACAGGGTTCAATGGAAATTACAACGCCTGGTTTCTAACACCCCTTGTTTCTCAGAAAGACTGTGAAGGAGGCAGCGTCAGAGGGCAGTGGAGTCCTCAGGAAACTGGTCCCAGGGCACCACCTCTGCGCAGGAGACCCGGTGCCCAGTGTCCACGGCCCTGCCAGCAGCGGGATCACTATGGTGACATGCAGGTCCCACAACACCCAGCCGCCCGGATGGGGCCAGGCCACAGCCCGTGTGCCGCGTAGCCAGCCGAGTCGGCCGTACCAGGCAGGCCCGGGCCCCAGGGCACAGGCAGCGGCTCTGGGCCCTATGTTCCTAGGAGACACGCAGGCAGACACGGAATATCGGGGTGGCACAGGCTGTGAGAAATCTACAGCAGTCAGGAAAGGTCAGAGCGACCTCTGCCCAGGCGATGACCGGGAAGAGCAGGGCAGGGAGGGAGCCCTGGGGACCTGGAAGATGAGGATCCAGTCACACCTCTGACATGCACTGGCCCCCGGGACCCCCAACACTGTCCCCAGGCCCCTCTAACTCGAGAGCTCGTCTGCAGTTCACATACTTCTTGGCCTTGGCGGTCACACAGGGTGGCCTTGGGTCACACTGCGCTTCCAGAAGAAGCGAGCAGAGCTCTGCAACTACCCACTCTGTCCAGGGACCCAGGAAGCATTTCTTTCCCCTCCTCTTTCCAGGGAGAACGGCCCCAGAGCAGCCTAACCACTCAGTGTGCCCGCCTGAGAACCTGGAACACGTGGTAACATACGTAACAGTACATGCTAGGTTATGTAAACCGCTCACAAAAATCAGGGGATATTTTATCACTTCATACTGATTTTGAAACAACCCCTAATTTTTGTGAGCAGTATACTTACTATAAAGTTGATATTAATGTAATCTATAGACATACACATACACGCTATGATATGCATATGTGTCTAGTTGTCTATGTAGACTTCTTTCCTTTAGAGTCAGTTAGGTAGTACTGGTGTTCAGCATGGGGTAGAAAACAGGGTAAATTTGTGTTTCCTAAGAACTACCTAGTTGGTTTTTTCTTTTGCAAGATGAAAAAGTGTAAATATATTTAACACTATTGAACACCTAAAATTAGTTGAGATAATAAACTTTGTAGCCTGGCCAGGCAGTGGCACAGTGGATAGAGCATCGGATGGGGATGCAGAGGACCCAGGTTTGAAACCCCGAGGTCGCCAGCTTGAGCAAGGGGTCACTTGCTCTGCTGTATCCCCATGGTCAAGGCACATATGAGAAAGCAATCAATGAACAACTAAGGTGCTGCCATGAAGAACTGATGCTTCTCATCTCTCTCCCTTCCTGTCTGTCTGTCCCTATCTGTTCCTCTCTCTGTCTCTGTCACAAAAAAATAAATAAAAATTAAAAAACTATGTTAGGAGTTTCTCACTATGATTAAAAATAACAATATATTTTGAAGAGCTAGACACACACACACACACACACACACACACACAGAGACAACCCAATGTGCTGCCAAGCTGTCTATTCCATGACTGTCTCCCTTCCTTGTCCCCAACGTCACAGACACATGCTGAGTGTCATCCCCCACTCAGCCTTGCAACCTCATTCAGAAGACAAGGCCACACACCAGTGCAAACTCCCGGTGTGCGGAAGCCACCAACACGACTCGGGCTCCTGGCTCAGCGGCGTCTCCAGGATGCGACCCAGCAAACACACACCCGTCACCCTAGCTGGAGAGAACGCCAGGAAGTGATCACAGCACCGGCCCCGTCACACACATCAGGGTGGGAAAGTGTGCTTGTGGCCCCCGAGCCGTCACCTGAGCACGTGACCAGCATGCACGGTGACGAAGGAAACACTCGTGGAACAAGGAGCCAGGGCCCGCCCTCCTGCCCGCACCGGCCTTCCTCAAGCGCCACAGCAAAAGGCGCGGCGGGCGGGCGGGCGGGCAGGCGGCAGGAGGCAGCCAAGGACTCCACGCTCCGCTCCACTCCAGCAGACTCTAAAAGTGCAATTTACAATTCCGTCATCTCCTGCCTTCGACTTGTCACTACAGCACAAACATGCCTCACCGCCCCAACGACAGCTCCCTGTGAAACACGCTCCTAAGTTCTGGGGACTCAAACCCACTTTTCAAATTTGGAAGAGAAAGAGCAAGAAGAGAACAAAAGTATATTTTATTCACATGCAAACAAGATAATGAAAGCGGACCTCACTTCTGCACCCCACGCTGGTGTATGACGTGTGTAACTCGTCCCGGAGTGGTTTCAGAATTACTGTCTGGGTTGCACGGTGTGTAGCAGAACCAAACCCAGCTTGGCCCAGCGTGGTGTGGCTTACTGTAATGCCGGGGGAGATGCTGGCACTCTGCACGCAGGGACCAGAGGGCTTCTCAGCCTCCGCACTAATGACAGCAAAATCGCCATGGGGTGAGGACCCCTGAAGGAGCCTCCAGCATGTGTGACTCTCTCCAAAAGGGCCTGTCGTTAAGCCCACAGCCCAATTCCATGTGACACACACTCCCCGGGTTCACAGGCCCCTGAAGCAGCCAGAGTAACTAACGGAAACCAAACACGGCCCCACAGGGCGACAGGCTCTGCTCTCACCCAGAGTCCCCTGGACCTCTTCAGGGCCACCAAGGGAGGCCCAGAATCCCACCAGTACTAGCTGGTGTCCCAGGCTAGGCAGGGTACACACCCACGTAACAGATTAAAATTAGGCACCCTAATTACTAAACTGTCACTGTAAAAGCCGGGAACACCATTTTTAAAAATGAACAGGAGAATTAATGAGTTTCTCGATCTGCTTGCGTTTATGATATGCAGCCTGTCTTTTATTATCAAGGCAGTCATAAAAGAAATGCTATTGCCACACACGCAAATTAAATCATTAGTACTTTTCCCAGTTTCAGTAACTGGTTATTTGTATTGATCATCAATTCTCCCAATTTAGTTCCTTTAATGTGAATGATATTGGAAATGCTTTAATAAAAAACACTGCCAGGCGATACAAGAGAAATAATTCTCACCATCTACCCCCTGATCCCATAACTGCCGGAGGCCCGCAGGGAGGACCCGGCTGGTCACCCAGGAGCTGGCCACACAGCTAGCTCACCCCGGACAGGACTGGGAGGACCCGGCTGGTCACCCAGGAGCTGGCGACACAGCTAGCTCACCCCGGACGGGACTGGGAGGACCCGCTGGTCACCCAGGAGCTGGCGACACAGCTAGCTCACCCCGGACAGGACTAGGAGGACCCGGCTGGTCACCCAGGAGCTGGCGACACAGCTAGCTCACCCCGGACGGGACTGGGAGGACCCGCTGGTCACCCAGGAGCTGGCGACACAGCTAGCTCACCCCGGACAGGACGGCCAGGAGAAGCTGGTCACCCAGGAGCCGGCGACACAGCTAGCTCACCCCGGACGGGACTGGGAGGACCCGCTGGTCACCCAGGAGCCGGCGACACAGCTAGCTCACCCCGGACGGGACTGGGAGGACCCGCTGGTCACCCAGGAGCTGGCGACACAGCTAGCTCACCCGGACAGGACTGGGAGGACCCGCTGGTCACCCAGGAGCTGGCGACACAGCTAGCTCACCCCGGACAGGACTAGGAGGACCCGGCTGGTCACCCAGGAGCTGGCGACACAGCTAGCTCACCCCGGACGGGACTGGGAGGACCCGCTGGTCACCCAGGAGCTGGCGACACAGCTAGCTCACCCGGACAGGACTGGGAGGACCCGCTGGTCACCCAGGAGCTGGCGACACAGCTAGCTCACCCCGGACAGGACTGGGAGGACCCGGCTGGTCACCCAGGAGCTGGCGACACAGCTAGCTCACCCCGGACGGGACTGGGAGGACCCGGCTGGTCACCCAGGAGCTGGCGACACAGCTAGCTCACCCCGGACGGGACTGGGAGGACCCGCTGGTCACCCAGGAGCTGGCGACACAGCTAGCTCACCCCGGACGGGACTGGGTCAGGAGAAGCTGGTCAGCCCCAGGCAGGAGTTTTCTGGACAGCCCATGTTATCTGCTACATAGTACATGCGTGTTATGTGTTTGTTCTAATATGATGGCCTTTTTACAAAACTCCCTCCAGCCAGTCTTCCAGTCCCCAGGAGGACACACCCACCCGCAGCGCAGGTGGAGAGTGCCCTCGCTGCCCGGTGACCAGGAGCTCTCTGGGGAAGGGCACCGCCGCTGAGCAGACCCTGCCATTCATACTGCAGCTCTGAGGTTTGACCATCTGTGAGCAAACTTCCCGGAAAGGAGGGCACAGGCTGGCTGTCGGGAGCCCAGGCTGAGCTTGGAGTCAGACCCCACGGAGTGTGGGCTGGGGTCAGGGGCCAGCGCCCGCACCTCCATACCTGGCACCTCAGAATCACAGAGAAACCCCAAGGGCGCACGGCCCTCAGGGAGGAACAAGGGAAGTTTCCTGCCAGAGCCACCCGTAAAGACGACTGCCTGACAAGTCGATGACAACGTGCTCCTTCCTGCGGTAAGTGCAATAGCATCACCACCACCCGACTCCACAGTGCACACGTCAGGCACAGGCCCTGACGCCCAGCAAAGACGGCCAAGGTGCTAGAAAGATCAGAAGACAGAACATAGAAATAAGAATGCAAAGTGAGACTGAGACCACACCAGCCTGCAGGGCTCCACGGACAGCCCTTCTCCGGGAGAGAAGACGACGAGACTCCCAGGGACCCCTGAATGGGGAGGGTCACTGGGTGTGAACGGCACCATGACCCAGAGCTCCAGCCCAAGGGCACTGTGAGCCCAGGTGCGCAGGGACACAGACGCTCAGCGCCTGCGGGCAGGGGGGTGGCCGTGGGAGCCTCTTCCGGATTCTGTCTCCGTAGCTCGGGCACCTTGGCCTTGCTGCCCAGGCTCCTGTGGTGCGGTCACAAGCCCAGAGCCTCCTGCTGTGGGAGGAAACCTTCTCCAGTGCCTGTGATAAGCACTCGGCTGCAGTGCTTGGTCCGAGGGACCTGAGCCTCAGCGCGCTCGGTCAGAGGCCTCCCGTCCCGGCCCGGCCCCATCGGGGACAGAAGGAACAGAAGCTCGCGCTCTGCACGCTGAGGCAAGCAGCTGGGGGCTGCTCTGAGCACTGGGCAGGGTGCAAGGCCTGAAGGAACCGGGGCTGTGGCTGGGAAAGCCCGCGGTGAGCGCTGGAGGCAGAGTGGGCTAGGAGAACGAGCGCCTCCTGCTCCTGGAGCCTCGACCTTGAGCTGCGACACGCGGTGCACAGCTCAGCGGCAGGGCGGGGCCTCCGGGAGGACGCAGAGCATGCGCAGCAGCCCCGTTTCTGTGGAGTCTGCCCCTGCAGACTGCAGGGTGCCGCGGTGCAGCAGGGCTCCGAGACCCTGACTGTGGCCTCGTCCCCGACTCATTACAAGGCAGGGAGAGGACAGAGTCAGGAGACACGGGTCGGGACCAGGGACTCCAAGGAGGCTGCGATCACATCGCCATCACTATGGAATCGAAAGGTGGCCGTCCAGCCACCAGAACGAGTCTTATCTAAGAGGCTCCTGCTGTGGCCCTGGAAGGCCTTGACTGCCCAGAGCGGAGAGCACAGCAGACGTGGACCTAGCCCTGCAGACCCCGCAGGTGATACCAAAGGACCCAAGCAGGCATCCACGACCATCTGGGCAGGAGCCATGACCGGGACGGGGTCAAGGCTGACCGAGCACCAGTGTAAGGACACTGTAACCAGAGCAGGTCCCCCGCAGCGCACGGTTCAGGGTGACCGTGTAGGTGCAGCCTGATCACATCGACAGAGGTCAAGACCTCAAGCACTGGCCAGAACAGTGAGAACAGGGAGTTAGAGGGCTCATCGCTACGAGGAGGAGTAAAAACTGAAGATGAGAGAGAGGGGTCACCACCACCGCCAGGTTCGTGTCCTGGCCACAGCAGGAACCCAGTAGCTGGGTCCCAGGCGACCTCCTCAAGGTCTTGCCGGCTGCAGTGGAAGAAGGGAGCCCTCCAATGGAAGGGCTTGGAAGAGGAGTGCTGCCCAAGGATGCAGGGCCCCCAGGGGCCCAGGTGAGGGTGTGAGGCTCAGGGGTCTGGGGGGCTCCGCTGACCAATGGGCTGGACCCTCCACAGCAGCTTTTCCCTGGCTCCGCTGGCCAGACCCTGTATGTGCCCCGGAACGTCACCTCACTACAAAACAGAGAACTGGTGCCTTAAGGAGACTGGTCAGCTCACCAGCTTCCACACTCTCAGAAGGAACACGAGTCAGAGTACAAAAGAGGACCACATCCCCGGGGCCTACGGGGGGCTGGTCTCAGCAGTCCCGGCCCCTTTAATGGGTCAGTACACTCCAACTTGCAAAACCACTGTCCTCCTGTCGGAGGAAGCAAACATGTAAGGATTATAAAAACAAAGGATCTACGCCTAGAGAAGAGGAACAGGGTGAGAATTGCACTCCGTGGAGGGAGAATTTCATCACCCCAACCGCCATCAGATGTACCTCGTCCCAGAAACTCCGCTGTTCCTCATTAAACGATGGCACCCAGGCCGGGCAGCTGATTTCAGCCCAAGTGGACCACGAGAGAGAAGCCGGCTTTCATATTTCCCAGGTGTGGCTGCACGTGTGCCTGCTGTGTGTGCACATGCTGCCCCATGTGGGCCTGCACTGTATGACTGTGTGTGTGCACATGCTGCTGCCCCGTGTGCATGCACTGTGTAACTAACTGTGTGTGTGCCTGTCTGCATGTGCTGCCCGTGTGTGCTTGCCCTGTGTAATTGTGTGTGTGCCTGTGTGTGTACGCCTGTGTAACTGTGTGTGTGCCTGTGTGTGTAAATGCTGCCCGTGTGTGCTTGCCCTGTGTAATTGTGTGCATGTGTGTGTACATGCTGCCCTGTGTGTGCACGCCCTGTGTAACTGTGTGTGTGCCTGTGTGTGTACATGCTGCCCCGTGTGTGCACGCCCTGTGTGTGTGCCTGTCTGCATGTGCTGCCCGTGTGTGCTTGCCCTGTGTAATTGTGTGTGTGCCTGTGTGTGTACATGCTGCCCTGTGTGTGCACGCCCTGTGTAACTGTGTGTGTGCCTGTCTGCATGTGCTGCCCGTGTGTGCACGCCCTGTGTAACTGTATGTGTGCCTGTGTGTGTACATGCTGCCCTGTGTGTGCATGCCCTGTGTAACTGTGTGCATGTGTGTGCACATGCTGCCCATGTGGCCACACATTGTGTGACTGTGTCCATGCCTGCTATGGAGGGGGGGGTCGGAGGGGCCCTCCCAGGATTGTGCATCCAGTACGTAACTGGGCTGAAGAGGGAGCAGAGGGCACTGGTAACAAGTGGCCAGGATAAGGCCAGCACCCTGCCCATGAGCACCAGTAACAGCCAGCAGGAGCAGCCCCAGGGGCTGGAGATGGTTAGGAACATCTTCCTGCCCACCCAGGCCAAGAGCCCACCTCGAGCCTTGTCCTGCCACATGGGCTGCTGGTTCTTCACACTATCCAGCTGTGCCCCTGCTCAGCAAGAGCCACAGGGCCAGCCACCACCAACAGCAGCATGAGGCCTAGGAGAGCCTCCTCGCTCCCCTCAGTGAAAGGCCCCTTCCACCCTGAGAAGGACATCCTCGAGGGGGGACGAGGTACAGGTCTGAGGTTCTCTGCTTCCCCCTCCGGTTGGGACACCTGCACACCTGGGCACACGACAGGACGCAGGCCCAGCCCCTCACCACTCCACCTGTCCGACCCAGAAGTGCATCCTAGAACAAGCCCCGCCCCTCCATTATGGGCACAGACAGCTACCTCACGCATGCCCACCTGTGCAGAAGGAAAGGCAGGCAGGGGTTTGGGACCCAGTCCCCCAACACTAGCTTCAACCTCAGTGTCAGCTTCCTCAACAGTCAGCTGGGAATAGGGTCTGCAAGGCACAGGGGTGTTGACGGACTAACAGATGGCACTGAGTAACAGCACAGAGCCTGGCACTGAAGAAACATGGCAGGATGCAGCTGGCAGAGGGTCTGCCCATCCCCTGAGAACCTAAGGAAAGGCAACAACGTTTCTCCATCCTGTGCGGGTCTAGGAGCAGGCCCCAGGCCCCTTCATCTCATGCAGTCCTGACAACACCCGTCCCCAGCAGAAATGTTCACACCCACTTTGCAGGTGGAAAGACTGAGGCACAGGGAAGACAGATAATTGACACTTAACACTGGAGGGTTGTCCACATATCTGATCCCAAAGCACAGCCCTTCCGACGCAGCCCTTGCACAGAGAGGCAGACATGGCTGGTGGAGTGGCCGGAATGGCAGGACTTGCCCTCGCCCTTCTCAGGGTGCCCTCAGCATGTGCTCCCCTCTGTACAGGGCAGAAGCCCTTTTCAGAGCATCCTCAGACAACTGCCTTGGTCCTCTCGGGTTGTCTGGGGATACAGCCCTCAGAGCAGCAGGACTGGTCAGTGGGAAGCACCCATAGACATCGAGAGGTCTAGCCCCCCCCCCCCACCTCCTCGGCCCCACCACCCTAGCCCCTCCCACCTCCCGGCCCCACCTCCCGGCCCCACCACCCTAGCCCCTCCCACCTCCCGGCCCCACCACCCTAGCCCCTCCCACCTCCCGGCCCCACCACCCGAGCCCCTCCCACCTCCCGGCCCCACCACCCGAGCCCCTCCCACCTCCCGCCCCACCACCCGAGCCCCTCCCACCTCCCGCCCCACCACCCGAGCCCCTCCCACCTCCCAGCCCCACCACCCGAGCCCCTCCCACCTCCCGCCCCACCACCCGAGCCCCTCCCACCTCCCGCCCCACCACCCGAGCCCCTCCCACCTCCCGGCCCCACCACCCGAGCCCCTCCCACCTCCCAGCCCCACCACCCGAGCTCCTCCCACCTCCCGCCCCACCACCCGAGCCCCTCCCACCTCCCGGCCCCACCGCCCCTACTCCAAGGGCCTCACCAGCCAGTGGCAGAGGGAGAGAGTGGAGGAATGTCCCTGACCTCAGCCCACCTTGTCAACCTCTGGTTCTAGCCACAGGCCCAACTTGCAGAGTCACACCCAGGAAGGAGACAGGGAGACCAGAGGGCCCTGGCACCCACGGCCACAAAAGTCCTGGTCAAGGCCTCAGTACCCTCTGCAGATGGGGACCCTCCCTCCCTCCCTCAAGGGCTGCTGCGGCCTTTGAGGACAAGAGGTCCATGTGGCAGTCAGCAAGGCGTTGGGCCCAGCGGGCTCACAGGAACGGCTGCGGCGTGCCGCTGGCGCTGCAGAGGGTCCGCGGCTCGTGGGAGGGGGTTGCTGCTGGCTCCCTCCTCAGCATCCACCTCCCCCTGCCTGCCCCACCTCAGGGATAAACACATGAGGGGAGCCAGTGCCCCAACCATCCCCTGGAAGAGACTGACCACTCAGCACATTCTGTACCCCACATTCTGGCCACAGTGACACTGTGGACAGGTGACCTAAGGCAAAACAAGCAGAGTATTCAAGACTTTTGTTGGGACAAAGACTCTCTCTTTCCTGGTGGCATGAACTAGCAGGTGTGCAGCCCTGAGGGCAGCTGGCAGGACCCTCTCAAGTCCAGGACACTGACGCTCCCAACATGCCGTGTCTTGATGACTGAGGGCTGGATCAAGCCACACCTGAGCTCTTCCTTCACCTGAACTTTTTGAGGAAGCAAGTCAGTGCGTTCCCTGCATGGAGCTCTCGGAACCTGCAATGGAGAGATCCCAGCTGATGCAGAAACACCCTCCTGCTCAATGCGGAGCCGCTCACAAAAGTCCTTGCAAGTGTCTTTCCCATAATCCCAGGGGAGGTCACGCTCTGGTCTCCTGCTTCTGCTCTCCTCCATCCACCACCGTCCTGGAACACGGCCACATCGGCCCCCATATGCACACCCCAGGGCCGCCTGTGGAGGGCCCTGTTCTCAGATCACCAGAAGCGTCCAGCCTCTCTGACCACTAAGTCCTTGTGCCTGCAGCCCCCCACCAGAACTCAAGCACCAAGGCCACACGCGTTCCCTCAAGCCACGGCTGCCTTGGGGAGTGGTTTTCCCACGGTGCCACCGGAGGGAGGAGCGCTGTGTCCCTAAGGCTCCCTTGCTGGCGCGTGATAAGGGGCAGTAAAGTAACAAGGGAAGCAAGGGGCAGCCTGTGTCCGGGCCACCGGGCAGTGCGATGGCGGGAAGACCCAGAATGAAGCCTCCATTGCTGTGGTTCATGGGTCACCCTCAGAGCCAAGGACCTCAGCAGCCCTGGCCTAGGGACAAATCACACCATGGCCAAGCCAGGCACAGGGGGACAGCAGCACTGTGGACAGTCCTGGGTGCCGGACACGCACAGCAGCACCCTCGCCGCCCACAGCATTCCCCGTGCCAGGAACAGACCCCACAAGCTGAGAAACAGTCTGCTGGACAGACAACAGCCTCACCCAAAGGGGGTCCTTCGGGGGCTCTCGCCCGCCAGGACAGCAGCAGGCAGACGCGGGCAGAGATGCCCCGAGCCGGCGGAGGGGCTTCCGGCCCCCCACTCTCCCCTGCCTATGGCCGCCTGCCTGACACCTGCCTACAGAAAGGGGCGGAGACGGGCAGGGCCCATTCTGGCTTCCCCACGGCTCCCAAGGAGGCACCAATCTCTCTCATCCTAGACAGGACACTCAACTCACAGAAGCAAGGTGACAGCAGCCAGTCAACAGGGTCACAGCAGGGCAGCTGGGATCTCAACCCAGGTCTGACTCAACAGCCATGCCGTGTCCTCAGCACTCAGAGCCATGGAGAGAAGATGTCTGCAGCCCTGGAAACCCCGCTCGGGCCGACAGGCAAACCGGCACCGCGGGGAACGATGAACAGAGCTTGCACCTCTGCGCTCTGCCTGGCGCCCGCCCACAACAAAACCTCAGCGAGCCCGCCAAGGAGCCACGGGAGAGAAGAGAACAGGCATGAGACAGGAGCAGGCCCACCACACGCCTCTTCCCCTTCAGCTCTGCCCTCAACTTCATTAAAGAATTCTGAAAATAATAGCTTCCCCCAAATGCAGCACACACTTGCCGAACACGACGCATTCTGACGCAGAAGGACATTCTTCTTCAGGGCACAAGTTGGGACACATTTCACACGGTTGTTTGTTAGCGCCTCATCCTGAATGGCTGACTCTCCATCAGCCCAGGGAAGCAGCCAGGAGGTGACCTCAACGCTCCTCCACAGGGCCTCTGGGCCGCTGAGGGCAGAGGAGGCCACTTCACGCTGCCCAGTGAGAAGTGGGCTGCCCAGCCCACACTTGCTCAGGGGCCTTGAGTAGAAGGACAGTTAGGAGGTTGCTGGTGGGCTCAGGCGGTCACAAAACTGGTTAAAGGCAAACACTGCCCTCAAAAAAAGTACTCCCAAGGGAGGAGACTGAGGTCAGCACTGAAGTGCCCCAGTGCCGTGTCCTTCAACATGTCCCTCTGACCTGGAGGCCCCAGCAGGAATTATACCCAGCCCTTAAGCTGGCAAAGAAAGGTTTTCCAAAGAACAGGGACTGAAACAACCTTTTCAGTGCAAAATCTTACATAAATTTTACAGCAGAGAGGGATTTAATCCACAGTAGTGCCTGCGGCCAGTTCCTTATGACTCTTCCAAGGTCCACAAGGGCCAAGGGCCCCACCCAAGTGCTATACTCTTACACTCAGGCCCATGGGGGGGAAGATGGCGGCACCTCCTAGGGTGTCCACAGCCCCCAAGGTGGCTGGGGACCGGGCTCATCAGAACTCTCTAAGCCTTCACTCTGGAGGGCTCAAACACCAGTTCTTGAGGGGACAGCCTCGGGCACCCACCTGGAAGGACCCGTGCCCTCCGCTGACTCGCTCGGTGGCCATCTCACTGCCAGACAACGTGCCAGGGCCCTACCTTCTGCTGTGGAACTGCTGCAAAGGCCCTGGGCGGGGCCACGCAGGGCTCAGAATCAGTTTTTGACTTCAGATGTACAAAGCCAACAGCTGGATTAGAGGCTGCTTCAGGTCCCTTCCAGAATGTTCTCTAGGCTGATCCCATGGAGCTAGGTCTGGACAGCTAGTCCAAGGCGCCTGGACCCAGAACGGGGCTCTTGGTAACACCGGCTGAAGGAAGAAGGGAAAGAAACCACCACCTCCCTGCAGGACATGGCCCTCGCCCCTCGCAGCGTGAGCCACCCAGAGCCCTCCACGAGGGCGGCTGTGCCCCTGGCCACCTGGGGCTTCCTGGGAGGGGCTGTGCACCCCTGCGTCCCGAACCCTGTTCCCTCGGCCAGGTTAGAGGGAGAGGGTCAGGTGCACAGCACCTGGCAGGAGACGGAAGGAGCAGAAGTTCAGACTCTCAATGAACTCAAGCAGAGCGTGCAGGAGCAGCGGGGAAGTCCCCCAGAGACCAGCCAGCCCGGCCGGCGGCCCAGCTCACCCCTCCTCAGCACTCCGGCCCTGGTGCCCTCAGAGCTGGCCACTGTTGGCCACGGCGACTCTCCACCCTGCTGCGGCCCACAGCTCCGGCTCTAACTAGACAGGACCACGCCCGTTCCCAGCCCTGCTTCAGCCTCCAGGGCACGGGGCCCAGACCCTCCACCCCTGCAGCCCCCAGGCCCGGCCCCCCCAGTCCCGCTCGGTGCCCCTGTGCCGTTTCCTCCTCCTCCCGACCCCACCATGCCAGGCTCCTCGCGGGCGGGCAGACGCAGGTCTTCCTGGCCGAGGTGGGCACAGGACTGCAGCGCACCCACCGTGAGAGGCATCCCTGTGCTTACCTCCACCCCCAGTCCCCTCACTTTGGACTTGGGGTTGGCCGCAGGCCGAAGACTTGCAAAATAAGAACAGACCAATCACCAATTCCAGGAAACACTCCACACCGCCAGCACCGCTCCCCACGGGAGCGAGGCCGTGGGTGGGGAAGGTGTGTCACAAACCTCTCTGGAGTCTGAAGAGGACTACGCCGGCAGACAGCGCCGCAGGGCAGGACGAGGGACGGCTCCGCGGGGGGACGCAGGGCCACCACGGCCGAGCACTCCGCTTGGCTGGCCAGCTCCAGCTTCCAGCCCCTAAGAACTGACTTATTGTTTCAAGCACGAACATCAATCCAGCAAAAGCACTTGACTCACAGACGGAATACTTCATAAACGAGTCAACACGCACAGCCTAAAACATTCACACTTTTAAACAGAGCAGGCTCCAAAATGTTTACATATGCGACCACACTGAGGTACCGTATTAAAAATGATGAGTTTAAATAAGAAACGACCAAACACTGTCATTAACTCCCGTGTGAAACAAATGGGGAAACGCCGTTAATAAAAGCAGCGGCTGGCCACCTGGAGTGCTGGCGCGCAGGCCAGGGACAAGCCGTGCGCGCTCGCCTCCACCACGTGCACAAGGGCCCCATTTGCCACTTGACAGCTGTGTGTGCGAGGCCCTCCCTCCTCTCATTCCTCACTGGATCACGGAACCCACTGCACTTGTGTTTACGGCATCAACTCAGAAGCACGTAACGGCCACGCTCAGAACCACGAAGCCCCCAGGCTGGGGCAGGGAGGAGACCAGTGACCCCAGAGCAGAGACAGAGGCGCCGAGGTGCTACGAGCCCGGAGGGCAGCCCTCGACCAGCCCTCGACCAGCCCTCGACCAGGCTGTGCCCCACCGCCTGCCCTGTGCCTCAGCAATGCGCTCACTCCTTCACGGAGAACCTACCGCCAGGCCCTGGGCACAGAGCAGGCGTGAGGCCACAGCCCTTTGATCCCCCAGCACATAGAGAGGTGACAGTGAACCACTAATGTCACAACGAGCTACACAAATTGCATAACTGGTTCCTGTCAGGAAGGAGCAGAAAAGATGGTAGGCTTATGTGTAGCAGGGGACCAAAGGATGAGCATGGACTGAGGGGCTGAGGAAGAGGGAGATGAAGAGAGGCTGTTCCAAGAAATGAAACTGTGTGTGCAAAGGCCCTGCGGCCAAAAGGTCTTGCAGAGAGCAAGGAAGCAAGCAGGGGGGGACTGAAGCTCAGCTGACAGGACAAGTGCTATCAGAAGAGGTTGGTAAACAGAGGTCAGCTTCAGACAGGCCTTCCGGGTCCTAAGAGCAACAGGAAGCCGTGACGGGGTTTGGACAAGAGAATGAAGGGTTCGGACCTGCTTTTGGTTGAAACCACTTAGGGTACCATTTGCAGCACAAACTGTACCAGACACACCCAGACCCAGAAGGCCAGCTCTCTGCTCAGAGAGCTCAGGAGCAAGTCAGACAGACAAACCCCCAAATTCTTCTAATGCTAAACATGTTTATGTTTATCAACTTCCTAAGACTTGGGTTTTCTCCTTCATAATAATGGGATTGAAGAGTATTTTTCCTCAATGGAAATATCAGCTTTATTTTAAAAGCTACTACATGCTTAGAGCAAAAAGCTATAAAATATATTATAAAATATATAAAATGGTATTTTATATATAACAAGCCTGACTGGTGGTGGCACAGTGGACAGAGTGTCAACCTGGGACACTGAGCCCACTGCCTTGAGTGCGGGCTCACCAGCTTGAGCATGGGATCACAGACAACATAACCCCATGATTGCTAGATTGAGCCTAAAGGCCGCTGGCTTGAAGCTCAAGGTCGCTGGTTTGAGCAAGGGGTCACTGGCTCGGCTGGAGCCCTCCACTCCCGTCAAGGCACGTCTGAGAAAGCAATCAGTGAACAGCTAAGGTGCCGCAACTATGATTGATGCTTCTCATCTCTCTCCCTTCCAGTCTGATTCTGTCTCTCTCTCTCTCTCTCTCTCTCTCTCGCAAAAAAGAAGAAATGTGGTCTTAAATTTAAGGGAAAAAATAAAATAAAATGAAATAAGACAAAGTCCTCACAGCTCATCTTCATGAAGCCTCAGAGGACCACCATGATCACCACCATTATCACTTTAAAGACCCAAGTACTTAAAACAAAGGGACCCCCGGGTGCTGCTCAGGACCTAACACCCTGTGCTCTGCCAGCGCCGAGCCTGCGCACAGACGGACACCAACGTGCAGGACCGAGACGCCAGCGTGCACTCAGTAAGCATCGTCTTCATAAATAACGAAGCAAAACATCCTGTCCACATCTGGATGTCCACCCGCTCCTCATATTCCTCCCTAAGAATAAACAAAACAGTAAGTAGGACTGAGGAGGCTGAAGGGGAAGGGCCACTTAAAATCTTCTGGAGAGTAATTAAGTAATTATGATGATTTGTTCTCCACAGAGCAAATATTAATAGCCAACTTATATCGTGTTCACTACGTGCCAAGCCCTATTCTAAGCATTCTATACATGTATATTAACTTACTTCAATTTCTCAAAAATCATGGGAGATAAAGTTTTCACCACCACCAATGGATGTTAACCAAATTTAACCTTTGCTCATAACGCTGGTCATAAAGGGGATCTCCTTTCAGCTGAATTTCATTAGTAAAGCTTAAGTGTTTTTACGTTAACCACTGAGATCTACGTATTTACAGGCTTTGCTCACCTTGCTATGAGATGCTCACCCTGTTCTTATTGGGTGGTAAAAGCTCTTTACATATTGGCAATTAACTTCAGGTAGGCATATTTTCTTGTATGTCTCTTCACCTCACTTATGGACTCCACTGCCCAAGAGAATTTTCTTTAACTCTTACACTGTATTGTTAAACCTGTCGAGGTTTTTTCTTTCTTTTAAGGTTTCTGGCTTGGTATTATAATAAAAATAGATGAAATCAGGTGTGGGTTTTTGGGGTGTTTTTTTTTGAAGTTTTAGGTGCTCGGAGAGCTCTCTTCCAATCAAGTCTTCCAAGGTAATCCTCCCAACAGAGGGCACCCTGCTCAGGCTGAAAGGTGCAAAGCAGCAGGTGTCAGCCACCACTGTCACTGTCCCCAGGCCGCCTCGGGAGACCTCCAAGCACACCATGCAACCCTGGCCGACAGGACCATTGAGGTCCCTCCCAGTTCCCCGGCAAACACACAGAGCGGTGACAGCCTGAGCGCGCCATCTGCGGGGACAGTGCCAGTGCCAGTGCCCAAGCCCGTGAACACGACAGGAACCCACAGAGGAATTCCACACTGTCGTCTTCCCAAACAGGCCCTACAATGAACTTCAACTTCAGGACCATCGCCGGTCTGGAAACAGAGGCACGAGAGAAGGGACCCGCCTCTGGGACACCACACTGCGCGGGGTGACAGAGTGCAGGGTGCCGGATGTTGCATTTTGGCCTCTATCTCTGATCCCTCTCTGCACACTTGGTACAGGGTAGTGGCCACTTCACTGGCTGCGGGGAGAGAAATGGGGTCTACATCGGAATGTGGCACAAACAGGTGCTCATTAAATGTGGGCGGGGTAAGGGTGACAATATCCTCCCAGGAAAGATGCAGACACTACATGTCCCCGCAGTCCTAGGAGAGGTCGCAGTGGAGGCAACCTGTGTAGGACGCTGGACCATCCTTCCAGAAAGTGTGGAGGGAGCATGTCAGAAAAAGGTAAGCAACAGAGAGGCTCCCAAGTGGCTCCAGATGCCACAGCCCACACTGCACCCCAAACAAGCCCCACCCACTCCTTTTCCTCACTTACAGAAGAAGCCGGAGAGAAGAAAAAACCTGACCTTAGGGAGAGAACTCAGGGTTCTGACTTCAGTGACACTCTTCCCCAGAAGAGTCACTCTATAAACGGACACTAGTAAGGTCGGCTAAAACGCAGCATCTCATCTGACCCGAACCAGAAGACACTGTACCTTCCTCTGAGGTCGAGCCCAAAAGCGCTGAGCCCACTGCCAGCCACAGCATATGCTGACCATCTGAGATGGAAACAGAAACCCCTTCCACACTCAGTCCCTGCCCCCCACTCCAGGACCAAGGCAGGAGCTGCCACCAGTGGGCAGGGACCTGCCCTCTGGCTCGAGCAGCAGAGGCTGGGGCCCAGCTTCACGGGCTGCAGAGCCAGGTTGCAAACCCCAAGCTCCACGGAGGCTGGGCGCCCGCTCCCCCGGCTGCATGGTCACCGGTTCTGGTCCAGGGACCGAGAGCCCAGCACGGCCTGTCGCCCGCGGCCTCCCAGCAGCAGCAGCTGTCCCCTCCTCCCTGCGTCTGCCTCACTCCCTACATCAGGTATTAATCTATTACTCATGGCAGCTTCCGAGCCATGAAAGCCCAGCCGTTTTCAATAGAGAACGGTATGGACGAATTCTACAGGAGTGATGAAATGTTTCTTCTGCTCCGGCAATTAAGACGGCACAAAGTCCCCTCTCTCCTCTGGTGCCACCCCCAACATCAAAGGAGGAGAATTCAAAGCCATTCATGCAGCATTGAAACCTCACAATGAAGCTGGAAAATGGAAGTCGATTACTGGGCATAAATATGCAGTAGTTAAAAGGAAAGAGTTCTAACGAAATTAAACGGCAGCCACCCCACAATGTGTGGAAACTTCCAGAACTGGAGTCTTCCTGGTAAACATCAAGAGAGCCATCCTCTCCTAAGGCAGTTTTCCGAAAAGTCAAGAGCAGCAGCAGCAGCTCTGGCTGCACATGGCCAGGGTGCCATGTTCTGAAGCTCCTGCTACAAGAACGGCCCCCCAAACCTCACACAACATGGCATGTGGAGGATTTTATTCTACGCGGCTGTGAAGCTGCTGACCACAGAACATTCTCTCAGGCTCAGGGCTGCTAAGACCACATCTGTCCTTGCTTGTTAGGTCTCCCAGGCCTACAAGCCGTCCACCACAGTCCTCCGCCCCAGGCCCAGGCTTCCCCAGGGGCACCCGTGCTTGCCCACTGCACGCCTGGCGAAAGGAAGAACCCCCTGAGGAGGGCAGCAAGCCGTCTGCCTGCTGCAGAAAGCCCGGCCTCTTTGCTGATGGATCACTGCTCTTTTTAGGAAGGTATTTATTCGATCTTTAAAATAAAAAGCCCCGAACACAGAAGGCTGTAGAAGTCTTACAATGTGTCAGGGTGTGTGTGTTGTTAGAGCAGGAAAACACTCCCCTCCCACACAAGTGTGAGTTCTAGGGAAAGAAGCCAGAGAGAGATCCAAGGGAGTAGACGGATCTGGGAGAGGGAGCCTGCGTCTGATCAAGTCTTAAAAATAGACAGCTGAGCACTGATTTTAGAATTCTCAAGAGCTACCTGAAGAAGAAAAATAAATACATAATAAAATAAAAAACCAACCCTTGTACATTTTCGATATCCAAAACTCCATCCTGATGAAACTTCGAGCAGGGTGGCAATTCTGCCTTTCCAATGATAATAGTGGAATCGTGTTGCCATAGTGACTGCAAAATTCTGCAATAACTTTTGTTGCTCTGTAATTGCTGGAGTGTATATTTGTGTACGAGCAGCTGAGTTTTCCTGATCCAATGCCTCTCCCTCTCCCCAGTCAACCACCACCACCACCTTTCCTGGCTGGGGTGCAACAAACCCGGCGATCCTATGTAGATAGAGCCCCCCATCCCACCCCACCCCACCCCCATCTTTCAATAAACTGCACGGAATTATCAGAAGCAATTAAAACTCCAGGTATCCACGACCGTTTTACAAAAGAAAAAGTGAAACCAGGCCAAGGTGCGAACCCACCAGCTCGCTCGCGCTCTCTCTCTCTCTCTCTCTCTCTCTCACACACACACACACACACTCCACGGCGCTGGGCAGGCGCTGGGTGAAGGCTGTTTACATGTTGACTCCCAGGCCCGCCCCGGCTCCTTAGGTGGTTTGCGGGGAAGACACAGAAAAAAAGCACGAGGGGAACAAGGAAGGAAAGCGAGGGACTGACTGCAGGCCCTCGCCCTCCCCCTCGCCCGCCGAGGACAGCGGGCAGCGCTGCTCGCAGCAAGCAATTAGGTAGGTCTCTCCAGTCATGCAATTAGGATTTAGTTAAGAAAGTCATTAGTTTTAAAAATAACTTAAGTTTAATTTCTGCAACGTTTTATTTGAAGAGGGTGTCACAGCAGGTCAATTTTAAACATGCCATAAAGAAAAGAAAAAAACCCCACAACACTCCTATCAGCTGCTGCTTCAAGTTATTACACATTTCTGATGTGCATTAAATTGAGTACAGGGAGGGGGTTGCCACCCCCGGCTTTTCCAACCGATCCGCACGGTCTCCCGCTGCAACAGTGTCAAATAATTCAGCGTTCAATGTAAATACGAGATCATCTGCTTAGAACCCCGCGGCGTGTTTCTGCAAAACGCCGGCCGCGGCCGGGGACGCGGCGCCCCGTCCTCCCTCCGCGCAGGACCGGCCGCCTCTCGGCCTGCGGGAACCGCGGCGGGCACCACCTCGGGGTCGCGGGCCGGCGCACCCCACGCCGCGAGCCCCGGGGGGGGGGGGGCAGGGATGTTTTTCTGCAAACTCACAGCCCCGAGAAAGTTACATAAACGGAGCCCGCCCGCTGGGCTCGGGGCGCCCCCGGCCCACCTGCCCCGGGGCTCTCGGCCTGGCCGGGCGGCGGAGGCGCCGCGCGACCCCGGAGGCAAGCGGCCCCGGCGGGCGGGCGGCCGTTGCTGTGCTGCGGCCGCAGGGGAAGGTCCGGAGCGGCTGCGGCTCCGGCTCCCGCGCCGGAACCCCGGGCTGGGCGGCGCGCGCGCGGCCTGGGCGCACGGGCCGGGACCGGGCTGGGCCGGGCCGGGGGCGCGGACCCGGCGACACCTGCCGGGCCGGGAGGCGGACGGGCGGGGGGCGTGGAGGCCGGCGGCCTGCGGGCGGGGAGGCGGCGGACAATGGCCCGCGAGCCGGGCCGGGCTGCGCTTACCGCGGCGGCGAGCGGGGAGGTGGCGGCGGCGGCGGCGGCGGCGGGCGCTCCGAGCCGCATCTCCTCTGCCTGCGCCGCCACCACCACCGCCGGCGGCGGGCGGGCGGCGGACGGGCGCTCGGGCGGCGGCGACAGCGGGAACGCGGACGCGGCGCGCCGGGCCCAGGCAGCTGAGGCGGAGGCGGCGCGGGCGGGCGCGCGGGCTCGGGTGCGGGTGGCTGCGGGGACGGTGCTCTGCGGCGGCGGCGGCGGCCCCACAACCTCCCCTCCTCATTCACAAAAAATTGACCCACGTTGAACCATGATGCTGCTCCCCCCTCCGGCACCGAGCCGGGTGCTGATAGGCCAATTCCAACGCCCGTCAGCCGTTCAGGCCCTGCCCTCTCGGCAAAGGCTCTGCAGCCATTGGCTGCAGCAGACTTTCATCACCTCCCCTCCCCGACCCCTCCCTCCTGCCTGGTTTCTAATGAAGAGCTCGTCAATTACGGCTCGGCCCCACCCTCCGCCCGCCCTCCCCGCGCGCCCGGCCGTCTTTCTATTGGTCCACTGGCACCCACGGTACAGCCCCGTCTGCTCCCGTCCCTCGTTCCGCAACAGCCAACCGCCAGGCCAGACGCCCTACGAACGACAGGAATGCTCCACCCCGGCCCGCCTTCCCGCACACGTCCTGAACCCTATTGGCTGCCGGAACTGCCAATCCTAGGGGGCGGGGCGATAAAGGACGCTCCAGGCGTCAGCCGCTGGGCGCGTCGCGGTTGAGAAGGTGCACGGAGCTGGCGCGGGTAGTGACTGTAAACACCGGCGCTGGCCCTGGCTAGCCGCGCTGGGCAGCCCCAAAGATCTGCCCGCGCCTGCCCAGTGGCCAGCAGCGCGTGCCTGCGCGCCTAGCGGGCACCCTGGGACTGGGGCTGAGGCGGGGAGTCTGCAGGGCCTGGCTACGGCCTCCATTTTGGATACTGGCAGCGGTCATGTGTTGCAGCTTGCGCCCGGAGTCGCTGGGGCGGTGCGAAGGGGTAGTGCGCAGGCGCTGCGGGCCCCGCCCTGCCCCGCGGCGGGAAGGCAGCCGGTGGAGCGCGCGGCCTCCGCCGGTGGGCCTTCCCAGCGAGTGCGGAGCCGGCCAAGCGCGCCTGCGCCGGCGGGAGACGTCCGGGCCGCGCTCGGTACCAGCCTCATGGGCGCTGCTGTCGCGCTTCCCGGGTCTGAGCGCCGGCGACGGCGTGCTCTCCCGGTCATCGTAGCGCATCCGTGCTGCTCAGGGGTCTTGACTGGCCTGTGTGTCCCCAGGCTCGGCATGTCACGGCTGCTGTGTCCCGCAGAGGCCCTTCGAGGGCATCGTGGGTCAGCGAGGCACTTGAGTCCGTCCAGGCAGCGGTCTCGGTGGGGTCTCCGATGCCGACCCGCTGGCCATTTCCATTCCAGGGAGGGTGATGCAGCTTTGCAGCCTCGGTGCACCGTGTGTGGTCCAGTGACCACGTGTGCCCAGGCTCGGTGCCGTGGGGCTGCGATTCCCCGCTGCTCTCCTCCAGAAACCCAGTCTGTCTGGACAGCCGGTCCTGCGTGGTCAGACCTACGTGGTCATCGCGCTGGTGGGAGTCCTGGGAGCGAGCCTTGATAGAATGAAAAGGCTAAAACATTGGTATCCAAATTGCAACACTTTATAATTGTTGTGTTTATAAAACGCTTTCTAAAATCAAAAGGCTGAGCGGAGGAATGTATAGGGTAAGTGCCAAGGGCTGTGGACTCGATTTGCTTCCATAAGAACCTCACCCTTCAGGATACTTGGAATCTCTCAGGATGTTTCACAACAAAAAATGGTGACCGCGGTTCAAAGAGGCTGACATCTTAATGACCAAATTTGGTTAAACTGGTTGGCACTTCACTAAAACACTTTTTTAAGTTATTATTATTATTACTATTATTCTTAGAAAGCAGAATCTACGTAGATTATTTTAAAAACTGCATTTGAGGGATTTCCTTTTTTTTTTTCTTCAAGTACCAAAATGTCCTCACTGGTCACGCTCTGGGAACAGGAAGCCAGCGACAGCATTATACTGGACCACACAGGAATATACTATATATACAGGCAGAGCAGAAGGAACAGGAAGGATGTCTATCTCGAAAACTCGGTCGAGAAAGAAGAAAAGTCAATGGAGAAATGACCAGAGGTGACCAGGTTATCTGTAATATACTTCTCATAAAAACTAGGGGATATTTTATAGCTTCATTTCATTTTGAAATACCCCCTGATTTTTGTAAGCAGTATACTACCGCCTGGATTAGGGGCGGGAGAAGAGAGGCCTGAGCTGCTGGAGCACTGACACCCTCAGTTCTCCCTGTTCTGTCGAGGAAAAAAAAAAATAAGACATCAATAAGCCTTCCTCATTCACAATCTAACTTACACTTGAGCTTTCCCAAGTCCTGTGGACCAGATACTTTTCTCAGAAGCGAAAAGCGGCATTTCTGTTTTAATCAACATCAGTCCTTGGTGGTATTATGTTCTTTAGTGTGTTTTGTAATGAGGAGTTTGACTTTCTCACTCTGCAGAACAGAACAGAAAAATCAGAACGCAGGTCAGTTTCCTTATCCGTCTTAGAATACTCTTAGAGGCCGACAGCTGAAACCTGAGGGGGTGTCTGACAGACTGGGTCTGAGGAAAGCTGCCCGAGAGCTGTGATGGCTTATCTCCAGGACCCTTCCTTTCAGAAACGGACAGAGATTAGTTCGCATGTCATTCTTGATCAGTGATTCTTAGAGGGGGCAAAAATAAGGTAACTAGGTAGATTAAAACACAACATTCAAAATGAAAATGCACAGTTTTTACAGCATTTTAAATATCTTGAAATAATAAGCAATGATGAGAGAACCTGGAGCATTCTAAGTAGAAATGCCTACCCTAAGACTACTTCACTTGGGAACAAACGAATGGTGAATCGGAGGATATTGGAAAGATGGAGCTGGAGAAAATTGCCACTAGGGACCTGGCCAATGACGAAAGCAGTCTACTTAACCCAAAGTTTGCATCGTGGTGAAAAGGACCAGTGGCTGAGTAACATTTAGATGATAAACCTTAAGGTACAATGTTATTTCACAAGTTATTAAAATGCACAATGATCAGGAGAAGAGGCACAGTCCAGTGGTATGAACTTTACGAGTACAAAATGAGAGAGACGTGCCTGAAGAACACGCGAAAGAATGCTGGGATAGAATCCTCGGCAGGGCTCATTAGAAGGTAGGATTTCACCCAGCGGGATGAGTAGGCCCATTGCTGTGTGCCAGGTCAGGCCTCCCCTGGAGTCAGGAGAGCCCCTGCAGGAAAGTGAGGCACATGGTAAGGACAGGGCTCTGTGAGTAAAAGGACCCCACTTGACCTTTGTCAGAGGAACGTGGGAGCCTGGACTGCTGTGTCGGTCTCTAGGTCTTGGAAGCGGTATCTGGCTGAAGGAGACTTCACAGCCAGCAGGAAAAGCAAGATACAATAGAGTTCTGCACAGTTAGAAGAAGATCTCTAACCCTGGAGCTGAGTAAGAGGGAAAAGGTTCGATGACAGTCCAACACCAGGTAACATTCATCAGGTAACATTCACCAGGTAACTGGAGCTTCAAAGGAAAGCATTTTGTAGAGTCCCAATCTCAGAGGGTTTTGTTTCAGAAAGAAAATGAATCTGGGTGTTAGAGAAGGAAACAAATCCATCATAAATCAAGACAGCTCCAATGATTTCAAGTTTGTTTTTTCAAATCTAGAATTGTAAGTTCAGCAAGATAGCCAATTAAAAGTGTACAAAAAATAACCCCAGTAACTTTCAGATATACTAACAGTCCGTGATGATACAATGCTCAGATTTATTGATTCTTGGCTATGTGGCAGGCATTGTGCTCACCACTTTCTATACAGTAGAAGAACATGATGGAAAATTCCCAGTCGCATTGACAAAAGGACACCTTCAATTCCTAAATGCAACACTGAATGAATCCTGATAGAATGTCATGGGAATTGACAAAAACTGTGGCAGAGCTCATCTGGAAGAAAACATGCTTGAGAAGCATCCAAAAAGGAGAGTAATGAGGGAGAAACCGTACTCCGAGCAAACAAACACATTATCTGAGCTCCAGGATGAAAACAACATGGTACTGGCTGAGATCGGCAGAAAGTAACAGAAAGTAAAGAAACAGCCCCAAGCAAATGGAAGAACTCCAGCCGATACCTAGAAATAATACCACCACCAATCATAAAGGGAAATGGTTGATCAGTTGGACTGTCTCAGTTAAAACTTTGGCTACCATCACCAAGGGAAATGGATAAATGCCAATTGTGACATATTCATACAAGGGAATATTACTTAGCAATAAAAAAGAATGTTCTCCTGATGCAGAGGAATGAATGTCAAGGACACCATAAAAGAAGTCTAACACGAAAGAGTGTGTACCACGTGACATTCAGGACGCAGCCTAAAGAATCTCTGGGGAGAGAAAGCAGAAGCCTGGTTCTCTTGTAGAGTGAGGGCAGTAGGGCCGATGGGGAAACTGGCATAGGAGAACTCTCCAGGGGATGGAGATCTCACAGGGGTCAAGACTACTAAACCCATTGAAGTCACGCGGTGTGCCTTTCACAGGGAGGTTTTACCTCAAAATAAGCAGGATTGGTTGCCCTCGCCAGTTAGCTTGGTTGATTAAAGCACCACCCCAATATGCTATGTCTGTGGGTTCAATCCCTGGTTGGGGCTCTCGGGACCGTAAAGGAATCAACCAATGAGTGCATGGACGGGTGGAGAAATGAATCGATGTTTCTCTCTCTCTCTCTCTTTCACTTCCCCTCCATTCCTCTCTCTCTCTCTCTCTTTCACTTCCCCTCCATTCCTCCCCCCCCTCTCAAATCTATAGAGAATTTTAAAATTGTATTTATATTTATAAAAATAAAAACGATCGAAGACCTCAGTTTGGGGGAGAACCTCCTGGTGCATCAAAAACACAAGTTTAAAAGACAGAGGACAGGGGAAAGACTTTGCATCCTGTTTTCTAAAGGCTCGATCAGCTTCACAGGGAAGAGAGCTTTCAAAGCTGAGGACGAAATCGTGCATTCCAAAAAAACAAGACAGGCAGAGACATGAACAGTAGACACAAAAGGAGAAATGCCCCATAAACATGACAAAGCACGCCACTCCCTAATAACAAGAGGAGCACAATGCTTTATCTATCTGACAAAAGCAAGTGAGAATAAGCACATTCCACATGAGCCAGGTGAGTGTCAACTGGTTAGAAACTGTTGGACTCAAGGAGGCACACATAAAGCCTGAAAATGTTGCATATTCTTTCATTAGCGATGTCACTTCTGGAACTTTATCCCAGTGAAATAAATATGGACGCGGATAAAGACTTTGCTAAAAGATTTGCAGCAACCATGACTGGAACATGTGTAAATATATGGATGTGGATCTCCAAGTTCCCCAAAAATAGGGGATTTACTCTCATAGGAAGCAACTCCCATTATAGGTGTCAGTGAAAGCTATTAAACATCATTACAACATGGTACAGTTTTCATAAATGGAAACAGACACAGAAACACACAGGCAGACAGACGTTCATCAGGACACTGTAGGGATTTCTTCAGAGTCTGCGGGAGATGGCTGATTCTTGTTTGCTCCGGTTCTTTCCGGCCTTCGAAACCCTCCAGCACTGCTTTTGTATGGATATATATTTTTTAAATTCTCCAGAAGGAGGTGAAGTTCACTAAAAACCCCGTAAGAGCAAGAGAAGCTGAGATACTGTTGTCACTGGGTGGGGGGGGGGGGTGATAGGAAGCTGTGCGTCTCTGGCCAGGAGGAGGTGCCAGTGGTGGTCCCCAGGGCAATGCGGAGGACCAGAGGGAAACCCCAGACAGCCCTGGCATGAGTCTAGGGCACCTCACCTACAAAGGAGGCATTGCCGTGGAGAGGGTGGGAGGGGCCAGGTAATGGCTGGGGAGTTCCTAGAGCAAACGAAGTCTACAAGTCCCAAGGGTGAAAAGCAAAAGGAACCCCACACCTGGACATTCCCTCCTAGCGGTCTTGTGCAATGCCAATGAGAAAAGACACTCTCCCGAGGCATCTCCCAGAAGAAATGACAGATGATTGCCTCCTAAGGGCCACTGGGCTGGCAGGAGTCAAAAGTCACCTTTTACAAAGTGCTAAGAGGAAACACCAGTTAGCCCGAACTGTGTGCCAGCTAAACTTTCATTCCCTGATGAAGGTAAAGTAACGACATTTTCCCAGACCAACACTGAGAGAACTGACCACTTCAAGACCCCCCAGAAGAACCGAGCATGGATATGTGGGGGAAGGAAGTACATTTGGCCAGGTAGTAGACAATGTGGGTGCCTGGCCCAAATCCCAGGGTACCCACTGCTCTGGCCCGCCGACACTTCGGGCTCCCGCCCCAAGGGCAGCCTGGACGTGGGAGATAACGCGTCTGAAGAGCCCTGCACTGGCACCAGGTCCCTCTCCCCGCGGTGGGACACTCGGCAGCGTGCCTGGGCATTTTCCAGAGGTCCTGTCGGGATAAGCCCTAGTTGCCCTAAGCAATGAGCCGCACGCGGAAGAGCCCTGTGTTGGCTGCTTTTCTTCTCTCTCACCTCCCACCTGTGTCCTGGGGTCGCCTCCCAGACAAACAACTTGCACACACACACCTTTGCATTTGCAGTCAGGAGCCCAACGTAAAGACATCATAAGCCACGGCACCACCAGAACTGGTACTAGGAAGCTAGCTGACCTTCTGGATGGGGTCCCGCTGCTGGAGGAACGGGGCGGGGGGGGCAGTGGTCACCCTGGTGTGCCCTGGCGTCCCAGTCACCGAGACTCCTGTGGGCAGGAAGGGAAGGGGCCGGGCGGGAAGACAGAGGGGGCTCTGAGCCACGGGGCACTCCGTTCCGGCGCCAGCACGTGCCCGGTCCTGAGGAAACGGCAGTCGTGAGGACGATGGTGCAGTTGATTTTGTGGTCACTGGTGGGAGCAGAAGCCCGGGAAGAAAACAGCTGGTGCAGCCGGCGGAGGCCCCCGGGCACGGCGCCCAGGCAGTGCAGAGACAGTGCGGAGAGACGCCCTGAGCTTCTGCAGCTAAAGGCACATCGTGCAGAGAGACTCGGGCCGGGCGCTGAGGTCCAGGGTGGCAGAGATAAGCAGAGGCGGACTTCATACCCCGGCTGAAGTCTAGAGCTGGTGGGGAAGGACTGCGACCCTGAGGGCAGGAAGGGGCTGAGAACCGCAAGCTCCGCATTGTCCCGAGACCGCTGGGCCAGCAGAAGTGGCCTCCCCGAAGCCGAGGAGAGCCCACGAAGCCTCAGCTGAGAGGACGCCTCACAAGGGGACCCGTGCCCAGCTCAGGACCCGCCCCACCCTCCCTCCTTGCTTCTAGGACATGGGCCTGGCGCAGGACGGGCGTACTGCTCCTGCTGCAAAGGTCTACAGGAGTCGACTAACGTTCAGGGAGCCACAGGAAGGAGATCTGGAGCCTGCTGACCAGGGAGAGCAGGACAGAAGCTGGACAGGGGAGAGGGGTCCTCCTCAGGGACTCAGGACTGAGCATCTGGAAGGGACACCAGGAGCCAGAGCGGATGCCAGAGTGTCCCCTGGAAACCCGCAGACAATGGCCAACAGTGGCACAGGACACAGTGCCTTGGCTCTGAGAGGCAGGCGCGTGGGAAGGGATTTAAGTGGCCCTGAATCTTGAGGCCATGTCCTAGTTCTTCCTGCTGCAACAGATCTGTCTCACAGTCGACCTGAGAGGTTTTCAGACCCCCCTGGGGGTCATTCCCAGTCCCCAAGTGTGGATGCTGTCAGTTAAGGGCACACGATTTGTTCTGTGGCCTAGTGTGCGGCCATGCTTGTAAACGTTCTACTCGTATATACCTCTGAAAAGAATGTGTTTGCTGACTTGGGAGCACTCTGTGAACAGTGGTCTGAGCTCGGGAGGGACGTCCGTAGCAGGCGGCAGAGCCCTGACTTTGATCCCCTCACCTGTGGGGTCACAGTCATCACGGTGGGAAAGGCCGGGTGGCAGCTCCTCAGCCTGCCCTCTGACCCTTGTCCCCTGGCCTGGCCACAACAGCGAAGCATTTCCTGCAAGAAAACTTTGAGCTGGGAAATTGTAAAATATGTGAGTAATCCAAGCAGGCATGGGATATATAGCAAACAAAGATAGTAAAAAAAAAAAAAAAATCGAGTGACTAGAGACATTGGTGTTTAAGCATTTTAAGATCTTTTTGTGGTCTGGGAAGTAAGTGTTCCTTCTGGTTTTGTTAAGCAAAGTGCTTGTTACAAATTTGAAAGAAAACACTAAAAAAAAAAAAAAGACCTTGAAATTGAATGTACAATTTCGAAAGTGGGGGGGGGGGCAAGAAAAGGAGAAAAGATGGAATGAAACCCAGAGGCCCCGCGGAAGTGGGAGGCGGAGAACACAAGCAGGGAAGGAGCGGTTTCGCAGAAACCCCAGAATAACGCTGGGCACGCATCCAAACGGATCAGTTACCACAATAAACGTAAACAGACTAGATGTTTCACTTCAAGACAGAGCATCAGATTGGGTTTAAAAGCACACTCCAACTTCCGGCCGTCCATAAGTAACAGCCCTAAACATGAGGATGTTAAAAAGTTGACCATCCACAGCGCTAAGCGAAAGAAGTCCCAGCTACGTCAGTTATGGGTAGAAAATTGGCTCCAAGGAAAGAACACTTTGCTACATCATAGCGAGAGGGACGCACTGGGGTGATCTGTCAGCCTCAACCTTTAGTCTCTCTGTTGTTCAGCCTCAAAGTCATACAAAGCAACATTTTTAAAGTTCCCCGAGGCAATTTGTAAATCCACAGTAGTGGAGAGCATGGGGCTTGCTATAACTGATAGACAAGATTCAAGCAGGAAAATTAACACATTTATACTCGTGTTTACATGTTGAAAAAATTCTGCACTTGTAAATTAGAAAACACCTTTTTATCAGGTATATGCAGACTAGTAGTCATGGCCACATCCTAGGCCACTAAGTCAATCTGAACACATTCCAAAAATTCAAGGCCTTATAGCCCACCTTCTTTCACTGAAAGGTGATTGGGTTAGCAGCTAATTACAAAAAGCTAACTCCGAAAACATCTCCATGGAAACTACTGGAACTAATAAGAAAGCTCAGAATTGTACAGAAGATACCACTTATGATGGAAAAACCACATGATACCTGGAGATAAGTCTAACAAACGTCATATAAGGTATTTATGGAGACAATTATGAAACTTTATTGAGAGATAGTTTTAAAAGACCCAAATAGTTGGAGACATACATCAAATTTCATCAATTCCGAAACATGGTTTTCTCACATCTCAGAAATCAGCTATGTCTTAAAATTAATGATGCCTTGGCTTTGAGTCATAGGTCATGGGTCAACTGGCAGGACTACTGTTTTTTTTTTTTTCTTCATAGCACATAAAATAATGCTGTGTCTTTTAACTCAGGGGTATCTCAGACTAAATGAATAATACCACGTCCATGGAAGGAAAGACTCCAAATTGTAAAAAAACAAACAAACAAAAAAACGGCCCATGTCACCAATGTATTTTTATCATTTCAATGCAATTGTTGGCAAGCTGCTTCTGAACGTCGTTGAATAGCTAAGGAGCCCAGAATAAGCAAGGTAGTTTTTACATAAACACATGATGGGGAAAGTGTATTTACCAGATGTCAAGGTCTCTTCTAAGCTTCCGGCATATCCTACCATGTGGCGTTGGCTCGGGGACAGCACAGTGTAACAGAGTAGGGTCCAGACAGCGACACAGAAACTTGATCTGTGACAGCGATTGCGTTACCCAACAGTGGGGAAGGACAGTAAGTAACCAGGGCTTGGAGAATTGATTAACCCTACTGAAATAAATAACACACAACTCCAATCTCACACCAAGCCCATAAACTTGGCAGGAGGGGGAAAAAAAAAATCTATACGTCGCAAGCAAAACTTTAAGGTTTCAGAAGGAAATACGGGACGGATAATTTTTGTGACCCATCGAGGGATTTCTTATACAGAACACAAGAAAGCCTAAAATTTGTTATTTCGCTTTCTTTAATTCCAACCCATGGTGCATTTTCTCCCTAAAATTCCCTAGTAGGATAGGAATAAAGAACTCTCCCTTTAGTAAGGTGAGAAAGTGGTCCCTTTTAGAAAGTGACCCCTTTTTGCTTGTGCCAAGCTTGGCGCCTGTGCCTGACGTGGGTGAGGGCCCCCGAACCCGTGGCTGATGGGGCCCGGCTGCCCAGGAGCCATTCAGAGCATCCCATGCCATCACTGTGTAAACATAAAAATAGGGCATCTGCTTTTTTTTTTTTTTTTTTTAATTTTATTTTCTCCACTAAAATATTCAAGTGAGAAACATTTGGAGATTTATATTCAGGGCACAAGGCCAAGTGGCATCTGAAGTATCTCTTTGTTAAATATAATTAATTTTTCTTGGCTTCATTCTCCATCGTGACAAAGCCAGGTCTGCACGGTTGATCCTATTTATAGGTGAATACAGTATCACCCTTCCCCGAAGATTCTCTGCAACAACTGCTAAGACCCCCGGGGCGGGGAGGCAGTTCTGTTTCCTTTCCCGACTTGGTATCGTAAATGGAGAAGCAACGTGAGCCAGGCAAACAACCAACTAACCAACCAACAACAACAAACAAACAAACAAGTCCTCTCAACGGGGGGGGCTTTCTTCTTATCTGAAGAAAGGACCAGCTCCTTGTCTTCCTGTTTGAACTGGCAAGGGAAGGCAGCTTCCAGCAGCTGGGGGAGACTGTGGGCGGAAGATATGTGAGTTTGTGTGTGTGTGTGTATGGGGGAGACAAAGAAAATATTGCTGCTTTCTTTTTCCTTGTTTCCTCCTAGGGGAAAAAAGGATCTCTTTGTAACACACACACACACACACACACACATGCATGCACGTACACGCAATTAGAATCTAAAGAAATGTAGAGAGGAAACTGTGTAGGGAAATGTTATTATTTTTTTTTCCCAATAAAAGATATATGTGATCTGGCCCCTGGGTGTCGGTTTTAAGTGGAGCCATTGACTTGCAGCTGACGGATAAGAGGGACCTCTCTCTCCTGAAATATTGATAGTAGATTACACGAAACCACAAACTGTCTCCATAAAGCACACCATTTCTAATCCTAATGGTGTTTTCTTCCCTCTGGATGACTGCTACATTCGTGATATGATGGCTTTATTCTATCTTGGGGGAAAAACTTTTTACCATACTGCTAAATTAACTTGTCAAAAGGCTTCAAACTTCGGAAGCTTTTACAGCTCAATTCAGCGCTATTATTCAAGATTGAATGGGAAAGCCATGGATTGTAAAAGCTCGCCAAAAAAAATAAAAAATAAAATAATAAAATAATAATAATAAATTTCACAGGCTTTCACAGACTGGGTGAAACAGTTACCTTTTGTTCGGGTTGTATATCTTTATTGAAACATCTCAGAATAGCTGCATTTTTTTTGCCTATACATTCCCGCTCTTACCCCAAAAGACTGTTTCGTCTGTTGCCCTTGAAGGTCCTCTCCGGCGCCTACCTTCTCCGTAACAGCTCGTTCCCGCAGAGCTCAGCGGGGACTAGAACACTTTCCAGAACACGGGCAGAAGAGAAGACGGCACTCCCAGCTCCCAGAATGAGCCTTGAGTTTTTTTAGAATTCTTTTATTCTCGAAAACAGAGTCACCAGGGATATTTGATAGCCAATTAGCGCTTATACACGCACGCCAATGGTCACGGCCCTTTCCAAGGGTTATAGCCCTGTGGCTCGGGGAGGAAGGAACATAAAATTAGCCACAACCAATGTCCGCTCTCTGACTCAGGCCTGTCCCTTGGGTGGTGTGCAAATGTCCGGCGTTCCATGCAGCCTCCGTGCTGGCCTCCTGGACACTGCGCCCCCCCCCAGGTAGTCAGGTGGATGCCACAAGCCAGGCATTGAGCCACCGGCCCGGACAGCTGGAGTCCAGAAGACTGACCCTGGACGAGCCCACATCTGCATACCTGGGTGCTAAAAGTGACAATGTGCTGAGACACTGTGGCCCAAATTCTGGGAGTTTTCTCTTCACGCTGCCGAAGCCAAAAATCTGACCTTCCCGGCTCTGCCTCGTCAGCTGCCCCCAACGTGGGCGGGGGCAGTGGTCCCAGGGAGGGCTCTTGCTTTCATGCTCACCAACGTCGGGCTTCGGAGCCCACCCCGCCCTGCATGCCTGGGCTGTCCTGACATCTTCTGACTCTGGAGTCCCAGGCTCTGTGGGAGGCAGAGGACCGGAGGTCCCGGGTCTGTGGTCCCGGTGCCGTGGCCCCAGAGCTCCGTGGCAGGGGATGAGCCTTCGGAGGTCCCACCCCACCCAGCAATGTGCAACCTTCCTCCTTCGGGGTCAGTTGCGCTCTCATGCTCTGTCCCAGTCATTCTTTAGCAAGACCCCACTGTCCTCAAGTCATGGCCATGCTCACTGTGTCCTTAAAATGGTCCTCACTAGACACAGCCCAGAGGTCACCTGGAGCCTTGGTCCTTCCATGGAGCTGATGAATCGGTGATTTTATATCCAGAACCCCCTGGACATTGCTTTGTGTGGTCATTACTCTCCCGTGCCTGTTCTCGAAGCTTTGGCTTCACCTCCCTTTCCTCCACCAGCGTCCACTCAGGCTCTGTGAGCTGAACCTCCCACAGAAGGCATCAGGAGGCTGAGAGAGGCCCCTTGGAGGCCAGAACCCTCCTCCCCCAAGTCTCCCGCCTTTGGGAGCGCAGACACTGGCCGTAGGATGAGCACTTCAGCTGTGAGGCAGGCATCCGGGTCCTCACTGACCAAAGCCTCACCATAGGATCAGGAGGTCGAGGTCTATGCACGGAGAGGGGGAGGGGGCTTAGGACAGCCCCCCCCCCCCCCCCCCCCCCCGGTAGCGTGGCTCTTCCCTCTTTGTTCCCCACCCCCTCTGGAAGGAGCCTTCCCTGGTCACCCAGGACAGCCCAGCCACACCCACGCCCCCACAGCTCACTGTCTACCTCAGCCCTCTCTCAACAAACACAGACCCCTGCCTACGAGTCCTGGCCGGTACAATGTCCTGCCTTTCCCTAAAGCCACTCAGCTTTCATACCGTTTTTTTTGCCGATTACCCACGTCATTCCCCTCCGTCTCGTTTGGGGCCATCACTCAGGGTGGATTCAACAGGACGAAAGCATCGTACAGTCGGCGAGAAAATAAAGGCAGACACCCTAGATCAGGAGTCCCCAAACTACGGCCCGCGGGCCACATGCGGCCCCCTGAGGCCATTTATCTGGCCCCCACCGCACTTCCGGAAGGGGCACCTCTTTCATTGGTGGTCAGTGAGAGGACCATAGTTCCCATTGAAATACTGGTCAGTTTGTTGATTTAAATTTACTTGTTCTTTATTTTAAATGTTATATTTGTTCCCGTTTTGTTTTTTTACTTTAAAATAAGATTTGTGCAGTGTGCATAGGGATTTGTTCATAGTTTTTTATAGTCCGGCCCTCCAATGATCTGAGGGACAGTGAACTGGCCCCCTGTGTAAAAAGTTTGGGGATCCCTGCCCTAGATCTTAGGGACATTCGATTCACCTCTGTCGGAGCCTTCACTCTCAACTGACCTGGCCATCACTGGTATCTCATCTCTCTTGGCAGTTCCTCGGTCTGAGGGCAGCCAGGAGACCCACCCAGTGCTGACAAGATGTTGCCGGAAGCCAGTCGGGCCGGCGACCAGAGCGCCTTTGTTTTCTGGGTAAATGGGGTTACACGCGGAAGCCGTCTGCCTCTGCCCATCGTTCTTCCTGAAGCCTGTATTTTTCCTTGCACAGGGATGTGATGGCGGAGGCACAGCAGCCTGCTGGCTCCAGGAGGTGACAAGCATGAGGATGGAGCTGATTTTCAAAGGGCCTGGAGCAGCGAATGCCAAGGAGCCCATGCTCCTGGGAGACTCCGGCGAGGAGCCACAGCAGCCCTGGGCTCTCCGCCTCCAGACGTCTCGTACGTGAGAAAAGTACACCCAGTGTGCTTACACTCTGAGGAAGGACGATCTTTACTTGCAGCCTTACGCATTAGGCTGTCCTAAGTGACAGAAAGCATAACCCCCCCCACACACACACATTTAGAGGTCGAAGGACCAGTGTGGACATCATGTAGCTGTCTACCATCTAGAGAAGTCCTGCTGGATTCAGTCACGCTTATTGACTCGAGTCTAAGAACCACCTGGCATAAACATCACGGAGGGCCAAGCCTGTATCTCAGAAGGAGACAAACTCAGACCCGAGCCCGAGGGCCCCTTTTCAGCATCTCTAAGGGGTGGGGCATGTGTGCTGAGGGATGTCCTTTCATAGAACCTGATGTTAACGGTCAGGTGTGTCTGCAGTCAACTCGCCTCCGACCATCGGGCTTGGCAGGAGAGGCAGCAGCCTGGGCTTCAGGCTTGTTCTTGGTCCTTCCTCAGACTGCCCGTCCACCCTCCGCCCCCCACTGCCAGGTCTTCAGTCCTGGAATCAGAGCACTGTCCTCAATCTGTCCTTTTCCAGAAAATTCCATCAGGACCAGAGGCAAGAGCTCACAGGAAGTCCCCTGTGCAATCTACCTCCCCCCCCCCCCCGCCCCACGGAGAACCGTCCTGCAGCTGCATTTCTCTCTGCTGATGAGTTTCGTGTTGCAGGGACTGAGGAGCCCACAGAACCTGCCTGTCCTCCACGGGGACTGAGGAGCCCACGGAACCCCCGTGTCCTCCGCGGGGACTGAGGAGCCCACAGAACCTGCCTGTCCTCCACGGGGACTGAGGAGCCCACAGAACCCGCCTGTCCTCCACGGGGACTGAGGAGCCCACGGAACCCCCGTGTCCTCCACGGGGACTGAGGAGCCCACGGAACCCGCCTGTCCTCCGCGGGGACTGAGGAGCCCACAGAACCTGCCTGTCCTCCATGGGGACTGAGGAGCCCACGGAACCTGCCTGTCCTCCGCGGGGACTGAGGAGCCCACGGAACCCCCGTGTCCTCCGCGGGGACTGAGGAGCCCATGGAACCCGCCTGTCCTCCACGGGGACTGAGGAGCCCACGGAACCCGCCTGTCCTCCGCGGGGACTGAGGAGCCCACGGAACCCGCCTGTCCTCCGTGGGGACTGAGGAGCCCACGGAACCCCCGTGTCCTCCACGGGGACTGAGGAGCCCACGGAACCCGCCTGTCCTCCGCGGGGACTGAGGAGCCCACGGAACCCTCGTGTCCTCCACGGGGACTGAGGTGTCCTCCACGGGGACTGAGGTGTCCTCCGCGGGGACTGAGGAGCCCACGGAACCCTCGTGTCCTCCACGGGGACTGAGGTGTCCTCCGTGGGGACTGAGGAGCCCACGGAACCCTCGTGTCCTCCGCGGGGACTGAGGAGCCCACGGAACCCTCTTGTCCTCCGCGGGGACTGAGGAGCCCACGGAACCCTCGTGTCCTCCACGGGGACTGAGGTGTCCTCCACGGGGACTGAGGTGTCCTCCGCGGGGACTGAGGAGCCCATGGAACCCTCGTGTCCTCCACGGGGACTGAGGTGTCCTCCGCGGGGACTGAGGAGCCCATGGAACCCTCGTGCCCTCCGCAGGGACTGAGGTGTCCTCCGCGGGGACTGAGGAGCCCACGGAACCCTCGTGTCCTCCGCGGGGACTGAGGGGCCCACGGAACTCTCGTGTCCTCTGGGTCACCACTTCCGGCAACCACTGGGCCATGGAGAGAGAAACAAGCTATTTTCATGCATTTTTTTAATAAGTAATTTCATATTTACAGAGTTGGTTTCCGTTTCCATCGAAAGGACAACACAGTCAGAAGCTGTGATTTCATGATCTCAGATGGAGACACAAATGCCAGCTTTTCACACACACACAAAAAAAGGAACAAAAAAACCACAGAATGTTTTTTGGCATTTTTCCTTTGAAATAAAAAGTGTTCCTATCTGAAAAGCGTCCTAACATTCTAGTAACCGGGAGTGAAACGCTGTGAGTGAGCAAGGGATGCATGTTTCTCTGTGAGTGTCCGGAAAACGCAATCCCCTCCTGACTTTTATTCTGTGGCTATTATTTTCTGCTAACGATTTTCGGTGAGAGATGATTTGGCGTTTATGAAAGCAGAAAGTTCTTTTTGTTTGTTTGTTTGTTTGTTTTACCATAATTCAAGCAACCCGTGTTTGTACCTAGGGTGATCAACCAGGTTTAATAACTCCAATTAAATTTTGTCGAGACACTTTAATCACATGGATCATTGCCTGAAATTACATCGCTCGTCGGTTTTCCTGTTGCTCTTTGGTTTTCCCACCAGGGACGAATGTTGACCTTCCTCCTCGTGGCTGGGGGCCCAGCACGGAGGAGAATGCTGGGCCGCGCACGATAAGTGTACAGGAAAACTCGGGCATAATAATGATGAACAGTGTAGCCGCTCGATGGTATCATTGTGGCTTCTTTGTAGCACCACATTCGATGTCTTAGTATTAGAAGAAAAAAAAAGACATCTGGCTTTTGCTGGAAATGCAACATTCCATAGAATTTCACAATTCCTAGATTCCGGCAGGACCTTCCACAGAAGATTTCTGTTCTGGGGTGTTGTCAGGATGAAAGCACAGCCGTATTTATCCTGCCGTCCACACGGTGACAGCGCCGGTGGTGGCCCCCTGGGCTGGCCCTGCTCGCTGGCTGGCTAACTCGGGCAAGCTAAGTGCAGCTGCCAGGGTGTTTATTTTGGTCGTGTATTTCAAAGGACCATTTCTCCCCCGAAAGTAAACACACAGAACGGAACAGCTGTGACTGATAAAAATCCAGGCGTAATCATCACCCTCTTGTACGTATCCTGTGGTTGCAGATTTAATTTTAAAAAGAAAAAGCTCTCTTAACTCTTGATTCACGGCGGGGACCGTGGGCTTCATGGAAAATGATGCAAAAACGGTTCTCCCGCGAAGAACGCGCAGGTGGGGAGAGCAGTCACGCCAGCCCCTTTCCTCCCGCGGCGTTGGGGGGAGGGCTCTGAGGGCTCGGACGCGCGTGGGCGGGATGTGGGCCGACCGTGGTGGGTGCTGGGAGCAAGGTCTCCCCTCTGCCCCCCCCCCCCGCGGGGCACCCTTGTGGGAAGTACCCCCGCCTGGAGGAGGTGACCTTTGCCCACCATCCCCTCACCACCCCATTCATACGCCCACGGTCTCCAGCTTCATGCGGGGTGGGGGGCGGGACAGGTCTGCTTGGATGAAAGCTGTTCGATTTTGTTTGTTCTACAAACACTGCATTCTACCTTCCTCATATCTAAAAAAAAAAAAGCCGAGAAAACAAAAACCTGCTCCTTTCACAAACCACCTCAAGCTTGGGGATTCTTTATCAACCCAAGACACGCACAGGCACACACAGTGCGTGGGAATGTGTGATAGAATGGACACAGTGCGGCTGGTAGGTGAAACAGTGCATTTAAAAATCAAAATATTCCTTTAAAACATGAGACATCGAGTTGCCAGGTGATCTAACAATTTCATTTCTGGGTCCGTCCCCCAGAGACTCGAAAGCAGGGTGTCAAAGGAGATATTTGCACACCCGTGTTCTCAGCAGCACCGGTCACAACAACAGCCGGAAAGTGAAGCCACCTGAGTGTCCAGAGAGGAATGGAAAAACAAACTGCGGTCCAGCTGCTGGGGGGGACTACTGCTCAGCCTTGAAGAGGAAGGACTTTGTGCCACAGGCTACCCCCCCCCCCCGGGAGAAACCTGGGGGCATTATACAAAGTTAGAGAAGCCAGCCACACACACACACACAAAAGGACATATATACAGCTCACAAAAATTAGGGGATATTTCAAAATGAATCTGAAGCAATAAAAAAAAGAAGCATTTGATTTTTTTTTTTTTTTAATGAAACAAGAACGACCAAAGAAAGTTGTTTGATTATGCAGACGAGATGCAACACCAACTTTTATTTCATCGGTGGAAATGCACTCGACAGAAGGCTGAAGGTACTGGAGTATCTGCAGGGCCCCTGATCCCTTCATTTTTGTGAGCAGTGGTACTTCTTATACGTTCCACTTTGACGAGGCTCCCAGACCAGTCAAATTCAGAGAGACTGGAAGAAGAGTGGGTGGGCCAGGGGTTGGGGGAGGAGGAGGGGAAGCGAGTGTTTAAACGGGGCCAGAGATGCAGTTTGGGATGTTGACAAAGTCCTGGAGAGGATGGTGGTGACGTTTGCACAACCACGTGGTGGCGGCACTTTACACGGCTGGACTGTGCCCTTGAAAACGATTAACATGATAAATTCTATGTAATGTGTCTGTTACCACTATAAATATATATATATATATATATATATATATATATATATATATATATATGGGAACGATTCAGTATTTGAGAAAGAATTCCACAAAATTCTTACAACGGTGAATACAGGTCACATGATCATGAATCAATTCTCTGCTGCACGGTGGGTCCCAGATCATCTCCTACCCCACCTGCTGTTGGGCGCACCTGCTGGGTCCCACGTCAGCTGGGAGCCTCCTGCCCTTTGCATTGAGGACATGGACTCCTCTGAAGAACCCCGACCACCCCCCGCCCCGTTACCCACACCGCCATTCCATGTTCTAGAAAAGACCAGGGTCTTCGACAAGAGTTCCGGGCTCCCCTGCAACTCCTGACTGTGACTCAGCCTTTTGTAGTCTTGTCCCCAGAGTCCGTCCCCGGGAAACAGGCTGAGGGCCGGCGTGTCCGTCCCTTCAAGCTGCCTCTGAGCTGTATGACCTGTGGTGACACTGCCGCGTCGTCTGAGACCTGGCTGGCAGAGGCCCTGCCCTGTGCTTTTCCCCAACATCATCATACTCACGCGCCTTGGGCTGACCCAGAAATGTTAGGAACGGTGTGTCAGGGTCCGTGTGATTTTGTCCTGTTGGGATTTTGGTTAGAATTTCATTGAATTTTTTTCTTTGATTAATTTAGGGGAGAGTTGGTGTCTGCTTGACTCGAGTCTTCTCATCCAGGGCTGTGATGTTTTTCTCTATTTCCTTAAGGTCAGATTAGACGGGACATCCTTGGAAGCGGCCTTAGTGCTTCCTTTAGACCAGGGGATAGTCAACCTTGTTATACCAGACCGCCCACTTTTGTATCTCTGTTAGCAGTAACATTTTCTAACCGCCCACTGGTTCCACAGTCATGGTGATTTATAAAGTAGGGAAGTCACTTTATAAAATTTACAAAGCAGAGTTATAGCAAGTTAAAGCATATAATAATAATTACTTACCAAGTACTTTATGTCGGATTTTCGCTAAGTTTGGCAGAATAAATCTTTATAAAACAACTTACTATAGTTAAATCTATCTTTTTATTTATACTTTGGTTGCTCCATTGCCGCCCACCATGAAAGCTGGAATGCCCACTAGTGGGCGGTAGGAACCAGGTTGACTACCACTGCTTTAGACAGACAAGGCACACTTCCTATTGGATTTGATCATAGGCGTCTCACAGTTTTTGCTGGTACCACAAGCGAGGATGCCTTTTCTATGATGTTTCCAAGGTGGGTGTTGTACGTCTGGAACCGCTAGCCTGTCTCATTGCAAATTCGTTGTTTGGGTTTTTTTGTATTTTTCCGAAATTAGAAGCGGGGAGGCAGACAGACAGACTCCCGCATGTGCCCGACCGGGATCCACCTGGCACGCCCACCAGGGGGCGATGCTTTGCCCATCTGGGGCATCACTCCGTTGTAACCGGAGCCATTCTAGCACCTGAAGCAGAGGCCATGGAGCCATTCTCAGTGCCCGGGGCCAACTTTGCTCCAATGGAGCCTTGCTGCAATAGGGGAAGACAGAGACAGAGAGAAAGGAGAGAGGGAAGGGTGGAGAAGCAGATTGGCACCTCTCCTGTGTGTCCTGGCTGGGAATCGAATCCGGGACATCCACATGCCAGGCCGATGCTCTACCGCTGAGCCAACCGGCCGGGGCTCCTTCCAAATTCTTATTAATTTTAATAGTCTGTTGGTTGACCGGCCTCGGTGAGGACAGACACGCAGGGCCTGGCATGCTGCGTCCTGTGTAAGTGGCCGCCCCTGGATGTGGATCTCTGGGTGTTCTGCGTAGACGACCCTGATCCCGTATCAGCAAAGAAGGGCCGTTTCCCTTTCTTCTGTTTGACTCTTTACCCCCCCCCATTCCTTTTTCTTACCACGTAGCGGCCGAAACGTCCGGTAAAATGCCGTGTGACAGTGAGGACGAGGGGCAAGGCGTTCTTCTTTTCCGGCTTGAATGAAACATGCTTCTCTGCCCCTTTGCCGTCAGTTACGTGACTCGCTGTAGATTTCTGGCCGAGGCTTTTTATCAAGTAAAAAAAAAAGTTTTTTCTTTGTTTCCTTAGGGTTTTGTTTTCAATCACACCCATGTGGTTTTAATTCACCCAAGATTTTTTTTTTTAATTTGGCAAATAAAAACAGAGATTCTTTTCTCATTAATCTATTATTATAGAGAGCTTCCCTGATAGATTTTTCAAATGTCGAATCGCCCCCCGGATTATTTGGATACAGACAACGTGGACATGATGTATTATTTTGAACCCCACCCCCGCCCCCTGACACACACACACACTCACACACACACACAATGAATCATAATAGAAAATGGCACAGACCACAGACCTCCAGTGTAACAAATTCCTCTGCGTGAAGCACCGGAATCGTCGTCCTGCCGGAGAAGCAGAACTGTCCCTTGCCTGGCCCTGCCTGTCTGCGTAGCCCCAGACCCTTTTCACAACCCCCCAGACCGGCTGCCGTCTGGATTTTTGTTGATCTCACTTTCTATTTTCTTTACGCTTTTCAAGTTACGTGTGCATCTCCAAACACGACAAGTTCATTTTGCTACTTTTGACCCTTCCCCACGTGGACTCGACCGTCCAGTGGGTTGGACCTGGTGTCCGGCTTCCTTCCTGGTCCTTCCGCTCTCTGTGCGCTCTGCGCGCTGGGGGTGGGGGGTGGGGCTGCTTTCTTCAGTGTCGGTGCCAGTTTCGCTCACCTGGTCTTGTCTGCCTACCTGCCTGGTTGTGTTTGCTGGTGCAGTGAACAGGGCGGTTTGTTGGTTTGTTTGTTTTAGACTAAAATTGAGATCTGGGCTGTATGCCCCCTCTGTCAGCGGTGTTTCCTTGATGGATGAGTCACGTGTGAGGCCCCTCTGAGTCACTGGCCATCTACGGCCACTCCAGCCAGTCCGGTTTCAGGGCAGCAGAGACAGTGTCCGCCCCGCGCTGATGATTCAGAGCTGGAGACACGGGGAGGACTGGGCAGGTCCGTCCTGACTTCTAGGAAGCTGCGCGTGGGCACCAGCCAGCCCTGGCTGGCGGAAGCTGAGCGCACGCGGCTTCTCACGCGGTCTGCGAGGTCCTGCCGGGAGCTCGGAATCAGTTCTGCTGGGAGCATTCACACTGTGGAAACTAGCGGCCGCTTGCATTTGGGATGTTTTGTCTTGGAGAACCACTTGTTAGAAATATATTAAGCCTGACCTGGGGTGGCACAGGGCATAAAGCATCGACCTGGAACGCTGAGGTCACCAGTTCGAAACCCTGGGCTTGCCTGGTCAAGGCACATACGGGAGTTGATGCTTCCTGCTCCTCCTCCCCCCTTCTCTCTCTCTCTCCCTCCTCTCTAAAAATGAATAAATAAAATCTAAAATCTAAAAGTATATATATTACCATGTAGACTGGCCCTGGGTTCGAGTCTCTGTTTACCAGGCTCCCAGCCCTTGGCAGGCTCCAGACCCCAGTTTTTCTTTCCTAAGCGCTGATGAGGCTGTCAGATGTATAACCTCCTTCCCACATCCGTGAAAGCCCCCCAGCACGGAAGCAACCCTGAAGGTCAGTCTCATTTGGGTGGCTTCCCAGTTTTAGCAATTACAAGAAGAGCTGCTGTGAACATTCGGGAACAGGGTTTCAGGTGCGCCCCCCCCACCTGTCTAGGACGAACAGAGTGAGGTCATCGGGTTATTCAGCACGTGCAGGTTCGAACGCGTAAGGCGGACCGGACCCCGCTGCTTCCCCCAGCGGCTGTGGCGGTCTGCGCTCCTGCCCGCGCTCCGCCCCTCGGACGGCGCACCATCGGCTCCTCCTTAGTTATCTCCTGACTCGCGGGTGCACGTGTTCACTGTGTTTTTATTTTAGCCACTTTAACACGCGCACAGTGGCGTCCCGGTACCATGGTGACTTGCGTGTCTGTAATACCTCATCACTGTGAGCATGGCTTTCCATGCCTGTGAACTTACTTGGCAAAACGCTCAGTTCTTTTGTTCATTTTGTAATTGCATTGTTTACTTTCTCATTGCTGAATTTTGAGTGTTCTTTACATGATGGGGGTGGGGCAAATGTAGGTTTACCACGGCTCGTGTGGAAAGCGATAGGATAGTTAATAAACTGGGTAACAGGAATGGATCCTCACAGCAAGAAGTCTCCTTTTCTCTCCACCCTGTCCTTTGTTGGATATAGGGTTGTGAGGGGCAAATAGTTTCTCTCCATCTTTATATTTTTATTTAGTTTCTTTTCATGTCTTCCACTGATTTAGAAAAGTAGATCAATGGGACAGAAAATAGACCTCAGAAGAAAAAACCCCATGTATGCAGACACATAGGAAAGGACTAAAAAAACTTATTTTTAGCCAGAGAGAGAGGTAGACAGACAGACAGACAGACAGGAAGGAAGAGAGATGAGAAATATCAATTCTTCATTGAGGCACCTTAGTTGTTCATTGATTACTTTCTCATACGTGCCTTGACCGGAGGACTCCAGCTGAACCAGTGACCCCTTGCTCAAGCCAGTGACCTTGGACTCAAGCCAGTGACCATTGGGCGGGGAGTGGAGGGGAGGGGAGGAAGGATGGTGCCAGCCAGCATTCCCCTTCTCTGTGGTCACTACCTACCCCGAGTTCGCGCACCCCAGCTGACTGGCCTGGCTCTCAGGAGCCTCCCGGGGTCCCGCCTGTCTCCCACAGGAACTTGCCCTTCAGCAGGAGAGTTTGCAGTGAGAGTAGATTCCGCCCTAAGAGCAGTTCTGACTCTGGCTGCCGGGAGAATCCCGTTCCCGCCATCACGTCACATGCCCCAGCAGCCTGGCCCTCTTTTTCCTTAGGGTGATTTTCAGGCGTCAGATAAAATAAAAGCTCTCCTGGGTTTGGTCCCAGAAGACTACGAAGGCTGTAGTCTATAAAGGAAGATGTGGCTTCATCATTCGGACCAGTTTGTTGCTTTTCTTAAAACTCAACATCTTCATCCACAGGCATGAAGGAGGCACAACGAGGATGAATTTGTGTAAAATATCACTCATTCTGACTTGTTAAAATTCCTTTATGTTATTACCTTTTCCTAGTTACTTTCCTTTATTTCGAGTCTGTAACGTTGACCAACCCATAATGCTGATACGGGAGCGTTTTGACCAGAGTCGACAAGTACGATGAAAACCAAAGAAATTCGCTATCATGAACTCTCCCTCTTTCTCTCTCTCTCTTTTATAGATATGTTTTAAGACCCAGAATCATCTATGAAAACACAGTATTCTCCGTTTTTCTCCATTTACTCTTTTTCTTTCTTGGCTGTCCTTAGAATACTATAAAGAATACATCTCTCACTCTATAGTATTTTAGAATATTTATGTCACACTGATGTTTGACAAATGCTTGACAATGGTTAGTTTTTGATCCATGTATTAAAAGGCGCAGTCATTTTTTACTTTATGCTAATTGGAAAATGAGACATATATTGTAGCTAATTTAATTATGAATTTATAGCATGAATATAAGGGCAGATATTATTAGGTAATGTCTTATTAAGAGTGCATGGCTACATCTTATGGAAAAAAATACCCTGACAATAAAGAAAATCTCATTTGTGTGACAAAGATTATTCTTCCTGAAGAATCGGGAAATGTGAATCATTGGCACAACACTGTCCCATATTGCGCAATTAACAATGCAATTATGCAGTAAACTCCAATAATTGTGTTTCAGTTGAACGAAGGTCTGATCGTGGACTATTTTCATAAGAGTTTAAATTTTTCTCTCCTGTCATTTCCAAGGCAGCTAGCTGAACATGGAACGAGTTATCGCTGTATGTTCTATTTTGATCTGAGACGGGGCGGGGCTTTGTGATTTTAGAAATGACACAATGAAACTTATATGACAAGGTACACTTTATAAGGTCATTTGCTGAGATACGGAGTTCCGCTGATCTGTTAAGCTTCCGAAACGTGTCCAGGCGCGTCCCATGACACAGATCTGGGAGAGGCTCAGATGACACCAGCCACGCCCGCGATGCAGGTCCCGGGGCCCGTCCCATCTGTGACCGGCTGGCTGCCGGCGCACCGGGGCCGCTGGGAGTCTCACTGTTCTTCATTCATAAAAATTTCATAAGTGAAAGAATAGCTTTGGGCAGATTGAGAGCAGAGAGAGAGAGAGAGACTATATCAGCTACTCATTTCATTCTGAATAATTTCCTCAGAAAATTTCCAATGTTTCTGTCAACGTGGAACTAACTGGCTTAATTCAAAATTTTCTGGGGAATTGAGTATTGAAAGTCAGAACGGCGACGTATCTTAACACAGCGTTCTGTGTTTCATCTCCTTAGGGGGGTCTTCTCTAACGACTGTGTATGTGTGTTCTTCTTTCTAAGTGAGAAAAAGCCAAGTGGAAAGGCAGAGGGAGAGGAAGAAAAGGTCTTCTTCGCCGAAATCACATGCCATCTTGCAGGCAGTGGAGCCGGTAACGCGTCCCTGAGGTTTTTAATTTGCAGCTGCGAGGCGGAACACCGAGCTGGGAGACCCACAGCCCTCGGAAGAGGGTGCAGCGCAGTGCCCACGCCACTGTCTCGTGGCCACATCTCTCTTTGCAGGTTCAGTGTGTGGGCAGTCCTGGTGTGGCTGGCGTGGGCACTCTCTCTCTCTCGGGAGTGACTGGCCCTCCATTCTCAGACACGGAGCATGACTGCCTGCCTCCTCCAGGTGGGAGCTAGCGGCACCCCTGCCTGTAATGCCCGGGGCGGCGGGGAGGAATGCCATCCTGCTGTGTGCCCAGTCCGAAACATCTAGCTGGCTTGGCACTGCGGCCCCTTGGCCTCCGGGACAATGGGAGGGAAAGCGGATGGCTACCCCAAGAGCGCCCGTCAGAAGGAGGGACGCGGGAAGGAAAGGGGTGTGCAGGGGTGAGGTGGGCTGTCCTGCCACCGGCGGCTGCGTTGGGCCTCAGCCTGCCCGTCATCCCCACACGCTGCCCGGCCCCCCCGGACTTCACGGTGGCCCTCACTGAGACGGGCCAGGGGCAGCGAGCACTGCTTGCCTGTATGCAGCCAGGGCAGAGCTGTCAAGGACCTACCTGCCCAAAGCACCAGACCTGGGCTCCGTCCCCGATCTCACCGCCAGGTCTCAACATGAGCTCAGCTTTCCACAGCCACGCAGTGGGCACGGACGGGGCTCCAAACCCCTCGGGCGGTGACTGGGAGGGGGCCACACGCCTCCTCCACCAGACAGGGTTGACTTCAATCCCCTGGGTGATGCCTCAAAGCATGCACCGTGCTGATCACCCACTAAGCGTCCCTGCGGAGAGGCGGGGGGTGCTGGGCCAGCGTGCTCCCCTGAGAGCAGTGTGGCCCCAGCCAGCTGGCTACCCAGGGGTTCAGAAGTCCTCACCCTGGACGCAGGGGACGAAGAGAACCTGTTCCCCAGGAGAACTGTGACTCAAACCTGGACACAAGAGGCCGACCCCGCCACCGCCCCTGGCTGCGGGCACCCAGGGACAACCCCTCTTCCTCCTGGGGGTGAACAGCCCCCCTTTCCAAAGAACGAGGAGAAAACGAGAGTGAGATAGCAGTGTGCAACACCTGACGTCTGGGGCTTGGCAGTGCCTGTGGGGGACGGTCCTGTGTGTCTGAGGACGTTGAACAGCGTCCCTGGACTCCACTTCCCAGAGGCCAAGAGCACATCTCCTTGTCCCCAGGTGTGACAACCCAGAATAGCTCTGGATACTGCCAGATGCCCCTGGGGCTGACGTGGCTGAACTGGAGGCTTTGTGGACGCTCCGTGTCACACAGCTAGTGATTAATAACCAATTTTCCCCAATAGTCTGTCCTTACTTCCAACTTAGGACCAACCAGAGACAGCCAAACATGCACCCCAGCCAGTCACATGGGACGCCCCACATCTGGCTAGCACCCCCAGCTTCCCCAGACCCCTGGCTCCATCGGACCACCTGAGCTCCCTCTGTCCACATGAAGCCCCCTCTTTCACCTTCCTTGAGTCTCTGCCCAGCACAGCTACAGTGGCCCAGCCCTTGAGCCTCTGCCCAGCACAGCGACAGTGGTCGAGCCCTTGAGTCTCTGCCCAGCACAGCGACAGTGGCCCAGCCCTTGAGTCTCTGCCCAGCACAGCGACAGTGGCCCAGCCCTTGAGTCTCTGCCCAGCACAGCGACAGTGGCCCAGCCCTTGAGTCTCTGCCCAGCACAGCGACAGTGGCCCAGCCCCTGAGTCTCTGCCCAGCACAGCGACAGTGGCCCAGCCCTTGAGTCTCTGCCCAGCACAGCGACAGTGGCCCAGCCCCTGAGTCTCTGCCCAGCACAGCGACAGTGGCCCAGCCCCTGAGTCTCTGCCCAGCACAGCGACAGTGGCCCAGCCCCTGAGTCTCTGCCCAGCACAGTGACAGTGGCCCAGCCCCTGAGCCTCTGCCCAGCACAGCGACAGTGGCCGAGCCCTTGAGTCTCTGCCCAGCACAGTGACAGTGGCCGAGCCCTTGAGTCTCTGCCCAGCACAGCGACAGTGGCCCAGCCCTTGAGTCTCTGCCCAGCACAGTGACAGTGGCCCAGCCCCTGAGCCTCTGCCCAGCACAGCGACAGTGGCCGAGCCCTTGAGTCTCTGCCCAGCACAGTGACAGTGGCCGAGCCCCTGAGTCTCTGCCCAGCACAGTGACAGTGGCCCAGCCCCTGAGTCTCTGCCCAGCACAGCGACAGTGGCCCAGCCCTTGAGTCTCTGCCCAGCACAGTGACAGTGGCCCAGCCCTTGAGTCTCTGCCCAGCACAGTGACAGTGGCCCAGCCCTTGCTCCAGCAGCTCTGAGTGAACAACCTCTGTCTTCTCGTCGGTGGCCTTTGTCCATTTGCACGCCGTTGTAGAAAGGTTGCAGAAAGAAGGGAGGACAGTGTGCGCTCCGTACAAATGCTTCCCAAGGACTCGCGTCTGCAGAGACTACGGAGAAGCCGGCGAGAATGTGCGGGGAACTTGGGCTTGAACTCTGGAAGGCGGGAGTCCTGGTCTCAGGTCTCCGTGGCACCCAGGAGCCAGCGTACTGAGGCCGCGAACCCCCTGAGGTCGCCGAGAGCCCATCCTGTCGGCCCAGCTCTCAGCTCCATGGGGTGAGGGACTGACCTCTAAGTGCCATCTAGTCAACCAAGAGCCGGGCTTCACCCTGCACCAGCCCCAGGCTGCCCCCCAAGGCATCGGCACCCACAATTCCTGGGCAGGTTCATGGAAAGCTGGGAGCACATGTCCCAAAGAAAACAGCCTGGTTCCAATACAGCCTCTCTGGGAACTTACACGTTGTGTATAAAATGCCACATCGGGGTCCCCATATCTGCCACCTCACTGGCCACGGGAGGCCTGGCCTTGGTAGAAGGGTAGAGAGAGGAGCGGGCGGGGGTCGCCGCACAGAATGGGAGACACTCTGCTCCCCGGGCGCCCACCCCGGGCTCGCCTGGGGGCTCAGCCGCGGACTCTGCCTTCCAGCCAACACAAGCAGAGGAATCGTTTTGCACACTGTTGTCGGCCACTGTGTCCAGCCGGCCACCTGTCGCGCTGCAGGACGGAGTGTGAGACACAGGAGGAGCAACACTAGGAGGGGCCCTGGCCTCGGATGCCAGGCCAGCGGTGGGGGCAGCGCAGGTGGGGTGAGCCGGCCTGGGAACGCAGCCAGTCTCTGGGCGCTGTGTGGCTCTGCCCAGCTGCGCTCTCCCTGAAGGTGGATCTTGGCTGTGGTAGTGCCTCTGCTGGAGAAGTGGACACTGACCTCCTGGCTGAGCTGCTGCATGCCCCACGCCAGGGGGCCTTCCCTCCCTTCCGCTGGACTCTGAGATGTCCCCACGGACCACCCAATAGGAGCTGCCGCGGCCCCTCGGGGCCCGTGACTCAAGCGCAGGTTGGTTGACGGATGAGACACAAACACGCACAATGTGCCTGTAACTTCTCTTAGCTGGAAAGGGACCCGGGCTCTCCTTGGATTACGCCTCCGGGGTGTGTGTGTGTGTGTGGGGGGGGTGACAACCTATTTTTAAAGACTCAAGTGGAAAAGGCTTCTCGCAGCTGTAAAAACACTGGCCGGGTCAGTGCTCCTGGCCCGTGCTCAAAGGCGCTGTGAACGTGAACGAGGCCGGCGTGGAGGCCTGCGGCCGGGAAGGCGGGCCAAGTCCCCTCTCCCCTGAGAGATGCAGGTGGAAACTGGACCCGAGACGTCTCTGCCCTCCTCCGGACGGTCAGGGGAGCTCAGGCCAGCGTTCACCTCGCTGGGGTGATCGCGTTCGCGGCAGCAGCCGCCCCACACCCCCTCCAATGGCAGAAAGAGCCCTTCTGTCTCACGGGTTTGCGGAGCAGGTTTCGCTGATCCGGGCCTCTGGACACACGTTCGCGATCATGTGAAGTCCGAGGGGCCCTCTCTGATCCCTGCGCTTCCGCCTAGAGCCCCTGGAAGGTTCCAGGGCTTATGCTTCCTAATCTAAGCGACGCGCTGGCGGCGCGGGTTGCAGGGCGGTCGCTTCGGTGAGCTCCTCGGAAGCGCGGTTGCGGAAGGGATGTTATCGTTTGCACCGTCTCTTCTTAATACGTATCTTCTCTTTCCGTCCCCGTGGTCCCGAGTCCCGGGGGACGAGGGGTGGGCAGCACATGATTACATGTGAAGAAACAGAGACGGGGCGGGGGGTACGGCGGGCCCCAGACCACTGAGTCTGACCTGTCAGACGACTTGGACTCCGACGCAGAGCCGCGCCTCCGTGGAAGCAGCGAAGGCGGCCGTGGAGAACGCACCCGCACCCTCGTTCCCAGGCGTGAGGTTACACGGCGGTTCCAGAACGTTTCGTGTAGATCTAGCATCGCTGTTGTGGATCCCCACATAAAAAGTGGTTCTTTTTGTGGAGTTTCTTCAGTAGGTCGTAATCACAGGCTCTCTCCTGCTTCCTGCCCGGCGTGTGTGCTCTGAAGGCCTCTTCTCCATCCTCAGCCCCGGGGAGCAGGCTTATAGAGACAGATGTTCCTGCTCCTGGTCCCTGATTGGTCAGAATAGAAGCACTCTGATTGGTCAGGGCTGGTTGGATGGGGAAAGCCTCATTCCTATTGGTTACTATAGGATTCCAGGATCTCCTTTATAAGGGGCTGGCTCAGCCGGCAGGAACACAGTGCAGGTGGGCAGTTTTGAGCAGAGGCGTTTCCACAAAGTGCAGTTTGCACCGGAGGGCCCCTGGGCAGAAACGGCTACTAGGCTCAGTTTATTTTATTTTAGCCCAGTGAGCCACCGGGAGCCCTTCTTAGTAGGTATCTGTTTTTCCCCTCCGGGTTCACAGGGAGAACTACGTCAGCTTCCCCACCTATCCCACAGAGTCAGCGGCTGTCACCACCTGCTCCATATTTGAGTGGGCACACCACCTGGAGCAAGAGCGAGCCCTGGTGTGGGCGCAGGGTCCAGGAGTCAATCACAATTCTGCCAACTGGGGGCCCTTCCGCTGGGACAGCTGAGATACTCCGATTTCATCGTCTACACCAGGAGGAACCCTGCCTTCTTGTCCCAGGCACCCTCAGTCCTCGCATCCCTGAAGGGTGCCGGCATCTGGACACGCACGCAGGCCCCTGGCTCTGTGCAACTCGGCCTGGATCCCCAACGTAGTGAACTGACTCCCATCTGGGCTTCAGACTTCCTTCATTCCAGGGAGGAAACAATTTCTGCAGAGCGACAACCTGTTTGTACACGAGTGCGTCTGAGGACCACACGTGTACGCCTCACCACTGCGGGTACTGTCATGACGCCCTACGGCAGGCCGTCTCGCCGGGAGGTGGAAGGAGAAGGGTCCGTGTTTCCTGGCTGGTCTTGGCGGCGGCCGCTGGGATTGGCTCGTGCGCTGGAATGCCTGACGTTCGTTGGGGATTGTGAAACTGCCTATTGTGTGTGCCGACGTCTTCGGCCCCCTTGCCAAGGGCGCCTGTCGCAATGAGCTTGGCTGCTGGGCAGCGCCTTCCAGCTGAAAGCATTCTGCGCCAGAGAAGGCTGGCATCTGCCTAGCAATTAGTTTGTATTCCTACAGAAATTTTCATGGATTCAAGTTGTTCACAGGAAGAATGAGCCGGAGGGTAAACCGCACCACGCATGAAAGGGCTGGTGCCAGGCAATCCTTTGAACAGTCGTGTGTGTGTGTGTGTGTGTGTGTTTATGGTTTCGAATCATCATTTGTAATAGTCTCTGAAAAGCCAGCAGATAATTGTTTCCCCCCTACTGATTTGTACCTCTCCTCTTAGCAAATATTGGTTCTCCCTACCCCCCACCCCCCACCCCGCCCTTCCAAACTTGGTCCTGAATGGAACTGAGATGTACAGGGCTGCTTTTGTTTAAGACAATGAACAAAACCTCTTGTTTGCGGGGCTCTCGGTCCTGCCAGAACATCTGTGCGAGGCCCAGATGGCAGCAGGGCCCGGGAGGGGGGGGCCCTGTGAGCCGCACTGTGCTGACTCAGCAGATAGAGGGAAGAGGCTGGATTCTTACAGGCCTCGCAAAAATAGTAACTTCGGAAAACTTCCTGGCAACAGAGGGCTATTTTTTTATTTTATTTTATTTTATTTTTAATCTGCTCAGAATGTGGGACTTCCCCCATTAGATCAGTCAGCAGAGAAGAGCCGAATCTATCATCAGAAAGTCTGCTCCTCAGGACAGCCGTGACCCCTGAGGACTCTAAGGCAAGTGAGCCTGATGATGGGACAACGTGGGAGGTATCGGTGTGCCCCAGTTATCGGCGGCAGAGCCGTCCTAAGCTCTGGGGACCTCTTCTTGCCCTGAGAGGAAGTTATAGAGATGGACGCTACTTTGTCAGGAGCATCAAATGGGAGATTCTTGTAAAATGGGAGATTCTTGTAAAATGGGAGCTTGAGACAGTCCCAGGGTTTTGTTGGGGGCTTTTTTTGGAGGGGGGACTTTTTTCTTCCTTATTCTCAGCAAGGTCCCAACTTCAAAGCTTACAGTGTGTTTGATGGGACTGATAGCTGGAATATGGCTGAGAACTGAAAAGAGGTGTTTTTCTTTTTCTTTTTTTTTTTTTTTTTAGAGAAGAAAACCTTTATACTGTGTACCAAGCCACGAGTAAATGGTGGAGGACCAAGAAGGGAGAGTATATAAACTTGTTTTTTTTGTTGCATGCAGTTCAGCTTTGTAGATGGTTTCAGTCCCTGGAATTAACTGCGTGATTCGGGTCTGAGAAAGGTGGTGTTTCTTCCTGTGGTCATGTCCTGTGGGAGAACCCCCTGCCTCCCACCCCCGTCTCAGAGAGCCACGGTCTGCCGACTCGCTGGGGAGACCTTCTGAAGTTTAAGTCCATGGGAGCTAACTGTAGGTCTACTTTTGTGGTTTGCTTCTTCCGTTCGACATTGTCTCTGTGAGTTTTTGATTCACGTGCCTCCGTTGTTTCTTTGTTTTTACTGCTTTACAGTATTCCAGTGCATGGACTTCACACATTTGCTTTTTGATCTGTCCTGTTTTGATTAAATTTTCCAGTGATGCTATCTAGATCTGGAATTCTTTGAGGAGAAAAATTTTTTTTTACTAATGATGTAATTTCTTGAATGATTATAGGCTTTCTGTTTCATCTTACATTTTGAGCCATGTTTAGGAATTTTCCGTTTCATCTAACTTTTAAATTTATCCACAAAAATTATGGGAATTTGTTTTTTAACAATATCTTCTTACTACCTTTTCCATATCTGCAGGATCTGTAGTGATGTCCCCTTTCTCATTGTTAATATTGTATTTAGGCCGTCTTCTTCATTCCTAATAAAAGGAATTCCCCAGAGAACTGACACTAACATTAGTGGGTTTTTTTGAAGTAACTAATATGTTTATCTGCTCTAATAAATGCTTTTTATTGTCTTAATCTGTGATCCTATTAATACTCTTCTTTCTTGCTATTTTTATTGGGTTTATTTTGGTTTTCTTTTCCAAATTTGTCCTGAGATGAATGGTTATCTCATTTATTTTTACTTTTTTCCCCTAATATAGTTCTATAAGTCGATATTTCTCCTCTAAATACAGCATTACCTGCACCTCACAAGTTTTGTTATATAATATGTGTTCCTGTTCAGTGCAAATAATTTCTCATTTCCCTTGTGATCTTCCAAATCCAATTCAGAAGTATATTAATTTCCAAACATATGGGAATTTCTAGTTCTTATTTGTTATTATTTTGTAGCTTAATCTTTGGAGTGAGAGAACTTACCCTCTGTGATTCAGCCCAGCATATGATTAATTGTTTTTTTTTTAAGTATTTCATATGTATTTGAGAAAAATGTGCATTCTGCTGTTGATGGGAAGAATGCAATGCTCTATCTATGTTCATTAAGGCTGTTAATTTTATTGTACAAACGTATCTTTACTGATTATCAATATGCTTTTTTTATATATTACTGATAGAACATTTTGTTATGTTTCATTTATCCAGAAATGTATATATTTATTACTTATTCTTGAAAGATGTATTTTATGATTATAGCATTCTAGAATTCTAGATTGCCATTTTTCTTCCTTCCATTAGTTTGGAAATTAATATACTTCTGAATTGGATTTGGAAGATCACAAGGGAAATGAGAAATTATTTGCACTGAACAGTAACACATATTATATAACAAAACTTGTGAGGTGCAGGTAATGCTGTATTTAGAGGAGAAATATAGACTTATAGAACTATATTAGGGGAAAAAAACTAAAAATAAATGAGCTAGCCATTCATCTCAGGACAAATTTGGAAAAGAAAACCAAAATAAACCCAATAAAAATAGCAAGAGAGAATAATAGTAATAGGATCACAGATTAAGATATTGGTTACTTCAAAAAAAAACACACACCTAACGTTAGTGTCAGTTCTCTGGGGAATTCCTTTTATTAGGAATGAAGAAGAAGGCCATTTCATTCCATTATTATTGGCTTCAATTGTTGCTGCTTAAAAGTTAGCTAACTTACATTCTTTTGAATAGACTAGTCTTTTTTTTTCTCTTACAGATTATAGACATTTCTCCCCACCCCCTTTGTTTTTAGTGAAATACAGTCTCAATAAAGAGTGTGTCTAGTAGTGATTTGTTTTTTAGGTATTTCACTTTAAATTCAATGAGCCTTTTTTTTTTCCAGAAGTTAGAAGCGGGGTGGTAGTCAGACAGACTCCCACATGCGCCCAACCAGGATCCACCCGGCATGCCCACCAGGGGGCGATGCTCTGCCCATCTGGAGTGTTGCTTCATTGCGGTCAGAGCCACTCTAGCGCCTGAGGCAGAGGCCATGGAGCCATCCTCATTGCCTGGGCCAACTTTGCTCCAATGGAGCCTTGGCTGTGGGAGGGGAGGAGAGAGACAGAGAGGAAGGAGAGGGGGAGGGGTGGAGAAGCAGATGGGCACTTCTCCTGTGTGCCCTGGTTGGGAATTGAACTCGGGACTTCCACATGCCGGGCCAATGCTCTACCACTGAGCCAACCAGCCAGGGCCTCAATGAGCTTTTAAATTGGTAGATTTCAGCTATTATGAATAATCCTAGCCATTATCTCTTTAATATCTCTGCCCTATTCTCTGCTTTGTGATGAGGCTTGACTTAAGGAGGATATCAGAATGTTTCACTGCATTGTTTATGTATCAATTTTTCTATTACAAGGATATTTGTTATTACTCTGTTACCTCATACTACAGTCTGGATAATTTCTTCTGAGTTTTCTTCCAGTTTACTAATTCTCTCCTCAGCTATATCTAATAACTTAATAATTCTGTCTCTATGTCACACTGATTATTGTATTTTTAGTTTCTATAAGTTCTATCTGGTTCTTTTTCAAATCTGCTAAATCATGGCCCTAGTTGGTTGGCTCAGTGAATAGAGTGTCAGCCCAACATGCAGATGTCCTGGGTTTGATCCCCAGTCCGGGAACACATGAGAAATGACCATCTTCTTCTCTTCCCTCCCTTTCCCCCTTTTCTCCTCCCCTCTTGCAGCCAGTGGCTGTATTGGTTTGAGAGTGGCCCTGGGCACTGAGGATAGCTCGTTTGAGTTGAGCATCAACCCAGATGTGGGCTGCTGGGTAGATCCCGGTCAGGGTGCAAGTGGGATGTGGGAGTCTGTCTCTCTACCTCCCCTCCTCTCACTCAAAATAAAAATCTGCTAAATCACATTCTAGAGTTTCCTATGTGCTACAGACAGTTTTAAGCTTGTGTTCTACTTCTGTGAATACAGTACATAGATGATTATATTTAAATACTCTATATACTCATTAAATTTCATTTATTAACCAATCAATAATCAATAAAGGGATATTAAAGACTATTATAAAATATCAAAATTTCCTTACAGTTCTTAAAATACATAAAGCAAAAACATTAATAGACCGCTTTATTAGGTTCCTAAATGTTCCTGGTCTACTTTACTTTCAAAATTAGTCAATCCTTTCAAATGTCTTGGTGACTATAAATTTGGCTTCTTAAACAGCTCTTTCCCGTTTTATGCACCCTATTTGTCTCACGAGAGTCTTGATCTCTCTGTCCAGCTGCCTTCTTTCCACCCTGCTGTGGCACCTCATGGCTCTACGCTGCTGTGTTGTCCGCCCACCTGGCTCGCCAGCGCGGGCTCTGCTGTATTTCCCCACCCAGCTGTCTCTTTTCCTGCTGCCCCTGGCGTGGTGGGGTGCGTGACTGGGCTGTGCCCAGTGTGCTGTGGGTGGGCGGGGGGACTTGCTGGAGACCCTCTTTCTACGGTCATGGCCAGGAACAATGCCGGGGGCAAAGCCATCACTGCCCACCCTGTGCTGTGCTTCCCAGTGACTCCCGGGGCCAGTGCTCTGCCCACTGCTCCAAACATGGTGTCTGCTGGAATTCCCGGGTCCTGTCTTTGCTCCCCGATACCTGCTTCCAGGTACCCCTGCCCTGGCTCTTCCTCGGTAGCTGCAATCCATGGGACTTCTGTGCCTGATACGAGATATACTTTTACAGAGGCGCCAAAGGAGGAGTGGCCCCCGGGCCAAGGGCACTAGGGAAGTCTTTGTTGCTTCTGCATTGGCTCTGGTGGCCCTCCCTTAGAGGGCATGGCCACCTTCTCCCATGTGCTCACTCGGCAAGGGGCTTTGCCTGGGGAGGCAGGAGCTGTTGACCTTTGTGCCCTGCTGCCTGGCATGGCTCACAGAGTCTGCCCGCATGAACCTCTCTCGGGCTGCTCCTATCCTGCCCTGGCTTCTGGCCCTTCTGCGCTACGCCGAGGGGTTTCCAGGAGATGCTTCCCGATGCTCCCTACCTGGGCAGTGTTCAATCATGGGTCAGACTGCCCGCCCCTCCTGGCTCAGCCAATCCCGTTCACATCACCTGCTCCAGAGAGTTCTCAACAACCCTTCTCCAAGCCCAGGGGTTGCTGCAGATTAGGCTTTAGTTTTCCCTCATTTGGTCATTTTGGTGGTGGGTTTTCAGAACATGGAAGGACACGTATGGGCGCAAGATGTCTGAGGTCTGGCATGGTCTCTGTTGGTCAGAAAAACAAAGAGGTGGCCACAGCCTTGGTCACTAAAAAGAGAGTTAAGCAATGGTGTATGACTCTGCTCTTGACTCGTAAGTGAGAGCCAGGTTGGAGACACACCAGCTTTCTCCTGGGACCCCTCCCTGCAGATGCAGTTTACCTGTCTACCTGCAGAACTGCTCAAAAAGAGAAAACAGCCCTGTCCTGATGGCTTGGTTGGTTAAAGCGCTGTCCGGTAATGCAGAGGTTGCCGGGTTTTGATCCCTGGTCAGGGCACATTCAGGAACGGATCCGTGTTCCTGTCTCTCTCCCCACCCCTTCCTCTTTCACTAAAATCAATAAATAAACTTTAAAAAATAATAAAATTTTTCAATAAAAAGAGAAAGAGAGAGAGAGAAAAAACATAGTTTAAAGGCAAAACCAGCACAGACAGGTTTCAACGCTAGATAGCAGGTGCCAGGAGGTATTTAATAGCAAGGACGTGGGAAAAATCAGAGAGACACTGCATATGAAGAAAGTGGGGATTTCTGCAGGGGCGGTCAGCTCAGACCTGCCGGGGACACCATCTCTCCCGGCGGTCTTCCTCAGCCCTGCGTCCCCAACCAGTTCTGGTGTACCAGGAGTTCATTTCTGGATCCCACTGTGGGCTTCTTCTCACCAAGTGGTCAAGGGGCTGGGGCAGTCATACAGTTGAGCGAGTATTCAAGAGAGGCCAGCTCTGACCGCATCACATGTGCCCCTTGACCTGCTGCCATCTTGAGAGGACCCAAAGGGGCCCAGGGGCTCACCTCCAGATTTTGTAGGTTTCTACAGATCTCCCTTCCATTGGCAGAGGGCTTGGTGGGAGGTGAAGGGAGCAGGTGGGTGGGACAGGGACGGGGATGCCGGCCCTGGTTCAAAGCCCGGCCTGGGGAAGGCCACGGGGGACTGCCCAGTCTCAGGAGACCTGTGGCCACCATGCTGGGTCCCCAGAAAGTCAACAGGGAGCCGCTGTTGGTCTGTCAGGTCCTGGCCCAGGGTCTCTCGTCCTGCGTGAAAAGTAGAACCACCTTGAGTTCATTTTCCGGGATTTTTTCTGTCTCTCTACAGGGCCCAGGTGTTTCTCTCACGCTGTTCCCCATCCATGTACACTGTCTTTCCTTCTCCCTGCGCCTCCCCAAGCCTCATTGCCCATAGAGGGAAACTGAGGCCAAGAGGGGGTGTGGCCAGTGGTTTCCTAATGCCGGTCAGGGGCAAGATGACGTCATCCCAACTCTGCCCACTCTGTGACCTCTGAGCCACAGCACGTGCTTCTGATCAACGTGATGGCCTGTGTGGTGGTGGGGGAGGGGAGAGAACAGAGCCGCTGTGACCGCACCCGTGTGGAAACTGAGGCAGCGTGCAAGTACCTTCGTCGAGGTCACGTGACAAAGGAGCGCGAGTTTGGGCTGAGATCTCAGGTGTTTTGGAACCTGCTCTGTCAGCACTCAGCACTCGCCCGTCTAGAGCAGGACGAACCCCACAGGACAGGGGTCCACTGCTCCGAAGTCCACGGTCAGCCACCGTGGTGTGGTCAGCAAGGCTGCCATGGCAGGGTGGTGGCGTGTTCCCCTGCAGGTTGCCCTCAGAGCCGAGAGCATTGTGTCTCCAGCTGGGTCCCCGGGCCTCCTGTCTCCTCTGGGCTGGGAGCGTCCCCACAGGGTGTTGGGAATACTCCCCCTCCACGTGGTGCCACTCCTGATAGACGGTGTCCAAGCACCTGCTGCTCTGCACCGAGCCACCCATAGCCCTGGGTGAGGCGGAAGCTGCAGCCACACGCGTGGGTGGGGGGGTGGCTCCTTGCTGGTCCTCATCCGGATGCCTTGTGGGGCCTGTCCCTCTGCAGTACTGTGGCAACTTGGTCCTGTCCGGCTGTGTGGCCATGGCCCTGCCTGGGTGTCTGTGGGCTCGGCCCCAGGAGCGCAGAACTAGGGCCACTGCCCGAGGCTCCCAGCTCAGAGCGGCTCATACGCTGGTGTTTTTGTTTTAAATTACTTTCCGCCATGAGAGAGCTTCCTTCCTACTCTAAGTACTGTTGACAGATGTGTTAATTCATGTATTTAAACGAATATTTAGCAACTGGCAGAAGATTCACCTAAAAATAGGTCATCTTTCTAAATAAGTCTTTAATATCAGGCTGGGGCTGGTGGCTGCTGATGGGGACCCAGGGTGGCCCCTCCCAGCAGCAGCCACATTGGGGAAGACAGGGGTCCAGGTTCCCACAAGGAGCTGTGTGCTGTCAGATGGGACACAGTCATCCCGGGCCCTGGGACAGAGCTGGCCGCGGCCTGGAGGCACAGACAGAGTCTACTCCAGGCTGCTGAGTCACTATCCCCCAGGCAGCACCCTCTCACTGCCACCCCCAACCCCACCCCCGCTCCTGGCTCTGCCATTTGTAAAATCAGGGCTTTACTGAGTGTCTCAGAAGCACTGTGACCCCAGGAAAGCAGGTGAATGGACAAAGAAGGGGTGACCTCCAGGAGGGAGGCAGGGATGGTCCAAGTGCATCTGAGGTCCCGGGACCAGCCCGGGTCACTCTGTGGTGACTTTGCACGTTGGCTCTTGGGTCCCCACCCACCTACGTGGCCCCATGGCCTGGGAAGGCAGGAGGGGGGGCATGAAGAGCTCATGAAGGTGAGATGCCATGTGTACTCTAAGGACTCCAAGGGACAGTCAGCCTGCATCCCAGGGTGGCCTCAGTCCTCACCCCCCCCATCCTAGGACAGGTTTAGCTCATTGAGCAGATGCCCCTCAGAATCCTCCTCGACAGAACGCTGCAGGTAGCCCCTTCCTGATCACTCAGAACTGGCAAACAGGTGGAAACCTATTCAACCGTCCCAGCAGGGACAGAAAGGGCTACCCGCTCAGCTTAGGGTCCTGACTTCTGACACCGTGAGGGGATTGGGTCCTGGTCGAGGGTGCACCAAACGGTGACACTGTGACTGTAACCTGAGCCGGGCTGAACTAGGGTGGCAGTGGGAGGAGCTGAGAGTGAAGAGGTGGCAGAGTGGCCACTTTGACTTGGAGCTTGGAGTGGGGAGCGAAGGACACCCCTCAGCAAGGAAGAAGACTGCTTTTGGGGTATGGAGACCCCAGGCGCCATGCCCCCTCATGGGGTTGTCCAGGGACCTCAGAGGAGATCTCTGGGCCGGGGAAGCATCTTCACTGGGAGGTCCCAGCTGAAGAGAGTGCAGGTCAGCAGGTACAGCCTCGGGACGATGGGAGAGCCTGTGCTCAGCACTGCTGGGGCTCAGGAGTAAGATGGGGTGCAGGAGGAAGATGAGGCGAAGACAGCGATGGGGGGTGCGGAGAGGTGGCATTTCTAACACGTTCCCAGGTGGCACCTAAGCTGCAGGCAATCCAGGACCACGTTTGGAGTAGAAGGCTCTGCGTGCCGGGGCCTAGGAGGTGACAGGAAGTGTGCCCAGAACCCCTGGTGGGCACCTGGTGAGCGCCTGGCAGGCACCTGGCTGGCCCGTGTGCAGACCTCATTGTTCCCTGACCCCGCAATGACCACCGGAGTCCCTTTGTGAGGTGTGAGGAGCTCATGGCTGGGGGGACGGCAGGAGAGGCGGTCACTTCTGTCTCTCTTTTCTTCAGTAAGCCACATGGAGTAAATTAAGACCAAAGTTTGCCTGTTCTGTGACTCTCGGCAAAGGTTTGTAAAAGCCCACCCAGGGTGATGGGGTGGAGCGGCTGTGCCCCTTTTAATTAATCTTTTCTGCCCAGTTTCCACCCGGTTCCGCTTTGCTCCAGGGTCTCTCTTCCCCACCTGCGTGGCTCCTCGAGTAGCCCCGTGTGGTGGCGGGCTTCGCAACCAGGGCTGAGAGGCTACTTAAAAGGAGGCTGTGTGGGTGGGGGGCGTGGTGGGGTGAGGGCTGAGCCCACACTGGTGGGGGCAGCGGGGCTTCATCTCAGGTCCTGATTGGCAGTTGCAGCTTTTCCCGACTGACTCTGCGGTCCCTGCACCTCCCAGACTCCATCTCTGATCTCGGAGCAGGCGGCCCCAGGTGAGCCCCAATCACGGGTGACTTCGATCCCTCGCTGGTAAATGTCAAGGATCTAATTATTTGCAGCAGAAATCTGCTTGGTACCAGAAAAGTGAGCACAGAAAAGGAAGCGAGCCTCCCCCGGTGACACCCCACAATCAGCTCAGCTGGCCCCCGGGGCCCCCGCCTGCGGTGGGCAGTGTGAATGCCTGCCTCCCCGACGTGCAGACTGCGTTCCCGGGGGACAGGGCAGGCGCCCTCCCTCCAGGCCCCCTGTGCGTCCTCAGGCGGGTGCACGGAAGGAGGGCTGGGGTCCCAGCATGAGCGGGGTGGACAGGGGCCCTCCCTGAGGAGGGGACTTTGAAGCTGGGACCCGAGCTAGTGAGGGAGAGATCTGTGAACATTTGTGGACACAGAGCTGCACGCAGAGGGAAGGGCCTGGGACATGGACAAGGCCGGAGGCAGGGTGTCCGGTTCTGGAAGGAGCAGAGAGGGCCGAAGAGGAGGGTGGGGGGATCCAGGCAGAGCCGTGAGCTGCAGCGCTGGTGCGGGTTCTCTAGGGACGGCAGGACTTGGGCTTCCCTAGGCAGAGGAGTGACACCTCCGCCCGTGTGCGGCGTGCGCGTGCGCAGAAGACTCGCGGTGGTTGGGAATTCAAACGCACCTGCCACCCCATATGTGGCGGGCAGAGCAACGGCTCCCAAAGAGTAAAGTGACCAACTATTTTACAATGAAAAGGAGAACACAAATAAATGGAAGAAAACAATTTCATAAATAAACATTTTCTTCACTGCAACAATAATACACTATACTATGATAAATGCATAATAAAAACGTGTAATATTTTACATTGTCATTATGCTTACATGCCTATTCATTTTTAATAATCATTGTGAGAAAAAAAGTACTCATTTAGATACAGATACGTCACATCACAGGCAATGGATCGACTCTACATCGATCGAATACGGACATTTACAGATGAGTCTCCCAATGTCAAAAAGGAGGACATGAGGAGGACACTTTTCGAGGGAGAACTGAACTTACAAAAGAAGGACTGTCTTTCCTAAAGGAGGACGATTGGTCACCTTACCAAAGACGAGCATGTGCTGTGCCCGTCGTCCCAGGACTAGAAACACGCCCCGTTACGGGGCGAAAGGAAACGGAGGCTGCGGGTGGAATTGAGTTGCTAGTCAGCTGATCTTAAAAATAAACGCATTGTTCTGGATGACCTGGGCGCGCCCAGTGTCATTGTGAAGTTCCTCACCAGCAGGAGAGGGAGGCAGGGGGGTCTGAGCCGGAGATGGCGCTGCGATGATTGAAGCCAGTCGGAGGGGCGCACTGGGAGCCCCCAATCACCCGCTGCTGGGTTGGACGGTGGAGGAAGGGGCCCCAGATCAAGGCACCGGGGCACCTCTGGAACCTGAAAGAGACCTGGAAAGGGATCCTCTTCCACGGCCGCCAGAAGGCACCTGCCCACGCCTCGGTCTGGACCTAGTGAGACTGTTCCGGACCTGTGACCCCCCAGAACGGTGAGTACTGAGTGTGTGCTCTATCCCTGCGTCTGTGGTAAGGAGTTGGGGGGCCACAGGAAGCTGGACTCGGCAGTCAAGTCCTGGCCTTAGTTCTCAGGGTTTTCTGTTCTCCGGCTGCAGGAGCTGAGCCCTCTCCGTGGGCTCGCAGGTGGGGGGCGGGCTCAATGTTCTTGCTTCAGCTTACAAAGGTGGGCCTTTCATCGTCTTTTCCTCGCTCCAGCACGGGGTTCCACGGCCCCGGGAAGTCCACTTCCCTGAACCTCTCGGAAGCCTGAGCTTATCACTCCCACCAACACACTCATCATCATCACAGAGATGCCTCTGGTTCAAAACCAGAAAAAGTCTTCAAAGAGCCATCACAGCCTTCCTGGGGGAGGTGGGGAGCGGGGGCCAAGACGTCACCTACGGGAGCCAAACCCCTCCTGTGGAACTTGCCTCCCTGGGCCCTCCCCAGCACCTGGTACCCAGTTCCCAGATCTGGTTTCCCGGGAAACAAACTTCCTACGTCTGAGTCTCTCTCAGAAAGGACAGCTCTCAGAAGTGCGCCAGCAGGACCGGGGCGAGAGGTGCCCATGACGTGGCTGTAGCTGGGCGGCCTCGGCTGGTCCCATGAGGAGCTCTGTCACGGGGGGGGGGGGGGGGGGGGGGGGGCCCTTCCGATCTGTCACACAGAAGGCAGGGTCCAGGCCTTTGGGCACCTGTCATGGTCCAGTCCTTGAGTGGGTGATGCCTGTGGGGTCTCCTTGTGCCTGTGCTGGGGTGCAGTCCTGAGTGGGGACAGTCCCCAGAGGGACGCCGTTGTGAGCCCTCGCACCAGTGCTGCTGGGATGACAGTGGTCCTGGTGTTAAAGGGGACCCAGGAGGTGCAGCATGCGTCCACGCTACATATGTGGAGTGTTTGGTGCACATTGGACACTTAGGTGGAGACCTCAAAGGGGCTGTTTTTGGAATTATCCTGCAGTTCGGAAGAGGGAGGAGGAATGGAGGTAGAAATTTGGAAGTGATCAATGCAATGATGATGACTAAACCCTGGGACCAGGACATTGGAGGTCACCAGTGGGTGAGTGTAGCTGGAACCAGGGTCTCATTTAGATTCTGGGAGAAGATCTCAAGAAGGGGCCACAAGGAGCAGCCAGGAGGTAGGCTGGACCCCGGGGGTGTGGAGTCCAGAAGCCAGAGGAAGGGTGTGCCCATGGAGGAGGTGAGGTCAGCGATGATAAATGCGCCCGGAAAGCCCAGGGAGGCAGGACTGTTGGCTTTGCCTGTGCCCACATGGGGGTCATCTACTGACCAGCACTGTAGCCTCACAGATCTCCCGGTCATTCCGGTTTCTGCCATGGCCCCAAGGTGTCCTCCTGGAGGGAAGGACCTCAGACCTGTCCCTGAGTCTGCTCTGGAGGCCGCGGGAAGAGGCCCCAGGGTCTGACGCAGCAGGCTCCGGGGGGCCCATGCATTGGGACAGAGCATTTCCAGCGTGAATCCTCGTGAGAGCTGAGAGTTCCAGGGATTTGCCCAGTTCCATCCCAAGGGGTGGGGCGGGGCCATCTGCTCCCTGCCGGGGGCTCCTTAAGGTTCTGCCAACCTGAGACCCACTGAACAGCGGGACCAAGAAGGACTTCCCCTCTGCTCTGGCCGTCTGGAGGCCAGGGACTCTGCCCACGGAGAACGGAAATTCAGATCTGCCCAACTCAGGGTGTTTTCACCCCGGGAGGGAGAGGGTTCTGCTTGGGACATTTTGTTGGATGGTCTGGAATGTATTCTCTTTAGAACTGAAGCCCCCAAGGGCCACCAAATACAGTAATTCAGTCCTCAGACGTGGCTCTCACGTCACAGTCCGTAACGGGCTCCGCGTAGGGCGCCCGGTCTGGTCTGTCCCTGAGGGGGGTGGAGGGGAGACCCACCGCGACCCCCGTCCCTGATCTGTTTCCCCCTCAGTCCCGTCCCGGGGGGGAGCTGACATTTGAAATGGCATCCTCGTCTTCTCTGAGGGTCCTTATGCTTTTTTTCTGTCCTGTGTTCTCTGTGCCAACCGACTGTTTTCCATTCAACACTTTGAAATTAAAATGAGTTCGTGTGGGGCCGTGGAAGCCACAGACACATCCAGGGTGAGCCGTGTTTACGTGGCAACCTGTGACCGCTTAATTACACAGCAATCGCGGCCAGCGCTGGTCGTTAGCCACGCTGATTGCTCTGTCTTCCCAGGCACGGGGGTAAGGGGTGGGGGTAAGGGGTGGGGTTGGGGGTGGGGAGGTGGCCTGGGAATGGCTTTCAGGCTTCCCACACGCGTGTGAGTCGCAGCCGCAGCAGCCTGTAATTACCAGGGCAAGCACACGTGGGGGTGGGGGGGCGCCATGTATAACGGGCAGGGTCAAAGCCCTGCTGGGGTGGGGGCAGCCCTCTCTGCACGGCGTCCTCAGGGGGAGTGAGGGCGGGTGGGAGAACACAGCGCTAGGATTTGAGGGTGCGCGTCTGGTTTAGTCGGGCATGTTGAAAGCCTACTGTGTGCCTGCGTGATGGAGAGAGAGGAAGCACGGTCTACCCCAGACCCTCACAGGTTCCAGGAGGGGGTGGGCGTGCGAAAGATCCTTACTTACAGTAAGCGTGCAAAGTGCAGGAAAAGAGACGCAAACACGGATCTCTGAAATGCCAGAGGATGGAGGGGGTCGTGTTAAGGGGAGTCACTGGGGGACCTCCTGGAGGAGGCAGCACTTGCCTAAGGTCTTGAAAGATGAATAGGAGTTTGGTAAGAGGAAACAGGGTGAGGGCCCACATGTTAGCTGGAACCCCAAGTTCTGTGCTGTCTCCTCAGTTCTGGGAGATCCCGATATGCTTCCCAGCCGAAGAGGCAGACTTCCCTTTCCGGCTCCAGCTGCTTTGAGCAGAGATTCTGTCACCTGCAGCCAAGACAGTTCTCATGAATGCCCCAAGCTTGGGGCACTGTGAGGGTCTCCCAGTGGCTAGAGCCCAGAGAACGGAAGGGGACAGGTGTGTGGAGGGGGAATGAGGCCTGTTCAGACACAGGTGGCAAAGCGGATGGCCAACAGAGGTGCGGCTCTGCCCGCGGCCGAAGAACCTGCCGCGGCTCAGATAGACCCCTCCGCTGTGCTGTGGCTCAGATAGACCCCTCCGTTGTGCTGTGGCCCAGATAGACCCCTCCGCTGTGCTGTGGCCCAGATAGACCCTTCCGCTGTGCCATGGATCAGATAGACCCCTCCGCTGTGCCATGGATCAGATAGACCCCTCCGCTGTGCTGTGGCTCAGATAGACCCCTCCGTTGTGCCGTGGCTCAGATAGACCCCTCCGCTGTGCCATGGATCAGATAGACCCCTCCGCTGTGCCATGGATCAGATAGACCCCTCCGCTGTGCTGTGGCTCAGATAGACCCCTCCGCTGTGCTAAGGCTCAGATAGACACCCCCGCTGTGCTAAGGCCCAGATAGACCCCTCCGCTGTGCCGTGGCTCAGATAGACATCCGCGCTGTGCCGTGGCTCAGATAGACCCCTCCGCTGTGCTGTGGCTCAGATAGACACCCGCGCTGTGCCGTGGCTCAGATAGACCCCTCCGCTGTGCCGTGGCTCAGATAGACACCCCTGCTGTGCTAAAGCTCAGATAGACACCCCCGCTGTGCTAAGGCCCAGATAGACCCCTCTGCTGTGCTGCTGGCGGAGTCCCCCACATTATAGGGCTCTGCCTGCCTCTGCTCTGGGGGCTCCAGGCAGCGCCCTCTCCCCCCCCCCCCCCCACCCCAGCCCCCGCCGATGGTTGTTAGAAGAAGGGACCACAGTCAGGACCAGAGATGCTCAGACTTAGCCCCGTCTTCCCATTCCAGCGCTGGTCAGAAGGTCAAACTTGACACTTCCGAGGACTGAGAAAAGGCCCGGGGGCCTGGACAGGAAGGAGCACAGCACGGGGTCACGGCCACTGCAAAGGCAGGTCACGCGGAGCCTGGGGCGGTGGGAAGAAATGCAGACTAATTCCAACTGCGCAGAGGGGTTTTAAGTAGGGGAGGGACGTGACGTTTCAGCGATGGCCGTGGCTGGCATGTGGGTTATAGAATGAGCACGCTGAAGTGGGAGACAGGTTGGTAGGCCCCCACGGGGTTGGGGGAGAGGACAGTGGCTGGCCTAGTGTGGCCCCAGCGAGCAGGAGAGCAGCAGGCTCCTGTCGTGGGCTGCCCTTCCTCCGTCCCCCCAGCGGTCACTCCTCGGCCTTCCTGGGCCTGCTCTTCTGCCCTGCTCTGGGTGCTGGAGCTCAGACAGACACCACATCTGTTCTCTGCCTACCTCTCCTCTGGGCTCCTGCCCTCCTACCCACCTGCGGCTTGCCTCCTCCTTGTGGGGTTCTTAAAGGCACTTCAAATCCTCTTGGGGGGTTTCCTCCGTTAAAACATTGGCATCATGAATTGACCTGGTTTGGGCCTGACTTTCCAAACTAATTTCCCACCCCGGCCCCCCTTCTTCTGGCCACAGCAATCCCCGGGGGCTCCATTCATTTCCTGGGACTTGCTGAGCCCCCCGCGACCCCGGGGCATTTGCACATGCTGTCTTCTCTGGCTTGCCCTTCCTTCCTCTCCTGATTTCTGACGGTGAACTCTCCTGCCGTTTCCAGCTCTCAGCTCAGGCCTTGTTTCCTGGAGACCCTCCCACAACCACGGGTCCGGGTCCTCTGTCAGGTTCCCTGCCGGCCTGGGTTCCTCCCACTTGGTTCCCTTCTGTTTGTGCGCCCGAACATTTAGTTATATTTGGTATGTGATCTGGACCGTGGGCGTCACCGTATTTGCTTTTGCTCATCACCAGCCCCTACCCAGGGGCCAGGCACATGGAAAACATCAGGGCACCAGCACAGGTTTGAGGGTGGGGCTCCGTGTGGCCAGCCTTGTGCCTGAGCAAGACCGACATCCCAGACCCAGCTCTTCCCTCTCAGCCCTTTGCTGAGCATGCAGCCAGCCCGTCCGTGTCCCCAGGTGACACCGGCTGCTTCCTGGGCCACTGTGAACCCAGTGTAAGCGGGTCTACTAAACTAGGTCACTCTGCAAAGCAAGCTAAACTTAATTGTTACGAGTTAAAAATGGAAGCAGTACGAATCCCCGAAGAATAAACCGTTCATTAATACTTCCCCCGGTTTGAAATTGAAAAGCTCGGAGGTTACCTTTGGCCTCAGAGGAGTTCCTAAGAACGGGAACATGAGATTCCTGATGTTCGGCTGGGGGGACGCTGAGATGTCACCATGCTTGTCCCTTCGCCCCAGCCCTGCCCCCTGCCTCCACGGCCTGCCCGGTCACATGGGCCCCTTTCAGGGTTGGGTGGGGTCCTGGAGAGCCCAGGGGGTGTGTGCTGTCCTCTGGAAGCAGGTATGTGTCACAGGAGCTCCCCTGGATCAGTCATGGTGGATTCCAAGAGAAAAGCGACACACAGAATGACCAGATGACCCCAAAAAACTGACAGTAGGGACTCAGGCAGATACCTGGATGGGAATGTTCACGGGAGCACGGTTCACCATAACCAAAGGGTGGACACAATGCGGGTGTCCATGACGAATGAATAAATCAAATGTGCCCTGTCCCTAGGAGGGAATATCATTCAGCCACAATCAGAAATGGAGTTCCGACACACGCTACGAGGTGGGTGGACCTCGGACACATGGCGCTCAGCAGAAGAAGCCAGGCATTATGGGAGGAAGTGTCCAGGACAAGCAACTCCATGGAGACAGGAAGTAGATTCACAGCAAGGGGAGGGACACGGGTGAGACTGCTTGACGGGTATGTCACTGCTTCCCTGAGACCGCGGTGGGGAGGGGCAGAGGGAAGATGGGGGGGCAGAGACACAGGCATGGCCCGGAACACGACCGCTGTCCCCCTCAGAAGAGGAAAATTGGGGTACAGAGACACAGACACAGGGAAGCAGAGCCTACAGTGCTGCGGCCGCAAACCAAGGACTGCCGCCACCCCCAGGGTCCGGGGAGGGCGTGGGCTCCACCAACAGCTCGGTGTCCGATTTTTGACCTCATCACTGTGCGAGAATACACTCCGGTGGTTTTAAGCCACCTCGTTGTGGTCATTTGTTATGGCGGCCACAGGAAAGGAATGCGGTCCCTGAAACCCAGAGGGGATGCACCAGCAGGTGACTTCGGCGTTGTCACCTCTGCCTGCCGCAGCCGGCTGTGGCTTTTTTGCTCACTCTCAGTCTTCCGGACGAAATGCTCAGTGCGTTCCTCAGGAACTCACAGGAGACGGTGCTCTTGTGTCTTGCTTTCTATCAACAGATGGACCGTTAAATGGGTCCTACTTTTAGAGTCCCTCCTCTCTCCGGGGGTGGCTCTTTCGACGGACTCTGTCTTTGGTGCTACCAGGCTCAGAACCTCACTTCCTCTCTGTAAGCTCAGTGCACAGTGCCCTCCTACAGGGAGGTCTCTAAGTTCTTGAAATAAATCTTCGGTGTCTCTTGTCATTGGAAGTGTTGCATGGGTATTTTCTAACCATAGGAAAATGGTTTTTCTGCTCCATGGTTGTGTCCACAGTTCCCAGGATGACACTGGCCGCTCTGCCATACTGGCACGCACCTTGTGACAAACAGACGAGGGCCCTGCCCTTCCTGGGACGCCCGTGGGCTCTGCGCATGGCAGGGACACTACCAAGCCGTCCCCCGTGATGAGATAGGAGGAGAGATTTGCAAACAACACGTCTGATAAGGGTTTAATATCTCCAAATGATATCGGGAACTCCTACGACTCAATAGCAAAATCTGCCCTCAGAACAAATAACCTGATTATAAAACCGGGCCAAGGACCCGGATAGACATTTCTCAAAAGAAGACACACACACACACAGCCCACACGTATATGAGGAAATGCTGAACATCACGGATCCTCAGAGAAAGGCAGACTGAGAGCACGGCACACTGAGATCCTGCCTCCCCCTGCCAGAGCGGCTGGTACCAGAACGTCAGAAGATAACAAGTGTTGGCGAGGATGTGGACAGAAGGGATGCTGGGTGCACTGTGGGTGGGAATTGAACCGGTGCAGCCACGACGGAAAACAGGGAGCAGGTTCTTCAAAAAAATTAAAAACAGAACTGCTATTCGACCCGGCAACCCCACTTCTGCATCTTTATCCAAAGGAAATGAACACCGGATCTCGAAGAGATGGCTGCACTCCCCTGTTCATTGCAGCGCGAGTCACAATAGCCAAGGCGTGAGAACAACCCAAGTGTCCTTCACAGGATGAACAGATAGAGAAACTGTGGCCCTGGCCAGTTGGCTCAGTGGATAGAGCGTCGGCCTGGTGCATGGACATCTCGGGTTTGATTCCCAGTCAGGTCACACAGGAGAAGCGACCATCTGTTTTCTTCCCCCTCCCCCTCTCTTCTTTTTCTCCCCCTTCCCCTTCCACGTCCAGTGGCTCAACTGGTTTGAGCATTGGCCCCGGGTGCTGAGGATGGCTTGGTTAGTCCAAACACATCAGCCTCAGGTGCTAAAAATAGCTTGATTGATTTGAACATCATGCCCAGACAGGGGTTGCCAGGTGGACCCTGGTCAGGGCACATGCAGGAGTCAGTCTGTCTCACAATCTCCCCTCTTCTCACTAAAAAAATTAAAAAAGGAAAGAAACCATGATATATATATGTGTGTATGTTTGTGCGTGTGTGTGTGTGTATACACACATATATATAATCCAATATTACATATATATAACATTATCCAAATATTAAAATGTGAGAAGGAAATCCTACCACCTGTGACAATATGGATGAACCCAAAGGACGCTGTGCTGAGTGAAATAAGCCAGACAGAGAAGGACAATGCCGCATGAGCTCACTCATGTGTGGAATTTAAAACAGCCATCCCCGTTAGGGCGGAGGTAGCCAGGAGGTGGGGGGAGGTCGGACGAAGGGCACAGAGTCTCAGCTGTGCCGGATGAAACAGCTCCAGAGATCCGGTGTGCAGCGTGGTGACTCCAGTTAATGACACTGCCCTGCCTCCTCGGAATGTGCTGAGAGCCAGGAGAGTGGGTCTTCGGTGTCCTCACCACACCAAAAGAAGAACAGAAGACCATCAGCATGTGACCACCAGAGGGAGAGGGGGAAGGGGGAGGAGGAGGAGGGAGGGAGGGTTAGGGGGGACAGATGGTGATGGAAGGAAGACCTGACTTGGAGTGCTGAACACACGATACAATAATATCCAGATGATGTGTCGGAGAATCGCACGTCGGAAACCTGTACACTTTTATGAACCAATGTCGCCCTGATGAATTCAATAAAAAATATTACAAAAAAGAAAAGAAAGAAACCGGTAAGTAGGTGAGGTGATGGATGTGTTAATTAGTGGGATCGCCGTCGTCACCTCACCGTGTACGTACACTTACCAAGCATAGAGCCAAACACCTTAAATATATACTACTTTAATTTTTCAGTTTTACCTCCATAAAGCTGGGGGGGGGGAGTAGTGCTCCTCTACTTAGAAGATGATAAATATATTTTGAATCACTAGGTCTCTGGACTCCCAAGAGAATGAATTTGCTTGACCTGCTGGGTCAGCCTGGTCATTTCAGTGGGTTAGTGAAACGCAGTGATGCCTTGAACCCTGTCTCACTGCTCCCGCCTACTGGGTACTGGGGGCGCGGTCTGTCGTCGCCATGGTGCGTGTATGCGACACAGTCAGTGCAGCGGTGTCCCGGGATCTCTGTCAGCAGGCATATTGTGCCTGCCTTCCAGCTGGGAAACGGCTCCCGGGCGCTGTGTGGAGCCCTCTTTCGTGGGCAGACGTCATTTTCTTAGCAACCATCAGGTTCACGGTGTGGCGAGGCAGGGGCGCTGGCGTGGGTCCCCCATAAGCGAGGGTGTTTCCAGGGGAACCCTGGGGGGACCAGCGCGGCCCTCTCGCGTCTCGAGAGGGAGCGTTGGCTGTGGGTGTGTTTCTTGGCCACGCCCCTCAACACTGACATGAGCCAGTGAAGAATCAACCCGGGCAAAAAAGGAGGCATCGGAACATGAAAAAAATGCAGCCACTGAGGCCCTTTCAACAATCGTTTAGACCCGTGATGTGTCCTCTAGAAAACATCCTTAGTCGGATGTCGTCTGAAATCCAGAACACCACCACATGGCCTCGTCCGGCTGGGCCGTGGCCTACGAAGGCCAAGGCCGGTGGTCAGCAGGCGCCGACGCGCCCAGCAGGCACGGTGGAGGCGCTGCTCAAGGCGCTGGTGCTGTGTGCTCTTCTGAGCGGTCGGAGACCACCCCTTTACTGGGTTAGAGTCGCCTCTGGTGCGGCCTGTCTGTCAGGGCTGCGGGGGCCGGGGGTGGGGGGATTGCCAAGACTAAGACCAGGCTCAGTTGCCCTTCTCTTTCCAGCACCTTCAGCTGAAGCCCCTGAATCCAGAGAACCCCCCCCCCCCCAACCATTCAGGGCTGAGCCTCAGAGGGACGACAGCCTTGTCCCTGAGCCCCTTCTCCAAGGAGGTTTTAGCTGGTCGCCCTGGGGGGCCCCTGCGACAGCAGAACGAGTGACACTGCCAAGAATGTCACCTCTGTCACGTCGATCATTGAACAGATGGACCACAACGGCTTGGGCAGTCACGGCTCGTGCCAGCCCTGTGCGTTCGTGGGCGAGGCTTGGTGCCAAGCCTCCTACCTTGTACGTTAAATAATTGAACCGCAATGGGAATCAGCAAATACACCCCAAGGAAGGACTCAACAAAAGAGAAAGTTTAGGATCAAAAATTTTTTTTCTTAAAAAAAAAAGGAAGAACCCCTTCCCCCAGCAAATTAGAACCTGCCACCCCCAACCCTACTTTCGAATGTTTCTCTGACAAGAGTATCTTAGAGAAAGGGCATCATTTATCCTGAAAGCAATGGAGGAGCGTGTACACCTGGCGAACAGCGGGGGCTCCTCGCAGTGACTGCCGTCAGCCGTCCAACCGTGCCAACTTCTCTGGGAGTGAAACACACAGAAACTCGGGCAAGGGCTTCAGAACAAGAAGGGACAAGGGCACATTCAAATACAGGGACAGAGATGTGAGAACACGGAGACTGAAGGGCAGACGGACAGCAGACCAGCCCGTGGCAGGCAGCCCCTTCCAAAGCAGGAAAGCAACAGCGGGAAACATCGTGCCGCCGCTAGGGGACGGCCCCTGGATTGGGGAAGGTAACTGAGATGGGGAAAGGGGAGGCTCGCAGAATCCCTGATATTCTGAGTCAGTAGTGACTGATGTCATGATACACCTCCTTGTGAGATGTTCAACATCAGAGAGAACCTTCCAGAAGCCAAGCACCAGGAGCTGCTCCCTGCCGGTGCCTCAGCCCAGCCCAGCCCAGCTGACCGCCACAAACATGCGTGGAGTGAAGGATGGAGCCGTCAGACCGGTCGGCAGGTTCCTGGTGACTCAGGGCAGAGGGTGAGGCGCAGTGACGTGGGGGACATTGGTCTGTGTCCACCGAGGGTGCCATCCCAAAGCAAAAGCCGTGCCAGGGCTCTGTCGTGTGGCTGCCCACCTCCCTGGTCTCCTTCGTCTGAGGGCATGCTCCCAAATCTCCTGGGTGGGGGCCGCGTGGGTGAGGTGATGGGTGGTGATGGTACCGCGCCCAGGCAAACACCCCCCTCCTCCCCACCACACTGAACTGAAAGCAGGCCGCTGGGGAGATGGCGCTGGGAGTCCCGTGAGAGGACGGAAGACGAGGGCACCTGACGTCCAGAGGGGCGGGAGACCCTCCGAGGCGCAGACCGGGTGCTCGTGACCAGCAGGTTGGAGGGATCTCTGTAATAATAATTGGGAAGCTGTGTCGGCACAGAGAGAATTAGAGCATTGCAGAATGCTCAACGTTACTGATAGTGTTTACTTTCCAAACCCAAGTGGAAAACTCAAGGACTCTGAGACGCAGGATGGAAACAGGGCAGCAGAAGCAGGACAGGGCCCGACAGGACCAGAGCCAGCCAGGCGGGAAGCCCCGCCCCGTGGGACGGGTCCAGGGACGCAGAGAGGTGGCTGGACGGGAGAGGGCAGAGCCGACCCCCCCCCCCCCCCCCCCCCCCGTTGCTCCGACTGGTCCTTGTCACACGGAGCCGCCTGGGTTCACGGGGTCACATCACGCTCTACACTTGAACAGGCTGAAGTCCCCCATGGTGCAAACCGGGCATCGTCCACAGAGCGCCCAACAGACTGGCGTAGACACAGCGCTGGAGACAAGCTGAGGGGCCCCGTCAGAGGCAGCCCCGCGGCAGCTGGTCCCGATGACGTTCCCGTGGCTCAGGGTCTCCCAGGTGGGTCGCTGAGGCCTTGAAGGTCAGACGCTCCCCTATCCCGGCCTGGAGGGGGGTGGTGTGGGGGGGTACTCGAGACCCTCTCCATTCACGCCTCTCGATGGAGGCCAACCTGTTTTCCAAACGAGAAAATGCGGGAGATTTATTTTCTGCAGGAAGGTGCAAACCAGAGGGAGTGTTATTTCTGAGAACTGGCGCAGGGTCATTATTTAGGGCTGTCTCCCCAACCGTAGGTTTCCCACGCTGGTTCGAGAGGGTAATGATTTTTATAATTACCTGTGTTTAGAAATACCTTCACGCAAAGAAGCAAACACACCTCCCGCTGAGAACAGAAACAGTTCTCTCCTCTCCCACAAGCAGCTAGCTTTTCTTCAACCAAAGCCTGAAATTACTTTTGGTTTCTCGGGGTGGGGGGGGGGGACACCAGGAGACAGAGAGGCAGAGCGGGCTGTGGCCTGTGGGGGTCTCGCTGACGTTCATCTGCAGGCCGCCCTCGTGGGCCCCGCGGCCAGTCCCTGCCCACGGCAGCCGCCTGCCTCAGGCCCTTCCTCTGTGTCCAGGGTCGTCTGCTAGGCACGGCTAACCCGTCACTTCCCTGATTGGAATCTCAGCCGCCCGTGGTGTCCACAGCAAGAGTTCCTCCCAAACCAGCAGGGTTGATGCAGGCGGACAAGGACAGTGAAGTGAAAAAATAAAATAAACAAAAATAAAACAAACAAACAAAACGCATGTTGATTTTAAGGCTCTGCCTTTCTTCTTGGGTGAGGTCTTTTCTACTTTGGGGGGGTGTTTGTGATGTAAATACATTCATTTCTTGCCCCCCTCCCCCAAGTCCTGTGTTAGTTTTCCAGAGTAGCAGTGTGTGAGTGTGTGAGTGTGAGTGTGAGTATGTGTGTTTGTGGGGCGGATGGGGGAGAAGAGAGTGGGAGAACGCCTCAGGCCTGTAATTGGCTGGCTGGATGTAGACTTGGGAACCCCTGACCCACCACGGGACCCTCAACTTGACAGCCCAAGCTGAAGCCAGCGGCCGGGGCTCAGCCCAGTGGACCCAGCCGTGGGGATCCCCGTGCAGCTGGACAGCCAACCGGTCTCTCCTCCCTATTCCTTCATCTGTGAAGGGGGGTGAGGGCCGCGCCGGCCTCCGCGGGAGGAGGAAATGCACGTGTGTCCATGCACACGTGGTCTGGCACGTGGTGAGTGCCGCATGCGCGTGCACACACACATATGCACCTGTGTACACGCGTGTGCTCGCGCGTGCCGTGAGAGCAGGGGTGCACTTGGCAGGGGAATGGCTGCTCTGCCCAGGAAGGTGAGATGGGGGACATCAGTGCCACCAAGACTTGGGGGAGTGAGGTGTTCTTGGGGCCCGGCCGACTTCCTGTTCCAACTCCCAGTCCCCCTCCGTCTGGGGCTTGCACACATTTTAGTGGCGACGGCAACAACTTCAGGCTTGAGCTCAGTGACGCCCCCTACACCTCAGGCGCTTCTCCAGAATTTCAAGAACCACCTTCCTGTTCTTGGTTCACACTTTTATTTTCCAGGGGCAGCATGTTAACGACCCGTGCGTGTGTGCGTCTGGTGCAGAATTTCCCAGTTACGTGCAGTTAAACCCACGGTTCCTGCCCGTTCCGGGCCATAAGCTTGTGAGCTTTATGTGGAAATGCGGCCTGCTTTCTTTAACGACTCTGCTCCCTCAGGGGCCCCCTGGCAAACAAGGTCCCTGTCAGGACAGGGAAACATGAGGACCGTGGGCCGGCGTCACACGGCACAGGGTCAGCGCTGGAGAAACGGGTGCCCACTCTGCCCTGCGCCCCAGAAGCAGGGCTAGTGGTTCTGGGCTGGACTTCAAGCCTCCTACCTTTCACTGAACCAGCCCTCCTGCAGGGCTGCACGTGTGACACTCTCCCTGTGTGACACTCTCCCTGTGTGACACTCTCCTGGGGAGTGTGGGCCCACCTGTGCCGTAAAGGACAGTGGGCACTTGGAAGCCGCCGAGTGACTGACACAGTGTCATCCGAGTGAATGTGGGTGATTTCTGTCAGTACCTGGGCTCTGGCTACGGCGGCACGTGTGGGTCATGTTTGTAAATATGTAAGGACATCTCAGCTCAGGGCCCCCCACTGCTTCTCAGTGTCAGCGTGGTGCCACCAAGCCCATCACCTCGTCCACTCCCAGGGGTCCCGGGGCAGAGGCCCATCGCCTCGTCCACTCCCAGGGGTCCCGGGGCAGAGGCCCATCGCCTCGTCCACTCCCAGGGGTCCCGGGGCAGAGGCCCATCGCCTCGTCCACTCCTAGGGGTCCCGGGCAGAGGCCCATCGCCTCGTCCACTCCCAGGGGTCCCGGGGCAGAGGCCCACCGCCTCGTCCACTCCTAGGGGTCCCGGGCAGAGGCCCATCGCCTCGTCCACTCCCAGGGGTCCCGGGGCAGAGGCCCACCGCCTCGTCCACTCCCAGGGGTCCCGGGCAGAGGCCCATCGCCTCGTCCACTCCCAGGGGTCCCGGGGCAGAGGCCCATCGCCTCGTCCACTCCCAGGGGTCCCGGGCAGAGGCCCATCACCTCGTCCACTCCCAGGGGTCCCGGGGCAGAGGCCCACCGCCTCGTCCACTCCCAGGGGTCCCGGGGCAGAGGCCCACCGCCTCGTCCACTCCCAGGGGTCCCGGGCAGAGGCCCACCGCCTCGTCCACTCCCAGGGGTCCCGGGGCAGAGGCCCACCGCCTCGTCCACTCCCAGGGGTCCCGGGCAGAGGCCCATCGCCTCGTCCACTCCCAGGGGTCCCGGGGCAGAGGCCTGCACAAAAAATGCTGGCTCGTTCCGGTTCAAGCCCAATGAACAGAGAACAAATCCCAGGCTCGCAGGAAGAGTCAGCGCTCACGTCTCGTCAGGTCTGTGGAGGACGAGGCCCCGCCCTCTGTGCTCTCTCCTTTGACCCGGCCCTCGAAGCCACAGCGTGGGGATGGTGACACCAGGGACTGGGGGGCCCAGGGTGCTTGGGACCCGCCCTCTCTTCCATCCACCTGCTGGTCCACACGGCTCTCAGGCATCTGCTCACTTAGCCCATGGCCGTTGATAAAGCATTTGTTTGGCAAACCCTGTCTGAGACCCGACGGTGAGACAGGTGACCGTTTGCTTCTAAAGATCCAGAATGTCCAAGACTCGAAGCCTCCCTGCAAGGGACTCACTGTCTTGTTTTTCTGTTTGTTTTTTTGGTTTTTGTTTTTGCAGGAATCGGACAAGCACAAAAATACGCCCAATCTAATGAGATAAGAACACAGATGGCTTCACGTTAAGGTTAGGGTTAGGCTTAATTAAGGAAGCAGATGGAGAATTCAACTTAAAATTCAGTCACAATTTAATGAAAAGATGATGTGTTTCTACCCTCAGATCTTTTAAAGATGAGCTCAAGTTTCACACCCTGGCCGCCCCTTCCCCCAACAATCTCACAAACCTGAATGTCATCTGCTTTGAGCTGTATAGACAGACATCCTCCATCCCAGCATCTGGATGGGCCAGCCCTGCCCCCCACCTCCTTGGAGACCCTGACCCTGTCACTGTTCTCCCGCCCCAGCCAAGAGAAGCACCCATTGTTCTAAGAGGGCTGACCATGGGGAGGGACGTGGAGGGGACGCAGGACAACTGGAGGGAGGTCGGTGTGATAGAGGGGGGCACCTGGCCTGGCCAGCACTCCTCCCTCGGGCCCCTGGGCGGTCCCAGACGCTGTCCCATGTGCTCAGACTGAGTTCTTCCCAGTCGTGCTGAGCTGCCCGTCTCTGCCATCACCTTGGGGCTCTGTCCCCAGAGACTGCTGGTGAGCTTTCTCCACCCCGGAGTGGGGAAGTCCCCGGCCTTGGATGTCCCATGGCTCTGGGTGACACCCAAATGATGGGATGGGGAAAGAGGAGCAGCCAGGGTCTGCCCTTTCTGGGGTGATGGTCCTCCAAGCCCCGTCCAGTGGCTGTCACGGGGCCCTCCCCTCAGAGGACACGGACCTGGATGTGAGTCCCTGAGGATGGGAACCTGTTCCCAGAGCATCCGCTCCTCTCCGCACTCACCCTTGTGTTTGGACCAATCTGTGCTCCTCTGCCCTTCACGGAGCTCCTCTCTCCGTCCTCCAGGTGGGTGCCAGGGGACTCGCACCTGCCCCTGGTCCATTCATCCATCCTCAGGAGCTCTGCATGCTGAGGCTTGGACAAAACGTGCAAAAAAAGACATGTTGCTATCGATTGATTGATCGATGAATCAGTTGATCAGTCCATTCATCCAACCATCCATCCTTCCATCTGCTCACTTATCATCCATCTGTTCATCCATCGTGTGTACGCCCACCCATCCATTATCCATCCATCCTCCAAGCATCCCCTCTCCACCCACGTATCCATCCATCCACTCATCTACCTGTGAGTTTACTATTGGGTTTCTTAGGTTGAGAATGCTGTCACCTGGTTCTTGTGGACAGGGATCGTGGCTGTGTTTCCAGCAGTGCCTTTGCATCGGAATCCGGAATCCGGAATCCAGGAGCTCCCTACTCTTTAAGGAACGTAGTTAACACCGGCGGGCTGAGTGGCCACGTCCCGTCAGTCCTTAGACCTAAACCCGCAGTGAGCCGGCCGGCTGCCTCGTCTCAGACCCTCCCCACGACATGACATTCCGAGTGCACGCTGAATCCGACGGCTCTGGAATAGCCCCAGGGGAGGCCTCCTGGGCGGCACACTTGAAGGAACGTTGCACCTTTGAGGACCTCCCTGCTGCAGCGTGGGAACCAGGTCCCCACCGAAGCCCCCTCCTGCCCGAGACCCAGCGAATCCCTTCTCAGGTCCATGCCGTCTTCCTTGTCCTCGGGGCCTCCTGTCTTCCACTCTGTCATTTCTCTTAACAAAACCCTTTCCCTCTTTCCCTTCTCACGATGAGGACAGCTGGCTGGGCCAACTCCTCACCAGGGGGCGTGCTGCCCGATGCCCGTCCGATGCCCGCAGAGACGGGGAGCGAGGGGGCAAGGCCGTGGCATCCTCCATCTGACCTCGAACCAGGACGTCCTTACAGAGGGCAGGGCAGCTGGCTGTGGGTCAGCCCGTCTCCTCCTTTGCTGCAGACATACCTGACCCCATCTGTGGACACCCCGTCATTCTGTGAAGCTCCTGTCTCTGGCTCCCCCCTCCCCCCCAGCTCCAACAGCACTTCTCACTGGATCCCATTCTTACCGCGCCACCTACTTGAAAGTTGCCAGGTGATGGGGTTTTTTTGTTGTTTTTTTAAAACGAATTTTAGTTTTTGTTTTTTTTTTAGGTTTACAGAAAAATTGCATGGGAAGCACAGAGTCCCCATATGTCCACTCTCCCCACCCCCACCCCCCACCCAACGGTTTCCATTAGTAACCTCCGGCGTTAGCGAAACCCACCTGTGATGGCAGATGAACCGACACTGAGTATCATGAACTGACGCCCGCAGTTCAGGTTAAGGTTCGCCGGGTGCCGCGAAGTTCTGTGGGGTTTGCTGTTGTGATTCCGTGCCCACCATGCCAGCACCACCCTGAGGGAGTCTCACCTCCCTGGATGCCCCATGCCCGCAACCTGGGGGAACCCCTGATCTCCTCACTGTCTTCACGGTGTCGCCTGCTTGTTTTCTAAGATGGGAGGGCAGGCTGGGAACATAGGCTGAGGGAGGCGGCTAGAAGAGAACGGAGCTTGGCCATTTCAGGAGGACAGGGGTCCGGCCACCGGGAATCCAGGAGAGGCAAAGAGTGGCCTGCGATCAAAGAGAAAACCCTTCCCTTCGGGACACAGGGGACTTCGGGAAGGCTGTGGGGGTATCTGGGCACGAGTGGGGGTGGAATTATCTCAGAGGGGAAGGGAGAGAGTGACTGGAGCTGACGAAGACCATGTGGATGCCTGATGGGGCAGCAGGGAGCAGGGGTGCCAGGGCTTAGAAACCACAGACGGTGAGTGACTCAACCCCGCCGAAACGCAGGGTGGGAGGGTCACGGGCGATAGGGGGATGGGAAGAGGAGGTCTGCAGGGCTGGCGCGAGCGAGAAAGGGCCTCCAGGGAGAGTGGCTTCCACGGCCGACGCCCCTGACGTCACGTCTGGGTCCTCTGACCCGACCGCACCTGGACCCCACGGAAGATCAGGTGGCACCGCCCCTTGGCGGAAAGTGAGATCCAGGTGGCACCGCCCCTTGGTGGAAAGTGAGATCCGGTCTCCCTCTCTCAATGCGGGAGGCGCCTGGTGGAGACGTTAAGGAACCAGGAACGCCCCTCCCCCCGGGGCTCTCGCCCCTCGCTCAGGTGCCTGGAACAAGCATCTCTTTGCAAAACACCTCTTTCTAAAGGATTCTTTTTTCTTCTCTCTCCCCCCACCCCTTTTTGATAACATTTTGTGTTTTCCTCAAAGCCATATTCCATCAGCGTTGTTCTGTAGCACTCTTTCGGGCCAGATTCAGATTTTGAACAGCATTTGGCACTCTGAAGTGTTACATGTGGCTCAGTGAAAACAGCAATATGCCGAGATTCAAAGATGTCACTCTATGTTAGGGACAAAACGTGATCGGCCTCAGTGATGATCCAACACAAGCGTGGATTCATATGCAGCGTTGTGGGAACCAGGGGACAGATCTCTTGGGAGGGGAGACCCACCCTCGCACGTCGCCCTTCAGGGCTTGAATTCTCAGTGCCTTCTGAACTGCTCACCAACAGAAGGAGAGGGACACGCACCTGCGTCTAGCTACTTCGGTAAGATGAGCGGCTTGGGGCAAACCAGCTGGGGTCCTGAACCCTAAATGCAACCTCCTATCTGTCAGGCTGGCCAGCCAGCCACAGCACATCTTCTTCCCCCGTGAGGACATCTCCCGAGAGACTCAAGCCCTGGTGGCCTGGCCTTCCCTGTGGCTTCCTGGACGAGCTCTCACACTGGAGGCTCACTGGATTCTTACAACTGTCATAGGAGACAGCACTATGATCACCGCCATCAGCAGATGAGTGAACCGAGGTTCACCGGGGTTACACAGAGGAGGCAAGAGCAGGACTGGTTTTCCTCGCAGAGTGTACAATCCTTCAGCCACCATGACAAATAGAGAAAATGCTAACCATCACTGTGGTTAGCACCTGGCCCAGGTAGGGGGTGACCAGTATAACTCTTAGGAAGTGGGGTCAAGATAGCTCACGCTGTGTCAGTAAGCCGGCTAGCCAGTCTATGACATTCTTGAAAGCCTATCCTCCTAAGAAGAGGCCATCAGTATTTTGGCCACAGTAAAAAAAAAAAAAAAAAAAATCACCATCAGGACTAATTTAAACAAATACTAATGGATTCGAAGCTTCTTGCCAGTACTTTCAAAAGCCAGCCAATCAGTGATAACCCAGCCCTTCTGAAAGCCAATCAGTGAGAGCCCCACACTTCTGAAAGCCAACCAATCAGTGACACCTCCACTCTTATGAAAGCCAACCAATCAGTGACAGCCTACTCCTTCTGGAAGCCAGCCAATCAAGGGCAGCCCCACTCTTAGGAGAGCCAGCCAATCAGGGGCAGCGCCACTCTTATGAAAGCCAGCCAATCAGGGGCAGCCCCACTCTTAGGAGAGCCAGCCAATCAGGGGCAGCCCCACTCTTAGGAGAGCCAGCCAATCAGGGGCAGCCCCACTCTTAGGAGAGCCAACCAGTGACAGCCTACTCCTTCTGAAAGCCAGCCAATCAAGGGCAGCCCCACTCTTAGGAGAGCCAGCCAATCAGGGGCAGCCCCACTCTTAGGAGAGCCAGCCAATCAGGGGCAGCCCCACTCTTAGGAGAGCCAGCCAATCAGGGGCAGCCCCACTCTTAGGAGAGCCAGCCAATCAGGGGCAGCCCCACTCTTAGGAGAGCCAGCCAATCAGGGGCAGCTCCACTCTTAGGAGAGCCAGACAATCAGGGGCAGCCCCACTCTTAGGAGAGCCAGACAATCAGGGGCAGCCCCACTCTTAGAAGAGCCAGCCATTAAAAACAGGCTCACTTGGGTAACTCAGATGACCGGGCGGAAGGTCATGCTGTCCTTACCCATTGTAAGACAAGCTCTGCTTCGGGAGGGTGCCTGCTCCTCTAGGCTTCATTCAGGTGTTCTGTTCTGACCCAACGGCCTCTCCCAGTGGTTCTGGGCCATGCTGAGGCCCTGCCACCAGAGGCCTCCCCACCTGGCAGCAGGTCAGGCTGCACAGTGAGACCCAGCACTCAGGTGAGCAGGCCTGTAGGCGTGGCTTACACTCACTCAGGTGGGGCCTCGAGGCCGTGGCCAGCATGAAGGGCGTGCCTGAGGGCTGAGGGCGGCTAGCTGCGATCTGACCTACACGTCCATGCAGGGGGCACAGGTGTGCCTGGCCCTGCTCTTTCCCCCTATGGTCAGGCTTCATCAGAGGGAGGTGGTGGCATCTGTTTGTGCACCTGCTGTATAAGGAAATCTGCCCAGTCAGGTACTCTAATTTCATTGAATCAGGCCAGAGGAGAAAATAAAGGTGAGGAATAAATACTCCAAAGAAGCCAACACCAACACACTGCGCCCCCGTGCACGAGCATCCTGGTGTTCACAGAGTGGGTGTCTCTCCACGCCCCGTCTCCACCCAGTGCTTCCCGCCTCAGCTCCTCACAGTCCGGGGGCTCCAGGGCACTCGGCCTGGGAAGCAGTCAGGAGAGTGGCCGACCAAGGGGAGCTGGGAGCATGGTCCATGCTGTGACCACTGGAGTTGTGTTATTTGGTCGGGAAGCCAGTGACTGCCGTGAAGTCCAGGAGGCCACCAGCCCTTCCCAGCAGCGTTCCCTTGGACCTTCCCCCCTCTTAAGGTTTTGGTGCCCCCTGGACTGACCTCTACACTGTCCCCATGTCTGTTATCTCAACCACTGACCAATGTTTCCCTTGAACCTCTGACCCGCAGCCTGACCCCTCTACCTTCTGCCGCCGGCTCCCAGCATCCTCTTCCTGGTAGGCCTATCGTCCACCCCACCAGGACACCGTCACCAGTCCTACCTGTGTCCCAAACCCCAGGCACAGGCCCACCGGGCAGAGAGTGCAGAATGCTCCAGCCACGCAGACGTCCAGTTATGTGGGGGTTCTAGTTCTTGACCCATGTTCCTTCCCCTGGGCGGGGATGGGGGTTGCGGGGACTCAGTTTCCCTGTCTGTAGCGTGAGGCTGTTGGCATTGGAGACCCACAATATCTACCCCGGCTGTAAAATGCTTCTTCTGTGAGTCTTTGGCAAAACAAGTGCCGGGACTAGCAGGGCCGGCTGGGAGCCAAGACCTGCGTGAAGCTGACGGGGTGGTTCCGGACCCCGCTGCATGGAAGGCATGGCGCCAGGCGAGGCCAGCCAGCGTCCCTCCAGACGGCCGGGTGTGGGAGGCAGGGAGAGGCACGCGGGCGGCTGTGCCCGCCCCGAGGTTCAGCAGGGCTGTGCCTGCCCCGAGGTCCAGCAGGGCCGTGCCCGCCCCTTGCTCCTTCTCTCTCTCTCCTTGCAGAATTTTGGTCTTCCGTTTCCTGGCATCTCGCTCTTGACGGGCAAGCTGTGCGGATGCATCGTGGGATACGGCCACACGGCGACGAAGGGAGAAGTGACAGACACTGGGGACAAGCCAGCCACTGGCCTTTTCAGTGGCATCTTAATTTGCCAAGAAACGTCCCCCTCCTCACCCCAAGGGTTTCGCCAGACACTGAGAACCCGATGCCCTAATGGAACGGATTGCAATTATTCTAAACGAGGCTGACAACACATTTCAAAGAGTTTCCCCCCATCTGTCTAACATGAAGGCTCCGCTGTTTGTCATGAGCCATTTTTTCCAGCACAGAATCCTGGACCCGGAGGGATTCCACATGCAGTCTTTGCTTTCTCGTTGTCTGGCGGTGAAGACCTCTCTGGCGTGCCCTCCCAGGGCCTGGGCACTGGTGAGGACGGACCTGGCTGGGTGCGGCTCCTGGCGGCCTCCCCAAAGTGCTGACGTGGGTGTTCCAAGGGGCCGCGGTCCACCACACAGCCTCCACACTATGACCAAACACAACCCGTCTGGTCTTCGCGGCATGGGGGACACCTGCTCGCTGAAAACAGGTGCAAGGGTGTTCCGTGCTCACGCACGCATGCACACTGGTGGGCGACAGGTGGCCCACCTCAGAAGGTGGGGGGGGCTGTATTTTCAATGTTTCCCCCTCAGGTACAAATAACAGTATGGGTTTCCCAGGCAACAAACTGGGACATACCCTTTAAAAATGCATCTTTATCTTTAACTTTTAAAAACAAAGCTTTTATTGTGGAAAATTTGTTGGGTGTGAAGCCCCCCCTCCTGGTGGTCACAGTAAGGGGGACCTTTGGGATGCAGCCCCAGGCAGTGCAAAGGGACAAGGCCTCTGGGCATCTGCAAGGCTGCCACCACGCTCGGGCACTCAGCACCCTGAGCCAGAGAAATGGTCCCACGGAGGGCAGGGCTTACCACCCCTGCCAGGAAAGCGGACCTTTCTACCTCGGTAAGTTTCTTCCTTCTCTCCTCCCGGAATCTCCAGCTCAGCTCCTGCTCCGAGTCAGAAGGAAGGGGTGGTGACTGTCTACAGGGGAGACACCAGCAGGGAAGGGACCAGAGAGGCAGGACGGATGGCCCAGGGGGCCGGGTCTGTGGTGGGCCGGTGCATGTCTAACAACCGGGTCTCCAAAGAGGAAAAGTCTCGCTCCTTTTCTTCTCTCCCTTTCCTGCCGCTGTCTGTGGTGTAAATACTGCCCCCGGGCTGCTTTGAAAGGGACAAGGTGAGGTGCTCACTGTGGAGTTGGGAGGAGAGGGGCCGGCCCAGGGACAACTGCCCCTCTGGCTTTGGAAAGGACTTCCTTCTGCCAGGACCTGTGTGGGAGGACTCGTGTGTGTGTGTGTGTGTGTGTGTGTGTGTGTGTGAGTGTGTGTGTGTGTGTGTGCGTGTGTGTGTGTATGTGTGTGTGTGACACTGAGAGGTAGGGGCATATAGCCCTGGATGCTGAGTGGGGAGACCCCGTACTCACGAGTCCCCTGCCCTATGTGAGACCTGTGTCCAGGGCAGTGCCTGTCTGGGCAGATCTTGTTTCCACAGCAGGATGGATGCTGTCCCCCACTGTCCTAACAAGCCCTCCCGCTCCTCCGGGTAGTTAGGCAGCCAGTTACCCCAGGGCCCAGGCGTCCAGCTCAGCACCCTGTCCCCCGAGCAGGTGAGCTTGCTGCCTGGGGCCGGCAGTGGGGGGTGCACGAGGCCAGTCGCCAAGGGCCCTCACCCCTTCCCCACGCCCCTCTTCCCAGCGTCTGGCTTCATTCTGTTCTGCAATTCAAGGACCGGCATCTCAGCGTGTGTGATGGAAGCGCCCGTGGGAAATGTCATGGCGACAGGGTCAGCTGCGTGAGGCCCATCCCGACACCACCACCCCCCTCGCCAATGTCGTGCATATGACAGACGTGCCACCCGGCCCGTGGGTCTCAGGCGCCAGCGCCCATCCCGGGCTCTGCCGTTATAATTCCCACTTGCCACCAACTGACACCGATAATCTGACCACTTCCTCCAAACCCCAAGCCCCACGTCTTTATTAGCAGGTGCTAAATTGCCACTCCAGCTGCTGAACATGACAATTAACTTCATTAACATCGCAACAGCTGTAATTTTTGAGGAAATGAAAAACATTAATAAGTACCACCCAGAGCTCAGAAACAAAGCCAAACAAACACGGCTTCCCCCCTGCCAGGCTGCAGCTACCAGCCCAGGAGAGAGGGTCGCAGGGCACAGACAGGCTGCAGCCACCAGCCCAGGGGAGAAGGTCGCAGGGCACAGACAGGCTGCAGCCACCAGCCCAGGAGAGAGGGTCGCAGGGCACAGACAGGCTGCGGCATCCAGCCCAGGAGAGAGGGTCGCAGGGCACAGACAGGCTGCGGCTTCCAGCCCAGGAGAGAGGGTCGCAGGGCACAGACAGGCTGCGGCTACCAGCCCAGGAGAGAGGGTCGCAGGGCACAGACAGGCTGCAGCCACCAGCCCGGGAGAGAGGGTCGCAGGGCACAGACAGGCTGCAGCCACCAGCCCGGGAGAGAGGGTCGCAGGGCACAGACAGGCTGCGGCATCCAGCCCAGGAGAGAGGGTCGCAGGGCACAGACAGGCTGCGGCTTCCAGCCCAGGAGAGAGGGTCGCAGGGCACAGACAGGCTGCGGCTACCAGCCCAGGAGAGAGGGTCGCAGGGCACAGACAGGCTGCGGCTACCAGCCCAGGAGAGAGGGTCTCAGGGCACAGACAGGCTGCGGCTTCCAGCCCAGGAGAGAGGGTCGCAGGGCACAGACAGGCTGCAGCCTCCAGCACAGGAGAGAGGGTCGCAGGGCACAGACAGGCTGCAGCCACCAGCCCAGGAGAGAGGGTCGCAGGGCACAGACAGGCTGCAGCCACCAGCCCGGGAGAGAGGGTCGCAGGGCACAGACAGGCTGCGGCATCCAGCCCAGGAGAGAGGGTCTCAGGGCACAGACAGGCTGCAGCCACCAACCCGGGAGAGAGGGTCACAGGGCACAGACAGGCTGCGGCTTCCAGCCCAGGAGAGAGGGTCACAGGGCACAGACAGGCTGCAGCCACCAGCCCGGGAGAGAGGGTCGCAGGGCACAGACAGGCTGCAGCCACCAGCCCAGGAGAGAGGGTCGCAGGGCACAGACAGGCTGCGGCATCCAGCCCAGGAGAGAGGGTCACAGGGTACAGACAGGCTGCGGCATCCAGCACAGGAGAGAGGGTCTCAGGGCACAGACAGGCTGCAGCCTCCAGCACAGGAGAGAGGGTCGCAGGGCACAGACAGGCTGCAGCCACCAGCCTAGGAGAGAGGGTCACAGGGCACAGACAGGCTCCTGCACCGCGGGGCAGGGAGGAATGGGAGACTCCCCCCCTGCAGGCACTACCCCCACCTCCCTAGGGGACAGCCAGGGGTCAGGGCGGCTCCTTCCCAGGTCAGCCTGCCCATACACCAGCTCCGAGGAGGGGACCGGTGGAGAGAAAGGGACCCCCTCGAAGCAAGAGTGTGTACACACTGGAGAGAGGTCCCAGAGGGAGGGACTGTGCCCAGAACCACGTGAGCACGCTGCGGAGACACACGCACACGCGTGGGCACACACTAGTGTGTTGATCACGCCTCGCCATGCTTCCTGCCCTGGGTCCAGGAGACAAGACCGCGGTGCTGGGCTGTGCTGCGTGCGAGGGGCAGATGTCAGGGGTGGAAACTCTTTGGGGCGAGGAGGGTCTGGTGGCCCAAGTGCCGAGGTAAACTAAGGCGAAGGAAAGGACCTGCCCCATCCTCTCCTCAGAGGGCATGTGTGGAAGTGATTTTTGCAAAACAAGGTGCCATTTCTAGGTAGTTGCTTTAATTTTCAAAAATTAAATGAAATTTATGTGGAACTCCCGGGTTCGATTCCCAGCCAGGGCACACAAGAGAGGCGCCCATCCGCTTCTCCACCCCTCCCACTCTCCCTCTCTCTGTCTCTACACTCCTCCCCCCACAGCCAAGGCTCCATTGGAGCAAAGATGGCCCGAGCGCTGAGGATGGCTCTGTGGCCTCTGCCTCAGGTGCTAGAATGGCTCTGGTTGCAACAGAGCACCGCCCCTGGTGGGCATGCCAGGTGGATCCCGGTCGGGTGCATGAGGGAGTCTGACTGTCTCCCCACTTCTAACTTCAGAAAAATACAAAAAAAAAATTAAATAAAATTTAGTATGTATTATATGTTGTATTTGTCATTAATTATAGTAACTTCAAATTTGAGATTAAAAGCATATCTTTGAGAAATACATATGGTTTGATGGCTTATCTTTAATTTCTATTTTGGTTAACATAGCTGATAGAATGTGTGCACGTGTGTCCACACGTGTGCGCACACAGGACCCTGTGCATGTGCAGGCGTGCACGTGGGTACACACACACGGGCTCACACACCAACACGGACTGCGTGCACATGGATGGCACAGGTCTTTCCTCGCCGCCCCGAGCTGGGTGACCATCATGCAGGAACGGCTGAAGCCAGAGAGGGGGGCTCGTGTGCAGAGTTGGGGGGGGTGAGAACTGGGAGAAACGGCTGTGGAGTGAGGGTTTCTGAGCAGCTTGGGGTGCGGCTGTCTGGGAATCAGGGGAGGGATGGGTGCTGCTGTGCTGCGGCTGCACCCCTCCTTTCAAAGCCCTTGAGCGAGGGGAGGGGCGTGCTGCACAGAAAGACCAGCGTCTGGTCTGTAAGTGAGGGAGCCCGCCTGTCCCACCGGCTGTATTCCTGGGGGTGTCGGTGGATGCAGCGTCCAGGAGGAGGGAGGAGGGCTATGCCGTGCCTGTAGTTAGGGTCCTCCGGCCCCAGGGGGAGGGAGGAGGGAGGAGGGAGGAGGGCTATGCCGGGCCTGTAGTTAGGGTCCTCCGGCCCCAGGAGGAGGGAGGAGGGCTATGCCGTGCCCGTAGTTAGGGTCCTCCAGCCACCTCTCTTGCATCCTTTTCCTTCAGAGAGGTCGACATTCTCCAGGAATAAAACTCACACGCCAGCTTCACCCGGAATCTCCCGAGAGCGTGTTAATTCAGAATAGCAACATCAAGTCATGGCTAAATGAGTCCATTCCTTCCAAATTAGCATTTTCCAGGGAAAGGAAGAAAAAAAAAGAACTTTGTCACGTGCCAACTTGCAGATTCCATACGTTTCTGTTTCATCTTACACTAAATTTAAAGATGGATTTAATTAGCCATTCCTGTCTTTCCCTTTATTTACACTGTTTTTTGTTTTGTTTTGTTTTTTTTCTCTTGAAATGAGAGTTGAGATAAATTTCCGTTTCTGTCCCAGGGCTCGGTGATCGCAGCTGGAGCTGTGCTGTCGTGTGGCCCCCTCCTCAGAGGCAAGCCGTGTCTGTCACACGGGGCCTTTCTGGTATAAATGAAGTCCCCTGCCTTGGCCACCGGGCTCTTGGGGGGGGCACACTTGCTCATACTCCTGGCCCTGCCCTGGTCTCCTCCCTCGTCAGGGGGACATTTCCTGGCTCCCTGGGATGCTTGCCGCAGGTGGCAGTGCCCCCGGCCCACTGCACAGCATCTGCCCCTGCCTGTGGGCATCTGTTGCCTCGGCCGACCACCCACCACTCTTCCCATTTCATTCTCTGGCCACTCAAGCTTGCAGGCTGCAGATGGTGCCATCATCACGGTGACAGATCCCTCTCGGTGGTCGTGTGATCAGTGCATGAGCGTCCCCGGCCTTACTGGGGGTCTGGCACACCCCGCGCAGGAGTGGGCGAGTGCCGTGTGGCTGTGTGTGCTTGTACGTGTGCACGTGCCAGTGTGGGCTAGGCATCTCTCTGCTCTCCAGGACTCGGATCTGAGGTGGGTGTTCAAGACACTGACATTCATGGCTTGAATTTGCATCTCTCTGGTCGCCAGTGAGAGGCAGTGTTCCCCAGTGCAGTGGCTCGGTGTGCAACGACTCCGCCTCGTGGGGCACGAGGGAGACTTTGTCTTGACCGTCGCATGAACAAAGAGTCAGTGAGTGCGCAAGTACTAGGTCTGCCGGGTTTGTGCATGTGGGCTCTTCGTGATGTTGGCCTCGGACAGCCTCCCAGGTCACATTCGCATCCCACGAGCTCTGCCCACATTGGCTGCGGGGAGGCTGGGCTGGCTCCCTCTGCCTTCCTCTTCTGTTTCACACTCCCCTCCTCGTATGCTCCGGTCCTCAGAGTGGGTGATGGTGGTGAAGGGGGAGGTAATGGACCTCAGAGATGACCCACCGGGCTTCTCCTAACTGGGAGCAGCCTCAGTTTGATGGGCCCTCGTTCCCTGCCTGCCCAGCTTCTGCTTGAGGCTCCAGAACTTTCTGGAAGCAGAACCAATTACTTCACACACCCATCGCACCTTCAGAAGCCTCCCCTGCGGCAGTTCTCGTGCCAGTGTCGGCCCGTGACCACACAGGCAGCAGTGGTGGGACAGGCTCCCTTTCACGCCTGCAGGAAGGGCCCCGGCCTCGGGTGGAAGCCGCCTGGGCACCGCACAGCCTTCCCCACAGCCGGGCTCCCATCTTCCGTCAGCCCTCCCGGGTGCTGAACAGGATTGGCGTCCTTCTAGACTTTGTGCTCAAGGAAGTTCTACGCCTTTGAAATGTCAATGCTGGGACCCAGGGCCAAGTGCAGGGAGAACATGCATGTAGCAAAAATTACAAAGCGTTCTCAACGTGACCTCGTTTCATCTGCATCAGTGACAACTGGGGAGGTGGCCTCAGCCTCATGCTGTGGAGTTTCAGGTAGAGGCCAGCTGTTCTGTGCTCATCATCACCTGGCCAGCTGGCCCTAGGGTCTGGTCTCAACTCCTTTTCATGGACGCAAAATCCAACATTTCTTCTGCCATCTGGAAGCTGCCCCTGAGAAACACAGATGGGATCTGAGTTCCAGCAGGCCTGACCTACGTAAGTGGCCTGAGAGCTCTTGACATCATCCAGGCCTCTCAGAGGGTGGACCTGAGATTTGACCCACTGCCCTCTGACCCCCACTGCCCTCTGACCTGAAGGAAGACTCTCCTAAGTCTCTCTCCTTCCTGAGACGTAGCCTTCAGACAGTTCCCGACTCGGGGTGGTGAGGCCCCAAAGCCCTAATCTCCCCAAGGCAGCCTCTCCCTTCCTCTCTGACACCACGCACCCTCCCTGGGGCCTCCATGAGGGAGTCTGCCCCCCCGCTGTGCACACATCTGGACCTGAAAGCCCTTTGTGGGGCTCACTGAGCTGGTTCAGAAAGTGCAGGTCAGACCTGTGTTCCAAGCTCACGCCGGGAAGTTCAGGAACGCACCTCTTCCAGAAGGTGCCGGCATCGCCAAGGCCACGGGACGGGGCACTAACGCGCTTCCTGTCAGTTGCGCATGTCCTGGAAGGAGAGAGCACACCGGCCAAGGAGCGGGCCGAGCTGCCCCGCCCTGGGACCCTGACGTCAGCAACACGTCCTGGCGCCCTGTGACCCTGACGTCAGCAACACGTCCTGGCGCCCTGTGACCCTGACGTCAGCAACACGTCCTGGCGCCCTGTGACCCTGATGTCAGCAACACGTCCTGGCGGCCTGTGACCCTGACGTCAGCAACACGTCCTGGTGCGTCTGGCATGCACGGCACCCGTGGACGGCCGCAAATTCCAAATGAGCAGCTGGGACTCCCCAGTGAAGTGTGTGCGTGGGGGGGGGGTAGTTTTTCTCCATTTTATAGGACGGAGGAAGCCAAGCGACTTCTGAAGGTCAGGTCTCCAAAGGATTTAACCCAGGGATCTTCTTTTACTGTCCCCCAGTAATCCTGCATCAGGAGCCAGGGCTCTCCAGAGAAACCACCCACGGGACACGCACACACACCCACTCTCACACATGCATGTATACACAGACACACACACACACACACAAAGAGCAACTGTCCAAATCAGCACTGACGTCAACGCTGCAGCGTTGAGGCTACCACTCAGGGGTACTTCAGTCTTTTCTGTTCGACCAAACAACTGGACACGGTCACCCAGCCGAGGTGACCCGTCAACTCAGCCGCCACAGGGGCTGAGGGGGTTTTGACAGTGGCTCTGTCTGTTGGTGAAGCGGGGTTTCCCTAGAAGGTTGAAAAGGGGTGTGTGTAGGTTGGGAGAAGGTGGGGGGGGTCACCAGCCAAAGCCGCCAAAGGGATGGTTGTGGACAAGGAAGGACCAGCTGACCCCTGCCCCATCGGAGACTGCTCTCAGCGCTTTGGGGGAGCACCGCTCCCACTGCGTCCGGACTGGCTGGATGGGGAGGTCTCCCCAGCGGGCAGGCTGTCTCCTCACCTTGCATCTTGGGGTGGAGGCACTGGCCTCAACAGAACGGACAAGGCAATGAGGTGCCAGGACTCAGGACCCTACGGCCAACTCGGCAACACCAGGAGGCAGTCACTGAGATGGGCAGAGAAGGAAGCACCTGATTCTAGAAACTTCCGCGGACTCTTCTTTCTGGCTTGGGTGCCACAGCGGCCCTGCCTTCCGGCCCAACCATCCTGCTGGACGCCGTGGCTCGGGGGTGGGGACACACCGGGCGCCAGCACCGTCATCCCGGCCCCCAGAAGCCTGTAAAGCCCAGATTTCTGTTTCACATTTAGGGCCATGGGTGGACGCCTTGAAACTTGAGAAACTGTTACTTCAGCTCTTAAAATTGTTGTGGATTAACAAAAATTTCCCCTCGCTGCCTCCACCTTTGGAACGAGACTCTTTGGGCTGGACCGGGGTTAGCCTGGCTGCACGGTGACTGGCCAGGTCTGGCGGGAGGCTCCCAGGGGCCCAACCTGGGGCAGCCACGCCCTCATCTGGGACGCGGCCACCGCGAGCCGGCCGTCCCTGCCTCTCAGCCATGGACCCTGGGCCTCATCTCAAGCCTGGGAATTTGAAGCTGTTTGTCGCGCGCAGTGAGGGTGCGGAATCAAGTTCCGGCCACGTGGAAAGCCAGCGGCGCGGTCACTGCCCGAGCGGCGGCGCTGTTCCCGGGGCCGGGGCCTCCTTGCCGCTGGCAACCTCGCCCGGCTAGAGCTTCGGAGTCCGACGCGGAGCCCTGGGCTGCAGCCACGGCGTGGTGTTGACCATCTGGGCAATGGGCTGATGAACAAGTGGGCAGGCTCCTCCAGGCAGGGCCCCGACTCCCGGGGGGCGGGGGCACTCTGGCCTGGGGGCTGGTGCCCCTGCCAGCGACCCGGGCCGAGGGGGCTCATTGAGAACGAGTCGGAGGACCGCCACCTCCCCGGGCCCGGGCGCTGGTCCTTCCCAGCAGCTGTTCCCAGAGGGTCCTGTGCGTGTGGATGAGCAGGGAGAGCGAGCCCTGGGCCCCCACCCCAGCCCTCTGCAGCGCACGTCTGCTCACCGGTGCCCACGCCGCCCACGCCGCCCGTTGGGGGAGGGTCTGAGGCCTTTTCAGTTCACTCTGGCGTCCGAGCTGGCCGCGGTGCGGGCCTGAGCCCCAGCGTGCGCTCCCACAGCGCGGGGCGGAGACGGTGGGTTCCAGGATGCAGCCAGGGCGGGCCGGGCCACGAGGACTGTGCAGGGCGGGCGGGGCCACGAGGGCTGTGCAGGACGGGCCGGGCCACGAGGGCTGTGCAGGGCGGGCCGGGCCACGAGGGCTGTGCAGGGCGGGCGGGGCCACGAGGGCTGTGCAGGGCGGGCCGGGCCACGAGGGCTGTGCAGGGCGGGCGGGGCCACGAGGGCTGTGCAGGACGGGCCGGGCCACGAGGGGTGTGCAGGGCGGGCGGGGCCACGAGGGCTGTGCAGGGCGGGCGGGGCCACGAGGGCTGTGCAGGGCGGGCCGGGCCACGAGGGCTGTGCAGGGCGGGCGGGGCCACGAGGGCTGTGCAGGGCGGGCGGGGCCACGAGGGCTGTGCAGGGCGGGCCGGGCCACGAGGGCTGTGCAGGGCGGGCGGGGCCACGAGGGCTGTGCAGGGCGGGCGGGGCCACGAGGGCTGTGCAGGGCGGACGGGGCCACGAGGGCTGTGCAGGGCGGGCCGGGCCACGAGGGCTGTGCAGGGCGGGCGGGGCCACGAGGGCTGTGCAGGGCGGGCGGGGCCAGCCCTGTCCCGCCCGCCGAGGGGGCTGTGCCTCCTCCTCCGCGTCACGCGGCAGCAGAGCCCGGGCGCAGCGGGTGAAACCCGGAAGGGCAGCTCGCGGCCTCTGCACGTGCTCAGGCGGCCCCGCTGTTTTCCCGCCGGCCTTCCGCTCCCAGCCGCTTTCCGGAGCCTCGGAAGACCATGCGGGGCGTGTATGTCTTCTCGCTCAGCATCTGACGTCTCCTAAGGGAAATTTCGGGACTCATCTGAGCGGGAGGAGGGATCGATTGCTCGGTGGTGGTGGTGGTGGTGGTGGCAATGCCTACTTGTTGTCGGGAGAGCAGATCCACGATGATGGTTGTATTTACGATGCTGCTTCTTTGCCAGCCCCGAGGTGGTCTCTCGGCTGTGTTATGCTAAATCTCCAATAGCTTCTGACTCTGCGTCTGCGAGGAGGCATCTTCCCTGGCCTCTCAGTGGCTCTGTGAGTGATTCGCTTGCTTTTCCTGTTTGCAAAGCTGGCCTTGCTGGGGGTGGAGGTGTGGGTACAGCTCAGAGATGACCGGGGTGACCGTGCTCGTTCCTCATGGACACGTGGCTCTCCAGCCGGTGCACACAGCCTTGACAATCTAGACATGAAACGAGGTCTGGGCTCCGGACCTCGGTCCAGCCTCCGTGAGGCCGACCAGTCGCCTGGAGACGGCTCCCTGGTGCTGCGGGGGCTGCAGGGAGGCCCTGGGTCGCCTGGAACGACCCTGAAAGGATCGTGGCCCTCTCCTCAGGCACGAGGGAACAAAGCAGATTCATGGACTTGCCAGTCAGGGAGCGTCCTCTGACCTCCGAGTACCTTCCCAGTGGCTGCTGACTCTGCTCCGCCACCCACGTATGTCGGTGGTTCCCAAAAATGGCTCACAGGCAGCCACCGGGTCCTCACTGCTTAGAACCCAGATGGAGGCTTCGCAGTCATCCGTCCCGGCTGAGCCGTGCGGAGAGGGAGTCGGGCCCTCCCAGCACCCCGGTCTAGTCCTCCTTCCTTCCCCAGTGCCCGAGGGACCACGCGGACGGCCGTCCCGTGACCTCCTCACCTCGGGGCCCTGCTCTCTTCTCCCCAGCCAGCCCTCCTGTGACCGCAGCCTCATCTCGTCATCGGCCGTCCAGCAGCTTTCGGTCAACGTCTTGCTCGCTCCGACCGTTTCTGGAGGAAACCGCCCCATCTGCTCCCGGCCGTGTTGTGTTCACAGCTTTACTGAGGTGGACAGCTGACACGTTTGTCCGTCAATACCTGTGAAGCCATCCCACAGTCAAGGCTGTCAGCAGCCCCTCCCCCCAGCAGATTGTACCCCAAACTGCTCCGTGATGTGCAATCCAGAACCCAGCCGGCCCACGGTCTCTGGACAGACAGTACGGGACACTTCTGTGGGCACTACCTCTGCCACCTGACCGCAGCCACTCTTGTCTGCCCTTCATCCATATTTGGTCTTTTTTTTTTTAATCTAAAAAAAATTGTATTTATGTAAAGTGTACAGTATGATGCTCCGATACACACACACGTGGCGTGATCGGTACAAGCTGGTCCACGTACCCACCTGTTTTCACCATCGCCTTTATTTTTCACGTGGAAGCCCCCGAGACCATTGCTGGCGGGGTCAGACGGGGCAGCTGCCATGGAGGTAGTCTAGGGGTGCCTCAGAAAGTTAGGAATAGGAGTTCTATGGGATCCAGGAACCCTACTTCTGGGCATTTCTCCAAAAGAAACGAAATTAGTTCCTCGAAGAGCTCCCTGCACCCACATGCGCTGCAGCATTACTAAATCGCCAGGCACAGGAATGCCTGAGTGTCCCCCGGCGGCGAAGGAGTGGATGAAGGAAATGCGGTATATACGTGCAATAAAATATTATTCGGCCAAAAAGAGAGAGAGGAGGACACCCTACCATTTGCCACAACACGGAGGGGACGGAGGGCACGATAAGTGAGACACGGAAAGGAAATACCGTGGGATCTCATGTGTGGACGTTGAGAAAAGTCAAAGTCACGGAAGCAGAGAGTAGAAGGTGGTCACCAGGGGCCGGCGGGTGGGGGCAATGAGGAGATGTGAGACTGCTTTTTTTTTTTTTTTTTTAATATTCTGGATTTGTAAGCGGCTTGAAATTATTGTGTGAATTAAAATAGGGGAAATCCAACAGGCAAGTGCTAATCAAGGAATAGCCTGAGTCCGTGAACTCATCTGAACACATTGAACACAACTCACCCCTCACACGGACTTCTCTAAACAACAAAAGTCATGTAGTTACTTCTGTATTAATTATGGAGGGATAACTGATCTGGTTGCTTTGTATTCATTTCAGGTATAAAGCAAGATGCTTCGATATTTGTCTATATGGAGAAATTTATCACCACCACAAGTCTGGTTAACATCTGTCACCATACGTGGTTACACAGTTTTTTCCTTGTGATTGGAATGATTAAGATCTACAATCTTAGCAAGTTTTTTCCCCCTTCTTTTCTAAATGAGAGGAAAGGAGATAGAGAGACAGACTCCTGCATGCACCCCAACCAGGATCCACCCAGCAACCCCCATCTGGGACCGATGCTCTGCCCATCTAGGGCCATGCTTGCAAATGAGCTATTTTTAGCACCTGAGGCTGAGGATTCACAAAGCCATCCTCAGCGCCCGGGCCCAGTGCATTTGAACCAATTGAGCCATGGCTGTGGGAGGGGGAGAACAGAGGAGAAGAGAGAGAGAGAAAGAAAGAGAAGGGGAAGGGGGAGGTAGGGAAGCAGATGGTCACTTCTTCTGTGTGTCCTGACTGGGAATTAAACCCAGGAGATCTCCATGCTGGGCTGACACTCTATCACTGAGCCAACCAGCCAGGGCCTTAGCAAGTTTTAAACATGCATTATGGTGTTCTTAACTATGTTAAGTCTTAACTAAGACAAATGTGATCTGAAGGGATTGATTTGCGAGGTTGGGCTTGTCTCCTTTGTGCTAGTATCTCTGGGTGGATCTCTGGGTGGGTGGCCGGGAAGGGCTGACCACAGAACTGCAGGTCCTGGGGGAGACGCAGACTCCCACTGTTGCCAAAGATGGTGCTGTTCGCTGGAGCCCATGGGTCCCTGTTCTCCTCCACTCAGGGCACGTTTGCAACAGTGTGGGGGTCTGAGGAGACACCAGGGGACTTCTGATGAGAGGAGATGGTTTCTTGTGAAATGTGGACCGTGGGAAGTGGGGTGATCTCAGGCAGTGAAGGAGGTTCCCAAACGGGGACCAGTGTGTGAGCTTGCCCTGTGTGTGGGCCCCAGAACTGTCACTGTGGGTCTCTCAGTTGTATTTGTTTCAAACTGCTAATGTGCCAGCCCACACTCCTTTTCTCTGGGCATGAGGATAGCTTCCGGTCCCTTTTCCCCGACACAACCTTTGGCAAGGTGGCCCCACAGGGCCAGGAGAGCAGCTGCTTTGCCCTGAGGATGTGGGGCCACACGCTGGAAGCCTCTCAGCCCCGTCGTGGTGGTCAGTCCCCCAGGACCATGACATGAGCCTGTCATCCCCTCGCCCTAGGCAGCCAGGTCAGCATCCTGTGTTGTCCATACTTTGCTGGCCTTGGGACTGTGAGAATGAGCCATGCAGGCCCTGGTTCCCCCTCTCCCTCCCCCTCCCGTGCCCTCTGAGTCCTGAAGTAGGCACTGCGGGGCCCACGGCTGCAACATGAAGGCCTGGCCTCCTACCTCTCCACCCCTCCCCCATGTAGGATTCCCAGAGCAGGCAGGACAGTGGGGTCTGTTTGGAAGACGGTGTCTGAACTTCTGCCCTGATTCCTGCAGGAGGAGAGGAAACAGAGTGTGCAGATGATTTTCCGCGCTCCTGCATCCGTCCACTATCCCTGCCACTGTCTGTGTGCACGTGTGTGCATGTGTGCACACGTCTGTGAATGGGTATGCATGTGTGCACACGTGCTTGTGTGTGCATGGGTGTTTGCATGCACGTGTGTGCGTGTGTACATGTGTGCGTGTATGTGTGCACCAGTGTGTGGGTGCGTGGGTGGTACTACCCTGCTCTGGATGAGGTGTTTCTGGGTGAGAGGACTCAGGGGCCGTAGGAGGCTGCAAAGCCAGCAGGTGGGGTGAGATGAAGGGTGAGGGTTCCACGCAGTCTGCCCGACTCCAAACCATTCTCCCTCTTCCAGAGCTGCTAGACATGTGCTAGGGGGCGGGAAAGCCATCCCAGGGGACAGAGGCTGCCGATAATGCACTGAGCGGTCCTAGCGCTGGTGGCGTAATTACTCTGACTCAGAGTCCAGGGTCTAAGACCCATGAAGAATTAGCTTTGTGCCTCTGCCAGTAACATGCAATTAATTTATGCCTAAATTAGCAAACTGTTTACTAAGCCCTGTAGAGCAGCCAGTAATCTTTATAGAGCTGAGGAGGCTTGATTTTTTTATCATGGGATCATAGGGTTTCAAAGTAAGTCCATAAAAAAGGTGAGTCACCAGCTCCAAACTTGTTCAGCTGGCAGATTCCAAACCTGGTGAGACACTTTCTGTTTCTTTTAAGTGTGTGTGTGGGGGGGGTACACCCCATTGACTTGTTTTCATTGACTCTGAAGTGGTTCAAATGGAAGAGTCCACCCAGTTCCAAGGACAACTTTCCTGAGTCCCGGGGGGACTATCGGTTACCAGCAATGGCTGAGTCCAGAACAAAGAGAAGGACCAGCTCTCCGGGCACCAGGAACCAATGCACATGGGCACCTCTTCCTGGGCAGGAGGGGCGCAGACACGCCACCTGCCGCAGGGTTGCGAGACACCCATGTGTGAGGTGACCAACTCTTTTACAATGAGAAGGAGGAAAAAAATAAATGGAAGACAACAATATCGTAAATAAAAGAAACATTTTATTCATTGCAACAATAACACACTATACTATGATAAATAAATGCCTAATAAAAACGTGTAATATTTTATATTGTAATTATGCTTACATGCCTATTAATTTTTAATAATAGTTGTAAGAAAAAAGTACTCATTTAGATACTGATCCTTGACGAATCGTCTTGTCAAATACAAAGACGTCACATCACAGGCAACGGATCGACTCTGCATCGATCAAATATGGACATTTACAGATGAGTCTTCCAATATCAAAAAGGAGGACGTGCAGGAGGACACATTTCAAGGGAGAACAGAACTTACGAAAGAAGGACTGTCCTCCCTAAAAGAGGATGATTGGTCACCTTACTCAGTCAGATGCAAGGACCCCTAGTGACGGAGGCAGCCGTGCCTTCTGGAGTCAGGCTCAAACCTGGGGGTGGGTCACCGAGTGAGCACGGCATCTTGCCTAACGTGAACGCTTCAGACTGCTCATCCGTAAAACCAGGATAATAGGAGTACCAATCTCAGGGGGGAAAGGGGGAGGATTAACCGAAATACTACAGAGAACACATTTCGTTGGCTGACACAGCTCATGTGTCTCAACCTAAACGCAAAGAATGCTGGGAAATGTAGTCCATCCCTGGTTTCAGGAAGAGGACCGCAGGACTGTGGTGGAGCACCTAGACAAAACGCTGTCAGTGAATCCTGTTGTGCGAGAGGATCAATCCCCTGCCATCCTGTAAATGTAGCTATATCACAATTTTTAAGTGAAAATGCATGATTAACACAATCTCTGTGTGAAGACGGTCTGTTGCTGAGCTAAGTAGTGGGCAATGGTGACATTTGCCTCCTTTCACATTTTAGTTCTCCCTCCCCCCCCCCGCTCCCCCTCCCCCCCCATTGACAGTTTACCATGTTCCTGTTTGATTTCTTCCAAATTCCACCTGGGCCGACCATCTGCCTCCTTGTGTCTTGTCTTAGAATAATGAGCTCCTGGCAGGTGGAAAGAAAGGATCTATCATTGTCAGCTGCTTGTATTATGAGAGCAGGAGAAATAAAAGTCAAAGATATAATAGAAGAAACTTCCCCAAGCTGCAGAGAGGCCGCACATGCTGGTTTGAAATGGGCTCTATTGGTAAGAGAGAAACGTACTCAAGCATGGTTTTGAATTATAAAGTAAAAAAACAAGGGCGGGCATGTCTAGACTCTGAAATACCACAGAGCTGTGAACATAAAGCTATGTGCACTTACCAACTTGGAGTGACCTGTGGAATGAAACAGGTTACAGAGAAAACATAAGAGTTTGACGCATTTATAAAAATCTTGGTCCTTGTGTCCCCTGCTGGACAGACCCTCTCAGCCACCCCCCCCCCTGAAGAATCAACACTTGTGAAGGCACAGAGTCAGGAGTGGAGAGAAAAGGTCCTCTCTTCCTAGAGTGCCCTGTGACTTGGAATCGCTTCGTTTGATGCTTGGCTGTCACCCCTGGAGGTGGATGGATACAAGTGTTACCAATCTGCTCATTTACAGAGGCGGTGAAACAAGTTCCCCTCCTGGCCCCACCAAGCTCTTTGGAAGCTCTCCCCAAATACTGGCTGGAAGTGGGCCTGGGTCCTTTCTCTGACCCCTGTACACAGTGCAGATCCACCCAAGAGACCCCAAAGATCTTTGGGGTCCAGTCCTGGGCAAGGTTGAGACAAGAATCCAGGGCCAGGGCTGAGACTTTGTAGCCAGGCAACACCAGCGACTTTTAAGCTGGTTCATTACCCAGAAAGAAAAAACAGAAAAAAAAACAAATGCCCCCATCTGAGTGCATCTCTCCATCTTTGGCAGGAAACGTATTTGGTTGCTAGGCAACAGCTGGGTGCCTGCGGAAAGGCAGGAGCGGCCTTGCAGATGAGATGCCGGTTTCCCACATAGCCCCCCGGCCCCCGCCCAGCCCCCATCGCTGACCTGGGTGACCGAGCACGGCCGTGTCCCTGGACATCTGCCAAGTGCACAGAGGCCGCATGAACGTCTCCTTCCGCGCGGTGAAAACCTGACCCCCGGCCGCATCGCAGCTCTTCCATCAGCGGTCCCCCAGGGGAGGCACGCTCCCTGAGCTATGCACTTCTTATCGACGTTTCCAAACCGCTCCTGCCTTTCTTCATCTCTCTTGTGGGGCTATGACTTGCTGACTGGAAGGCAACCCTGCAGGATGAAGGCGCAGGGGTCAGAGGGGCCCTTGGGGACCAGCAGGTCCATAGCCTGTTACCAACAGGGTTTCCTTTTTCCTAACACGAGTACCTCTCATGTTCTTGTGCATGTGTGCATGCATGTGCCATGAAGCTTCAATACCATACATTAAGCAGGTTGGGCAGGAGGAACTGTGCTGGCTGAACCCGGGGAGGGACTCCCGAGGCCCCCACCTGCCCCAGCTGCCTTCGACACCCCTGTAGACGGTTTGGGATCGTCGGATTGTCTGATTCAGTGGAACCATCTCATATTACAGACGGGGAAACTGGCCACACACAGGGCAGTGAAACGTCCCGTGCCGATTAGGGCAGAGCTGGACGCGGAACCCAGGGTCCAGTGTATCCTGGAAGAGGCCTGCAACGTGGGGACAGGGTTCTTTCTGTAGAGAAACAGCCCTGATAAGAGGAGCTCTTCCCAAACTCTGAGCCCCCTTCCGGGAGGTGGTGCATGATGGTGTCCGGAGAACCAGGAAGAGACTGCTCTCCTCCCCCAGAGTCAGACACAGCAGGATGCCAGGAGCAGCGGTCTGGTCTGAGGTGGGGCTCAGGAACAGTGCGATCCAGCTGCCCCCAGCAGGCCTCCGTCGGCCACACACTGTAAGGGCAGTGACGATGAAGTCAGACCCTGGGCAATGCCGCCCAAATAGCACCCTTCAATCCTCCAATGCTTGTCTGACATCACTGCTCTGTGATGTCTGACTCTTCATGAGCGAACACGAGAATATGTCCTTCGGAGCACACGGGGCTGGGTCAGCTGAGCCAGGGTCAGAGGATGTGGGGGTAGGGGGGCGCCAGTCCTATGTGCTCATTCACCCTCGCAGCCATCCGAGGGGCTGGGCTGGCGTGAGACCATCCCCCTGTCGCAGGTGTGGACACCGGCACCCGGACGGACGGGGCCCAGTGACGGGCCCAGGGCTGCACAAGTCACAGGAGGCGGAGTCAGCACTTGAATCCAAGCAGGCCGATTGACTTCAAGCCTGTTGTCTGCCCCCCGAATGTGAGGAGTGCTGCTTGCTGAAACTAGAAGGGGCTGGTGCCTGTGGAGAAAGTGGCCAGGCCTGCAGGGGACAGCCCTGCCCGGTGGGCTCAGAGCAGGGAAGGCAGTCGGGCAGCGCCCTCATTTCAGTTAGTAGGTAAAGAAAATCAACCGCAGCGAGGAGAGGGGCAAGTGTGCCGGGTCACATGGCTGCGGTGGCCCGGCCTGACTGGCACCTGGGTCCCCTGAGTCCCAAGAGGCCCAGCACGGGAGACCCCGGCTCCCCCTACCCTATGTTCCCAGAAAACTGCAGAGTAAGCGGCCATTGAGTTGTGATGAACTTTTCCTGGCCTGTGATTAAAAACTGGGGCTATCCCAATGGCTACAGTTTCCACACGTGGGGTGCATACCTTCAGGGCGGCGAGCTGCTCCGAGGAGGCGTGGTCAGTGGCCGTCTGCGGGAGCCGGTGGGCCCTTTCGCCCAGGCCGAAGCCATATTCCCATCTCCCTGCCCCTGTAGACTAGCAGAGGGACCCAAGGGACACTTCCAGGGGACTTCCTGACAGGTCCAGAGAGACAACGTCTCCTTCAGAGAGAGAGAGCCCAGGCCCCACAGCCCGCTGACGGCCAGCCTGCCCTGGAGAACTTGACAGGGAGCACACGGGGCGGAAGCGCCTGGGAGGCCGACATTCTGTCCAAGGTCACGCGGATTTCTTCACAGAATCAGGGTCCCCTCCTCTCTGAGGTCCTCAGATCCGAGGGCGCAGATGGCTTCCTTGTCCACGCGGTGGGCGGAACAGGGCCGCTCCGTCAGGGGTCCCCATCCCAGACCCCAGAACCTGTAACGTTACCTCCTCTGGAAGGAGGGTCTTTGCAATTAAAAAAATCTTGAGACGAGCTCATCCTGGATTGTCCAGCCGGGCCCTCAGTCGAATGACAAGTGGCCTTAGGAGAGATGAGCAGAGGAGGCTGTGGAAGAAGAAGGTTCACGGAGGCCGACGCGGCTACAGATTCTTCCCTCCAGCGCCCGGACGAAGGGAACGCGGTCTCCCTGGTTTTCTGACTTCCGGCCTCCAGAACTGTGTGATGATGAGTTTCTGTTGCTTTAAGCCATCAAGTTTGTGCTAATTTGTTACAGGAAAGTAATACCATTCACACCGCGGGATCTGTGGCAAACATTGCTTCAGGCACCACACCCTGTCGCTGAATGGATGCTCTGCACAGTTCCTCTGGAAAATTATTCTATTTCGAGATGATCATAGATTCACAGGCAGTCATAAGAAATGATACCCTCCACCCTGGGTTCACCCTGGCCTCGTGCACAGTTAATGCTCATAGATGTTGCCTAGATACTTGAAAATAATCAATATTTTCTCATTGTTGGGTATTGGATTCTATATATTTACATCAGATGCAGCTTACTGTATTATTCAAGATTTCTACACTTTTTAAAAAAATTTATAATGTGTTTGACTTTTTGATTAATGAGGGAGGTGTGTGAAAAGGTCTTACTGGGATGGTCGATTGATCACTTTTTGTTGGCGCTCTATTTGTCCCAGCTTTACATATTTTAAGGTCATATGAGGTCCATTTTGTGTAGAATTTTTGTCTTCCTGGTGAACTGAACTGTGACCATAATTCTCTCCAGTGACTCTCTCTCTATTCTTATCTTTTAGCCTTCAAATCTATATTTTTCTATATCTGGGACTGATATTTGTCTGATATACCTCTTTTACAACTTTTTATTTGCTTAAGTTTTCAATAGTTTTAGACAGCATATAACTGGATTAAAATTTAGAAACTAATCTGGCCAATTTTTAACTGTTGAATTTTGTCCGTTTATCTTTATTATGACTGCGGATACATTTTGAATTTATTTTACCATCTTTATTTTGTGATCTCTCCATATTCTGCAAGTCTCATGTCTTTTCCTGCCTTCTTTTGAACTGATCACACGTTAAAAAATCCACTTTCCCTCCCCTGGGCACTGAGCCATCCACCTCAGGCACTAAAAATAGCTCCATTGTGAGCATGGCCCCAGATGGGCAGAGCATCGACCCCAGATGGGGGTTGCCAGGTGGATCCTGTTCAGGTCTCATGCGGAAGTCTGTCTTACTATCACTCCTCCTCTCACTTAAAAACAAGAAAAGAAAAAGAAATATATATACAAAGTAACTGTCTTGCCTGGAAGCTGACTGCCACTTTCTCTCACTAGAGCAGGCTAATATGGAGCTAAACTGGATAAGAAGTTTGTCTCTGATGACTGAGGCATGGCTACAAATAACTGCTACAAGGGAAAGGGAAAGTTTAGAGATAATTGAGTGCACAGAAAGCCCTCCTAAGTCAGCACAACGGGCTGGAACCCAGAACCGAGGTGTGTTCCCGGCCTTGCCATTGACTCGCCGGGGTCAGGAGACTGTGATGTCTGTCGCTGGTCTGAGCACTCAGGAGCCACAGGAATCGCCTCTCCGAACGGCTCTGCCGTGGGGGGAGCCCCGTCATCCCCACCCGTCCCTCGGAGCCGTCCCAGGAGAGCAGCTGACCCCGAACTTCCCACGGGAGACCCGGACTCGAGACCCACGCTGGCCCAGCTCCAGGACCGTGGCGAAGCCACCGACTCGGCCCGAATCCGTTTTCCAAGACAATGGTACTCCGGAAAGGCTGAGTAGTGAGATGGGTGAAAGGAATAGGCCATTCGCAGGACAACCTCATGGGCAGGGCACTCGGGAGGTTTTAAACTAAATGCTTCCAACGACGGCGCAATGGAAAAACGTTTGGATGTTGGGGTTCAGACGCACGCGTGGCCGCCTGTTCCTGCCTCTCCCTTCTTCCTCTTCAAGGACCTTGCCTTTTAACCCTTTGGCTAACTTTGTAGAAATGAGTCATTCACTACGAATTCTCAGAACTCCAGTGCTTTTCACTCAGGTTTGTTTGGGAGTGGTGCTGGTTGCGTGGGCAGCGTGCTTCCCGCGTGGTGGGCATGGCGGCTCTTTGAGCTGGGTCCCGGGGGGACACAGAGACCCACCTTTTCTCGGGGCCAGGAGTGCTCCGTCCGATCACGAGGAGACTAGAACCTCAGGTCTCAATATTGAGGTTTTTTTAAACTCCAATCAGCTCCTGGTTCGTCAGCAAGTTCGGGGCCGACTCTGCCGGCATCCAACCACCCCCCCTGCCCCGAGGACTCTGGGGCCGTTTCCAGGATCCTGGAGCAGCAGCATGTTCGGGGGCCCCAGCCCCTGCTGCGCCCCCAGAGTGAGCTCAGCACAGAGAATTCTGCCCGTTTCCCTCCCTCCCAGAACTCGTGGTAGAGAAAGCGCCAGGGAACCAGGCGAGCCCGGCCAGCTCCATGGTCTGGGCGGCCACTCGCCGGGGACCTCTCGTGTGATGCTGAGCATGGGGACGGGCGGCTAGGCTTTGGCCTGAATTCCAGACAAAAACTGGAGGGAGTTTGCGCTTGTTGCTTGGCTTCCTGGGGCCCAGGGGACACTGCCACCATCTCTGCTCCGGAGGACGCAGCGGGAGCCCTCTGCATGCTCCAGCGGCAGGTCCACACACTTTCCTCCACGGCAGGGCCGCTCTTTTATGTGTCCAGTGGGGATATTTTCATTATCTCCCCCTTTCCATTTAATTAATCCGCATTCCGTAATGAACCTTGCAATTCCTATTAAACACACTGTTGCTAATCAGCACAGAACTGGGGTGTTGGCTTCCCGCAGCCGAGCGGGGAGCTGGCTGGAGCCTGGGCCGGGCTCCGGCGCCCCAGCGGGCAGGACCCAGCAGCAGGCAGGACCCAGCAGCGGGCAGGACCCAGCAGCGGGCAGAACCCAGCAGGGGGCAGGACCCAGCAGCGGGCCCGTGGGTCACCTCTCCTCGGGAAAGCCAGGCGTGACCAGTGTGGAGGGTCTTGGGGCATGTCACCCTGGGCGTGACCCTCACGGCCCCTCCTACGGGGCGATGCAGATCCATCTTGCTGCTGCAGCCTGGTGTGGCCTTGCGGGCTCTCCAGGGCAGTCAGGCTTGACCCGTGGATTCTGCTTGTCACCTAAGGAAGATGGTGTCTCTTGCCCCCGGGGGTGGATGCGACAAAGCAGCAAGAGTGAGCCCCCACGACGGCCACCCAAGTGTCCGTTCCGGGAGTCTCAGGACAAATTTTCCTTGTCAGGTCTCTCCCCACTCGTCCCCACGAGGGGCTCACTGACTCTGGTCAAGATCCCGACAGGGAAGCCATCCCCCCCACTCCCCCGGGCCTTTCTGTTCCCCAGCGGCACACGGGCCTGCTGGTGGCGCTCCCAAAAGCTTCGCTCTGGAGGCCAGACCGCCTGGTTCCTGTTTGGCTCACCAGGGTCCGGAGTGCCGGAAACAGCACCGGGGACGTCACGGGCTTCCTACAGGTGCCACTGACCCACGGGGAACAATTTCCGCACCACAGCGTCAGGCTTGGACGACACCGAGTCCCCCGGATGATTGTCGCCCCCGGGGTCACTCCGGAGACGGTCCCCCGTCGCTGGGGGGGCTTCCGCTCAGCGTTGGTTTGAGTCTGAGCATCCAGCCTCGGGCCAGTGGGCACTCGGGGCACCTCTGGTGTTTCAGGGCTCGTCCCTGATTATTGAAGAGGCCTTCGCAGACGCGGCCTTCAGTCTCTCCCCCTTTTCAGGGCTCCTTTTCCTCGTCGGACGCCGGGCAGCTGGTCGGGATGTTTCCGAGGTCCGTCAGTAAAGGGGTGAGGGGCTCCGCGTGCCAAGGGCTGGGTCTTCCTTCTTCCAAAGCCGACTGGGGTTTTGCTCTGAGCTTCTCAGACTTTGCAACGAGCCTCCCTACCCACTAGTGCCCTAGCCTACGTCCCAGGGGACTGGCCTGCTTCCTCTGCCCCCCCTCGTCCCCGTCACCCAGTCAGCATCTAAGGACACCCATTTGGTCCCAGGCCCCGTGCTCAGTGCTGGGGACACAAGCATCACACCTGAGCTGGACAGGGACCCCGCCAACCCAGCTAGAGTCCCAGCTGGACAGGGAGACCCCCACACAGACAAAGAATTTCAGTGAAATGTAACAAAAACTTTCGGGAGTCCTGGCAGCAAGCTGGGGGGCACCCGCTTCTGTGCAGGGCTGATGGATGGGAGGTGACAAGGCTGCTGGTCCCAGAAGGACAGGCAGCAGGTCTCCAGAGAGCAGAGCCAGGCCAGGGTACCTGCTGGACAGGGGGCAGGCAGCCGATAGGGTGCAGCCCGAGAGAAGCCCCTTGTGCCAGGGGACGGGACTCCTGGTGAGGGTGATGGAGGCCCAGAGAGGGACAGATGTGTCCACCCACAGCCTAGCGAGGTCAGGACCTGAACCGAGCTTCATTTTTGTCATCTCTTGTTTTGTTTGTTTGTTTTTGTTTTTGTTTTTATTAAGTAAGAAGAGGGAAGGCAGAGACAGACTCCCACATGCACCCTGACCAGGATCCATCTGGCAAGCCCCCTAGGGGGCAATGCTCTGCCCATCTGGGTGTTGCTCTGTTACTCAGCAACCGAGCTATTTTAGCCCATGAAGCCATCTTCAGTGCCCAGGGCCAACTTGCTCCAATCAAGCCATGGCTGCAGGAAGGGAAGAGAGGGGGGCGGGAGGAGTGGAGAAGCAGATGGTCATTTCTCCTGTGTGCCCTGACTGGGAATCAAACCCCAGACCTCTACATGCTGGGCCAATGCTCTACCACTGAGCCAACCGGCTAGGGCATCTCTTTTGTGTTTCCTGCCTGACTTTTCTAGGCTTGGACTGGCTGAGTCTTTGGGGTTTGTACACGAGGCTTTTCCAGGTCAAATGTAATCAATGGTCCCATCAGGGCAAAAGCTCTGAGACCAGGGTTGTGTTTTTATCTCTTGTGGGATTTTGAATCCTCAACCTGCAATCAGGCACCTGGTCAAGGGCTTGGTCCACCTGACTGGACGCCCTGACATGGGAATCCCGGGCAGCTTCTGCTTTGGAGTTTCACACAGCAGTGCTGATGGGGTCAGGCTTTCCACGCTGCCCCAGAATGGCTTGGATGCAGCCCGGTGTCTTTGGCAACCTCGGGGAGCTCTGAGCCTTCCCACAGATGGTCTACCATTTCAGCGATGGACTGGGCAGTCTAACTTGGCTTCCGATGCATCCTTGTACCCTAATGGGCTCCAGATTTTGTTCGTCATCCTGCCTGAGCTTAGGGCAGGTTTAGGACCCTTTCCAAATAGCTGTGTTATGTGACCTGTGGCTGGGCAGGCAGATGTTTCTACCAGCCAGGAGAAAAACTGGACACATCCCTGCGTCCCCATGGATGGAGTGACCTGAGACTGCCTTGAGATGGTCAGGCTCCAGATGTCCCCTTAGCTAGTTACCAATGCTGGATCTGACACCCCCGTGGCACACGCCCAGCGAGGGACTTTGCCCTATTGTATAACTGACCGTCCCTTAAAGACGTCCACACCCCTCACTTCTTTCTCATGGAGGTGGTGGGAGGTCCTTCGAAAGACACCCTGAAAAAACAAGTAAGTTCTTGGAGGCTTTCTAAAGGCAGTCATGCCTAACAGCTGAATGCAACATGAGATCCTAGAACAGGAAAAGCAAAAATGAAAACAAGACATTTGTGGAAAACACGTGAAATCCAAATAAAGTTCGTCGTGTAGGTGATTCCGTGGGGCTCAGCGGGCTTCTCGGTCTGGGTCCTTGCGCCACGGTGATCCAGCCGCCCACGTGAGAGGGGGTGGGGTGGGGGGGCACGCGAGGACCCCGTGCTTAGTCCCCTGGTGACCAAGCAGGTCAGTGACAGGAGGTGGGCCCGAGTGTCCACCGGCCACCTCCCTCTGACCCGGGGGGATTCAGGTCACAGCTGCAGCTGCTGTCATAACCCCACCCCAGCCCTCTTCACCTGGTGTAAAGGTATCAGAGGTGGGACTCAGCCGGTTCTCACCCGGTGCGGCAGAACCGACATCTAATTCTTTGTTGAGTCTGGTGAACCGGTGGTTACAATGGCGCTTGTCACCAGGGTTCTCTCTGAGGTGGGCGCCTGGGCAGCCGCCCCACGTGGACATCACACACTGACATTCCTGACTCTTGTTTAACGTCCATCTATGCAACGGCGTGTTCTCAGCGCCCCTAGTCACGTTCGTTCCGTCCACAGGTGAAAACATTGCAGGTGAGGACACCAGTCAAGAAGCAACATGGAAACACCTTCAATAGCAGTTTATTGTTTTTTGGGTCAGGTCTTGTTTAATAGTTTTTCACTAACATTTTAAAACTCCTTTTTATGACATAATCTAGTTTTGTGTACCTCTTTTACTGTTCCGACTTAAGTATTAAACGCATGAAATAATAAACTACCTTGTGGTAGACCATCTGATTATACTGAAGACAGTCGTGAGGGCGGAGAACTCACGTTATTTGTTACGTTATTTGAACCCCACCACTGAAAACAATTTGTCAGCCACCTCCCCCATCCTGTCCCTGCGGAGTTGTTATTTTTAATCTCTGCCTGGTCCTCGTCTCACAACACAGGACTTAAACGCTTCTGCCAAGGGCAAGCAGAGCTCACCTGGAGAGCAGTCTCGGGGCCCCCAGACAGGTCCTGTTCCCAGCCCCCCCCCCCCCCCGTCCCGCAGGCAGGCCGGCAGGGTCTCTGGAGGTCCGGAGGCAGCGGCAGCTCCGGGGGAAATGACACCTCCCATAGATTTCATCCTCACCTGCAGCGGTTTGGGTCGCTGCCTCGGAGGTGAGGAGGGCTGTGGTCACAGATAAAGGGGAATATTGCCTGGGGGTGTCCTCATGTCATTGGCTGGGGGGGGGGACCCTCACAACTCATGCAGCTCCAGGGAGGGCAGTGGCTCCTCCAGACTCCGTGTAACCCCCTTGTTTGCTGCTCTGACAGAGGAAGGACCATTCATTGCTCTGACCCCAGTGGGTGTGCAGGAGGGAGGCTGGGGCTGAGAGGCAGGAGGAGAGGACATCTCCGGCCTCACACCTGGTCCCCAATGTCCAGACCAGCTGGGAGTCAGGCTGTGCCCCGGGGCCCACCCTCTCCACAATTTCTCCTCCTGCCGGAGGCCGAGCCCAGGCCCCTCGCACCACCAGCGCATCGCCAGTGCCTGGCTCCCCCTTCTCACGCTCCAGCAGCCGCCCTGGAGGACAGTCCGAGGGCGAGCCACCCCGCAGAGACAGCAGTGACCGCCAGAGCAGCAGCAGCCTCAGCACACCTGGAATAAAGAAGTTCTAGGTCCTGCGGGTGAGCCGGTGCTGAGCGGACAGGAGTCTGCCCGATGGGGGACATGCTGGGCAAGCGAGGCCCCTCCCCGTCTGCTGGCCTGTCCTGCGTCAGGAGGAAGACAGGACCCAGCAGGTACAGGTGCTCCTCACGGGGCGGGGGCACCGTGGGGCCCGCCTAAGGTCATGGGGCTGGGGAGTCTGAGCAGCAGTAGCTCAGCCTAAAAGCGGAACGGGTGTTGGATTGACACTGAGCGGCCGCGGGGAGAGAGAGGGACATTTGTCCACAGTCTGTCCTGACACAGGTATCTGCCTGGAGACAGGGTGGGCTCATGGGACTGCTCAGGAGGGACACATTTTCCCACCCAGTTAAGGGGCAGATACTGGGCATTCGTCTGTGCCGATGGCGCTCTGCTGGGGTCCTGGGCACCTCGTTGTCACCAGTCAGTAGACAGACACCAAGGGACGTATTCGAGCAGCGTGGCTGGCTGAGACCAAGGCACGTGGGTGCGGGCAGGGAGACTGTCCACATTACAAACAAAACACGGTGTGCTGTCCACAACGGAACGGACCCTGCTGTTTTCCCAGGGGTGTCGTGGGGTCGTGTCCTGTCCGAGCTGACACAGCAGCGGCACACTCACAGCAGTGCGGGCGGGCCCAGGGCTGGACCGGCCTAATAGATTAGGGAGCCAGACACAAACCCAATCCCCTTAACCACTTACTGTGTTATTAAGGTGATACTTCAAATTAGTGGTGCTGGGCCCATCCAGTAAGCGGCCTCGTGACTTGGACCTGAGCCTTTGGGAGCAGAAGGGAGTTCGATTCTCTTCATTTTACCCCACGTACATGCCAGGTGTGATGAGGCTTCGTGGGTAAACATTTAATACATCATCGCGGGAGTGCAGGAAAACCTTCCAAGGATCTAACCAGTGCGAAACCCGTAAAACAGGAGAACAGGTTGGACAGCGTAAGGTCTTCTTTACGCTCAACGCGCTGTGGGAGGGGGTCTCTCGGCGAGTCTCTGAGGGAGGGGCAGGTGAACAGGCAGCAGGTTGACTTGGGGGTGTCTGGGGACCCACACGCGGGGAGGCAGATCAGGAGAGAGGTGGGACTAGGCACGGAAGAGGCAGTCTTTGCAACAACCCCAGTGGGGCCCACAGAGAGCCTGAGGCAGGTGGCCCTTTGGAGCGCACCTGAATTGGAGCCAGAGGCTGGGTTGCGAGGCTGTACCCCCACCGCTCACTGGGGGACGGGGCCAGTCGAAGCCACCCTTCAAGCCCGCTGAGGCCTCGTCAAAGTGCTATCACCTCCGCTGACCATGGTCAGTATCCAACACGTTCAAAACGCACCAGATAGAGAAATACATCTTTGGTATGTAGAGAGATGACAAGATACACAACAAGGAGGAGAGGACATCTCCGGCCTCACACCTGGTCCCCAATGTCCAGACCAGCTGGGAGTCAGGCTGTGCCCCGGGGCCCACCCTCTCCACAATTTCTCCTCCTGCCAGTTTCTTTCATCGCTGAGAGAAACCGACCGTCCGACAGAAAGACGGGCCACAGGCACGGACAGGCGATCGGTCAAGAAGAAACCCCAGTGTGCGAGGGACACGTGGACTCCTCCCCACAAACCAGGAACAACAGCGCCATTCGTCAAGTTAGGAAAGATTTTACAAACTGGCCCCACATGGAGATGGCTCAGGATTTGATAGGTTGTAGGCGTGCACAGCTTTTCTAGAAGACAGATTTTCTCAAATGCACAGAATTACTTTATTAAAAAAATTTTTTCCCCATTGATTTAAGAGAGAGAGAGATGGGAGGAAGGGAGAGAGAAAGAGAGAGAGAGAGAAGCGTCAGCTCCTTGTTCCACTCAGCTGTGCATTCACTGGTTGCTTCTCGTAGGTGCTCTGACCAGGGACTGAACCCACGACCTCTGCTGGCCGAGAGGATGCTCTTCCCTCTGAACCACCCAGCCAGGACCACAGAATACCTTTACGTATCGCTATAGGGAGAGAGGAAGCCCTTCCCCCACTGTGTCACTTGTGTGTCTGTTCCTGGACCGTTCGCGTCACCACAGGTCAGTTTGTTTGTTTTTGTGCAAATCACACTTGCTAAGTCGGCACAGCTTCCTAATAACTCTTGTTTTATAAAAAGCCTCTCTCTTTTTTCTTCTCCAAGACCCCCTGAGATGCCCCCGAGTGAGTTTTGAGTCAGCAGGTGAATTTCCACAGGCCTTATCTGCAGGGATGTTACCCGGGGCTCTGTGGAGTTTACAGATTAATTTGAGGAGAGCTTGCCGTTGGTCAGGGCTCAGGTGAGAAGCAACCGTCTGCTTCTCTTTCCCTCCCTCTCCCCCTTCTCTCTCTCTTCCTCCTTTGCAGCCAGTGGCTCCATTGGTTCCAGCGTTGGCTCTGGGCACTGAGCATAGCTTGGTTGTTTCAAGCATCGGCCCCAGATGGGGTGGCCAGGTGGATCCTGGTCGGGGCGCATGCGAAGATCTCTCCATTTCCCTTCCTCTCCCTTAGAAAAAATTCTCTTATTCCCATTTTACAGAAGAGTTTCTGTACATCTTTGTTAGAGCTGTCTTCACTTCGGAACTTTAAATTTTTCTTACTAGCCTTTTGCCGATTTCTGTGCATCTTTTGTTGGATTTATTCCCAGATAAGTGCTGTCCTTTATAAATTTTATTTTCTATTTGTGTGTTTCTCACATGGAAATACAGTTGATTTCTGCACACTGATTTCATACCAGGCAAAGCTGACCAAGGTTACGTATTAATTATAATAGTTTGTCTTTAAATTCTTTTAGATTCATAAGTATGTGAATTTTTAAAATTTTTATAAGACCAGATTAATATTTTTCTTAATGGTCTTAATTTTCTTTTTGATGTTAAGCTCACAAAGCTGAACAGCCCCAGAATTATAAGAAAAGTCTGCTTCTTCTAATGGTGTTATTTATGGTTTTATGGTTTATAGAACACACCAGACCTGCCCTGTTTTTCAAATGCCTTTTGACTGTTTTAATGTGTTTTGTTTCTTATCTGCTTAAATTCTAGAATCATTGTGATAATTTAAATCGGTGTTTTCAATATCCCATCCATGGACTGGTGCGGGTTCCTCAGAAATTATGCGCTGGTTCGTGAAAGAGTTAATCACCCTGACGCTGTATAAAGATTACAGACCCAATGATCTTAGTTGCATTCGCTTATGCTCAGGGTGGCCGCCACTTATCAGCCTGTATCATCGATGAAAACTATTGAGGTTGTCTCAGATATATATCTCTAGAACTGTATAGTAGGTTCATTCGAACACCATTTTGCGCCATTCAGGGCATTTACAAATCACGTGCAATAGACAAGGAGCATTTGGGCAAGCTTACGTAGTATTCAATGAATGCATCGCACATGTGGAGTTCAAGCACCAGTTTGTACGGTTTATGTACGGTTTCCCTGTTTATGTACGGTAAGATAAAACTCCAGTCATTGCACGGTTCTGTTTCTGGTTGGCTAGGTCACCAGTCCCCAAGTGTAAAAAGGTTGAAAACCACTGATTTAGATCTTATTGAAGAATAATTGTAAGTTTTGTAACACTCACATTTACTACACACATACGTCTGCACCATCTTTGCACTTACTCAGGTCTCCAGCTCTCTTACCTGAATACATGAACCGATGCTTGAATCAACCAAGCTCTCCTCAGGCTCCAAGAACCGTCCACGCAGGAAGAGCACAAGCCACGTGGAGGTCCGTATCGGTGCGGGGCAGGGGGTGGGCTCGGTACGTCCTTGTACAATCTCCCCCCTCTTGTGCGCCTTTGAAAGTATCCTTGAAAATTAAAACAAATTCTGTCTGTGTACCGCCTGACGGAAACCTTTGCTTCATGTAGATTTATAAAGGCCATTTTTTAATTTACTGCAACCCTGATTAGTATTGCTGTCTGTGTATATTTGATGTTGTTGGTTTGCACTGTCTTCATAAACCATAAGCCGCAAAGCAAAGGCTGAACGTAGCCCTGTGCTCATTGATTCGTATAAATGGAACACAAAATTCCCGAGTGCTTTTTAATAATTCATGGTTTCATAAGCATGGAAGCTCGTCTCAGCGTGTCTTGGGGAGAATGCAACGCTGAAATGGACTACACTCCCTCGGGAGCGGGAAGGAACAGCCCATCGCCGACCCAGGATGGAGGCACAAAGCAGGGAGACATGGCTCCACTCCCCGTCAGGTGTCTCTGGGACGTGCCACCTTCTCGGCAAGCCTCTGGGACTGGTTCTGACATGGAGGGACAGATGCACTGTGACTTTCGCTATGGCCAAGTGACGTCCAACAATAATGCTGATGGCTTTGACTCTTCCATGGGGTCAGCTCTGAGGGTCGACAGGGTCCACATGCATCTGAACTTCCCTCTAATAATATGCATTTCCTCGGAGGTCCTTGAGGCCACAGACTTCCTCAGTGTCCCCTGAGCAGTGGGCCAGGGAGCTCTGTTAACGCTTAGTTATGTCTGGTTCTTGCACTTACTGTGTGGTCTCAGACAAGAATCTTACATTTCAGAGCCCCTGTTTTAATACATATAGAGTTTCTATGATAATATCTGCCGGTAGAGCACTTATGAGATTATACACACTCGAGAGATGTGTACAGACTTCGTAATAACATGCTAGGTGGAGTATTTAATATTCCTTTAGTTTTGTTATTTAGCATTATAGACACGCCTTTGCCCTGAGAGGTTCAAAAGGATGACGTGCAGGTAACACAGATCACCTGGTTTCTCTGAAAATGGAGAGAGATGCTTAGACTTCTGGGCCACCCCAGGACCTCCTCTTCTCTGTCAAATGGGGCCTGAAGTTATAAGAAAAGATACCTTTCCTATTAAAACGCCATTTTTCTTAAAAATAGCACCCAGATGCTCTGAGTTGAGCGAGTTTCTGGAGCTGGAGTTTGGCTGGACCACGCGGCCTCAACTCTGCTCTTCCAGGTGGGAACCTCTCCCTGGACCCCTTGCCAAGGGTCAGTTTCTTCATTACAATGGCCCTTGGAGAAATGCCGATTTTCCTGGATTCCGACCGGTGGGTGAGTCACAGCTGTCTCTTGATTTTCCTGGTGTCAGCCAATGGTGGTTGCTGCCAATTCAATGCCAACAGGAATCCCCAATCTAGGGAGCGGTGAGGAAGGAAACTTTTCAGGGCAAAATATCTCAACTGCCAGCATCAAGTGTGCTCACAGAGCTCCAGGGGAGCTGGTTTACAGACAGGAGCCCCGCCCCTGGTCCCTGATTGGTTTGTCCTCATGCAAATAAGGACTCCAGATCCTCATGATTTGATTGGTCCAAAGGGCCCTTTTCTGACTGGTCAGAATGGAGCTGCTCTGATGGGTCATTGGAGGATGTGGAAAGCCTCAGTCCTATTGCTCGAAGCAAGATCCCAGGAGCTCCTTTATAAGGGCTGGCTCAGGTGGCAGAACCACAGAGCAGGCGGACAGTTCAGTGCAGGATTCGCTGTGAGGTGCAGTTTGCATGAGAGTCCCCTGTGCAGAAACAGCTGCTGGGCTCTGTTTTTGTTTTGTTTATTTTTCAGTTTGAGCCTAGTTAGCTACCAGCAGCCCTTCTTAATAGGCATCTTTTTTCTCAGAGCCCACAGTACCCTAGGTTAGTGTGAAACACACACACACACACACACACACACACTACTAATACTACAAATCGCAGTTGTCTGCTCCATTAATACACTTGACTCTGGGGAGAGCCCTAGGAAAGAGAGGGACAGGGTAGGGGCTGGAGGCCCAAACAGGAGCATGGCCCGGTCATCTAGGGAGAAGTCTCAGTGGCAGGCACAGCCGAGGGAATGTTTAAAAGCAGGAATGTGTGACATCCCAGCAGAAGCCGTCAACCACGCATGCTGGGCCCAGTCATTCCTCCCAATACAGGCAGACCCACAGGACATGGCCACTCACTGTGGCTTTCTCTTGGGGTGACATTTTGGAGAACCCAAGGAAGACTGAAGACGGTTACCAGGCAGAGGTGAGAACAGACCCCCGGGGGTGAGAGGCGGTGAGACTGAGCACCTGGAGCCCGGGGACTGTACGTTCTCTCTTCTCCGAATGGTCTCTGGAGTTTCCTTCTACTCTTTGAAGCCATTGCTGTTGAGGTTTAACATTATGCAGTCCAGTAACGAAATACACCCATCCTGGGAGAGCCTGACCGATGGCTACACACGTTTAACGACTTTTCAACGTGTTCGCTGACTTTTCTCCCGGGGAACCAACGCCCCGGTCAAGACTGGAACATTTGCAAGGCCCCAGATGGCTCTTCCATTGTCCACTTCTCCCAACAGATTTCTAAATTTTTCTTATTGATCTATAAAACCTTCCTGGCAATTTTTGGTATGCATGCTTTTCAGTAGACCTTCTGAGTCAAGATTTTAAGCTGCAAAATTTTCTTAGGGTTTTAGAATCTGGCGCCTCCCCGTTGTGATTATTTCTGATGTTTTCTCCTCATCGGTCATTTCAACTGTGAACTCTTCAAAAGTTTAGAAGGTGCGTAGAGCTAGATCTGTTAATATTTTCTTTTATCGGTTTTGGATTTCAGGTCCTCATTAGGAAGACCTTCTTGATCCCAGGATTATAAAAGTTTACTTTCCTCTGTTTGCTTCAGCTTTTGTATGGCTAAGAATGTTGAGATATTTTATTCATCAGGAATTTATTTTTGCGTGAGATGAACAGGGATGGGGGGGGTCTGTTTTTCAAGTGGTAAAGCTTATTACACAACTCTGTTTAACAAACGGTTTCCATGCGGAATTGAAATGCCTCCATATTATATATAATAAGTGGCCATGTTGTAGGACGTGCTGAGCTGTCTGTCTCTACTATTGATCGGTTCGTGCATTTCTGTGCCAGCATCTAATTGTTTGATTAATATCGCTCTGTAGTTTGATTTACTGACAATAAGGAAAGTCTCCCCTGATAGTCTTAATTTTCATTAATTTGTTGGCATTTATTATCTATTTATGCTTCCAGTAAAATTTAGAATCAACTTCCCAAGTTAAAAAAAAAAAAAAAAAGAATTCTCTCGCGATATTAATTGAGTTGGGTTGAATTTTCATATTTAGTCTGGGGACTTCCCAAGTCACGGAGCACATCTTCACCTCTGGAGACAAGATGTGTCTGTATTTAAATAAGTCTCTTGTACGTCCTTAGGGACGTTTGATCATTTTCTTTACGTAGATCCTGCATGTTTCTGGGGAAGATGTTGCCAGATGTTTTATGTATGGTCTTCCAAATATGAGCAGTCTTGCTTCTGTAACATTTTACATTTGTTAGTGGAAAGCTGCTGCCTTTTGTACCCTCTGGATCCTTGGCTCGGGGTATAGCTGACTTGTCATGTCTTCATGTCACTTAGGGAACTGGCCCTGAGGGTCAGAGCCATTGGTGTGGGTGGTGGCAGGGAAGGCCCCACTGAGGGTGATGTGTGTAGGGGGTTGTGAAGGGAGTGTGTATACATCTCAGCCCACCACCTCTGGAGCTCTCTCCATTGTCAGACGCGCTGGCCCTAATTCATTCTGCTTGGAGACCCACTCTGTATTAGTCAGCTAGGCTTGCTGTGTAACAAAGCACTGCATCCTGGGAGACTCAAACAATAGACGTTCATTATCTCACAGTCTGAGGTGTCTGCAGGGGTGGTTTCTCCTGAGACCCCTCTCCTGAGAGTGTAGGGGCCCCACGTGGTTGTTCTCTGTGCGTGTCTGTGTCCTGATCACCATTTCTTACTGAACACCAGTCACAGTGGATGAGGGCCCCACCCTAGTGACCTCTTTTAACTTGATCTCCTCTTTAAAGACCCAGCTCCAGATTATAGCTACATTCTAAGATACTGGGGGGTTACAACTTCAACATAAGAATTTGGGGTGACCAGTTCAACCTGTCACTAGCCCCAAGGGCTTCTGCGACTCCCTTTGAATGATCTTCTTGTCAGTAATATCTTTTGCATTAATGGTAATTTTATTTCCACTTGTCTAATCTCCTGCTAAGAAAAATTATTTTTAAGAGCCTTGTTAATAAGGCAAGAAGGTGGCCTCTGTCTCTTCGGTGTCACATGGGGCGGTGTCTAATAGGCCCGCCTGAGGGTTATTTAGTTCTTTAATGGAACACAGCTATGTTTGAGGCCAAGACTGTGGAGTCTGGAGCAAACTTGTGCGCTTTTGCTCAGTAGGTGTGTAGATGATTCCTGATTTTCAGTTGACTTCTAGAAAAGAGGGCTCCAAACCTCCTGTAGGACGTTCACCAATTTTCCGTGTAACTTAACAATCGTATTGCATCCTTCTTTTTCCACTGCTCCTCAATACCCAGTTCCCCAAATGCTCTTTGTGCCGGCTTAATCACCTTGCTGGCCCTCTCATTAGTGAGTGGGACACTTCTCTGACTTGTGCTCACTGTTTGTTTAGTCGAGCCTCCTGTTAAATCGGGCTGGACGGTCTCTACCCGAATGCGGCGTTTAAGGTTGACCCGGGGGCAATGATTTGTCACTAAAATTGTAGCTCTCTTTGCCTTTGAAATTATGTCCCTTAAGCATTAGAACAATCCATGACAGTGTTCCTCACGCTTTGGGGTGTTCCTGCACTTAGCCAGCGAGAGAGGCAATGGATTCACACACACGGTAATGGTGACCCTCTCAGCCAATCAGCTGCCTTCCACCCTGAGCGGAAAGAATTCTGCAACCAGACAGGGTTGATGGTTCCTGCCATAGCTCTGGGTCCTCCTTCTTCTGTTTATTTTTTTATTCTTTTTTTTTTTTTTTTTTTTGGTGAGAGGAGGGGAGCTAGTGACAGGGGTCATTATTCTGTCCACCGCACAAGTAAACAAAACTAGTAAGTGTCATTTCATTAACTGGGAAAGGTACTGTGACAAAAGTTAATATGGCGCCATGGCCGAAAGCCACAGAGAGAAAGACCTGTCTGAGGAAGGGACACTGTGATATTTACGTTAAGATATGGAAGGAGGCGATTCGGGGGGAGGGGGGGGAAGGCATTAAAATTGGAAAGCAAGATGCAAAACGGTCTCCGTTGCTGATGACATGATCTTCTAGGTAGAAAACTATTAAGACCCATCAAAACCACTGTTAGAACCAAAAGAGGAATTCAGCAACGTTGTGGGGCGCAGCATCAACACGCAGAAATCTGTTGGGTTCCCATACTCGAACAATGAACCAGCTGAAAAGGAGATTAAGAAAGCAGCCCCATTTTCCCACAGCAACAGAAAGAAGAGAGTGCCGAGGAATAGATTTAACTGAGGAAATACAAGAGCTGTACGCCGAACATCGCAACACACGACGGAAGAAATTACAGCAGCCACAAATTAATGGACTTCATCTTGTTAGATGTTCCACGTCACCCAGAGCCATCTACAGGTTCAGTGAAAAATACTATCAAAACCACAACGGCTTTTTTTTTTTTTTTTACAGAAAGAGAAAAGCCCGTCCTAAAATTCACACCGAACCACAAAAGACCATGAACAGCCAGATTCCGATCTTGGGACGGATGAGCAAAGCCAGAGCCATCACACGCTCCGGTTTCCACGTGTCTTACAGAGCCTCAGTCAGTAAGGCAGGAAAACATCGTGTCTTCACCAGGCGGCGGCGGAGGAACCCGTTTTCCAGGTGCGGAAGGATGAAACCGGACCCTAACCCCTCCCACCGCACACAAGCGCCCACTCGAAGTGAACTGAGCACAGAAAAGTAAGATCTGAAACTAAAGAAGAAAAGAAAAGAAAAGAAAAGAAAAAATCCGAGAAGGCTGGCTTCACGACCACGGATCTTGGCAAATGACTTCTTGGCTACAACACCACAAGCACAGGCAACGAAAGGAAGAATGGACACGGGGGACCCCGTCGGGGGGAAAAGGGTTCCGCAAGGCAGAGGAGCCCCTGCACCGAGTGGGAAGGCAGCCCACGGGAGAGGAGACAACACCTGCGAATCCTGTCTATGATCAAGGGCTATGGTTCAAAATATGCCAGAAACTCATACAACTCATTAACGCGTGTGCGTGCGCGCGCGCACACACACACACACACACACACACAATAAAAATAAAATGGGCAAAAGACTTGAACAGACACTTCTCCCAAGGAGACGTGGAAGGAGGCTTCACTTCATTAGTCGTCAGGGAAATGGACCTCAAAACCACAATGAGACACAACCGCACACCTGTCAGGAAGGCTACGACCCCCTAAAAAGACGAGTGTGCGAAGGTGTGGAGAACAGGGAAGCCCGGGGCACGGTCGGGTGGGACTGTAAGTTAGCGCGGCTCCCGTGGGAACCAGCACGGTGGTTCCTGCAGAGACAAACTGAGGGCTGCCACGTGCTCCCGCAGTCCCGCTTCCGGGTGGGTATCTGGAGGAAATAAAGCCAGTCTCCCAAAGAAATGCCCCCCCACGTTTGTCCACAGGAGTGGGGGTGGGTAGCAACCTTGAACGTCCGCTGTGAGGGCAGTGGAGGAAGAAAGCGTGGCTCCCCGCGCCCACCAGGGGGTAGCGCTGAGCCTGGAGGCAGAAGGACGTCCTGCCACCTGTGCCGGCCTGGAGGGACCTTGAGGACGCTCTGCTGAGGGAAAGGACTCGGTCACGGAGGGATCTGGAACGGTCAAAGTCACGGAGGCAGAGAGAGCGGAGGCTGGTGGCCCGGGCCTGGGGCCGGGCACGTGCGGGGGTGGATTCCCGCTGTGCCAAATGCAGAGGGTCCAGACACCGGCTGTACAGCCACGTGTCTGCAGTTAACAAGACTTCATGGCGCACCCAAGTCTTGTTCAGAGGACAGATCTCCTGTTCTGTGTTGACCATCACACACAAGAGGGCGAGCAGGGACCAACCCCTTCCTCCTGGGAGGAGGAACATTCTGTGGAACAGGAGTCCCCAACTAATTGGCCGGTGGGCCGGCATGCGGGCCCACCTGAGGCCATTTATCTGCCCCTGCCCCAGCCCCCCCCCCCCCCCCCCCCCCCCCCCCCCCCCCCCCCCCCCCCCCCCCCCCCCCCCCCCCCCCCCCCCCCCCCCCCCCCCCCCCCCCCCCCCGCTGCACTTCTGGAAGAGGCACCTCTTTCATTGGTGGTCAGTGAGAGGAGCATAGTTCCCATTGAAATACTATGGTGGTCAGTTTGTTGATTTAAATTTACTTGTTCTTTATTTTAAATATTGTATTTGTTCCCTTTTTTTTTTTTTTACTTTAAAATAAGATATGTGCAGTGTGCATAGGGATTTGTTCATAGCTTTTTTTTTTATAGTTCAGCCCTCCAACAGTCTGAGGGACAGTGAACTGGCCCCCTGTGTAAAAAGTTTGGGGACCCCTGCTGTGGAAGGCCTCGGGCTGCCCGGAGCCGAGTGTGCAAAGGGAGCACCAGACAAGGAGCCCTGTGGGCAGATAGTGATCCTAAAAGAGAATCATGTCTAGGAGGTCGGGGTTGGGACTGGCACTACAGATTTGAGAGGCGTGCAGCATTCACTTGCAAACATCGGGCAGGCTGTTGTCGTAGCGTCTGGAACGCATAGGAGACGTTTGGACTGAACATAGGAACGTGGGGGTCCCAGGCGTGCAGGTGGTGACGGGAGCCCCAGGGAAGAATGGACGAGCTTCTCCGGAGAGTGAGGAGAGGAGATGACCCTGCGCCGACCCCCGAGGAGCCTTACGTGGGCCACCTCGTGCGGGAGGGGTGAGCTGTCCGGGAGGCAGAGCCGGAGGGAAGGGGACTTGACTTGGGTGCGGCCCTGGGAGAGACGGGTGGAGAGACTTTCCAAAGGGAGGGCGGGGCCTGGGAGGGCGGGGCCCCGGGTCGATGACGAGGACTGAGGTGTCCTTGGACTTAGCTACTTGGATTCCTAAGGAGTCCGAGGGGAAGGCCATCTCCGAGGAGCCATGAGGCAATGGGGTTGGAGTGAGATTATGGGAGAAAGCAGAGAGGAGACAACTTAAGAAGTTGGACTGTGAGGGGGAACAGAAAGCTTGAGGGTGCCGAGCGGAGAAGGGAGGGGTGAAGTTTCTGGGGGACAAACCCTTTCAAAGCCTGAAGAGAAGGAGCCAGTCGAAGGAAGTGGCTGAATTTACGAGGTGAGGGGAATAATTTAGAACAGTGGTCCCCACCCCTGGGCCACGGATCGGTACTGGTCCGCAGAGAAAGAATAAATAACTTTACATTATTTCCGTTTTATTTATATTTAAGTCTGAACGATATTTTATTTTTAAAAAATGACCCGATTCCCTATTACATCCGTCTAAGACTCACTCTTGACGCTTGTCTCGGTCACGTGATACATTTATCCATCCCACCCTAAAGGCGGGTCTGTGAAAATATTTTCTGACATTAAACCGGTCCGTGGCCCAAAAAAGGTTGGGGACCATTGCTCTAGAAGGATACAGATGTGGTGCCCACCACGTCCTGAGGCAAAGATCTATTCTGTGTCAGACAGCTCAGATCTTAGAGTTCCTTTAAACCAAGTTAAACAAACAAACAAACAAACAAACAAAAAGCCACACTTCTCTGTGACTTCCAACCACAGGGTCCCAGCTCTGTCGCGGAATCCCCTAGAATGAGGCGTCACCTCTTTTCCCGAAGGACATCCACGCAAAGCTCTGTCCGCTGTTCTCTCCGGAGTGTTTTTGTTTTGTCCATTTTTTAAGAAAGCACTTTCAATTTTCAGACCATGCTTTCCTCCGATGGAGATTCATTACCCACATCCCTCCTTCCAGCAGAGTTTCCAACGACAAGCACGGATCTCCGTGTGGGGTCTGCACACATGTGATATCTGATTTATCTGTCCCTGTGTGACCTTTGGCACACTTCAGCGTAAGGTGAATTGTAGTCGGCACAAATAGCAGATTTCCGCAACGATTCATCACACATCTAAAGCATTTCCTTGATAAAATTCCCACCGCGTGTAGGCGTGCACACCACCCAAGCCCCGGAGAAGCCGGATGAACGGGTCAGACCTGTTGGGCTGAACCAGTAGACGCCAAAGGCTTTCTTAGAGCTCACGGTCCTGTGAGATTGGCGATATTCTAGGCTGACGCTGCGCTCACAGGAGAGGTTACGGGGGGGGGGGGGGGGGGGGCACACCGGAGCTGGAGCTGGAGCCTGGGCCTCTTCTAACAAGGACAGGGGTCCAAGGACCGCATTCCCCGCAGGAGTCGCCTGGAGTCCTCGGAGGCGTCTGAACCTGGAAGGTAGACTCCGGGGACCTGGTGTTGTCCATCACGCCTGCTGCTGAATTCTGGGGGCTCCGTGTGCCCAACAGGTGGCACGTTCGCTGTGCTCACTGAGAACCGTGAGATGAATGAAGACGCCGCTGGGGTGAGAGTGTTTCTGCAGGTTTCTCCTGCCGTGGAGGGATTCTGTTTCTAGAAACCTCAGCTCAGGGCAGTCAGGGCTGCTGAGAACCCACAACACATGTGCCAGGAATCGTTTGAATATCGCTAGGTCTGAAAATTGGGACAAAAGCCGACAAACGGCCCCCCGCAGACGATCCTCACGCCCTTCCTGCTTTCTAGGACCCTATCAAGGTCACCGACTCATTTAAAGAACCCCCAAAGGGCACTTGACCTCAATTTTGATAATTTCCTCGCTGACATTCAAGAGAAACTTCCTCACTGTTCTCTAGTCTCTCTCTCTGTTGCTCGGGGGGGGGGGGAAAAAAGTTAAAAGTTTAAATAGCAATTCTCTTTAGAATTTAATATCTGTTTCCAAACATTCTCGGTTTAATTGCTCACTTGATTCTGTAGAAAATTGAATGGCTATATTACATTGTTTTCGTGCCCCGGTGGCCCCGGGGAAGGTGTGCCGAGTCCCCACCAAAGTGAACCACGTCCGTGCATCCCGCTGTGAGTGCTATATGAGAAAAGTTTCTAGCCAAGGTTTTTATCTTCTGGTGTTTGTTCCCATTTTATATTTGTGTCCAAAAGCCCTGAATTGAATCGATCGATGTTAAAGCCAAGAGTTCGGAATCGATCCTGTGCTTCAACTGCCTGTCTGGTTGGTGCCACCCGCCTCTCAGATGCACAGAGGAGCATGACAGATGCCGCTGCCAGGAGGGGTCTTCCCGTGGGGACACCTGGCGCGGAGCGGTCACCTCCCTCCCAGGACTTCATGCCCAGTCTGTAGAGTGCGGGTGGCACCTGAGGACCCTGAGCACTCAGAGGGCAGGCTTCCTGGAGGAATAGGCCTCCTGCTGATGACCCGCAGGGCAGGGAGAGTCCCCGCGGGAGAGACCAGGGCTTGATCCTTCGACGCAGGGGGACAGGAGTCAGTCGGCTAACTCCTTTTCCCCTAATGCAAGCATGACGCCTCTTTCCAGACAGAACCCTCCGGTGGCTGTCCAGTGTTGGTGGGCACTATATTCTCCACAATGTCTGTTCACCGCCCGACCTGGCGATGTGACCTGTGCCTCCTGCCTTTGGGAGGTGAGTCAGCATCCAGTGGCCCCTTGCCCCGTTCTAATCTTCTCAGGGCCCCTCCCCTGCCCCTGTGACTGCTTCCCCCCCACCCCCACCATAGACCACCCCTCCCAGAGCCATGAGGCCCCGGGGAGAAATGGGACTCGCTTTGGAACTCCAGGGGGTGGAGCCACTGGTGAAAAGGGACCAGGGGACTTACATCCGGGCTCAGCCCCTTCCAGGTGGCCCTTGACCTCTGAGCTTTAGTGTCCTCCTCGCTGAGGTGACACACACACAGGTCCCCTGGCTGACCCCAGACACTGTGAATGTCAGGCTCTCCCATAGCACCGCTCTGCTGATGGCTGGCCCTGGGGACCCCAGGCAGTGTCTTGTTCCACAATGCTCTCACCCCCACGCCATGGAATGCCCCCCCCCCCCCCCCCCGCAGAGGCTGAAGGAGCAAGGCCACCGAGGCTCCTCTGGCTGGCCTCCGAGCACAGCCCCGGACAGAAGCTGTCAGATCCCACTGAGCCCCCAGCAGGGCCTGAATGTGTCTTCACTGTGACCACGCTGTCCCTCACAGCTCCCGAGGTCTCTGCGGGCGGGCAGGGGTGTTCCCACGGCCTCCTCGCACACAATGGCTTCCTGGCGTTCCGATTCCCAGCAGAGCGGTTTCTGATACCGTGTACCTCAGCTGTGTCCCCTGGGACCAAGGCAGTGGAGGGAGGAGAGGTGACCTATGTAGTGCCTCCCCCGCCCCCCAACAGCTGGAGACTTCTAGAACTTTGAACATCAGACGTGGGGGAGGGGACATGGGGCGTGGGGACGTGGGGCGTGGAGACGTGGGGGAGGGGACGTGGGGGAGGGTACGTGGGCGTGGGGACGTGGGGGAGGGTACGTGGGGGAGGGGCGTGGGGACGTGGGGCGTGGAGACGTGGGGGAGGGGACGTGGGGCGTGGGGACGTGGGGGAGGGGGCGTGGGGACGTGGGGCGTGGGGAGGAGACAGAGCAGTGCAGGAGGGTGGCAGGTCGCCCGGTGGGCGCGACGTTGCTCTGTCCCTCGGGTTTGTGACCTCACGCCTGCCTTTTTACACTTTGGGGAAGAGCCTAATGAATCACTTTGATCACCAAGTACACATTTTAAAGATGGTGGTAAAATGTTCATATGCAAAGTGGGCCGTTTTGGGGGTGCACAGCTCAGGGCGTTATATACCTTCACACCGCTGTGCGACCACCACCACCCTCCCCCCCAGAACGTTTTCATCAACCCAGGCTGACCCTCTCTCTGTCCCCACTAATCACGCCCTTCCCGGGCTCCCTCCCTCCCCTGCCCCCACCGACTGTTCTCGGCCCTCACATAAGGGGAATCGTACAGTGTTTGACCTTTGGGTCTGGCTCACTTCACTGCTGAGACGTCCCCGACGGTCAGCACGTTGTAGCCTACGCCAGAATTCCCTTCCCTTTCAGGGCTGACCCGTGTTCCGTCGTGAGGACGGACCACACTTTGTCATCTGTTTACCAGCCGGCGGACACCTGGGTGGCTTCAGCTGCTGTGCGTGACGCCTCCGTGAACCTGGGAATACAAACATCTCCGAACTCTGCTTTGGGAGTTCCACACCCAGGAGTGGGATTGCGGGATCGTATGAGAATTCTGCATTTACTTTTCTTGGAGAAATTGTCATGAGGTGTTTCACAGCTTAAATATACCTTTTTTTTTTTTTAATTGACAGTTTGGGAATTTCAACCAGCATGTCACTAGCATGTACCTCCCTACCTATTTTTAACGTGAGAAACGGTTAGCTTTCTTTCTCCTCACTACCATAAAACATGCCCTGATGCCTCAAGGTCGCGAAGTTTGCGCCCTGACATGGCAGGTGGAGCTGGGGGCGGGGGGGGGGTGTCATTTTCGGATTCCTCCTTTTTAGGTGAGAAAAAACCGTGAAAAGGAAACAAGAGTTGAGAATGACCAACCAGAGAAAACGTGATCTCCTTTTCACAAGGCTTGCCTTTTTTAAAATCAAAGTAACTTTTCATGGGGTCATAATTCACCCTGGAACACAATTCACAGGCTATGAAAGGGGTGGGGGTAGGACGGAAGGGAGCCTCTTTCTCCCGGCCCTCCTCTGCCCAGAACGCCCCTCCCCACGGGCATCCGAGTGATCAGACTCTCGGGTCCCAGGCTGGTCGCCGCGTGCGCACCCCGAGAACACACACACACCCTCTCCCCCTTCCTCTCCCCACCCCCAACGGCGCTCACGAGGCCCCGGGACGTACCTGACTCTGCCCCCGCAGGGCGCGCTCTGAAGACTCGTGTATCTGCCGGTGAAGAGCTGCCGTGTTCTTCCTAGCAGCTGCCGAGCGCGCCGTTATTTATACATCATTTTAAAGGGAAATTATTCTTTAAATATTGTGTTTCTGATTTAAATGAGGGCTCAGGCTTCTCGTTGCCGGAAGCCTCAGGGAGAGGGGCTGAATAGCTCAGAGCAGGTGCGAGGAAGGGCTTTTGAGGGAAAATTGCCGTGAAATGTAGTTTTAAAGAAAAAAAGAAATCTCTCATTGAAAGCTAATTTAATACAGAGAAGCGCACATACCCGTCCGTGTCGATGGCTCCGAACTCGCACCGACGGAAGCCGCCATGAAGCAGCGCTCGTAGGAGGAAACACAGGAGGTGACCAGCGCGCCGTGGCTGCCGGGCACCTGCTTGGGCAGGAGGTTTCTCTGCCTGGGTTTGTGTCCGAAACACCTGAAATGTTGACCCTGAAGGGAGCTTGTTGGTTCCCAGGGTGTCTGGGGAGAGCTGACGTCCCAGCTGGACGGGATTGCTCCAGGGCCCCGGGCCAGGTGCTGGCGGGAGACAGAGACAGTGTCCGACCCGACCCTCCGACCCTCCGACCCTCCGACCCTCCAAACTTCTGACCCTCCGCCTCCGCTGAGACGGCCCCCCCGGGGAGAAAGGGTTGGGGTCCCGGTTCCAGAACTCGTTGTCTGGGTTCAGCAGAAGGGGAGGGGGTCTTCCTTGTCCACGGGCCTCCAGTCCCGAGGTGGAGGGGAGGGCTGGCTGCCTTCCCTGGGCGTCTGTCCTGCGGGTCTGTGGGCAGCGGTGTTCAGCCACAAGGCCGCCGAGGTCCTCGTGCGGCTCAGCGAACCAGGAAAGTGCTGGACGTGAGTGGTGAGCTCCACGGAGCGAGACAAAACCACTGCCCCGAGTTACTTTCTGCCCCGCGGCCTGGGGAGGCAGCGGCCTCCGGTTCCTGTGGTCTGTCCCGGGCTCCAGATAGAGCCGCTAGGTCGCAAGTGCATTCTGGGCTCGTTCGCTGATGAGCTCTGTGGAGGTCTGAGCCTACCGCAGTCCCCCCCTGACCGCGGTTCCGCTGTCCGGGTCTGTTTCAGGGACCCGCAGTCAACCGGGAAAGTGTTAAACGGGGACATCAGAAGTAAACCATTGAGGAGTTTTAAACTGTGACCATTACCAGCAGCGTGATGAAATCTCTACTGTCTCCTGTCCCTCCCGGATGTGACTCGCTCCTTTGTCCAGCGTGTCCACGCGGCGGACGAGACCCGTTCGCAAGTCACTCGGGGGAGTGGCCCCAGTCATCGGATCGGCTGCCGCAGTATCGTGGTGTCCTTGTTCAGGTCACCTTTGCCTTACTTCAGGCCGACCCCAAATAAGCAGAGAAGCGAGGCTGACCTTTCGGACACGCCGAGAAGAAGCCGTCTGGTGTTCCCTCTAGGTGAAGAGGCGGAGGGTCTCACCGTTAAGGAAAGAAAGAGCGTCGCGGTGGAGGGTCCACCAGTAGGAATGAAGGTTCTTCCCACCCGTGAAACTGGAGAAGAAAGAGAAATCCGTGCTGAGCTCACGGTTGCGGCCCCTGCTGCTCATCTGGGGGGGCAGGTTGTCAGCTGACACCATCACGGGGAGGGGGCAGGTTGTCAGCTCACACCATCACGGGGTGGGGGGGCATGTTGTCGGCTCACACCATCACGGGGGGGGGGGACAGGTTGTCGGCTTACACCATCACGGGGAGGGGGCAGGTTGTCGGCTCACACCATCACGGGGTGGGGGGGCATGTTGTCGGCTCACACCATCACGGGGGGGGGGGACAGGTTGTCGGCTTACACCATCACGGGGAGGGGGCAGGTTGTCGGCTCACACCATCACGGGGGGGGCATGTTGTCGGCTCACACCATCATGGGGGGGCATGTTGTCGGCTCACACCATCACGGGGGGGGGCAGGTTGTTAGCTCACACCATCACGGGGTGGGGGGGCATGTTGTCGGCTCACACCATCACGGGGGGGGGCATGTTGTCGGCTCACACCATCACGGGGGGGGCAGGTTGTCAGCTCACACCATCACGGGGTGGGGGGGCATGTTGGCTCACACCATCACGGGGGGGGGGGCAGGTTGTCAGCTCACACCATCACGGGGTGGGGGGGCATGTTGTCGGCTCACACCATCACGGGGGGGGCGGGTTGTCGGCTCACACCATCACGGGGGGGGCAGGTTGTCAGCTCACACCATCACAGGGGGGGGCAGGTTGTCGGCTCACACCATCACAGGGGGGGGCAGGTTGTCGGCTCACACCATCACGGGGGGGGGGCAGGTTGTCGGCTCACACCATCACTGGGGGGGGTGTCAGCTCACACCATCACTGGGGGGGCGGGTTGTCAGCTCACACCATCACGGGGGGGGCAGGTTGTCGGCTCACACCATCACTGGGGGGGGTGTCAGCTCACACCATCACTGGGGGGGCGGGTTGTCGGCTCACACCATCACTGGGGGGGCGGGTTGTCAGCTCACACCATCACAGGGGGGGCGGGTTGTCGGCTCACACCATCACGGGGGGGGGGCGGGTTGTCGGCTCACACCATCACTGGGGGGGCGGGTTGTCGGCTCACACCATCACTGGGGGGGCATGTTGTCGGCTCACACCATCACAGGCGGGGGAGGTTGTCGGCTCACACCATCACGGGGGGGGCGGGTTGTCGGCTCACACCATCACTGGGGGGGCGGGTTGTCGGCTCACACCATCACTGGGGGGGCGGGTTGTCGGCTCACACCATCACTGGGGGGGGCGGGTTGTCGGCTCACACCATCACTGGGGGGGCGGGTTGTCGGCTCACACCATCACTGGGGGGCGGGTTGTCGGCTCACACCATCACTGGGGGGGCGGGTTGTCGGCTCACACCATCACTGGGGGGGTGGGTTGTCGGCTCACACCATCACTGGAGGGGTGGGTTGTCGGCTCACACCATCACTGGAGGGGTGGGTTGTCGGCTCACACCATCACTGGAGGGGTGGGTTGTCGGCTCACACCATCACGGGGGGGGGCGGGTTGTCGGCTCACACCATCACTGGAGGGGTGGGTTGTCGGCTCACACCATCACTGGAGGGGTGGGTTGTCGGCTCACACCATCACTGGAGGGGTGGGTTGTCAGCTCACACCATCACTGGAGGGGTGGGTTGTCAGCTCACACCATCACTGGAGGGGTGGGTTGTCAGCTCACACCATCACAGGGGGGGGACAGGGCGATGCCCCATTTTGGGAGAGAGCGGGAGACCACATTCACACAACCTTGATTACGCTACATTGTCACAGATGTTCTGATGTTCTATTTTATCAGTAGCTACTGTTCTTCTCTTACTGTGCCTAATTTATAAACTGAACTCTATCGATGTATGGATGGGAAACATAGTATATACAGGGTTCAGTCAGGCGCCCACCGGGGAGTCCTGGAAGGTATCCCCCGTGGAGAAGGGTGGACCACAGCACAGACTGCAGAGATGTGGAAAATGGCTTCCTCCGTGGAAGGGTGGTGGCATCTCCTAAGACCACCGAGACACAGGGACCCCGCCCTCATCACAGGGGGGCTGTAAACCCACTCCACAGTGTGACATGCTCCATGACCCACTACAATGCCATCAAATCCCGGGCAAATGATGAAAAATGGCTTTATAGACATGGCTGGGCTTGCAGCACAGTGGGTGAACCAGCAGCCAGCCGAGGGGGACGGGAACGTCAGGTGAGGCTGGTAACTAGCCCGCCCAGTGGGACAGTCCCCACCCCCCAAAAGCGGGATGAGCAGGGAGCCGCGGGCTGTGGTTCCTGCCAAGGCAGGGCCCCTAGGACAGGACGTGACCCTCTCTTTCTCCACTGTGGTCACTGACCCCGGGAAGAGGAACGGCTCTCTGTGTTTCCTGACTGTCCCCGGACACCAGGTGACAGTGATCGTAGCCGCAGAAACATACGAAAGGAATTAACTGTGCTGTTGACTTTGACCATCAGGGTAGCATTATTTAATATTTCCTCAAGTCTCATTTTTGCTGGCTGTAAAATTAATGTATACTTTTGGTTGTAAGTCTGGAAAGTATAGAACATTTGAAAGGTTCTGGAAAATAGTATTCATAATCTCCCCACCCAACAGAAAGTACCATTAGCATTTGACTTTTGACTTTTCTTTTTTTTAAATTATTTATTGATCGACCTCAGAGACACAGAAAGAGGGATGGAGAGAGAGAGAGAGAGAAGCACTCATGTGTTGTTCCACTCAGCTTGGTGCTCACCGGTCGCTTCTTGTGTGTGCCCTGACTGGGGATCGAACCCACAGCCTTCGAGTTTGGGGATGACACTCCAACTGACTGTGCTAACTGGCCAGGGCCTGGCTTTTTTGTTGTTGTTGTTGTTGTTGTTTTTAATTATTAAGTGAGGGGCAAGGAGGCGGAGAGACAGACTTCCCTATGTGCCTCAAACGGGATTCACCAGGCAAGCCCTCTACCAGGCGATGCTCCGCCCATCTGGGGCATTGCTTTGTTGTTTGGCTACTGAGCTATTTTAGGGCCTGAGGTGAGGCCATGGAATCATCCTCAGCATCCAGGGCCAACTTCTTTGAACCAATCAAGCCATGGCTGTGGGAGATGAAGAGAGAGAGAGAGAAGAGAAAGGGGAGGGTTGCAGAAGCAGATGGGCACTTCTCCTGTGTGCCCTGACCGATAATTGAACCCAGAACATCCACATGCCAGTCCGATGCTCTAACCACTGAGCCAAGTGGCCAGGGCCTGCTTGTTTTTTTCCTTTCATGCTTTTTTTTTTCTTTTTTTCTTTTTTTTTCTTTTTTTTTATTTTTCCGAAACTGGAAACGAGGAGGCAGTCAGACAGACTCCGCATGTGCCCGACCGGGATCCACCCAGCACGCCCACCAGGGGGCGATGATCTGCCCCTCCGGGGCGTCACTCTGTTGCAACCAGAGCCACTCTAGTGCCTGGGGCAGAGGCCAAGGAGCCATCCCCAGCGCCCGGGCCATCTTTGCTCTAATGGAGCCTCGGCTGCAGGAGAGGAAGAGAGAGACAGAGAGGAAGGAGAGGGGGAGGGGTGGAGAAGCAGATGGGCGTTTCTCCTGTGTGCCCTGGCCGATAATTGAACCCAGAACATCCACATGCCAGTCCAATGCTCTAACCACTGAGCCACGTGGCCAGGGCCTGCTTGTTTGTTTTTTTCCTTTCATGCTTTTTCTTGCATAACCGAGTTCTTTTCTTCCCTTCGTGGAGCTTGTGGTGAAAATGCTGCATGGTTTATATTTTTCAGTCTCTTTTTAACGTTATAGATTTTTCCCCCTCATATCACTAAAAACTTCCTTTTAATTCCTTAAGTGAAGGGGTCAGCGAGGTATCGCCAGTGTTCCCTCCCGAGCCCCGCTGTGGTGAGCATCTTTGTGATAGGTCTTGGTTTGCACTTAGGACTCTTTCCTGCGGTTTAGCTGTAGGGGCCCATCAAGGTTCTCAGTTCTTATTATCAAATGATCTCTGGAAATAAAGTTCACTAATGCGCTCCCCCCCCTCAGCCCCGCGTGAGCTCCCCCCCCCCCCACCGTCTTGGGCACTGACGGCTCAGCATGTTTAGTAGCGACTTTGGTTACAGTAAGTTGACCGCTGCGTTTATTGTAGATCTTTCCCATAAACTGAGACGGAGGCCTCGAGCAGCCTTGCAAACCCTGTCCTGACCCGCGTCCTGTTCCGGAACGCGGTGGGGGTGCGTCAGGCTCACGGGACGGCCGTGGTGTTCTGGGCACGCACAGTTTCAGTGACTCTGTGGGGTTTTGCAAGGGGGGACAGAGGCCAGACTGGGCCTTGCAGATCCTCGGACAGGGAGGTGCCCGGTGGCGGGCTGCTGAGGCCCTGGGGCAGACAGATAAGCACAGTCCTGAACCCAGCATTCTGGGGAGGGCCTGGGGCCGATGACAGGGAGATGACCCCAGGTCCAAACAGAATACAAGGAAGCACGGGCTGGGAAGCTGGGTGAGCACCTCCCAACCATGGATCTCTCTGAGGGAGCTGGGGGGGGGGGTAGATCAGGGCTCTCCCTGCCTCCCCGGAGCCGTGGGGCTCCTCCCAGCTCTGCGGGGCAGTGCCAAGAGAGTCCACGGAGACTCGTGTAACCGCCGAGTGTGTGTGCGCGCATGCGTGTGAGACGGGGCTGAGTGTGTAAATACTATGTGTGTGTGACTTCTGCGAATAAAACTGAGGCACTCATCAAGCCCCAGAGGACGTGAACCCCGTGTCCACGGAAGCCTTTCTCCTGAAAGGCCTCCTTCCCAAAGATGTGACTAACGATGACCCCTTTGAGGCTACTTGTGGGTGAGGAAGCCGGGACCGGGGCGCTTGCTGAAGGCCTTCAACCCCCCCCCCCCACCGAGAAGTTCCCAGCTCCACTGTGCTTATAGCAGCAGTCAGTTCACTGATTCCACCGGGCGGTGGCCGGGGGAGGGCAGGGCCTGCCCAGAGGTGGGATTCAGCCGGTTCACACCGGTTTGGCAGAACCAATACCTAATATTTTGTTGAGTTCGGCGAATCTGTTGTTAAAATGGCACTTGTGATCCGGGTTCTCTTGGGCGCCTGGGCAGCCACCCAACATGGACATTTGACATTCCTGACTCTTGTTTAACGTCCACCTGCGCAACGGCGTGTTCTCAGCGCCCACAGTCACGTTCGTTCTGTCCACAGGGGAAAAGAATTGCAAGTGAGGACACCCATCAAGAAGCAACATGGAAGTATCTTAAATAACAGTTTATTGCCTGACCTGTGGTGGCGCAGTGGATAAAGCGTCGACCTGGAACACTGAGGTTGCCGGTTCGAAACCCTGGGCTTGCCTGGTCAAGGCACATATGGGAGTTGATGCTTCCAGCTCCTTCCCCCTTCTCTCTCTCTGTCTCTCCTCTCTCTCTCTCTCTCTCTCTCTCTCTGTGTCTCTCCCTCTCCTCTCTAAAATGAATTTTTAAAAATAAATAAATAAAAGCATTTCCTTTAAAAAAAATATAACAGTTTATTGTTTTTTGTCAGGTATAACTTAATATTTTTTCATTAATATTTTAAAACTCTTATAATCTAGTTTTATATACCTCTTTTATTATTATTATTTAAGTATTAAATGCATAAAATAAAAAAAACCACCTTTCGGTGTATTTTTTTTTTATACTTAAAACGGGCAGTAGGGCAGAGGACCGGTTGTTACATTATTTGAACCCCTCCACCGCCCTGAACCCCAGCCCGCCGGGGGAACCCCGTATCCTGAGCCTCTCCGTGCTCTTCTGGTGCCAACACGCTGGGAACGGTGGTTGAGCGTCAGACCTGTGCGTGGTTCTGAGGCTCAGGGCGGTGGCATCAGCCCCTTGTCATGGTCACACAGCCTTCAAGGTGGGGGCCAGGGAGGGTGGTCTGCACACCCAGGACCTTGTGTGGAGAAGGTGACCCTGAGCTGGACAAGTGGGTGGAAACATTTAGAGAGGATGGCATGGGGTGACCAGGGACCCGCCGTAAGCCTGTGTCCCCGGAGCATGACCGGCGGGGAGGAGGGTGGCAGGGACTCTGGGTGTCTGTGTCCAGGAAGATTCTGTTTATGGTCCTGTCCTTGGGGCATCCTGGGCCAACGGAGGGTTGTGTCCCAAAAAGATTCTGTTTACGGTTACTCAAACACTCCCGTGACTCTCTGATGTCATAAAGCTCCATCTCCACCACTCTTTTCAAAAATCACCTATTATCCTGCTCAGAAATCCAGCCAACGTCATATACAACCCAATCCTAGCTAAGAAGCTAACTACTGTTCTCTTAATGCAGCATACAGGGTCAGTGTGTACATACCGTGAGGAAATCAGTTTCTCGGCTTTATTTACAACTTCAGTGAACTGATTCCCTCACACATTTCAAACAGCAAGAGCTTCCAGCACCCAGCAGCAAGAACAGAAACCTAACCTAACAAGGTAAAAAAAAAAACAACCCAAGTTCTTGCGAATGAAAGAATGAGATAACGCCCGTGTCCTCACAAGCACCCGCCTCCGGATCTCCTGGGCGGTGTCACTCCCTTTGAACTTCAGCTGTGCGAGGATCGTCCTGCCTTCGGGAGTGGTCACTGTTGGGTGTAGGTCAGCAGGCTGGTCTCCATGACCACCCCATCTAACCCAGCCCAGGACCGAGTGACAACCCCCTCCTCCCCCCCCCCCCGCCCCAGGGAACAGCTGTGCGCTCTTACTGGGACTCGGGCATCAGCAGTACCCGGGGTCAGTGCCCTTGGACCGCAGGAGGACACCTAAGTCCTTCGTGTGGTTGCCCTGGTAACCGGGGAACCTATCTCCACTGGCTGGAGGGCAGGGTTGGCTCAAGTCCAGCCTCTGAGGAGCCCTTTGGGGTGACTTGGTGGTCTGACCCCGCCGAGGGTCCCTTCGTGACGGTCTTGGCCGCCTGGCGAAGCCCTGTGCAGTCTCGCTGGACCACAGCTGCACGGAGTAGCCCACGGACGTCCGATGCCATCTTCCCATCTCCGTGGGCTCTAGCTACCTGCACCTGCCAGCCCCTCTCCCTGGGCCCCGGGGCATGGCCTTTAGGACTCCTGCTTCTTACCCTTAAGCAGGAGCCACAGATTGGGGAAATGGCATTGTCCAGAAGACGCTGCTCATGTGACAGCCCAGTGACAGAGGGAAGGACCAACCTGCCGGGGGAAGTGACGAGACAGAGATTGGGGACGGGGTCGGGGGAGGAGGGAGGCCCCAGGAAGGACTTACGGGTGTCTGGTTGTGTGTCTGGGCAGCAGTCACCTCGGGAGCCCAGAGCGGAGAGGGGGCAGGTACAGGGATGGGGAGGTGGTGGATGTGAAGGGGGGCTGGAGGAGGTTGGAGGGTGTGTCGGAGGGCTGGGCTTAGGGGTCCAGGTGACTGGAACACAAGGCTGTCTGATATGTAGGGCTGGAGCTCAAGGGAGAAGCCAGGAGTTGGTACCAATTTCTGACTCAGGCGGTGGTGGTGGTAAAGTCTCCCTCCACCCCCCGCCCCAGGGTTGTGAGAATGTGAAGGTCAAAGGCCAAGCCCAAGTCACAGCAGATTTAGGGGTAGGCAGGGGAGAAAGGGCCATTAAAGAAACACCTAGAGCCCTGGCCGGTTGGCTCAGTGGTAGAGTGTTGGCCTGGCATGCAGGAGTCCCGTGTTCAATTCCTGGCCAGGGCACACAGGAGAGGCACCCATCTGCTTCTCCACCCCCTCCCCTCCTTCCTCTCTATCTCTCTCTTCCCCTCCCGCAGCCAAGGCTCCACTGGAGCAAAGTTGGCCTGGGCGCTGAGAATGGCTCCTTGGCCTCACCTCAGGCGCTAGAATGGCTCTGGTTGCAACAGAGCGACGCCTCAGATGGGCAGAGCATCGCCCCCTGGTGGGCATGCCGGGTGGATCCCAGTTGGGCATGTGTGGGAGTCTGTCTGACTGCCTTCCTGCTTCTGACTTTGGAAAAATAAAAATAAAAAAGAAACACCTAGACGTGTCTGTCTGGGCAGGTGTGGGAGGAACTGGAGAGCGTCTTCCTCGTCCAGGGGTCCAGAGTTAGCCGGGGGCTGGGACTCAGGAGGTGGGGCTGCTGTTCTAGAAGCTGCACATTGAACCACCTGCCAGCTGACCCCCAGGACCAAGGGGGGAACTCCTCTCTCCTCTCGGAGATGCCTCTCCCGGCATCTTCCCTGCTGTCCTCTGCGAGCCCAGGACGGCCCCTACACACCCTGGGCCCCTGCTGCACCTTTGACCTGCCCACTGCTTTCTGGTAAAAATTTCAATTTCTTTTTATAAGAAGAAAATCTGACATTCTTTTAGCTCTTTCATAACATTTCAGGAAAGGATCCCAGCTGTACTCGACATGCTATAATTAGGTTTCTGGGCAGTTCTAGACAAGAAATAACCACATTTCCCCAAACCCCTTACAAAATTTTCCTGGGAAAATGTGACCGTGTTTCTCTGGAAAGCCAGAGCAACCACTCCGATGGGAGAGTCGGTCTGGGGGGTGGGGACCTTCCTGCTCCACTTCCCCCTGGACGTCCCAGCCTGATGGGCCCCCCCGGGAGCGTTCTCGGGCTCAGGTCTCGGCCATGGGCTCCTGCCCCACTCCCGGTGGGTGGTGGGAAGCCCCACGGGGAGGGGAAGGGCTGACACCATTGACACCCTCTCCTTTCTCGCCCGTGTAGCCCTGTTTCTGAATCTCCCCAGGTGGGGGCGTATCAAGCCACAGAAGTCGGACGCCCCCAGGCTGGTCGTTGCTGGCCGGCCAGCTGTCCCCTACTCCTGGTGCAGCCAGCTTGCCAGCCCTCCAAGAGGAGATACCCTCATTCTCTCTCTAGGTGGATGTGACAATGGCCACGTGCAGCCCCAGGCTCGGTGCTGAAAGGGACTGCAAGCCACGGGCAGAGGGCAGGGGCCCCTGCAGACACTGGTTCAGGTCTCCAGGCAGCAGCGTCTGGATGGATCCCCCCTGGACGCTGGGCAGCCCGGGTTAAAAGAACTCACCCAGCGCCTGAACACTGGATCACTGCGTGACCACCCGTGGTGACCATGTCAGCGGGCCTCAGTCCTGCAACAGGGGAAAACCCACCTTTCCCCAGAAGCATGAGTTTCTGTGCTGGAGATGCGTTCATGTAGCAGGCTTTCCGTGGGGTGAGGAAGACCTCCCCACAGGGAGCCCACAGCCGGGCAGACAGGCTCCATCTGCAGCCACGGAACTCCCTACGGCTGGAGAGAACTTGACTGGACAGTCCTCTCCCGGGAAGCAAACGTGTCCCTCCCTGGGGTGTGTGGTGGCTGGTCTCTCCGGAGACAGCCTGCAGGGCCACCACTTCATTGCCACAGGTGCTACTGGGTGGCCAGGACCGAGCGCGGTGGTGGGTCCATGGAGGATCTGAGCAGGTGACCCCGGTGCAGGATCCAGGCAGGTGACCCCGGTGCAGGATCCAGGCAGGTGACGCCGGTGCAGGATCCAGGCAGGTGACCGCGGTGCGGGATCCAGGCAGGTGACCCCGGTGCGGGATCCAGGCAGGTGACCCCGGTGCGGGATCCAGGCAGGTGACCGCGGTGCGGGATCCAGGCAGGTGACCCCGGTGCGGGATCCAGGCAGGTGACCCCGGTGCGGGATCCAGGCAGGTGACCCCGGTGCGGGATCCAGGCAGGTGACGCCGGTGCGGGATCCAGGCAGGTGACCCCGGTGCGGGATCCAGGCAGGTGACCGCGGTGCGGGATCCAGGCAGGTGACGCTGGTGCAGGATCCAGGCAGGTGACGCCGGTGCGCTCAGTGGCCCCTCCCTCTGGCCAGCCGCATGGCTGAGAGGGCATGGCGCTGGGGCTTGTGGGGGAGAAAGGGGAGCTTGGGGTCCCAGCCTCACTGTTCCAGGGCTGACAGTGGTCAAGTCACAAAGGCAGGTGGCCGAGGCACTGGGGGAGCCCATCCAGGGGAGGAATAAATAAATGCGCCTTGGAGAGTTCATTTTTGTTGACTCCACCAGCTTAGCAAGCGGGAAAGAATGGGGCCCAGGACCCCATTTCTGAGCCTTGAGGGGCAGGGGAATAGGGGACACAGTGAGGTCACTGACCGGGGGGCTCGTGGGTACTGGCAAGACGTCCCACAGAAGAGGAAAAGGAGAGAACGGACTCGGGTATGTCCCGAGATGGTGGGGTGCTCTCTCTTCTCCACCCTCCCCCACGGGTTCTCCCCATCTGGGTTCTTCCTTCAGATGAATTTTCACAACGTCTCACCCCCTGTGCTAGAGCGGGGTCATCAGGCTGAGCTGGTCTCCCCAACAATAGGAACCTGCAGGGACAAAGCCCTGTGAACCCCTCGATTCCCTCAGCAGCGGACAGGGCTGCTGTCAGGAGATGTGGGCTTCGCCGTTGCTTTGGCCCCTGTCACCACGCTTCAGAATGGTGTGGGGGACCACGCGATGGGGGCAATGTCCCCGGAGCATGCTGTGTGCAGAAGCCAGCTTCTGTTTAAGTGCAGCCGTCTCTCCAGTTGTCCCACAGCTGTGAGACCCACCCCTGCCAGGGAACACCCTCTGAGGAACTTCACAGGATGTCCTGCTGGGGGCAGGACTCCAGACACTGGCCCCATGGGCTCTCCACGCCTCCCCTGACACCCCTCTGCTCCTTTCTGTCCAGCCTCCCTCTCCTGCCTCTTCTTCACAACTGTGACTTTGAGGGACACGCTGGATATCCTGGGTGTCCACTTCCTTTCCTGTGACATGGTGATGACAATATGTATCTCAGGGTCTTTGGGAGGTGGAGTCAAGGTTGGATGGGCAGTCCACCAGCTGGGCAGTGCCAGGTACCGAAACTCTTCCCAAATTGCTGTGTTTACTCTGCTGTTTGTTTGTATTGTCAATCACTTACGTACTCACACACTCTCACACTCACACACACTCACACGCATTCACACTCACACACACTCACACACACTCACACTCACACTCACACACACACTCACACGCATTCACACTCACACACTCTCACACTCACACACACTCGCACTCACACACACTCACACTCACACACACTCACACTCACACACTCTCACACTCACACGCATTCACACACACATCCTTGAGTGGGAGTCCAGGCTGTGGTCTCTTATTGAGGCATGTCCAGGTAACTGTGTCTCCTTAGAACCAAAGCAAAGCTGTTACATAGACTCATTTATCCATTCATCCACCAACTCACCCACCCATCCATCCATCCATCCACCCATCCATCCACTCATCATCCATCCATCCCTTCTCCATCCATCCATCCCTTCTCCATCTGTCCATCCATTTATTCATCTGTTCATCCATCTGTCATCCATCTATCCATCCATCCATCTATCCTTCCATTCATCCATCCATCCATCCACCCACCTATCCATCTACCTACCCACCCATCCACCCACCCACTGATCCATCCATCCACCCACCCATCCATCCATTCATCCATCCATCCCTCATCCATCTATCTATCCATCCATCTATCCTTCCATTCATTTATCCATCATCCATCCATCCCTTCTCCATCCGTCCATCCATTCATCCATCTATTCATCCATTCCTCATTCATCTACCCATCCATCCATCCTTCCATTCATCCATCTATCCATCCATCCCTCATCCATTCATCCATCCATCCAACCATCCATCATCCATCCATCCATGCATCCAACCATCCATCCATCCATCATCCATCCATCCATCCATCCATCCATCATCCATCCATCCATCCATCCATCATCCATCCATCCATCATCCATCCATCCATGCATCCAACCATCCATCCATCCATCATCCATCCATCCATCCATCCATCCATCATCCATCCATCCATCCATCCATCCATCATCCATCCATCCATCATCCATCCATCCATGCATCCAACCATCCATCATCCATCCGTCTATCCATCATCCATCCAGCCATCCTGAAGTGTTGATGGGACACCCGCCATGTCCCAGCCCTGCCCTGGGCCCTACGATACAACAGCCAGTGATGCAGATAAAATTGCCGTCCTTGTGGAACTCACATCTGACATCTACAAACAGCAAACAGATCTCGTCCAGGTGAAGCCAAGTGCCGTGCCAGGAAGGGAACGGGAGCAGGATGTGCCTTTGGCCGATGAGACCCCTGAGGCTCAAGTTTAGACAGGGGCTCAGCGTGGTCCCTCCTGAGCAGGGGCACGTGGCAGCCCAGCTCGTATAGAAGCGACAGTGTGCAGAGGTCTGGGGAGGTCAGTCCGGACCTGGGGACAGCAGGTGTGCAGGTCCTCGGGCAGGGACGTGCTCGTCAGGCCTGTGTCCCAGGGGGTGGTGCACCTGCTCTCTGGTCTGTGGGACTGGTCAGCGAAACTTAGGGTGTGGGGGAGGTGGATGGAGGCTTCCAAGCCAGGGCCAGACCGCAGGGCCCGGGGGTCCTCGGAGAAGAATCGAGATGGTCCTCCGAGTGTGAAGGACAGCCCCGAGGGCGTGCAGCGAGTCTGACTTCATCCCACAGACACCCTCCTGGCGGCTGCGACGGCGACAGACTGCAGTCGGGTGGAGGCTCTTCCTCCCAAGCGCGCCTCCTTCCTCCGACCTTGTTCTCTTTCGTACTGAAAACGTCGTTCAGATCAGCCTGCGGCTGCCCAGCTCTGGTCCGTAAAATATGGGCAGTAAACTCACTTTAGAACATGAAGGGAGCTTCCCTTTCATTCACTGCTTCTCTTAGCAGCAAATACAGCTGTTTGAGATCGGGCTTCCCAGCACCACAGGGCTGGCCCGCAATGGCAGCACGGCAGCCTGGAGTGACTCCTGCCCGCAACGGCAGCACGGCAGCCTGGAGTGACTCCTGCCCACAACGGCAGCACGGCAGCCTGGAGTGAGTCCTGCCCGCAACAGTAGCACGGCAGCCTGGAGTGACTCCTGCCCGCAACAGTAACACAGCAGCCTGGAGTGACTCCTGCCCGCAACAGTAACACGGCAGCTTGGCGTGACTCCTGCTCGCAACAGTAACACGGCAGCTTGGCGTGACCCCTGCCCGCAACGGCAACACGGCAGCCTGGAGTGACTCCTGCCGCAACGGTAGCACGGCAGCCTGGAGTGACCCCTGCCCGCAACAGTAACACGGCAGCCTGGAGTGACTCCTGCCGCAACGGCAGCACGGCAGCCTGGAGTGACTCCTGCCGCAATGGCAGCACGGCAGCCTGGAGTGACTCCTGCCCGCAACGGCAGCACGACAGCCTGGAGTGACTCCTGCCCGCAACAGCAGCACGGCAGCCTGGAGTGACTCCTGCCCGCAATGGCAGCACGACAGCCTGGAGTGACTCCTGCCGCAATGGTAACACGGCAGCCTGGAGTGACTCCTGCCCGCAACGGTAACATGGCAGCCTGGAGTGACTCCTGCTGTGATGCATGAACCTCATCTAGCTCACGTGGCTTTTTTCTTTTTCCCAAAGCAGTTCTTTCTCCATGCAGGAAGCAGTGTGTTGATTTGCATCTGGTGTAAGCTCCTTAAACTAAGTACCTTCTCCAAACCCTATTTGTCGACAAGGCAACAACCCTTTGTTGGTGTTCATACAGTCCAGAGCTGGTTTTGTGTGTAGGCAGTGAAGCTGAAAAATTGCTTTCTTACTGTCGTGCAAATACACACAGAATTGCTGCGTTAGCCATATTTGCCTTTTTTTTTTTTTTTTTTTTTTTTGTCAAACGCGAGTGACAGATCGTTTGCTAGTTTATCCCTTCTGTAGCATGGTGTTCCGTGTCACCAGCCAGTCTCCCCTCACACACACACACACCCCAGTCCGTGGAGCTTGGGGGTCCCTGGGAAGGGGACGTGAGCCGCCCCCTTCATGGTGGATTCTGTCCATGCTTCCATGCCAACCAGGCTCATGTGACACGCCCTCACCCACCCCCAGTTCTGTGCCATATCATTTGATTTTAGCTGACATGCGGCTTTGTTAGGGCCATGTGTGAAAGATTAAAATCGTATTTTAATCTCATGCCATTCTTCCAGAGAGTAAGTTTTGGTCTTGAGTTCACGTTTTGTGCATAAATGCCATCTGAGTTTTGTGGCTTCATTGTTCCTTCAGTTCCCACGGCTTCTGCTGAGAGTATCACGTCTCCTCTGCGGCTGGAGACGGAGCTCCGGACGGGACGGTCCCAGGTCCCAGCCTTGGTCCTGGGACAACGCTTCCGTCGCCATTTGGTTCACGCTGTCCTGCTGCATTCCAGAAAAGGGTGGCCTGCGGCGAAACTTATGTCACAACCATTACAGCGGGACTAACTGCAAAATACACATTTCTCTTCCCTCGTTTGGAGAATATGTGAATAATGTTCACATATATAAATTCAGAAGCAGGTGTACGTAAAACTGGAAACAATTGTAAAAGCCACGAATTGTAACCGTCATCCCACACCTGCCTCATCTCTGACTGTTTTATTCACTGTTGGGCACCATTGTTGTGATGTGGTCATACCGAGTATGACAGTCACACAGCACCCTGCACGGGACTTCACTATGCGAGGTCAACAATGCCAGACAGCCTGTCCCTGGACAGTGAGGGGACAATGAGTGTGAGCTTGGACGTAGCGATGGTGAACTGTGGTGACAGCATCTGAACGCTGCTCCTCCGTGTGGCAGTCACCTCATTGGCAGACCAGGTGTGCCCCACACTGGTCTAGGGTGTGGGGAGGTGGAATGGTCTAGAAGTGTGGGGGAGAGGGTGTCCTAGGATGTGAAGGGGGGGGTGTTCTAGGATGCGGGGAAGGAAGGTTCTAGAAGTGTAGAGGAGGGAAGGTTCTAGAAGTGTGGGGGAGAGCAGGTTCTAGAAGTGCGGGGGAGAGCAGGTTCTGGAAGTGTAGGGGAGGAGATGTTCTAGGGTGTGGGGGGAGAGATGGTTCTAGAAGTGTGGGGGAGAGAAGGTTCTAGAAGTGTGGGGGAGGGGATGTTCTATTCTAGGGTGTGGGGAAGTGGAATAGTCTAGAAGTGCGGGGGAGAGATGTTCTAGGGTGCAAAGGAGGGGTGTTCTAGGATGTGGGGGAGGGAAGGTTCTAGAAGTATGGGAGAGAGGATCACCCAGGAAGCCCAGCAGGACAGTTGGATGGCATCAGAGACTTGCTTGAAGGTGTCACCCATCATGTGTGAGCGCCCTAAGAAGCAGACAGACGAGCAGAGATGCTCAGAGGGGTGCAGGGCTGACCCCCGAGGGAGGAGGAGCAGGCTGGCTGTGGGAAGAGCCTCCCGCTGCAGCATCGGAAGGCTGGGCGGTCCAGTGGGAGCCGGGGGAGGGGCTGGCAGGGCAGAAGGGGAGTTTCCACATCTCTGCCACACCCAGACCCTGCCAGGGAGCTGCTGGGCACCAGGGCAGAGAGGAGCTCAGCCCTTGGTGAGCGGGCAGTGCAGTTGGGAGGGCGGGGCCGGGGAAGCCGGACTGGAGGAGGGAGGACACAGGGATGGGAGAAGCCCAGGAGCCATGTGCCGCTGAGCCGGTTACTGCTGAGCTTAGTTCAGGTTCCCCCCCTGGGGTCCCCCGAGGGGCCTGAGGACCACACCTGAGGGTGGGAACCAGCATTTGCCCTGACACTGGCCCCGTCCTGGGGGAGGGACCCTGAGTACAACCCCCACCCGGCTTCCTGCAGAGAGGGCTCTCAAGCTCCGCGTGGAGAAACAGATGTGAAGGATGTGGGTGCTCTCCTGGGGGGGGGGCTCAAGGGTGGTGGAGGAGGGGTGCCATGTCATAGCACCCATGAGGGAAGCTTAGAGGACAGAGGAGAGGTCCCTGGGCAGGGCCGAGGACAGGAGAAGGGGTCTGGGTCGCTGGACTCCAGCCCCAAGAGGCCAGGGGTGCCCTGTGTCCGAGTGCGAAGGAGGAGGAAGAACGCGGTGCTGGAAGTCAGTGTGGAGGTGGCATGCGCTCTCTCTCTCTCTCTCTCTCTCTCTATCACCCTCCCTCCCTCCCTCCTTCCCTCCTACTGTGCCTCTTTCTCCTCTCAAGGTTCTGCAGGGGCTGTTGTTCCCACCCTCGATCCTGGCACTGAATGGATCACTGTAATAACTACTCAGCTATTAAATAAACATAACACAAGCTAATTGTGAACCTTATGGAGGAGGGTGACAGAGAGATAGTGATGACTTACCAAAAAAAAAAGTTTTCAAGAATTTACTCACCTCATCTGTTTGAAGCTGGCCCTGGAATTCTGCCGCATAAGATTTACACCTGTCACTTCCTGGGAACACGATGAAATGCACCTGCGAACCAAGAGCCAGAGCCAGGCGTTTGAGAATTTGTTTCCTTATTTACGTTTCATCAGACACTGGGACGTGGTAAGGGGTGCGGTAGAGAGGCCGGGAGGTGGGGGGAGGCTCTGAGCAACACTCCTGGGAAATACGACCACACATTGGGGCAGATGAAGTGACGACCTTGAACCTGAGAGGAGGCTGCCCCACCGGGAAGAGAAACCAGCGAGGAGGAAGCGGAGGTCCGGGACCCAAGGCAGAGAGGCCTGCCTCTCCGCAGGGCCGCTCAGCTCGGCTCCTACCAGCCGGGCCTGGCCCGGGGGCGCTCCTTCTGCTGCCATCGCTCTCCGGAGAGCGGAGGTCCCAGGGACCACGGAGGCCGGGCCTCTCTTCAGGGTTGGTGGTGGATCTGTCCTGCTCAGAGGGCTCTGCCTCCCGTTTCTGCTTTTGTGGTGTGGACGGTGGAGGCGGGTGGGAGAGCCTTGCCGTGTGCAGAGGTCACTGAACTCCACAGCAGCACCCGCACGGCCTCACTCAGCACCTCCCGTGGTCAGGGCCGGGCGGAGCACATGAGCCGCTCCCCTCTGCAGAAGGGACCGGACCAATTACCTGTCTTACTGATTGATTGCTCAATTAATTAGCTAGCCCACCCAACCTCTAGTGAGTCTCACCGTGGTGGGTGCTGGGGACACAGAGGTGGACAAGCTGCAGATAGTTCATATTAATTTGCAGGATTAACAGCAGATTTTTTTTTTTTATTAAATAAAGTAGCCTCTTTACACACTGCTTTTAAGAAAATAAATAATAACTAGACTGACCAAGTGGTAGCGGAATGAATAGAGCGTTGGCCTGGAATGCTGAGGACCCAGGTTTGAAACCCTGAGGTCGCCGGCTTGAGTATGGGGTCGCCGGCTTGAGCGCGGGATCATGGACATGACCCCAAGGTCACTGGCTGGAGCAAGGGGTCGCTGGCTCGGCTGGAGCCGTCCAGGTCAAGGAATGTATGAGAAGCAATCCATGAACCACTAAAGTGCCGTAACAACAAGTGGATGCTTCTCATCTCTCTCCCCTTCCTGTCTATCTGTCCGTGTCTGTCTGTCTCTCTTGCTAAAAATAAATAAATAAATAAATAAATTTTAAAAATTAAAATTAAAATTAAAAAGAAAAAAAAAAAGCTTGAAGCAAGGTTGAAAGGGAAACAATTCCATGGCGTGAATCAAGTCTCTCCCCGGCCCTGTCCCAATACCCCGGCCCGATAGCTCGGTTGGTTGAAGCATCATCCCGGAGCACAGAGGTTACTGGTTCAATTCCCTAGTCAGGATACATACAGGCACAGATCAATGTTCCTGTCTCTCTCTCTCTCTCTCTCTCTCTCTCTTTCCCTGGCTGCAGGGGAGGGGCAGCATGGCTCTCAGCCGGGCACCGCCCGCTGGGGGTGCTGGCCAGGGCACTTACTCAGTTCCGTTCATTTTCCACCCACACACCTGGGTGCACGTCTATACATCTCAGCATCATGTTGTGGAGGCTTAAATAGCAACCTGTGTATAAAGCCACACCCATCACTTAGTGCAGAGACGAGACTTCTCCAACGATCGCAACGTTCCTCTTACTTACATCCGAATCCAGGCCCCAGATCCTGGGGAAACCGCCTCCAACTAACCCAGAATGTCCCGTGGGACACGTCAGGAGCCCTCCGGAGTCGCATAGGTTGCCTGGGAGACTCCAGCACGGCGCCCCGGCAGCTGGGTCAGCCAGCCACGGGTGTCACCGCTGAGGGGCACCCGCTGTCCCTCCAGCCTCGCTTCCTCAGTGGTGCGGGGTCCTCTCAGGTCAAAACAGAGGAAACATGAAGGGGAAAGAACCTTCCTCTGGTCTTTCCCAGAGCACAAGCTTCCCCCAGCCTCCCCGGGCCGCTTGCGAGAGGGTCACTCCACTCCGCAACAGTGACCTTCAGCCACCGCTCTGCTGGGACCGTGCTGGTCAGTGCTCACTCAGCGCCCTGAACTTTCTCTTGGTTTTTGTTTTTCTGTTTTTTTCAAATGTGGCTTCTTCGAGGGGCTTCACCTTTTTTCTCTCATGAGCGTTTTAGCACATTTAAAAAATAGCAGAGCGGTGCTTTCGAAGCCAGTTTCACGGACGGTTGTTCCCACTGGAACAGCTGGAGGGAAGGTTAATCCAACACAGCTGGACACAGACTGGAGTCACCTCCGGCCAGCGGGAGCACAGCAGGACTGGGGGTTCCGCCTCAGGCTCCTGCCCGGGAGGCCCGGGACCCAGGAGGGCCGGCGGGGACACCGCCATGCAGAACCTGCCAGCCCAGAGCCCAGGGGGAGTGGGGCCCTGTGGGTATCCAAGCCGCTCCGCCCAGGGGGACCTGGTCACCAGCAGCTGGCACCAGAACCGAGGCTGAGACACGTCATCCACCACCAAAGCCGAGGGGACCCCCGCAGCTTGGGTGAACAGATGTTACATCTGTTTCCATCTCGCTCTTATTTTTACCAAAACATTAAAAAACAAAGATTTTTCCTTTTGTATTGCATATTTTTAAAGCCTCCTATCTTCCTGCCGCCTCCACATCCCCCCAGCAGTCTGCGAGCACCCCGCCCAGGTGACCAGGCGCACCAGGGGGGTCAGGCTGTCCCGGCCATAAATTCCCCTGCTCGCCCCGCCCCTGCCTCTGACCTGGTGACGTTCCGGTGAAACCCCTCACGTCTGCCGTGTCTCTACCCGTCCCCCATAAAGGCCCCCGTCCTTGTCCTCGCTCTCCCTCGGCCCCCACCTGCCTGGGTGAGCCCGTTCCACGGCGCCGCTCCCACCTGGCCCGCGTGTGGTGTGCAAGCCACCCCGCCCGGACCTGTGGGCACAAGAAGTCCCTCAATTCCATGTGCTTCTGTGGGCGTCCTGTCCGTGGCCGGGCTGGAGTTTCCCTGGGGAGGCCGCAAGGACACTGGCTCCCCCATGTACAGAGATCCTATGTGCGGACCCCCTGGGCTGTGTGAGGTGGTGGAGGACTCAACACCTGGTCTGTGTTTTCTCTTTATCTCTTTCTGCATTGTCCACTAACTGGGTGAACCTGGGACACTAACTGGGTGAACCTGGGACACTAACTGGGTGAACCTGGGATACTAACTGGGTGAACCTGGGACACTAACTGGGTGAACCTGGGACACTAACTGGGTGAACCAGGGACACTAACTGGGTGAACCTGGGACACTAACTGGGTGAACCTGGGATACTAACTGGGTGAACCTGGGACACTAACTGGGTGAACCTGGGATACTAACTGGGTGAACCTGGGACACTAACTGGGTGAACCAGGGACACTAACTGGGTGAACCTGGGACACTAACTGGGTGAACCTGGGATACTAACTGGGGGAACCTGGGACACTAACTGGGTGAACCTGGGACACTAACTGGGGGAACCTGGGGCACTAGCTGGGGGAACCTGGGACACTAACTGGGGGAACCTGGGACACTAACTGGGTGAACCTGGGACACTAACTGGGGGAACCTGGGGCACTAGCTGGGGGAACCTGGGACACTAATTGGGTGAACCTGGGACACTAACTGGGTGAACCTGGGACACTAACTGGGTGAACTTGGGACACTAACTGGGTAAACCTGGGACACTAACTGGGTGAACCTTGGACACTAACTGGGTGAACCTGGGACACTAACTGGGTGAACCTGGGATACTAACTGGGTGAACTTGGGACACTAACTGGGTGAACCTGGGACACTAACTGGGTGAACTTGGGACACTAACTGGGTGAACCTGGGACACTAACTGGGTGAACTTGGGACACTAACTGGGTGAACCTGGGACACTAACTGGGTGAACTTGGGACACTAACTGGGTGGACCTGGGACACTAACTGGGTGAACCTGGGACACTAACTGGGTGAACCTGGGATAGTCCCCCCTTTGGCTCCTGTAGGTTGCTCACTCCAGGACCCTCGCAACCCCCTCCGGCTTGCTTTCCGGAACTATCCAGCCCCGAGGGCTTGAGACTGAGTCCCCAGGTGTCCTGCCTGGAGGACGCTGTAGACACCTGTGTCCACCCAGCAGGAGCCCTCGGGGAAGACGGGCAGACACGAGCACCTGCGGTGGCTCCTGACAGCTATGGCCGCATTTCTCGTGTCCAGTCGCCGGCATCCTGGGCGCCGAAGGAGGAGGTAGTGCTCTGTCCCCACAGAGCAGGGTGGGGGGCTGTTTGTCCCACACACTTCTGCCTGTGTGGCCCTCTGACCTCCAACTCTCTTCCTCAGGAATTGTGCAATTTACCAAATACTTTTATTAACCCTTTAAAAAAAAAGGTTTTTTTAAACTACTTAAAAGTGGACACTGTAGGCTGCAAGTCAGAACCAGGACCAAGTCAGTCAACTTAGTCATCGTAACAACAACCTCTCAAAACAGGAGACCCGCCTCCTGTTTTCAGAAGGAAAAATTGATTGGCTGAGGCAGGCAGGTAGATGGTATTAGAATATGTTTAATTCCCCAAAGCTCTTGCTCGTGGAATTGTTTCAAATAAACTGTTCTGCTGTTAATTTTGTATTTTAAAACTTTTTTTCTTAAGTAAGAAGTGGGGAGGCAGAGAGACGGACTCCCACATGAGCCCTGACTGGGATCCACCCAGCAAGCCCCCTATCTGGCGATGCTCTGACCATCTGGGGCATTGTTCTGTTGCTCGGCAACCGAGCTATTTTCGCACCTGAGAGCCATAGAGCCATCCTCAGCACTCAGGGCCACCTTGCTCCAACTAAGCCATGGCTGCGGGAGGGGAAGAGAGAGAGAAAGAGAGAGGGGAGAGGGGGAAGAGTGGAGAAGCAGATGGTCACTTCTCCTGTGTGTCCCGACCGGGAATTGAACCCGGGTCATCCATATGCCAGGCTGATGCTCTACCACTGAGCCAACCAGCCAGGGCCTGAAGCTCTTTTAAAGGTTGACATGACTGGTTCATTGAGTGACCCAAACAACTAGACCCTTAGGTTCCCTGGTAGTGAGAATGTCTGTCTACTCCTGCCACAGAGAAGGCCCACAGGACACGCCCCAGAGTTCAACTCAACGGCAGGAACACCTCCCAAGTCCTCCTTGGTTCTTGGGGCCTGGCTTTGCCTTGTAGAAATGAGGGTGGCACTTATCACGTGAGATTTCGATGTACTTAGGGGCTCACTCTAGTGCACTTACGGTGATTACCAACCAGCCACTGTTAGAACACGTGTGACCTCAGCTCCTCATTGACTGTTTCTCGCCCATTAAGGACTTCATTCTGCTCTCTAACGGAAAACCACTTCCCACGAAGGCAAATCTTTACTTGTAAATAGCCCTCCTGATTGACAGCTCCTGGTCTCCCCACGATGGGTGGGGGGAGCGCAGATGGAAATGAATGTTTTGGCTCTAGAGGTAAATGGTTTTGGGCACCATCCCCCATTCTTGTGCTTTCTCCCCTTGCTGTGAGTTAGACTTGGAAAGGAACTGACATTTTTGGCGGTGCATATTTATAGTGAAACAGCACCCCTCGGATTTCTTCACAAAGAGGACTTGTGTGATGACCATTGTGTGATGACCACCCACACCTGGATCGCTGGAGTCCTTCGGTGGGTCCCACCAAGGAGAGAACCCAGGTCGTTCACAGCCTGGGGCCGGGAGGGTCGGTGTTGGAAGCAGAGATGGGGTGCATGGTGCTGACAAGGGCCCCCTGGTGGGCCCCCTTTGGTGAGGAAGATCACCTCGGAAAGCTTGGGTCCAATCGCACTTCTCAGGAGACGTCACAGAGAGAATCAATCACTTCTCAGGTTTTCATAGCAACCAGCAGGTGGGCAAACTTGAGGCGGTGCAGACCTCAAGTTCGTTGTAGGTTTCAGATACTTTGTTTTGCATCAGTTTCCAGCAAGGGTGCCTGGAACCGGGGATGCAGAGATGGAAAGGTGAGACCTGTCCCCGGACACTTGAGAGGGCGAGACAAAGTCAGGAAGCCCCTGCCACGTCCCCGGGGGAGGGAAGGGAGCCTTGAGCTCACGTGGACCTCTTTCTGGAGGACCTCTGATTCGGCTGAGCCAGCCGGCCCAGCTTGGTGTCCCAGGCAGTCCCCCAGGGTGCTCTCTGCCCCTCACTCTCTGGAGGACCGAGGGTCCCTACTCCGGCCACCTTGAAGCTATTAGCCCTCGGGGTGCTGTCACTCAGCCAGTCTCTGATCCCTAGAATCCCAGACCAGCAGAACAGAGCCATGGGCAGCCCCCCCACCCCGACAAAATCAGTCTCTGCTTGTGTACGCCGAGGTTTGCGGACTCTCATGAGCACAGTCTGTTCGGCGAGGGGTCCACACAGGCGGCTGGGACGCTTCTGAAGACGGAACCCACTGCTGTGGGCGACCGCGCTGCATACGGAGTTTCTGCCGACCCCCGAACGAACGGCGGCTTAGCTCAGAACCCGCTTTTCTTTGTTGTTCTTTAATAAAAGCCGCAATCATATACTGTGGGAGATAATGGAATGGTTGAATGCCGACTTGAATTATTTTATTTTATGGAGTCTTAATTAGATTTGTAATGCCGAGCTCCTCCGTACCAAGTGTTTGCTTAGATTTAATGAGACCTGTTATGGGGAGTTAGAGAATTGTAATTCTCCTATTAACTCAACAGTGATACATATTGCAAAGCCGAGCATATATCAAATTGCAAAGACGCTCTTGACGCAGTAGGGGATCCAGCCTCCCCCCCCCACCCCCCTCGCTCCTGATTTCGCCACACTGTTTCCTCTTGGTCTTGGCTTGATCTCTGGGGAAGAACCCTTCCGCCTTTTAAAGTTTCTTCATTGAAGTTTCAGTGGCTCTGGTGCCACAGCTAGCCACGCCGCACGGGGTGGGGGTGGGGGCGGTTCTCAGCTCAAGGTCACGTCTTCAGATGTCACCAGAGCTCGGAGGTCAGCAGGATGGGCGGCAGGGCCCCCGCGTCACCCAGACCCATCCATCCTGGATCACGGGGCTCTCACACGTGTCACTCGAGGCCGTGAGCACACCCCCCTCCCACCCATGCTGTCTCCCACCTGCCTGCTCAGCTCCCAACTCACAGGGCCCTGTGTCACCCCCTGCTGTGGGTCCACTCAGCTCTTACACACCTGTGCTGGGTGCCGGGGCGGGGGGACCTCTCAGTTGGGCAGCCCAGAAGCAGAGCCCCGTGAGGACCATGCATGCAGCTCCTCTGGGGGCGCAGGCACGCGGCAGGGCGGTGGGGAGTGACGTGAGGAAGAGCTGGTCCCCGAGGACGACTGGCCCCGACCCTGTGGGGGAGGTCCTGGGAGATGGGACATACCGGCCAAGCGGCGAGGGGCCCGAACACGCGTCCGGCACTTCCAGCCCGCCCTGAGCTGGGTCGAGCCGGTACTGGCAGCCCGCGGGCAGCAGCTCCTTCCCGGGCCCAGCCTCCATTCCACAGCGGCCCCGCCTGCACCTCGCTGCACCGGAGCTTGGCGCTGACGTCGGACCCACAGAGGCCGTGACATAGCACACGTGTGGTGGTGTGCAGTAACGGGAGCAGCCACAGAGAAGGGAAACGGCACCGTATCCACAGACCGCAGAGAAGTAATGAGCCCACCATCCCGCAGCCTTCTCCCATGTCCCCTCCGCTCCGCGGACAAGGTCAGACACGGTTGTGACGAGCACGTCGGCTCGGTCAGCCTGAGCTCGGCGGGCTCTGGACGCAGGGACACACGTGGCCTTGTCTCTTTCTGGTCGTGCCACGCTGCTCAGGCCACCGTCCCCGAGTCTCTGTTTTCCCATCTGTGCAATGTGCACAGAAACGCCGCCCGGCTCTGAGGGGTCGCTGTGGGAGTGAACTAACGTGAAACACCACCCGAAAAACAGCAGCCACTCCTCGGGGTCCGCCATGGAGACCAAGCCCTTCACGTCTGCGGGCTTCCAGCCTCTGGGGACGGCGGGCCCTGGGCACGGCCGCGCTTCCCTGTGAACCACGAAGCCCGAGGCTCCTCGGCGGGAAGCCAGAGGGGCGGGTAGCCGTGACCAGGGTCAGTGGTGACCAGGGTCAGTGGTGACCAAGGTCAGTGGTGACCGGGGTTAGTGGTGACCAAGGTCAATGGTGACCGGGGTCAGTGGTGACCGGGGTCAGTGGTGACCAAGGTCAGTGGCGACCGGGGTCAGTGGTGACCAAGGTCAGTGGTGACCAAGGTCAGTGGTGACCGGGGTCAGTGGTGACCAAGGTCAGTGGTGACCGGGGTCAGTGGTGACCAGGGTCAGTGGTGACCGGGGTCAGTGGCGACCAAGGTCAATGGCGACCAAGGTCAATGGCGACCGGGGTCAGTGGCGACCGGGGTCAGTGGCGACCGGGGTCAGTGGTGACCGGGGTCAGTGGCGTGGCGACCGGAGTCAGTGGCGACCGGGGTCAGTGGTGACCAAGGTCAGTGGCGACCAAGGTCAATGGCGACCGGGGTCAGTGGTGACCAAGGTCAGTGGCGACCAAGGTCAGTGGCGACCAAGGTCAGTGGCGACCGGGGTCAGTGGTGACCAAGGTCAGTGGCGACCAAGGTCAATGGCGACCGGGGTCAGTGGTGACCAAGGTCAGTGGCGACCAAGGTCAGTGGCGACCAAGGTCAGTGGCGACCGGGGTCAGTGGTGACCAAGGTCAGTAGTGACCAAGGTCAGTGGCGACCAAGGTCAATGGCGACCGGGGTCAGTGACCAAGGTCAGTGGCGACTGGGGTCAGTGGCGACCGGGGTCAGTGGCGACCAAGGTCAGTGGCGACCGGGGTCAGTGGCGACCGGGGTCAGTGGTGACCAAGGTCAATGGCGACCGGGGTCAGTGGTGACCAAGGTCAGTGGCGACCGGGGTCAGTGGCGACCGTGGTCAGTGGCGACCAAGGTCAGTGGCGACCAAGGTCAATGGCGACCGGGGTCAGTGGCGACCAAGGTCAGTGGCGACCGGGGTCAGTGGCGACCGGGGTCAGTGGCGACCGGGGTCAGTGGCGACCAAGGTCAGTGGCGACCAAGGTCAATGGCGACCGGGGTCAGTGGCGACCAAGGTCAGTGGCGACCGGGGTCAGTGGCGACCGGGGTCAGTGGTGACCGGGGTCAGTGGCGTGGCGACCGGGGTCAGTGGCGACCGGGGTCAGTGGTGACCAAGGTCAGTGGTGACCAAGGTCAGTGGCGACCAAGGTCAATGGCGACCGGGGTCAGTGGTGACCAAGGTCAGTGGCGACCAAGGTCAGTGGTGACCAAGGTCAGTGGCGACCGGGGTCAGTGGTGACCAAGGTCAGTGGTGACCAAGGTCAGTGGCGACCAAGGTCAGTGGCGACCGGGGTCAGTGACCAAGGTCAGTGGCGACCGGGGTCAGTGGCGACCGGGGTCAGTGGCGACCAAGGTCAATGGCGACCGGGGTCAGTGGCGACCGGGGTCAGTGGTGACCAAGGTCAGTGGTGACCGGGGTCAGTGGCGACCGGGGTCAGTGGCGACCGGGGTCAGTGGTGACCAAGGTCAGTGGTGACCGGGGTCAGTGGCGACCGGGGTCAGTGGCGACCGGGGTCAGTGGTGACCAAGGTCAGTGGTGACTGGGGTCAGTGGCGACCGGGGTCAGTGGCGACCGGGGTCAGTGGTGACCAAGGTCAGTGGTGACCGGGGTCAGTGGCGACCGGGGTCAGTGGTGACGGGGTCAGTGGTGACCAAGGTCGAGACGCGGATGGATCTCCCGTCCCCGCCGCTGGTGCCAGAGAGTCCAAACGCCGAGGACCACGGGACGACAGAAGAATACAGCTCTGTCCTCTCTGGGTTCCCGTGGCTCCCACGTCCTCCTTCCTGGAAATTAAATGCCCAGAAAACTCCCCGGAGGAGCTGCGGCAGCCAGAGGAGGCAATTACATTTTTTTTTTTTTAAGCAATGGAAGTCACTGAATTGCCTGTGAATGTTAGAGACAAGCTTCTGCGAATGTCGGTACCAGAGCTGTAATCAAAATGATTACACGGTGCGACGGGAGACGGGAGGGAAGAGCGCAGACGCTGAGGACACCAAACAAAGAAGCGAGCCCCTCGCCCGCCCGAGCGCGCACGCAGCGGGGTCCAGGGCCTCCGTCTCTGCGGCCTGGACCCCGGAGAGAAAGCTGCTGGATGTCTGGTGGGGAAAGGCTTGCCGCGAGAATGTCCTTTTTTTACCAAGAGGAAACAAACATTTTCTCCACGCAAAGCAGGGGCGGGAACGCCATGGGAGGCGCTGTCTGCCTGTTGTGCTGGTCAACCCGCTCCCAGCCAAGCGCCCGGAGCCCCTGCAGGACCGTGGTGGGCAGGTTGCAGCAGGCAGCCTGCCGCACCGGGGTGGGTGGGGTCGTGCCCGCCCACCCCTGCTGTCCTTATTCAGAGGAAGGGAGCCCCAGGCCTCATTAGGACAATGGCTCCAGACGCCCCCACCCTTCAGTGCCCTCCAGGGAAGATGTTCTGCCCCTGCTCGGGGGCAGACACTGCCCAGCATGCAGAAGGGTTAGGGCTCCCAGGTTCCAGCTCCAACTCGGACTCCAGGGCTGTGTGATCTTGGTCAAGTCGTGGCCTGTCTGGGCCTTGCTGCCGTCTGTGTCCACGAGCCAAGGGGCTGTCCTCGTTAACTTCACCCCTGCCCCTCCCCCCATGGCTGTACAGGTCCCCGAGCCTGGCACCCGAGGTGCTCGACCGCCGTGCACGCGTTTCCTCTGGACTCTACCTTCTGCTTCCAGAACTCTCCACGCCCTCCCTCAATGGAGCGGAAGTGGCTTCAGCCCAGACCCTGCTCTGAAGAAAACACAGATCTCTGTCTCCCGAGTCAGCTCTGAAACATTCTCCTTCAGGACACCTGGAGTGTTGTGACTTGTTAGTTTAAATGCCTTTTGTTATTCTCATGGCCACCCGGTGCATGGGTCAGGAGCTGAGGCTGGTGACATCCGGGACCAGGTCCGGGACCGGGCAGGGAAGGGGAGGCCTGCCCTGCGGACTCAGGGCTGGACTGTAGGCTGGGGACAGCTGTGGGTTTGCCCTCACAGGGCTGCTCTCTTAGCTGCACCGACACCCTCTGGAAGGAGCCACCCTCTGGCCGGCCCTGGGCTCTGGCTTTGTGTCTACACAAACCGTCCCCTCAGGCCATCGTGGGTCTCCCCTGGGATCAGCCCCTGGACACAGGGTCTGTGGGGAAACCAGTACTGGTGAGGGGAGCGGGGGGAGGGGCTTCAGCCGAGAATCCTGGGGGGAGCTCCGGAGTGTGACCGTCCCTGAGGGTGTGCTCGGGTCAGGGAGCGGGCTCTACCCTTCCACCAGGCGCCCAGACGCAGCCTCTGAGAAGTTCACAAAGGGCACAGAAGCCGGGCAGGGTGCCCCAAGTCCGCGATGAGACGTGGGCATCTCAGGGGCAAATGAGGAGCCTGCTCCACCTGGGATTTCACTCTGGGCTGGAGACCATTCTGTCCACGCTGCCTGCTCCCCAACCCCCCACACACACACACACACTCTTCATCTGTCGTATACACTTCCTAACCCCACACTCCCAAAGGCCCTCCCCAAGCAATACAACAAAGAACCCTACAATAAGAACTAATCGTAAAACGCACACAATCAAACTCTGTTTTCTTCCCCCCACACCGAGGGCTACACGTATGTTTTCTTCCCCCCACACGGAGGGCTGCACATATGTTTTCTTCCCCCCACACAGAGGGCTGCACGTATGTTTTCTTCCCCCCCACACGGAGGGCTGCACGTATGTTTTCTTCCCCCCACACTGAGGGCTGCACGTATGTTTTCTTCCCCCCACACGGAGGGCTGCACGTATGTTTTCTTCCCCCCACACCGAGGGCTACACGTGAGCCCGGTCCCTGGCACAGCGCCTGGCAAGCAGACGTCCGCTCTGCCGGCATCAGTCAGTCTTGCAAAACCATCTCACTGACTCGGATGTGACTGTGGAGGACGGAGCGTATTCCTGAAATACGGGAGCAATTCTGGCGTGATGCTGGCAGGGAGCGTAGTCTGAGCACCAACCAGCAGGAGCTCCCTGCCAACAAGCCTCTTCAAGGAAAGGGCCATCTGGAGAGGGCCATCCAGATCTTACAGGATGTCCGCTTGGAGCTTTGTAGAGTGTTTCTGAGACCCGTCCCTTCCATCACCCGGATGCTCCCCTCTGGACCTCCAGGAATACAAGGTCAGGGCAGCTCTGTTCTGTCCCTCCTGTCTTGTGTGAACAAGTATAGAAATCCCGGAGGACTTCCTGCAGGGGGGGGGGGCATTTGAACTCTGCCATGAGATGTAGCATTAACTGAAGAATGGGAGGGATGTGATTCTAGGCCCAGCGAAGGTGCACGCCACATCACCTTCAAGCTAGCACGTGGCCTCTGGGCTTGAACCCGGCCCCGAAGGAACTGGGAAGCCAAGCGGATTCTGAGGAACAGAGTGAAGCACCAGGCCCAGTCGGGACTCGAGATGCAACTTCAGCTGTAGGGCAGGAACGCTGCACCAGGAAACGCTGACGGGCGTGATGTTAATATCACAGGCGACAGCGCAGCTCTCCGGACAGACGGACACGCTGGGGAGAAATTATACACCCAGCTGGGCTCAGGCCCTTAAGAGTTAATTATACCAGACTCGGATCCTGGCCGGGAAGTACACGCGCGCGCGCGCACACGCGCACACACACACACACACACACACACGCACACGGAAAGGATTTTAATCTCATATCTACCCATCCTTCCAATCCGCCGCCTCAGCGCCGCTGCCTTGCGCCGGGTAAACAGTTTCGAGGTTAATTATTCCCCAGCGAAGAGTCAATTATGAAAGGGAAGTTTGCTCATCTCCCCGCTCGACGCAAGCAGATGAAAACAAACATGTCAGACCCCAGCCAAGTTTGCAGAGTAAAATCCTCGACTGTTTTATTTATTTATTTTTGGTAAAAAAAAAAATAATAATAAATGAATGAAATCATCCGGATAAGCAAAGGCAACACGGAGCAGGACGGCAGACCGCGTGGGGAGGCGGGGGCGGGGCTTCCTGAGCGGGGGCGGGGCTTCCTGCGCGCAGGCGGCCGCTGGGGCTCCACCCCCAGCCTGACACGGGCCCTCACGGGCGTCTGTCCCCACACCCTTCCCCACCTCGCCCTCGCGTCTGGGGCTTTCTTTCCTCGAGGGGCCGATGCCCGGGTGCCTGTACCTTCCCCGTGTGTTTCTTCGTTGCTGGTTTCCTCCGTGATCTCTCGGCCAGTGTCTTAACCTTGTTGGGTTGTGGACATTCTGCCCGTGGCCTGCGTGGGCCGTGTCCGGGAGCTCATGCCCCCTGGCTCCCGGGGGGGGGGGCTTTGCAATGCCACCCCTGCTGTGGGCTGCATGTCCTGTACCCACGTCCGGGTGTGCAGGGAGTCTCTCTGGCTGTGGGGTCTTCCTGGGCTGTGTTCTAAAGGAAACAGGACACCTTGGGGTTCTAGGAAAGACTGAAGCCAGCTGACGACTTGGGCCAGCGACGCAGGATGCCCAAGGGCTCCAGGGAGAAGGGGTACGTCTGGAGTCTCTGTGAACCAGCTCCTCAGGGCCCCCTTTCTGACCCCTGCACTCTCCAGGGTCCCCTGGGGTGAGCCTGTCTTTCTCTTGCTACAGGATCCAGTCAAAACGGGACAGTGCGTTCATCTCAGCGCTCAGGAGGTAAAGCGGCTTGGACCCACGGTGGTCATGTGTGAGGCTGGTGGTAACCGTCCAACACACACAACATACACAACACACACGTGTGCACATGCACACTCTCACACACAGCATGCACAGACCCTTGTTCCACACTCTGGGCTGCAGACCTCCTGGGCTCTGCTGGGATCGGCTGTGCTGGGGTCCAGCCTGCCGCAGACCCCAGTATCTGTCTCCCTGGGTGTGTTCACAGGGCAGGTGGTCAGAACCGCAGGAGACAGGCAGGGGGCTGAGTCAGGCTGTGACGACACGTGTGTGTGTGGTGTGGTGTGTGAGGTGTGTGGACGTGTGTGTGTACCTGTGTATGCACAATCAAATCGCATTCTCACGCTCCCGTGTGCCCAGCTCTGTGCTCTGACCTGAGGGTGCACGGGGAACAGGTGAGCCCTGCCACATGGGTTTCTGTGTCATCGTTGTCTAAGTTTTTTGGCTCTGTGACATAAAGTCTGTGACAACTTTAATAGCTTTATCAGAGTATAAATACACACACTAAAAGTATAAACCTTGATGCATTTACACAGGCATGCACACATATATGCACACACACAGGTGTGCACACACATATGCACACACACTAAACCGTCATCGTGCTCAAGCCCGTGAGCACACCTGCCCCCCAGGTTCTCTGGGTGCCCCTTGGGGCCGTCTGTCCTGCCCCCAGCTGTCCCTCCTCCCCCAGTGTACCGCCCACAGCCAGAACCTGACCTTTTTTCCAATGTTATACATCTGTTTTAATTTTCTAGAGCTGTCTATAAATGGAAATACGGCTTGTAATCTTAATTCTTATTAAAATTTTTTAAAAATTTCCATAGAGTAAAACAGACTCTTTTCTTCTGGTTTCCTGGTCATGAGTGGGAACACACGATTAGATTCGTGTAACCATCACAACAGCCCCCCATCCCCTGTGCCACCTTTGTGGTCACCCTCCCCGCCCCACCCCGTGGAAGCCCCTCCATCGTCCTCATCACAGGTGTCTTTTCTAAAACGGCACGAACACGGAACCACAGGAAACGCAGCCTCTGCAACACCGTGCCACGCGACGCCGTGCCCTCGGAGGGTCACTCCCGGTGCGGTGGAACCGTCACCCCCTCTCCTCTCCCGGCTGAGCCAGGTGCCACAGCACGGCTGCACCTCAGCTCGTCTGTCCCCTGCGGAAGGGCCATGGCCTTGCGTCCAGGGAGTGGCGATTATGGGTACAGTCTGGCAGCAGACTCCACCTCGCCGGGTGCTGGAAATCACCGTGTCTCTACCAACCTTCCTGAGCCGTGTGTTCAGGGACGCAGCAGGACCACACGGAACTGGGTCTCTATTAGGTGACGCCTGAGCCACTTAGTTGACAAGAACTCATGTCACCCGGTCCTGAGCCGAATTCCTCCTGAGCATCCCCCCTACGGCCGCAAGTGAGGGGCGTCCCCACCCAGCTGGCGGCGCTGGGAGCCACCCCACGCTCTGAGTGCCCCTGCACAGTATGCCCCCTGATTCTTTTGGGTGGTTCTCGGGGGGCTCCCCATGCACAGGCCTTTGTGGGTACTTAGTTTACAACTCAGAACACTGTCCATGCAGCTGCCCCCTCTCCCAGACCCACTGGGCTCCTGTCCCGGCCCCTGGACACACCCTCCTGACGGTCCCAGGGCAGTCCCAGGGCTCACCATCGGTCAGGAGTCACAGGGGACTCCTCTCTCCTGCCTTTCCTGCTGCCCGGTGTCCCGAACACTGTATCTCTCTCCCGCTTTGTCCAGGCTGGTGCTTACCTCAGGGGGTGGGGGCAGGATAAGCACGGTCCCTGTCACCCCTCTGAGGAGGGAAGCACAGGCTGCCCTGCGTCCAATGGCTCCCGCACAGCTGACGTTCCTGCCTCCCGTGCAGACTTCAGCATTCAGGCACCAAGCGCCCGCTGTGATTTCATCAGGGCCCCGTGAAGGTGTCTAAAAATCGTGAATGCGGGAATCCTTCTGAAACTTGAGTTCTTACCTAAAGCTGAGATTTCTCTTACCGTGAAGACACATCCTCAGTGTCTCAGTAAGACCTGAAGTCTCCCTTCACACAGGTTTTCAGATTTCTTATTAAATTGATGCCTAGGCATTTTACTTATTTGGTCTTTCTTCTCTTTATATTTTTTTAAAAACAGGTTATCATGGTATTTATGTAAGAACCAGGCGTATCAATTTGGCGACCAGCAATATGTTACGTTGTTAAACTTCCTAACCGGTTTCAGGGACAGTCCCCTCGTCATTTGACGACGTCGTTCGTAAGTACACGGACCCGGCTCCCTTTCCTCTCCCCGAGCCCGCCCCTCCTGGCTCTCACCGGTCCGCACCTCTAGAAAAATGATAGAGGGTGTGGGCCTCCGGGATCCCCTTGCTTACTCTCCTCATGAAAGAGAGTGTGTTTCCCTTTAGTATGAACCATGATCCTGGTTCAATTTTCATGTGAGACAAACACGTTGATTTACAAAGGAATTACCCAGTCACTCCTTTAATTGGGATGATTACTGTTTGAGGCCAAGATGGACATCGAGTTTTATATCTTTCCAAGTCCTAGGAGCTGAGATGCTCTGCCCCACCAGCTGCCCCGCCCCCAGCTCCTCTCCCTGTCGCAGCGAAAAACCCCGGGTGTGCACAGAACGAGGCCCAGGAAGACCGAAAGGTGGGAGGAAGGGGGGCTTCCTGGGGGACTCAGGACCTGAGAGATGACACGCGGGGGGGGGGGTGTCCGTGGGCTCCGTGACTGCCCCCTGCCCTGAAATACCAGCAGACACACACATGGGCCCCGTGACCGCCCCCTGCCCTGAAATACCAGCAGACACACACATGGGCCCCGTGACCGCCCCCTGCCCTGAAATTCCAGCAGACACACACATGGGCCCCGTGACTGCCCCCTGCCCTGAAATACCAGCAGACACACACATGGGCCCCGTGACCGCCCCCTGCCCTGAAATACCAGCAGACACACACATGGGCCCCGTGACCGCCCCCTGCCCTGAAATACCAGCAGACACACACATGGGCCCCGTGACTGCCCCCTGCCCTGAAATACCAGCAGACACACACATGGGCCCCGTGACCGCCCCCTGCCCTGAAATACCAGCAGACACACACATGGGCCCCGTGACTGCCCCCTGCCCTGAAATACCAGCAGACACACACATGGGCCCCGTGACCGCCCCCTGCCCTGAAATTCCAGCAGACACACACATGGGCCCCGTGACTGCCCCCTGCCCTGAAATACCAGTAGACACACACATGGGCCCCGTGACCGCCCCCTGCCCTGAAATTCCAGCAGACACACGCACAGATAGAAAGGCTTCAAGAGCAGTGTGCTCTTCCAGGCGAAGGACCCTGGAAAGGGCAGCCCGTGAGCAGGAAGCCCTTCTAGCAGCACCTGCCCCCTTCCAGCCCAATAAGGCACAATGACAAGTGGAGTGGGAAGGTGACCTTCCACTCCAACCCCACAGGCTCCCCCTCCCGGCTGCCTGGAAGCAGGCCTCCCACTCAAATTCCCCACCGCATGGTGTCAGGGGATGACACCATACCTGTAGTGAAAAATAGTTCGGACGATGGCGGATTTCTTGTTTGAAATCATGGAGGCCAGAAGAAAGGGGCACCCGTTTCTCAGATATTGAAAGAAAAGAACTGTTGGCTTCATCTCCACATCTGGTGAAGACATCCTGCAGGAACGGAAGGGGAATAAAGACATTCTCACATGAAGGGAAACTAAGACAATTTGTTGATAGCAAATCATTTTTTTTTTTTTTCATTTTTCCGAAGCTGGAAAACGGAGAGGCAGTCAGACAGACTCCCACATGCGCCCGACTGGGATCCACCCGGCATGCCCACCAGGGGGCAATGCTTTGCCCCTCTGGGGCGTCGCTCTGTTGCGTCCAGAGCCATTCTAGCGCCTGAGGCAGAGGCCACAGAGCCATCCCCGGTGCCCGGGCCATCCCTGCTCCAATGGAGCCTCGCTGCAGGAGGGGAAGAGAGAGACAGAGAGGAAGGAGGGGGGAGAGGTGGAGAAGCAAATGGGCGCCTCTCCTGTGTGCCCTGGCCGGGAATCAAACCCAGGACTCCTGCACACCAGGCTGACGCTCTAACGCTGAGCTAACCGGCCAGGGCCGCAAATCATTTTTTTTAAGTGAGAAGAGGGGAGGTAGTGAGACAGACTCTTGCATGCACCCCAACCAGGATCCACCTGGAAACTTCTGTTTGGGGCCAATGCTTGAATTAATCAAGCTATTTTTAGCACCTGAGGCTGATTCTGAGACCAACCGAGCCACTGGCTACAAGAGGAAAGAGGGAGAGAAGGGGGAAAGGGAAGGGAAGAGAAGCAGATGGTCGCTTCTCATGTGTTCCCTGACTGGGGATTGAACCTGGACATCCATACATCTTGCTGATACTCTATACACTGAGCCAGCTGGCCAATGCCTGCCTATTGCTAGCAAATCTTAAAGAATGACTGAAGGAAGGTTTTTTAAACAGAAAGAAATGATAACAGAAGAAGACTCGGAACATCAAAAAAGGAAGAACACTGGAATTGGTAATAATAATAATAATAATAATGGAGATAAACCTAATAGAAACTCCTTTTTCTCATGGAGTTTCTTAAACATGCTTAACGGTTGAGGCAAAAATTATAACATCACTGAATGTGGTGCTCTGTGTAGTTAGAAAAATACTTAGAGCAATTATATTAAAAAGTGAGGGAAGGTAGAAGAATCTGAATGGAAGCAAGGTTACCGTATGTCATTCAAAGTAGTCAAATCTTGAAACTAGTAAACTACAAGTTATGTACATATGTGTAATACCTAGAGCAATCTATAAGACAGTACACATGACAGGACAAACAAATCCAGGGGAATTATATAAACATGTCCAAGGGGCCCACAGGAAGGTAAGAAAATGGAAGCAGAAGAAGAATCAACAGAGGAAATGAAAAGATAACGAAAATAAAATGGCAAGCTTAAGCCCCGACACATGTATAAAGACCTTAAACGTAAATGGTCTAAATTCACCAGTTAAAAGACAAAGATTGATAGAGGTGATTGAAAAGAAATTACGATCTCAAATCAGCAAGGACAAAGAGAAACAGCCCTGGCTGGTTGGCTCAGCGGTAGAGCGTCGGCCTAGCGTGCGGAGGACCCGGGTTCGATTCCCGGCCAGGGCACACAGGAGAAGCGCACATTTGCTTCTCCACCCCTCCGCCGCGCTTTCCTCTCTGTCTCTCTCTTCCCCTCCCGCAGCCAAGGCTCCATTGGAGCAAAGATGGCCCGGGCGCTGGGGATGGCTCTGTGGCCTCTGCCCCAGGCGCTAGAATGGCTCTGGTCGCAACATGGCGACGCCCAGGATGGGCAGAGCATCGCCCCCTGGTGGGCAGAGCGTCGCCCCTGGTGGGCGTGCCGGGTGGATCCCGGTCGGGCGCATGCGGGAGTCTGTCTGACTGTCTCTCCCTGTTTCCAGCTTCAGAAAAATGAAAAAAAAAAAAAAAAAAACAAAGAGAAACAGAATGACAGAATCAACCAATACCTCACTGATATCTAGAGATATCTACCTTGCAAGTAAAAGTAAAATAGACTTTTTTTTTTTTTTTTGCCCCAAGCAACCATGGACCATTCACCAAGATAAATAATATTCTTGGCCATAAAACAACCCTCAACAAGTTTAAAAGATTTAACTCAGATGTAATATTTTCTCTGAGCCTAATGGAATTCGGCTGGAAATACATACAGAAAGTCAACAGGAACATCTCCAAACACTTAGAAAGTAAACAAGACACTTCTAAATAACACAAGTGTCAAAGGGGACATTTTGAATAAATGAAATAAATATGTAGAACACCGGAAAATGAAAACACAAGCCAAGGCATGGGTTACAGCTGAAAGAGAATTTTATAAATGCTCACGTTGGAAAAGGGTAAAACTCTCAAATCAATATTCTATGTTTCTACCTCAAGAAACTAAAAAAAAAAAGAAGGTGAAGTAAGCCCAAAGCATCCAGAAAAGTAAAGAGCAGAAATCAATGAAGTTGCAAATGAGAGATCAATTGAGAAAAATCAACGAAACAAATTGCTTCTTTGGAAAAGAAAAAATCCAATATATTGGTAAACCTCAAACAAGACTGATTAAGATAAGGAGAGAAAAGGTAAATCACAGGCATCAGGAACGAAATATCGGGACTGCTCTTCCAATATGTCCTGTCCGGAGCCTGCAGACATGACGAGGATCATAAGAGGAATGTCACACGTAACTTGATGCTTGTACATTTGATAACTTAGAAAAAAAAAAAAATAGGCCAACTTCTGAAAACCCACCAGCTTACCAAAAATCAAGTAAGATGCAACAGACAGCCTAATGAACCCTGAAACCCTGAAAGGAGTTGAACTTGGGAGTTAAAAGCTGACAAGGGACTATTGACGAAAACACAAAAGCAAGCGAACAGAAAGGCACAGTCTTGTCAACAAAGGTCGCCGGAGAAGCTGGACGTCCACAGGTACAACCCCCCCCCCCCCCCCCGACACCTCAGACCTGCTACAAAAAACAGCTGAAATTGGGTCAGGGGCTGAAATATAAAATTACAAGATGTTTAGGAAAAAAGATAAAATCTTTGGAACCTAGTGCTAGTTGAAGAGTTCTTAGATTTGGCACCAAAATTTTTTTTAAAAAAAAAAAAAAAGGAAAATTGGGTAAATCAGATTCATCAGAGTTAAAAACAAACAAACAAACAACCACTGGTGCTTTGTGAAGAGGATAAAAAGACGAGCCGCTGAGTGAGAGAGAGTAGCAACCAGTACCTGACAACAGATCTGCATCTAGGAGACAGAAGGAAAACTCACTGGTAAAAAGAAAGCAAACGCTAATTAGAAAACGGCAAAGACCGCTGATCCTGCGTGGTAAGATGCTCAGTAGCATCGGCCACTAGGGAAGGGCAGACAGCAACGGGATCAGCTATTGATGCACAATTATCCAATGATTACAATAAAAAACTGTCACTCCGGCCCTGGCTGGTTGGCTCAGTGGTAGAGCGTCGGCCTGGCATGCGGGGGACCCGGGTTCGATTCCCAGCCAGGGCACATAGGAAAAGCGCCCATTTGCTTCTCCACCCCCCCCCCTTCCTCTCTGTCTCTCTCTTCCCCTCCCGCAGCCAAGGCTCCATTGGAGCAAAGATGGCCCGGGTGCTGGGGATGGCTCCTTGGCCTCTGCCCCAGGCGCTAGAGTGGCTCTGGTCATGGCAGAGTGACGCCCCGGAGGGACAGAGCATCGCCCCCTGGTGGGCAGAGCGTCGCCCCTGGTGGGCGTGCTGGGTGGATCCCGGTCGGTGCATGTGGGAGTCTGTCTGACTGTCTCTCCCTGTTTCCAGCTTCAAGAAAGATTATAAAAAAAAACAACCACCACCCCCAATGCTGGCGAACACGCGGGGAAACAAGTTCACTCATCCGCTGCTAGTGCCGTGTGAAATGGTGCCACCTCTCTGCAAAACACTTGGCCATCTTCTTGTGAAACCCTGCACGTCAGTACTCTACAGCCCAGCAACTGAATTCTTGGGCGCGTCTCTCGGAGACGTGGGAACGTCTGCCCACACAAAAACTGGACCCGAATGCTCAGAGCAGTTTTTCTCTGTAATCCACAAAAGGTTGTTAGAGGAGTCAAGGGTTAAATACGCTGTGGTTCATCTGTACTTAGAATGAAAAGGACCCAACTGTTGACACAGGCAACTTGATGAGAGTGTCTGAAACTATTAGGCTGAGTGGAAGACATCCGATTCCGAAAGTGACGGAGTGTGTGATTACACGGACATACTATTCTTGAAATGACACTTTGGTAGGGGGAGACCCCCAGAGCTCATGGGTGGGGTGGTGGGAACGCGGGGAGACCAGCGTGGTTATCAAGGACCACACCAGGCGTCCCCGTGGCGATGGAGTCCGGGACCAGTGCCCCGTCAGCATTGTGCTAGTCATCCAAGGTGTCACCACCAGGGGCAGCTGAGGAAGGAACCCCCTCCGGAGAGTGGGGGGCCCTCTCCATTATGTCTTACTACGAGTGTATGTGACTCCACAATGGTCTCAAAATAAACTATTTTATTTTTTAAAACAAAATTCTAAGGGGCTAAACCCCTGTGGCTTTTTCCCAGTGACTTACTTCTCTGATAAACTATGTAACAGATTGTCTCCCACGGACTGGTCTTACGTCGCCTTCGGGGGAACCGGGATGCAGTGTGTTGCCGCCTCGTGCCACTTGCTTACGTATTGTTACATTCGTATGTGGGCCGACCGTTTCCTTTCCGTGGATCCCGTCAGCGTCCTACGCCACGGACGGACGGGCCGACTCACTGAAACGTGCCGTTCGGATGGGACAAGACCCCGTGTCTCCCCTGGACCCGAGGGGCAGGTATTTAGAATGCTGTGCTCCCAGAAGCACAGGCAGGTAGGTCTGTCCTCGTCTGTCTTGCAGATTTTGCTTTAAACATTTTAATGTCATAATATCTGGCACAGGAAAAAAATGGACAGGTGTTCACTGTGGGTTGCTTTGTTTTTCTTATTAATCTCTTTTCCCACCGCCCTGTCCCTCTCCTCCTCCTGAGTCCCTCTGTTTAGATGTCTTCTTGTGGGTGGCAATAGTGCTACATTTTGGTTTTTAATCCTAGAATCTCCCCCCTCCCCAACCCTTAATAGCCGTGTTTCATCCATTTCTTTTTAATGATATGACAAACACTATTTTTTTTGGGGGGGGGGTGCAGTCATCTTATTGCGTCCTTTAAAAGGGGCCTTGTTTACTACAAGCTACATGTGTGTGTGTGGTTTTCTAACAGGTTGGATGTTTACTGTCTGTTTGTGGTCTAGGGGTGACTCACAACTTTTAACGATGTAGTTAAGACCTCTCTTTCTTGATGAAATGTGTTGGCTTCTAATCTTTCCAAACTTAACCTCTTCTCCTTTTTCCTAACTTACCTCCCTCTCTCCCACCCCCTCGCTGAGGGCTGTACTATGTATACTTCAGTGTTCTCCCGATGATGCCGTTGTGTGGTACTATGTATACTTCAGGTTTCTCTCGATGATGCCGTTGTGTGGAATACTGACGTACTATGTATACTTCAGGGTTCTCCCGATGATACTGTTGTGTGGTACTGTGTATACTTCAGGTTTCTCCCAATGATACCGTTGTGTGGTACTATGTATACTTCAGGTTTCTCCCGACGATGCCGTTGTGTGGTACTATGTATACTTCAGGTTTCTCCCAACGATGCCGTTGTGTGGTACTATGTATACTTCAGGTTTCTGCCGATGATACCGTTGTGTGGTACTGTGTATACTTCAGGTTTCTCCCAACGATACTGTTGTGTGGTACTATGTATACTTCAGGTTTCTGCCGATGATACCGTTGTGTGGTACTGTGTATACTTCAGGTTTCTCCCAACGATACCGTTGTGTGGAATACTGACATTTTCAGGTGCTTGGTCTCTCATTTCTCTCTCTGTCTCCTGATTTTGTTGTGATGTTGTCATTTCTTTTCCTTTCATTGGCAAAGTTACAGAATCCATTCTGCTCTAGAAATAAATCACATTGAGGTTTTAGCTTATAGTTCTGTATTTAGATTTAGGGTATCATCAGTGTTCCCCCCACCCCACCCCACCCCTAGTAAATAGGACATGACTACTTTGGCTGTTTGTTTGTTTTTTATTGAATTTGTGGGGATGACACTGGTTAATAGGATTATGCAGGTTTCAGGGGTACAACTTTGGAGCACATCGTCTGTCCATGGCACTGTGTGTTCACCGCCCCCAGCCAGGTCTCCTTACGTCACCATGACGCCCCCTCTACCCTCCCTGCTCCCCTCCCCGCCCTCTTTCCCTGTGGCGACCAGCATAGTGCTGTTTGCATCATGGGTCAGCTAGTTATCTTTTGCTTCATCCCTTCTCCATCTTCCCCCATCCCCTCCGACGGCTGTGGGTCTGTTCTTGGACCTGTGAGTCTGTCTCTGTTCTGTTGCTCAGTTTATTTTTCACTCCACGTATAAGTGAAGTCATACGGTACTTGTCTTTCTCCAACTGGCTTATTTCACTTCGCATCATGCTCTCCAGGTCCATTCATGAGGTCACAAAAGCTAAGATGTCCTTTTTCTCTGGCTGAGTCATCTTCCTTTGCGTAAATGGACCACAGCTTTTGTATCCACTCGTCTACTGATGGTCGCTTGAGTCACTTTCAGATCTTGGCTGTTACAAGTAACACTGCAGTGAACATAGGGGCTGATACTATTCTTTCAAACTGGTGTTTTAGGCTCAGGTATATTCTCCGAAGTAGAATTGCCGGGTCATAAAGCAGTTCCATGTTTAATTATTTGAGGAAGCTCCATACTGGTTTCCACAGTGGCTGCACCAGTCTGCATTCCCACCAGCAGTGCAGGAGGGTTCCCTTTTCTTCACATCCTCGTCAGCACTTGTTTGTTGATTCATGGGTGACAGCCATCCTGACAGGTGGGAGGTGGGATCTCATTGTGGTTTTAATTTTCATTTCTCTGATGATTAGTGGCGTTGAGCATCTTTTCATAAGCCTGTTGGCCATCGGCACATCCTCTTTGGAGAAGTGTCTGTTCAGGTCCTTCACCCATTTCTTCATCATTGTTTGTTGTTTTTGGTGTTGAGTTTTATGAGTTCCTTATGAATTTTGGATATTAAGCCTTTATCAGATGTGTCACTGACAGATACGTTCTTCTTTTTCAGTAGGTTGTCTCTTCATTCTGTTGATGGTTTCCTTTGCTGCGGAAAAGCTGTTCAGTTGGACGTTGTCCCATTTGTCTATTTTTCCTTTTGTTTCCCTTGCCCGGGGCGATATAAGTATCCTTGGTGTTTTGACAAATCTTTTCCTTCATCCGATTGGATTTCCCGAAGCTGTTTTCTCAAGCTGAGCCCACGGACGGAGGCCAGTCCCTAAGTCTCAGATTTCAAACTTCTGTATGTTGTCTTTACATGTGAATGGCAGTCTGGGGACGGGGAGGGGGGTTTACTCTGGGGCATGGAGTCTGGTTTCTCCTCTGGTGACAACTCAACCTTCAGTTTTTCTTTTCCGGGTCTCACAGGATTCTTTACTTATTCTTGCAACTCCATCATTTTATTCGAAAATGTTTGTTCTGTGTGCATTGTTCTTGGGACGTCGTATTGAGCAGATTCGGGTCTCCTTTTATTTGTTTTCTTCTAGCGTATCTTTGCCTGTTTAACTGTGGGTTTCTCTTGTTCTGTTCTGTTCTTCACGAACCTCAAGTCTGAGAGTCTTACGTCCTTCTTTGCCTGTCTTTCAAATCTATGTTCTTGCTCATCATTTCAATATTTTCCCACCGTGTTTTTCTCTATCCTTTAACGGTCTCAATTTTTTTTTAAAGCAACATCTCGTTTTTCTACCGCTGTGGTGGCTTTTATTTCTGGGCATGGCCCAGAGCACTGGCCACCCCTTGCATTCCATCCTGGCCCCTGTGACGTGTCCCATGTGTGCCTCTGTGGAAAGATGCAAACCCCACGGAGACTGTGGGGATGATCCGCCCACCCGCCACTTCCAGAGGTTCTCAAGGCAGTCCTGGTCTCGGCGGTGGTGCCCGGAGCCCCCAGCCCTTCCTCCAGCTCTGGGCACAGTGAAAAGAACTCAGCTGGGAGTCCCGGGTTGGAATTCTGGCTCTATTACTTGTCCGTGTCTCAGACGCCTCATCTGTAAAACGGTGATGGTGATGTTGCAGCCGGGCTGGTGTGGCTGAATGAGGAGACACACCCATGGGGCCTTAGAAATCACAGTGTGTGCCCGTCATCCCTGTGAAAGCCACTCCCCGCACCCTGGGGAGCCAGGCCAGGCGCTGGGGTTTCAGTGTCGGGATTTTTTGGGTGCTGAACACTAGATTAAAAGACAGTCAGGCATCGACGGAGAAGGCCCCACGGAAACAGAACCACGGCACTTGTTCGAAGAGAGAGTGAATGCCTGTCTTCTCTTGTGCACAGTGAAGACAGCTCGTATGTTCCAAAAACAGCCCGGTCCATGTCTGCTCAGAGCTCTCTGTCTTAAAAACAAACAAACAAAATCACCGCCTTGCTGCCGGGTTGTGACGACCCACCCATGAGCAGGGTCACTGTGACGGGCCTCCTGCCCGGAGTCACCGACGGCCACGCCAGGCCGGGTCTGTTTTGGTGTGTGTTTCTGATGGAGACAGTGGGCTCACTCCTGGCCTTGGGGCTGCTCCGGAACAAGGGTCCCCGTCCTCTCCTCTCCTCCCCCAGCCGAGCAGGGATCTGTGGGCTCCCTGCCAGCCCGGCCCAGCACAGCCGCAGCCATGGGAGCGCCCAGAGGAGCCCGCACACTTGGGCGCTTTCCCGCACCCAGGTGTCTGTCGAGTGGACGTGTTCCCACCCGACCGGTCCGGGACGAGGCCCCAGAGGGAGCCGTGGGATCCAGGCGGCCCCCTGGCATGGGAAGCATGTGGTCCTCAGGCGTCAGCGTGCACGCCCTGCCCGCAGGCACACACGGGAACCGGGGAAGAGGTGGCGCAGGCCATGTGCTTAGGCAACTTCCTTACATCCTGGAGGCGGGGAGGACAAGACAGGACAGTGCCTCCCACCAGCCAGCACACGGCAGCCCCACTCACAGCCATGCGCGCTTCCTCGCGTGCACGTGCGCACACGTGGGCACATACAGCCACACACGTGCCTAAGACACGGATAGAATCTTGAACACGGCAGCTCAGAACAGTCTCCGCTCCGCACGGCAACAATCAGAGCCCCGGTGTTTCCCACCAGCAGTGCCCGGGGCAGGGTTCCGGCCCACTCACTGGGCACCAGTGTCTCTGCAGGGGCTCGGGCACTGGAGCAGAGACAGCGCCTCGTGGGAAGCGGCAGTCCCTGACTCTTCAGTGGCCACAGACGGGAAATGGCAAAGCCACGTGCAACACCCAGCACCTTCCCCGTCTGCGGCCACGGCCGTGGAGCCGGGGGACAGTGTTTGCCCACGAGGACAAAGCCACCCTTAGCTCTTGCCTGGAGGAGTCTACTTCGATCCCAGCCTCTCCCCTGCCCTGCAGCGCCAGCTCCCAGACTCGGAAGAGGCAGCACCCATTGAGATGTGTGGTCTGACATGCATGCCACCTTCTAAAAGGCCTCTGCCTGAAGGAGACCATCTGGGAAGTCCCCTCTGTCCCCCAGAGACTCACAGGTGGTCCCGGGTGTGAAGGAGTCTGTCTGGCCTGATCATGAGGACAGCAGCGGGGAGGGGACCACCCTGGGGTGACGGAGGACCACAGAGGCGGGAAACAGGCAGCCTGGAAAACCTTCCCTTGCTGCGTCTGGGGGGGGGGGGGGTTGTGAGGATCGTAGGGTTGGTTCTGTGCAGAAAACCTGGGTGTGGCACACCGTAACCAGACCCCACAAAACACCAGGTGGCACACTCGAGGTCCTGGTCAGAGGTGGGGTGGGGTGGGGAGAAACCCAGGACCACAATGCAGGCCATCATGGGAACTCGGAGACGGAGCTGTAGCCACATGGGGGGACCCACAGGGACTGAGGCCATTAGCAGGGAGATACCACCTCCATACCCTGCCCACCCGCCACTTTGGAACAAAGAAGGCCATTTATCCTGAAGCCAACAGCTTTTAAAAACCTCTTTCCTAACCCTGGCTGGTTTGCTCAGTGGTAGAGCGTTGGCCTGGTGTGTGAAGTCCCAGGTTTGATTCCCGGCCAGGGCACACAGGAGAAGCGCCCATCTGCTTCTCCACCCCTCCCCCTCTCCTTCCTCTCTGTCTCTCTCCTCCCCTCCCACAGCCAAGGCTCCATTGGAGCAAAGTTGGCCCGGGCGCTGAGGATGGCTCCATGGCCTCCACCTCAGGTGCTAGAATGGCTCCAGTTACAGCGAAGCAATGGCCCAGATGGGCAGAGCATCGCTCCCTGGTGGGCATGCCAAGTGGATCCCGGTCAGGTGTATGCAGAAGTCTGTCTATCTGCCTCCCTGCTTCTCACTTCAGCAAAATACCAAAAAATAAATTAAAAAAAAAAAATCTCTTTCTTGTGCACTCCTGGAGGGGGGCTGTAACCCACAGCCTGCAGCTCCAGGTAAAGGTGGGTGTTCTCAGTCCCCTGTCCCAGCCAGGCCCAGTGGTCTCTTCCTCCCTGCTGGCCCCCACCCTGCCATCCCAGCAAGCCTCGGAGCACTCCTCTCTGGCCTGAGACCCGACCGTCATGCCCAGCACATGTGGCCTTGGGCAGACGCTGATGGAAGGCCTTCAGTGGGTCAGCATCTCCAGTCCTCCGGGCCTCCAGGCCCCAAAGCCCTCCTGGACCCTGAGTCCTAGCCCAAGCTGGTCCACACACGTCCGTGTTTCTGCCTGGCCTCCTGGACACCTCAGGCTGAACCCTCCGGGGGAAAGAAAGACACCTGCTAAGAAGGGCTCCTGGTGGGTAAGGTTGGGCTCAGATGAAAAAGCAGAGCTGAGTGGCCATTTCTGCACGGGGGGGGGGGGGGGGGGGGGGGGGCGGCTTTCATGCAAACGGCACCTGACGGAGAAGCTCGCACTCCCCGCTCGTCGGGGCACTGGCCTGCCCACCTGCACTGTGTTCCTGCCCTCTGAGCAGAACTTATGAAGCAGTTCCTGGAATCCCCTTTCAGCCAATAGGACTGAGGCTCTCCCCATCCAACTGGAGCCGTGTATCTCTACCTAATCCAAGCCACCCTCTTCCTGACCAATCAGAACAGTACCTTTTGGACCAATCAAACCGTGAGGATTTGCAAGCCCTCCGCATGAGGACAGACCAATCAGGGAGCAGGGGAGGGACTTTCGTCCATATAAACCAGCGCCCTTTCCACGTTCCGTTAAAGACTGGGGTTCAGGGCACCCCCTGGCTGCTGTGCCGCGTCACAATTGAGGTGTCCTCAATTGTGGCCCCACCACGTCCACAGTCACACTCTAGCCCTGTTGAAGTATTTGCACCAAATAAAGTTTCCTTCTTCACTGCATCCCCAGTTGGGGATTCCTGTTGGCGTTTGAATTGGTGCCAATGGCCATCAGTGGACACCTCTGACCTAAAGAGCTGGCAGCTCTTCCCAGTCCAGCATGGCAGAGGCCCCTTCGGTGAAAGACCACAGCCTTACCGGATGCCACGCTCTCTGGGGGGCCTCCTGAGGAGGGCCTCCCTGCCACGCTCTCTGGGGGGCCTCCTGAGGAGGGCCTCCCTCACCTGCCTCCTGCAGGCCCAGTGACCGCTTGGGGACACCTTGGTATATAGCCACAGACTGCATGGGACCCTGCTGTGGGACACGGCTGCTGCTTAGCAAGAGCACTGGGCCATTAAGCAGGAGATATTCACTCAATTACTTGCCTCACAAATTAACTTAGTTCACCATGAAAAAAAATGGCATTAATTTTATGTATCGGGCGCGCAGAAGCCAAAGCGTGCTCGCTTCTACACGCACGGAGACTATTTCCAGCACAATAAAGCCAACCCGTTTTAAAAATAAAACCTAGGACTGGTAAGATCATATCTATAGCAACAATTGGGCAGTTATTCTCGTCTGGTGTTGAGCAACGGAAAGCCAGAGCTTGCAATCGGCTCTAAGTGTCCTTCTGTAACAAAGCGTTAAGGACTTTTGAGCACAGCTGTGCGGCTGCGCCCGTCTCCAGTGGCAGACCCTGGGCGCTTCCCTCCAGCACCTGACCAGAGGATGGGCCTGGCTTGCCCACACCACGACCCTCCCGGTCCTGGGACACAGGTGGAGACGGTGAGGCAGGGTCCTCTGTTTGGTTAAGCACACCTTGGGTGTCATTTCTCTCTCCTTTCATCCTACATGTGGCCGATCACTGAATAAGGCCATCTCTGTGTCCCCCTTCTTGTGCGTGGCCACTCTTGGGACTGGGCCAACCCACTCATCTTCTCTTGCCCAGATGTCTGAGTCCATCCTGTCCCCCCACATCTGCCGCCAGAATCCCCTCTGAAAACACCAGGTCTTTCCTCTCTTTGCTAACCCCTCCCCCACCCCCGCCCACCCCCAGACTCTTCCCTGCCTACTAGATAACACCTAGCTCCTGAGTGGTACCCGGACCCTGAGTGGCTCCTTCCAGAAGAACCGGCTTGCTCTCTGTGTCTTTCCATGGGAGGCTTTGGGGTCCTCTCTGCAGGGCTCTGGGCTCCGCACACCAGACTGGCAAAACCCTACATTCTTTCGAGTCCCAGCTCCACCGTGCCCACCTCCTGCAGGGTCACTTTTTAACTGACCCTCCACCTCAGGCAGGGTCACTTTCTCACCTGCTCCGCAGCCTGGCATCCTCATTTCCATCATCTTGTTCTTCGAGCCCGTGGGCCTTAGAAGGCTTCCTCTCCGTGCCTCCCACCGAACCACTTCAGCCGCAAAGGTTTTCCTGGCTTTGCAAGCAGTAGAAAGACGGAAGGGGGCATTTTGGAAATGACACCTGACTCAGGCCTCCTCTTCATCGAGAAGAACTATTTTGATGTAAGAGTTACAGGAGGCTGCCTGTGGCCAGACAGAGGCTCCTGCTCGGTACTTCCCACGGGTCAACGCATCCCGTCCCGGTCAGATCTCTGCTAGTGTGGCCCTGCGGAGTTCATCAAACCCAGGCTACCACCGGGAAGCCCAGATCAGGGAGGAGAATGCCGGTGTACAGCGACTCAGATCACGACCGGGGGACCAGGTCTTTATTCTGGTTCTTTCTGACACCCACACCTCGCCCTTGACCACCGTGGGTGCCTGAAACGTATCTGCTTGCCTGTGTCCCCATGACACCGTTAGGTTCCTTGAGGACAAGACTGTGTCTAATTTACCTGGGTGACCTGGAGCTGTCGCGGGCACTCACCACCCAGCTACTCAGTGGATGCTGGTGGTGCAGACCCAGCCGGCACCACACCCCAGAGGGTGCTGCTGCCAGTGCAGACCAGCCAGTGCAGACCAGCCTGTGCAGACCAGCCAGTGCAGACCAGCCAGTGCAGACCAGCCGGTGCAGACCAGCCTGTGCAGGCCAGCCTGTGCAGACCAGCCAGTGCAGGCCAGCCGGTGCAGACCAGCCTGTGCAGGCCAGCCGGTGCAGACCAGCCAGTGCAGACCAGCCGGTGCAGGCCAGCCAGTACAGACCAGCCTGTGCAGACCAGCCAGTGCAGGCCAGCCGGTGCAGACCAGCCAGTACAGACCAGCCTGTGCAGACCAGCCTGTGCAGACCAGCCTGTGCAGACCAGCCGGTGCAGGCCAGCCGGTGCAGACCAGCCAGTGCAGACCAGCCTGTGCAGGCCAGCCTGTGCAGACCAGCCAGTGCAGGCCAGCCGGTGCAGACCAGCCTGTGCAGACCAGCCAGTGCAGGCCAGCCGGTGCAGACCAGCCGGTGCAGGCCAGCCGGTGCAGACCAGCCGGTGCAGGCCAGCCGGTGCAGACCAGCCTGTGCAGGCCAGCCGGTGCAGGCCAGCCTGTGCAGACCAGCCAGTGCAGACCAGCCGGTGCAGGCCAGCCGGTGCAGACCAGCCTGTGCAGGCCAGCCGGTGCAGACCAGCCTGTGCAGGCCAGCCGGTGCAGGCCAGCCTGTGCAGACCAGCCAGTGCAGACCAGCCAGTGCAGACCAGCCAGTGCGGACCAGCCTGTGCAGACCAGCCAGTGCGGACCAGCCAGTGCGGACCAGCCTGTGCGGACCAGCCTGTGCAGACCAGCCTGTGCAGGCCAGCCGGTGCAGACCAGCCAGTGCGGACCAGCCTGTGCAGACCAGCCAGTGCGGACCAGCCAGTGCGGACCAGCCTGTGCAGACCAGCCGGTGCAGGCCAGCCTGTGCAGGCCAGCCGGTGCAGACCAGCCGGTGCAGGCCAGCCGGTGCAGACCAGCCTGTGCAGGCCAGCCGGTGCAGGCCAGCCTGTGCAGACCAGCCAGTGCAGACCAGCCAGTGCAGACCAGCCTGTGCAGACCAGCCTGTGCAGACCAGCCAGTGCAGACCAGCCAGTGCAGACCAGCCTGTGCAGGCCAGCCGGTGCAGACCAGCCAGTGCGGACCAGCCTGTGCAGACCAGCCAGTGCGGACCAGCCAGTGCGGACCAGCCTGTGCAGACCAGCCAGTGCAGACCAGCCAGTGCAGACCAGCCAGTGCGGACCAGCCTGTGCAGACCAGCCAGTGCGGACCAGCCTGTGCAGACCAGCCAGTGCGGACCAGCCAGTGCGGACCAGCCAGTGCGGACCAGCCAGTGCGGACCAGCCTGTGCAGACCAGCCAGTGCAGACCAGCCAGTGCAGACCAGCCTGTGCAGACCAGCCTGTGCAGACCAGCCAGTGCAGACCAGCCGGTGCAGACCAGCCAGTGCAGACCAGCCGGTGCAGACCAGCCAGTGCAGACCAGCCGGTGCAGACCAGCCAGTGCAGACCAGCCAGTGCGGACCAGCCTGTGCAGACCAGCCAGTGCAGACCAGCCTGTGCAGACCAGCCGGTGCAGACCAGCCAGTACAGACCAGCAGGTGCAGACCAGCCAGTGCAGACCAGCCAGTGCAGACCAGCCGGTGCAGACCAGCCGGTGCAGACCAGCCTGTGCAGCCCAGCCGGTGCAGACCAGCCAGTGCAGACCGCCGTCCACTCGCTGTCAGCAGGAGACCTGCCACAAGCGTGCTGCTCAGAGCCCGGGATCCCGGGAGAACCTCTGTTGTGCAGCCCCCCTGGGGCCCCCTGACATGGCCAGGCTTCCGCTGCCCAGTTCTCACACAGGCACCGGGTCCACGTGTCCCACAAAGGCCGTTCACAACCCTTGTCTTGAAGCTGCCCGTGTCTTCGTACCCTGAGCCCAGGGTCCTCTTCGGCGAGGAATCCCTTTGCGTCCTTTACTGTGTTCAACTCCTCATTGGTTAGCACTTAACTCATAACAGGACTTAGGACAGGAACCGAGATTGGGAATGAGAATTAATCGGAATAAGCAATAATAATAATAGTGAGATGATGATTGATTCATAACAATTCCCCGTTGTTTATTCTTACTAATAATGCTGCTCATTCTCCGTCTCCGCTTCTTAGAGTTGTCATTAAACCTGTCTGTTCTCCGGGAACCAGACAGGGACCTGAGGGCACTGTCCTCGGGACGCTTCTATCCCGACACCCTCTCCCCTGGGCCCTGTGGGCGTCAGCTAGAATTCTGGCTGAACTTTGCCCCAGAGACACCTGCTCGTTTGTTCTGTCTTAGTCCTTGCTTTGGTACGTGACTTAGTCACCCATACTGCCCACATTTCGAGGGCTCTTCTCTTGCTAGAGGACTGTTATTACAATGTCTCCAAAAAGAATCTTTATGCGATAACGTTTCTGAGTCTTTTGTGTCTGAAAATACCCTTATTTTGCCATGTGCATAAACGACAGGTTAGCTGGGTCTAAAACTCCAGGTTAAAGATGGCTGTCCTTCAGCCTGGAAGCTATCCGTCTCCTGTCCGCCTGCACTCCGTGTTGTTACAGCAGTGCCTGATGGGACTTTGATTGGTGCTCCTTTGAAAATTACTGGCTTTCTTCCTTTGAAAGTTGTATAATTTGATCTCCTTAATGTTTGTAAATTTTTTACAGTGTATTGAGATGTGTGTGTGTGTGTGTCTCTCTCTTTCTCCCTCCCTCCCTCCCTCTTCACTGAGATTGTACATCGTCCTCAAACCTGAAAAATTCTGGGTCAATAATTCCTCAAATACTTTCTTTCCTTCCCTCACTGTTTTCTCTCCTCTAGGGCCCTAAGCTGTAGATAGATGGGCAGTTCCTCCGACTTCCGTAGCCCTTGGTGTTCTACTCTGAAAATTGATTTTTACACCTGCCTTGTTTCTTTAAAGGCAAATATCTTTGTTTGCTTAATCTCCAGCTAAGTTCATTGTGACATGTAACCCCCGCTGCCAATATTCAAAGATGAAACAAAACCACCACCCCACTTTGCTTGTGTCTCTTCTGTGCCGCTTCCTGCTCCTCCGCCCTCTTCCCAACGCCTCGCCCGCCGTGCTTCTCAGAAGAAAGGGAAGAGGCTCGTCTTAAACTCTCGCTCTGGCTGTTCCAGTTATTCCGCTCGGTTCGGTAATGGGCTTCTCCCTTCCTGCCTTTCTCTTTGTGGCAACCGCATTCCTGAGACGTCTCAGGACTTTTCCCGAGAGGCTGTGCTCCCCGGGGTGGTCTCCGTCTTCGCTGGAAACGGGCACCTGAGGAAAGAGGATGGAGCCCACGCGAGAGCTGGCGGGGGGAAGGCAGGTGCACCTCCCAGTGGAGAGCCGCCCGGGTCCACACACTGCCTCTCCTCCTGGGCTCCGGGCTCAGGACCAGCCTCCCGCAGTTGTGATCACCTAGCACTGTGAGGAGAGTGAGGAGAGAAGGGACCGCTCACTGCTCAGACGGTCTTGGGAGAACCTATTTTCTTTTTCTTTTTTTTTTTCTGAAGCTGGAAACAGGGAGAGACAGTCAGACAGACTCCCACATGCGCCCGACCGGGATCCACCCGGCACGCCCACCATGGGGCGACGCTCTGCCCACCAGGGGGCGATGCTCTGCCCCTCCGGGGCGTCGCCATGTTGTGACCAGAGCCACTCTAGCACCTGAGGCAGAGGCCACAGAGCCATCCCCAGCGCCCGGGCCATCTTTGCTCCAATGGAGCCTTGGCTGCAGGAGGGGAAGAGAGAGACAGAGAGGAAAGCGCGGCGGAGGGGTGGAGAAGCAAATGGGCGCTTCTCCTGTGTGCCCTGGCCGGGAATCGAACCCGGGTCCTCCACACACTAGGCTGACGTTCTACTGCTGAGCCAACCAGCCAGGGCCGGGAGAACCTATTTTGAACTGGTCTCCATTCCGGCAAGAGTTCACGGAGTCCTGATGTAACCCCCTGCACACCCCAGCTGGCCCTGGGGTCGCTGCTCTCCTCTCACGGACTGAATGGGGCATCACCCAGATTCTTGAGGCAGTGGGTTAAAACAGGACATCCCTTTTGGACAAATCTCAGCCATGATCTCTTCTCTCTTCTTCCTTCTCTCTCCCCACCCCCTCTCCTTCCAGGACTCCATGTATAAGTCCGGGAATCGGCTTGGCTTGAATTCATGTGTCTGTTTTTCTTTCTGAGCAATCCCGTCTTCCGCTGTGCCCTGTCTTGCTGTTAAATTTATTCGATGACTTTTAAATTTCTGATACTGTATTTTTTCCCCCCACTTACCAGTGTCTACATGATACTTTTTTGTAGATGTCAACCCTTTCTTTGAAATCCTCCAATTCTTTCAGCCACCCAGTGCTTGCCTCCTCCGTGGTCTCTGCCGTGTTTACAGCTGTTCATGTCACGTCCTGTGTGCTCACTCTGTGCCTGCAGCCCCGGGGCAAGTAGATCGACTTTGACCGACTGCTGTTTGCAGCCATCAGTCATGTCTTCCGACTCCATGTTCACACAAGTGTCGGCCTCAGGCCAGCCAGTGTGCGCAGGAAGCAAGAGAGACTCAAGTTGTGGTGACGGGTTCTCTGAGGGTCCCTCCTCTGCCCTCCCACCCCCATGCCTTTTTTTTTCTTTTTTTTTTTTCTTTTGGCAGAAAGAGATAATCACCTAAACCCAGTTAGGAATCTAGCTGGCTCAGGGTTGCCTTAGAATTGGTCCATCGGTGTTTTCCAAATCTGAAAGATGGTGGCTGCATCCGTCTGGGTTCCCCAGACAAGTGGCACCAGGGTGACAGGAAGGAAGGTTTGTGATGAGGGGTGGGCTCCTGCGAGATGCCCCAGCCCAGGCAGCGAGGCGGGAAGAAAAGGGGCCACTTCCTCCTCCTGCTGACTTCGGTTCCATTCAAGCCCCCACAGCGGCGGGGAGGGCCGTCCACTCTGCTGAGTCCAGTTCAGATGCTGATCGCTCAGAAACGCCTTCACGGACACCCCGGGACAACGTTTGATCAGCCCTCCGGGCATCCTCGGATCCGCTCCCACTGGTGCATCAAAGTAACCATCACAGCGCCCGACACGGGGTTTCCCGGTGCCGTTCCTGGGTCCTCTGCCTCTGCCGCCCGGCAACCCCAGCTCTGGCCCCGCACCAGCACCAAGCCTGCAAGACAAAGCAGGACACACCTGGCTCCTCCAGATTCCGATCTCTCGTGCCGTCCCGTGCGATCTTCAGAATATCCACAGACTGACCCTTTCCCCAGGAGAGTCCCTCTGGCGGGACCGTCCCCAACCTGAGCCTCTGCCCGGGCTCAGAAAAGCCCCAGGGAAGGGTGACCGGGGATGGCAGGGCCTTGGGAAGGGCTCTTCCTATGCTAGGATTGCGGTTCGTGGGGGGTCTCATCTCCGTGGCTGTCCACTGTCTTCACGACTATAATTTTCTTCTACCTGCCGTGGTAGGAGCGACGGTCTGCTGATTCCTACCCATAAACTACACCCGGAGCTGAAGACCCTCTCCATGGGTAAGGACGGAGAACTGTCACCCAGTGCCTAGGGGGAAGTGGACAACAGCACACTCCCAGAACCGCCCTCTAATTTCCTGTCGCCGGGAGCGTCCCTCGTCCCTCTCCAGGCCCAAACTCCTCCCTCCACCGCCCACACCAGGAGCCCAAGTGCCCAGAGGGCACCCAGGTTGTGTTTATTTTGATGGATCCACCAACATCCCTCTGCTCTTTGGTGCATTGCTGGGAATGAACTTGGTGCAGGATCCCGTGGGAACCCATGCTGGTCAGTCACCATCATATCACGGACCAGACGTCCATCAGAGACCCAACTCGGCCACATGTCATCTGAGCTGGCCTGAGCCTGTCACCTCAGCTCCACAGTGCTGGTGACCTGGGTTGCACACCCCTCACGTGGAAAGAGAGCACACAGCCATCTCGTGAGCTCGACGTGCTTTGACTGTGTTGGCTGTTACTGCTACTTCTCGCTCTTTGCAAAGCAAATACTCTTGTAGGTTTTATCCATGTTCCTGCTTTGCAGGAGTTGTAGAAAAATTCCTGTAACCCTTTACCCAGACTCCCCTCACCGGGTTTATCATGTGATAGATGCGTACAGACAACAGACAGGCAGACAGATGTATCCATACATATTTCTGAAGATGTCATTCCAGTTCCTCCTAAACTATTTGAGAGTAAATTTCAGACACTATGTCCTCTCCCCTAAAATACACAAACACTTTGAGTATTTTCTAAGAATAGAGGTATTCTTTTTTTTTTTTTAGTTTTGTGGTAATCATTTTTAATCTTTTTTTTATTACTTTATTGTGTTAACATGAATCCAAGTGTCCCACTTCATATAACACCCCACCCCCCCAACCATGTGGCCCCCATTACCCACCCCCATAGCCCCTCCTCCGACTCCCTCCTTCCTCCCCTCTGGGACTTGCTGTCCTGTTATCTGTATCTCTTGTTATGTACATATAGTTTCACTAATCCCCTCGCCTTCTCTGACCCCCTCCCCTCATGCCCCTTCCCTCTGGCCCTCTGGCCCTCTGGCCCTCTGGCCCTCTGACCCTCTGACCCTCTGACCGCTGTCCCTCTGGCCCTCTGACCCCCTCCCCTCATGCCCCTTCCCTCTGGCCCTCTGACCCTCTGGCCCTCTGACCCTCTCACCCTCTGGCCCTCTGGCCCTCTGGCCCTCTGACCCTCTGACCCTCTGGCCCTCTGGCCCTCTGACCCTCTGACCCTCTGGCCCTCTGGCCCTCTGACCCTCTGACCCTCTGACCCTCTGGCCCTCTGGCCCTCTGACCCTCTGACCCTCTGGCCCTCTGGCCCTCTGGCCCTCTGACCCTCTGACCCTCTGGCCCTCTGGCCCTCTGACCCTCTGACCCTCTGACCCTCTGGCCCTCTGGCCCTCTGACCCTCTGACCCTCTGGCCCTCTGGCCCTCTGACCCTCTGACCCTCTGACCCTCTGGCCCTCTGACCCTCTGACCCTCTGGCCCTCTGACCCTCTGACCCTCTGGCCCTCTGGCCCTCTGACCCTCTGACCGCTGTCCCTCTGCTCCCGTGGACCTTCCCCGGCCTTGTTCTGTCCTGGAGGTGTTCTTACACAGGAAATCAAGCGTCACGATCACACTCACCAGGAAGCCAGCCACACTCCAGACTCCCGGGTGCCAGCTATCCTGGCGTTCCCCTCTGTGACCACCTTGCCCCGGCCAGGGTCCGGTCCGGAATCACAGGCTGCGATGATCTTCCTGCCTCCTCAGCCTGGAGCAGTTCCTCGGCCTCTCTGTCTTCCCGGAACTTGACAGCCGTGCCCAGTCAGGGGCTGTTATTGGGCAGAGTGGCCCCAGGGTTGGATCCAGGTGACATGTTTTGGGACAGAGCCACCCCAGATCTGAGGACATGGGTGGTCCCCACAGGACCTCAGGAGGCAGATGGCCACTGTTCGGTCACTTGGTACACCGGTCCTTCAGGCTTCTCATTAGATCACTTCCCCATTTCTACTTCATCGGTCCCGAGGTGGCCGCAGTCTGAGTGAGACTCCTACCAACTTCCCGCCGGCCCGGTCGGTGCCTTCGGAGATCCTGGTCTGCGTCAGCTACAACCAGGAGGGTGGTGGGCTGTGTCTGACTCCGTCGCCCCGTCTGCATCTTCTAGTGAAATTTCACTGCAGGGAAGAGCTCCCCCCGCACCCCGTTTGTTCCCCTGTTTTTTTTGTTTGTTTGTTTTTTGTATTTTTTTTTTTTGAAGCTGGAAACGGGGAGAGACAGACAGACTCCTGCATGCACCCGACCGGTATCCACCCAGCACGCCCACCAGGGGGCGACGCTCTGCCCACCAGGGGGCGATGCTCTGCCCCTCCGGGGCGTCGCTTTGCCGTGACCAGAGCCACTCTAGCGCCTGGGACAGAGGCCAAGGAGCCATCCCCAGCACCCGGGCCATCTTTGCTCCAATGGAGCCTTGGCTGCGGGAGGGGAAGAGAGAGATAGAGAGGAAGGAGGGGGGGGTGGAGAAGCAAATGGGCGCTTCTCCTATGTGCCCTGGCCGGGAATCGAACCCAGGTCCCCCACACGCCAGGCCGACACTCTACCGCTGAGCCAACCGGCCAGGGCCTGTTCCCCTGTTTTAACATCAACATGAACTTGTGGTTCTTACACTATTCTCTAGACTGTAATCTGTTCTTATTGTCACTTTTTTTTTGTATTTTTCTGAAGTGAGAAGTGGGGAAGCAGAGAGACAGACTCCCGCATGCGCCCGACAGGGATCCACCCGGCACACCCACCAGGGGGCGATGCTCTGCCCATCTGGGGCATTGCTCCATTGCAACCGGACCATTCTAGCACCTGAGATGGAAGCCATGGAGCCATCCTCCACACCCAACTTTGCTCCAATGGAGCCTTGGCTGCAGGAGAGGAAGAGAGAGACAGAGAGGAAGGAGAGGGGGAGGGGTGGAAAAACAGAGGGGCGCTTCTCCTGTGTGCCCTGACCGGGGATTGAACCTGGGACTTCCACACGCCGGGTCGACGCTCTACCGCTGAGCCCACCGGCCAGGGCCTGTTCTTATTGTTATTGATGTTGACGCGCAAACTGCCCCACCTTTGGCCTCCCAGGGGCTGTCTGAGTAAGAACCTCCAGGGTGACACCTGGTGATTGCAGGACAAGGATGGCTGGTCAGTGGCTGAGCGGTCAGTTGTCCTGATGGACTTCCAGAGGCTCAGACGCACGCCGGGCGCCTGCCCTCAGCTCAACCTGCTTTCCCTGCCTGTCTCCTCCAGCCCCCTGTGGGACCCTCCTCCCTCCCGCCCATCTGGAGGACGATTCAGGCTGCATTCGACACGTGCCTCCCCGGTTTATCCGCAGGCACGCGGAGCAGCCCCCTTCCCCACCACCCCCTGGACCCCTCGGCCGGGAGTCACCCCTCCTGCGCTGAGCAGCCCGGGGCACGGCTCTCTACCTGCCCCGCTCCGCATTCCCGGGCACAGTCAACCAGACGAGCTGTTTGGGGAAATGTTTGGCAGTACATAACAAGCATCATAAACTTGTTTGTTCCATTTGACCTCGCGGTCACATTTCTGGGAAATCATTCTACAAGAAAATTCCAAAAATGGACAAAAGCCTATGCATGGAGAGGTTTATTGCAGAACTAGACACAGCTCGCGGAGTGAGTTGGATGCCTGTCAGTTGGGGACCGGGTAGGTAATTTATGGTACACTGAATGGATTGCGTATTATATTGCCTCTGAAAAGTTCTCCAGGTAATTGAGTAAGAAGAAAACAATGTATTATTAAGTAGGAAAACGCAGAGCACAGGACCTCGCTGCGCCTCGGAGAGGGTGATGGATAATATTGTCCACAGCGACATGGGTCAGAAGCTGTCTTTCCTGAAGGGCTGACATCAGAACTCCCCTTGGGGAGGAGGTGTCTGGTCTGAGCCATTTGTGCCCGTGGGGTAGAGAGGCTCTGGGTAGGCAGGGCTGGGGGGCGGGGGTCCTCACTTAACACGGCCCTGACTGTAAGCAGGAGTCTGAGGGTCACACAGGTGTGCCTGGTCCAGCGCCGGCCAGCCCTGGGGATGTCAGGTGTGTCTGCTTCCTCAGACCACACCTGGGCCCCGCACACCTGTAAACAACAGTCCGAGGGGGATCGCGGAGACCGAGAAGGTGTAGAGCGACAAGGAAACCAGCAAAAAGCCCCCGAGGTCGTTCCAGCGGATGAAGGCTTCCAGCCCCCGGCTGTATCCAGGCGTGAACCTGCACAAACGTCATGAAAGGTGTTAGTGTGATGTTTCCCACGGCCTTCCTTTTTCTACATTATTTTACTTTAGCAGAAAAGAAAAAAGTTAGTATCACCTTTCCCAAAATGTTGCAGAGGAAAACAGTGCACTCTCCACATGCAGTGAGACTGCAGGACGCAGGCAGGCCCGGCCCGAGGACACGTGGGGTCATGGGTCTGTGGGTTTGTGGGTCAGTGGGTCCCGAGGTCACGGGATGAACTTGGAGACCCGGGTCCCAGGCTTTGCAGTGATGCAGGTGACTGACGCTCTCTGACCAGTAGCTCTTGCTTTTTGGGGGATGGGACAATCTGGGGTGACTGGTGTGACAGCCCCTAGGGTCCTCCATGCCTGTCCCTTGTCCCCGAGTTGAATTTGGACCTCGCTTGCCTAGAATTCCCCTGTCCGTGTTTGGCCAGCCACTCAGCCTGCAAGGAGCAAGACAAATTTCCTTTCTCAGGGGGGCTGCGTGACAGGACAGCGAGCCCGTCATCGGGGGTGGGGGCGCGGGGTGCTGAGGAGGGAGGGCTCCACAAGCAGCCGGGGCTCAGCCAGGGCTCAGCCGTGCGTGTTATCTGAGCCTGCCATCAGCAGCGGATTGAGGGCACCTCCGTTCTCCGCGAAGGCAGTGACCTGAAGTGACCCACAGGCAGGCTGGGCTGGGCGCGGCCCGGGGGAGGGCATGCCATGGACGGTCTCCAGGGAGGGGGGAGCTGCCAGAAGAAGGCTGACCACAGGAACAGGACGCCGGCCTGAGGCTGCTGCTGCAGGTCAGACCTGCACCCGTCCCGGGCTCCAGGGTCGCACGGGGGCCGAGGTCTGACCTGAGCCCACCCCGGGCTCCAGGGCCGCACGGGGACAGAGGTCTGACCTGAGCCCACCCCGGGCTCCAGGGCCGCACGGGGACCGAGGTCTGACCTGAGCCCACCCCGGGCTCCAGGGCCGCACGGGGACCGAGGTCTGACCTGAGCCCACCCCGGGCTCCAGGGCCGCACGGGGACCGAGGTCTGACCTGAGCCCACCCCGGGCTCCAGGGCCGCACGGGGACCGAGGTCTGACCTGAGCCCACCCCGGGCTCCAGGGCTGCACGGGGACCGAGGTCTGACCTGAGCCCACCCCGGGCTCCAGGGCCGCACGGGGACCGAGGTCTGACCTGAGCCCACCCCGGGCTCCAGTGCCGCACGGGGACAGAGGTCTGACCTGCGCCCGCCCCGGGCTCCAGGGCTGCACGGGGACCGAGGTCTGACCTGAGCCCACCCCGGGCTCCAGGGCCGCACGGGGACCGAGGTCTGACCTGAGCCCACCCCGGGCTCCAGGGCCGCACGGGGACCGAGGTCTGACCTGAGCCCACCCCGGGCTCCAGTGCCGCACGGGGACAGAGGTCTGACCTGCGCCCGCCCCGGGCTCCAGGGCTGCACGGGGACCGAGGTCTGACCTGAGCCCACCCCAGGCTCCAGGGCCGCACGGGGACAGAGGTCTGACCTGAGCCCGCCCCGGGCTCCAGGGCCGCATGGGGACAGAGGTCTGACCTGAGCCCACCCCGGGCTCCGGGGCCGCACGGGGACCGAGGTCTGACCTGAGCCCACCCCGGGCTCCAGGGCCGCACGGGGACCGAGGTCTGACCTGAGCCCACCCCGGGCTCCAGGGCCGCACGGGGACAGAGGTCTGACCTGCGCCCGCCCCGGGCTCCAGGGCTGCACGGGGACCGAGGTCTGACCTGAGCCCACCCCGGGCTCCAGGGCCGCACGGGGACAGAGGTCTGACCTGAGCCCGCCCCGGACTCCGGGGCCGCACGGGGACCGAGGTCTGACCTGAGCCCACCCCGGACTCCGGGGCCGCACAGGGACTGACAGATGGGCGAGAGCACTAAGGGGGGTGGAAGGGCAGGGGAGGGAGGGCTGGCCCCACAGATAACAGTGGCTCTAGTCTGAAGAGTCTCCTGCTCTTCTTGTTCATAACACCACACAAGGCCTCCTCGGATTGGGCACACTCTCTCCTCTGATGAGAAGAGGGGACACAGAGAGGACAAATGGCCTCCAAGGTGGCCCAGCTGTGGGGCAACTGGCCGTCAGGCATGCAGAGCCCTGGACCCTCCAATCTCAAGTCCAAGAATCCTGCCTCTGGCTGCAGGCTCGAGACCTGCCCCAGTCCCCCGCAGCAGCCCAGACTGGACTGTTCAGCGCCCCTGCCGTGTGCCCACCGTCAGCCACGTGCGGTCTGGGCCCGGGCTGCTCCCCGTGGAAAACCCTCGAACCCTCCAGGAGATGGGGGGGTCCGGTTCACCCCGTCCCCCACGCCCCCGCCAGACGAGACCTTCCAGCCTCTGACTGACTCTTTCTGGGACACGGAGCCAGACCCAGACCACGTCGTATCATGAATCAATACTTACAGCAGGTCCTCAAATTACGTCATTTCGTTCACCATCTGCTCATTGTAACATTGACGAGGAAAAATAATCAATTCCCGGCGGGGCCACTGTCCGTGGAGTGTGCACGGTCTCCCGCATCCGTGTGGCTTTCCTCCGGGGGCTACGGATGTGCGCGTGAGGGAATGCCATGTCTGCACTGTCCCATCTTCGTGGGTGTGGGCGGCCCCGTGATGGACGGGCATCCTGTCCAGAGTGAGTCCCGCCTCGCACCCTGAGCTGAAACGCATGGGTTGGAAAATAATCATCTTACTTGTTTTTATTAATCTATCCTGAATGTATGGGCAGCTCACATGGATTTCGATGTGTAATATTGGAAGTGCTTGGGGTCTTTATTTAGACGTTTGATGACGTTTCTGTGACCAGAAATGCCGTAGGAACTCAACTCTGGGTCGTACATAGCATGAGCCTCTGGTAAAATTGGCTTCCGATACTTTGTTTCGCTTCGTGTCACAGTTTCTAAGACTTGCTGCGTTCCTTCTTGCGGTTGAACAATCCCCATGTGTGGATAGACCACACTGTGTATCAGTCCCAGGCTGGGCTGTTCTCTCCTTTTGGCTACTGTGTATGGCGCTGCTATGAACATTCGTGTGCACGTGTTTGCGTGAGCACACTTTCTCTCCCTCTGGGCACACATCTGGGGGTGGAATTGCTGGGTCCCGCGGTCGCTCTGTGGTCGACTGTGAGGAACCGCCGACCGTTTTCAGCAGCGGCTGCATCCCCACCCGCAGCGGATGAGTGTTGCAACTTCTTGACATCCTCTTGCATGCTAGCAGCTCTTCGTGCTTGGGAAGCAGCATCTCATCGTGGCTGGTTTGCATTTCCCTGATGAGTTGTGAAGCCAAGCCTCTTTGTGCGTGCTTGGGGACCAAGCCTGTCCCCTGCAGAGATGCCAGGGGTACTTCCTGTCTGGCGTGCAGTGAGCATCCATGCTTATTCTTCATTGGACAATCTCATTTTTCTCTTCTGGGAACTGTCCTCTCCCCCCTTTGAGGAGCCGCCCACCCTCCCCTCCTCCTCTCCCTAACATGTGGTACCGGATGGAGGGCACCCTCTTCCTCCTCAACCATCTCCGTGGCCGTGGGACTGGCCAAGGGGTGACCATCTAGAAAGTCGGCCAGAAGTGAGCCAGGAAGCAGAAAGCCTCAAAACGGCTATCAGGGGCTGTGAGACAGAGGGGTGGTGGGACCAACAGCCTGGAACAGGGAGAAGCAGCCGTGAGCCAGGTCAGGAGGGCAGGAGGGTAGGAGGGTAGGAGGGCAGCACCCGGCCCCGGGGGGCCCAACCGGAGCCTCTCAGGTGTCATAGGGACCAAAGCTTCTGTTAGTCAGTGCAGCTGCCACAGACCTACGCGACTCTGAGTGGGTTTGCCGCCTTTGAGACGGAAGCCTTGGAAAGACGCAAAGCCCGCCCCCTTCCTTTCGGAGGCTGGCTGGTGACCTTGTGGGCAGGTGCCTGCCTGAGGTCCGGGACCGTCTCGTTTGTCGTGTGGAGCTATCTGCTTTGACATCACCCACGTGGGCCACTCGGGTGGCGAGGGGGAGCAGCCCACCGTGGAGCAGGCGCCTCAGACAGCTCAGCGTGGGCTTGTCCCACCGACGGACGTCCCCACAGGCCCTGGTGGGCATGGAAGCCCGGCTGTCACGGAGCGCAGTACCTGGAATGTCACAGGAAGGAGACAAGCACAGTGGGGTCTCCCGGGGGCCGGTGGGCAGCTTCTGGGTGGAAATTCAAACGTGAACTGCAGGAACCGAGGGGGGCTCTGTTGTTCTCTGCGAGCCCAGACCCAGTGCTGAGCACCTCTGCCGCAGACGGGGAAACTGAGGCTTGAAGGGGCTGACTCGCTCCCAGAAGGCCGCCCAGAATCGGGGCAGCAGCCTCCCGGTGTCCTGAAGAGTGGTCCTCAGTGGCTGCTCCCTCAGGGGACGGGCAGGGGGCCGCCTCCGGGCCGTCAGAGCTCACAGTGCCTTGCAGACTGGACACACGATACCCACAGCACTAGGAAATGGGTCAGAGAGCCCCTTCACACGTGGTATGATTTTTATGTGAATTTAATAGGAATCAACTCTTCCATGGAATTTAGGGGTTTGGCAAAGGTCTTCAATTGGCTCTTAAGAGCTTGTGGCTTGGCCAGCCCACATGTACTGGGAGGTTCCCTCAATTTGTAAGCCCAGAAGGAAAGATAGTATCGATGTTGCTGTACGATTTTCATTTATTCTGCTGAAGTTTCAGTCTTTGCAAACCAGAGGGGACAGTGGGTCTGTGTTCTCCCTCTGGGCGCCGGGCTCCTGACAATGCGGAGTTGGCTTCAGACCCATGCTTGTCCGCGGTGCGTGACCTTGGGGCTCAGGAGGAGCTGGGCCTTCGGACGCGGTCTGGGAGGCGCTCATAGAGATAGGCAGGAGGACCACTGAGAAGTGTGGCCGCCTGGGCCGTAGAGAGCAGGTCTTGAGCCACTGTCCCCTCTCCCTGGCCCTCCCCATCCCCGGCTCACACGGCCTCATCCAGGCTAAGCCTTGAGTGTTTGGTGATAGTGGTGTACCCCACCAGGAACAGCCACGGGCCCAGGCCCTGCCCGAGAGAGAGAGGGCACCTCAGTCCCGTGAGCCCTGGCCCCGGCATGCACTTCCAGACACCGAGTGACGTCCTGGGCCTATTGGCTGATCTAGAACGTTCCTTCTGTCTTGCCCACCACTGCTTTCCTGTGGCCCCGAGGACTCTCCCTGGAGACAGTGTGAGATCCACTGATGTGTCTCTTAAAAAAAAATACACAAACAAAACTTTATTTTGAGATGATCATAGATTCACAGGCAGTCGTGCGAAACAACACCCTGCAGGCTCCCCCGTCACCAGAGCACAGGGTCACAACCTCGAAATGAACATCAGTGGGGCCCACCTGTCTCACTCAGATGACACCTGTTTCAGGTGCCCCCTTCTGAGGATGTGTTTAGTCCTGTACAATCTAATCCCACGTGTAGGGTCCTGAACCCACAACCACAGTTGCCAAGACCAGCTCAGCCGTGGGCGAGCACGAGAGGAAGGCGCTACAGGACTTAAGAAAAAACACACACAAGACACAACATAGAGAAGAGATGGGTCCAGGGGACTCCCAGCCTCTAGGACTGAGAGCCCAGATCTCTGCAGCCTCATCGTGTGTACTGGTCTCTTTGCTGACCGAGCAGATTAGCAGAACCTGGGTCACATTAATCTACAGAGGATTCAGGTGCAGAGAAAGATGACCACCCAATGCCCCCCAGGCATGCAGGAAAATGGCCACAGGGATCAGCTGCTTCCTATAAACAGTCACCGTGGTCCTTGCCGGGGCGGCGTTCTGCCCCCGCAGGACTTGGCGTTCCAAAGTCCATACCAAAGACTTGTCTCAAGGCTGCAGTTTCAACTCTCAGCCATTTTCCCACAGCAGTGACTACAGCTGCACACAGGACCCCTCCTCTGCTCCCTAACCTGAACCTGGCCACCACCCAATGCTCTGCATCCCCACAGTCTTGTCACTGTGGTCATCGGAGCCCTGCATGGAAAACGCACCATCGTCCGGAGCCCCCGGGAGGGCGACGTCCCCGCCGGTGGACGAGAGTGGCCTTTCTCCAAGACGTCACCGGGTTTTCCTGTGAGTAGTGTGTTCCTCTGTCTTGCTGCGCCCGGTCCTGCAGCCCAGAGGTGTGTGAGTTTGTTCACACTCGCCTGTGAAGGGCCCCTGGGCGTTTCCAGCCTGGGGCTGCTGTGAGCACAGGTGTACAGGCTGTGCGTGGACACGAGTCTCCGTTTCTCAGGACGAAGGCCCCGGGGAGGGGGCCCGTGGGGTGTGGTAGGAAGCAGCCACGGGCTGCCCCTGAGCGGCTGCCCCTTCCACGTCCCAACAGCCGTGTGCGCGGGTCCGGCGTCTGCAGCTCGCGTGCCGGCCGGCCGTGTTGTCACTGCCGGATTCCAGCTGTTCTGGTAGGGGTGCGGGGGTGGTCCTCTCTTGCAGGGTGAGAGAACAGAGTCCCTGCAAACGCCCCAGACGTGCTCAGGGACCTTCCGCGGTGGAGGCTTCTTGCCAGGCACGTGTGGCAGGAGGATGCCGCCCCGGACTCTGTCTCTCCACGGACCCTCAGGCCCCCTTCACTCCCTGCGAGTCTGTCTCCGAGGCGGACCCAGCAGGGTGCATTTGTGGGCATTTCACCTGCAGTGCCCACCTGTCCGTCTCAGAAAGCCCCGGAGGCCTCCACTGGGCACATCCACCCATCCCGTCTAATTGGCTCCCTTCGCCTGGAACGCTCGCTGTCCCCTAGACCAGGGGTCCCCAAACTTTTTACACAGGGGGCCAGTTCACTGTCCCTCAGACCATCGAAGGGCCAGACTATAAAAAAAACTATGAACAAATCCCTATGCATACTGCACATATTTTATTTTAAAGTAAAAAAACAGAACGGGAACAAATACAATATTTAAAATAAAAAACAAGTAAATTTAAATCAACAAACTGACCAGTATTTCAATGGGAACTATGCCCCTCTCACTGACCACCAATGAAAGAGGTGCCCCTTCCGGAAGTGCAGCAGGAACTGGATAAATGGCCTCAGGGGACCACATGCGGCCCGCGGGCCGTAGTTTGGGGACCCCTGCCCTAGACCCTCACAGCAGCCCCTCTTGGCTTCAAGTCTCCAAGCAGGAGACCCTTTCCCCACAAGGGAGGCCTTTGCTGCCCCGCCAACCAGCACAGCTCCCAGCTGCCACTCCCTACTTCCTTCCTGAGGCTTTCAACCAAACCGCTTTATTTACTGCGTATTACCTGCTGTTTCCCAGCAGAGCGGATTTTCTCAAGGAGACAAATGCTTCCAGTGACTGTACAGGGGGCTGTGGGGGGTGGGGTCTGGGAGTAGCACCAGGGTGGGGGGGGGGGGACACTTCACCTTGTGTTTCCAGCTAGAGCACCAGGGAGGGGTTTCTCCAAGGAAGTGCTTGGCCCAGCAGCTGATGTAAAAGGCTCACTGGGGCCCCTGAGAGGTGGCTCTATTTTAGGTCAAGGTCAACATGGGGGTATGGTCCCAGGGCACTGTGCGAGCTCCCCCGTGGGTGTGAGGCCCCGCCCCTCCCGAGGAACGAGCACGAGCCCGCTTCTCTCCGGCTGGGTGCTTAGCAATGACGCGCTGAGATACGGCTGGTATTTCCTACCTAAATATTTTAAATAAAAAGAAAGGTCAGCATGCTTCCCACACACACACACACACCACCACCACCACCACCAGAAATAAAACTGTGGTGTTTAACACACTCCCTCTAAGACTTATCACCTGAGCAACTTTATTCCACACAATTAAACTTGCATTTCTACGCCCACTCACGCAGGGCGTAGACATGTTTCTGGGAAACAAACGTTTCCCTCACTGTGTTTTCAGGGGCGTTTGTCTGTGAAGCCTCGCTGAGCACAAGTACGAGACACGTGACTCGGTGAGTGTGCTTTGTCCCAGAGGCTGGTTGTGGCGGCTTCGGTCTCAGGGTCCCTTTAAACTCTTAAAATTGTTGAGAACCTCAAGGGGCTTTTGTTCCCATGGGTTATACGTATCAATATGTATCCTGTTAGAAATGAAAACTACGCCTGCAAAAACATTTATTGATTGACTCACAAAAAGGGATAAATCTGTTACATGTTAACAGCCTAAGAAACTGAAATTTTCGGACCAGGCAGTGGCGCAGTGGATAGAGCGTCAGCCTGGGATGCTGAGGACCCAGGTTCAAAAGTCCGAGGTCACAGGCTTGAGCGCAGGGTCACCAGCTTGAGCGTGGGATCATAGACATGACCCCATGGTCACTGGCTTGAGCCCAAGATCTCTGGCTTGAGCAAAGAGTCACTGGCTCAGCTGGAAACCCCTGATCAAGGCACATATGAGAAGCAATCAGTGAACAACTAAGGTGCCGCCACTATGAGTTGATGCTTCTCCTCTCCCTTCCTCTCTGTCTGTCCTTCTCTCTACCTCTCCCCCCTCAAAAAAAAAAAAGAGAGAAAAAAATGAAATCTTCGATATATAGTTAAGCAACTTCAACACGCCTCAAAGCAAAGAACACCTCAAAGCAGACCTGTCTCCTCACCATGAATTTCTGAACACTCGTTACATATGTAACTACTTCTGAGCACAATGTAACACTGTTAGGAACAAACAGTTCTGCCCAATTCTTCTCCTGCACTTGAAGTTTGTCTAAGTTACTTATCTGTTATCTATGTTTTTAATCAATTTCTACATATCTCAATCTCTGTCCTGTATCCCTAACCCTGTCCCTATCCCTCGCTCCAAGAGTGGAGCTGACCCATCACTGGGTACACGCGTTTTCAAATTTGCTGGGTGTTGGCGATTTATGGTCCCAAGGGGTGTTCCAGTTGACGCTGCCAACAGCCGGGCTCGACTTTTCTCCTTATCCTCAGCAGCACTTGGAACGCCGAGACTTCTTCGTTTTGTGAATCCTGTGGTCATGAAACGGAATTTTACTGTAGTTTAATTTGCATTTCTCCGATTTTCACTGAGGTCGATCCATTTTTCAAATTTATTTACCATTGGACGGTCTTCTCCCATAAATCACTGTATCGGCTCTTCGAAACAATGTTTGTACTGTTCACTATTGAATTTTGTTTTGTAGGATCGCTTGACGTTATTTTAATCCTTTCACTGTTTTTCTGGTACAGACATCTTTTTCCACGGGGTGCCATTTTCTTAAATGTGATGACGTCTTTTAATGTATAGTTTGCACTTACTTTTCATGCAAAAGAGTCATTTTTGTCCTTTCTGGTTTGCGTTTTGGGGGGCTTTTTTTTTTTACAGGGATAGAGATAGAGTCAGAGAGAGGGATAGACAGGGACAGACAAACAGGAACGGAGAGAGATGAGAAGCATCAATCATCAGTTTTCCATTGCAACACCTTAGTTGTTCATTGATCGCTTTCTCATATGTGCCTTGACCAGGGAGCCAGCAGACTGAGTGACCCCTTGCTCAAGCCAGCGACCTTGGGCCCAAGCTGGTGAGCTTTTTGCTCAAACCAGATGAGCCCGCGCTCAAGCTGGCAACCTCGGGGTCGGTCTTGAACCTGGGTCCTCAGCATCCCAGTCTGACGCTCTATCCACTGCACCACAGCCTGGTCAGGCTTTTGGGGCTTCCTTAATAAATCCTTCACTGCTGCAAAGTCACAAAACCTCTCCGTGTATTTCTCTATACAGGTTTTCAAGATTCACTCCCCACTTAAGTTTCGTTCACCTGGATTTTACCGTTGGGCATCACGTGAGTTGGGAGCTTATTATCTTATTTTTTTCCATGTCAGTAGCAGATTTCCCAGCATCCTCCACTGAATCCCCCCCCTCCACCACACCCTCCTCCAACCTGGAGTGGTCCCGCCTGTCTGGGTAGCTGTTCTGGGGAGCTGTGATCCTGTTGCTCTGGTTGTGGGGTGCTTATTAAATCCTGTGGGTCCAGTCGCCAGACAGGGCTGACCAAGTTCTCCAAACTCTTAACTGGTTTTCTGCCTGCTTGCTCCCCGTGTGGGAAGAGGAGCGTGGGCGTCACCGGCAGCATTTGCGGGGTCACATGGTTGACCTTCAGTTCCCCCAGGTCCTGCTTCCTGTGTGTAGGGTCATTAATATCCTCTTGACGAGTTAACCCTTCTGTCACAATGAATCGTTCCTCTGCTATCCTGGTCCTATTCTGTGTCCTGAAGTCGACTTGGACATGGACAGACCCATACCACCTTTCTTATGGGTAGAGTCCCAGGATATATTTTTACATTTTTTTACTTTTGATCTACCTGGTCCTGATGTTTAAAGTGCATTTCTTGCAGACGGCTTATACATGGGTCCTTTTCTCTTTTTCTTCTTTTTTTTTTAAAGCAGTCTGACAGTTTTTGCCTTTTATTTGAAGCCCTTAGACCATTTATACTTATTGTAATTTTGAAACAATTCTTTCTGTGTTTTATCTCCCACAATACCTTATTTATTTATTTATATATTTTAACTAAACAGTTCATTTCCTTCGAAGAATTTAGAACGCAAGGGCTTCATAGTCACCCAGGGAGCTGGTGAGATGGGACGAGGGTTAGGTGGGCCTTGTGGAGTGTCTGTGGTCTGCTTGGGGCTAGTCTAGGGGGGTCTTCGGGGCTGCAGGGACATGAGAGGAGGTACAGGAAAGTGTGGGTGCAAAGGACTTTGGCACAACAGTGCCCCTGTCCTGGGCTGGCAGAGCCCCACTCTCTGGGCAGGCCCATGCCAGGTCATTGCCCCGGCTTCACCCGGGGCCCACGGCTGCTCTCAACAGAGCAGTGCTGGGAACCTGGTGGGAGATGCAGACACTGCCCACTCGGCTGCCCGGGCTCGCCTGCTGCCCTCCTGGCACCTGCTTCTTCCTCTCTCCCTCCAGAGAGGCACCTGGCTATTTATCTCTCTGGGAACCACTGAGTGTGGACCCCAAGGGAGCCCCAAACAGGGTGGACGCCAACCCAGTCCTCCAGTGACGAGCCATGGGAGTCTGCGGTGACTTTCTCCACCTCTGACGGCGTCCTTCTCCTCAGTGGAGGGGCACGGTGGCAATGAAACCCCCTCGCAAGCTGCCGTCAAGACCAAGGGCCTGTGTGCGGATGCAGTGTCCACTGTTAAAGCTCCTTCAGTTGTTACTTCCAGTGAAACAGTGTAGGAGGTCTGGAAACCCCCTTGGCCTGTGTTTTAGAGGCAGAGAGAGGAGATGTGACCTGAGGAGTCTGTCACTCAGACCCAGAGGTGGTTTGGGGACAACTGCCACTCAACTGGGCTTTTGCTGAAGGAAATAGCAGATGTATAATCTGGTGGCAGGTAGGATAAGAAAGAGAAAACGGGGAAAAGGGGCCCACCCAGGACCCCTGTGGCATACCTCCTGAGGTCCGGCCCATGGGGCGGGTGGGGCACAGCCCATGGGTAGGAGTCAGTGCTTGCAGGAAGGTGGGGTCACATCAGCTCCCAGGGGAAGGTCTTGGGGTGGGAGGGGCAGGGCCCTGAGCCCTGGGCCCGCTTGGTAAGGACTGAGGTTTCCAGTTTGGGTGAGCTCAGGGTGAAGCAAGTCTTCTGGCTGCAGATCAGAGCCCAGGGTGTGAGCATGGGGACAGCTGCAGGAGTGGCTGGTCAGCGTGTCCCTTTTCTTTTGTGTCAATTGGGGGAAAACCTTCGTCTAGCAGATTGTAGGCTGACTGGTCACATGGAAAGGCTGCCGTGTGGGCTGTAGGGAGCAGAGACGGGCTTGCCCAGGGCAGGGCTCCTGGTACTGAAACACAGCCTCCTGGCCTCTGCTGGGCCGGGGGCCTCTGGCGGCAGGAACAATGTCCCCGGTGACCCTGGTGTCCCCGAGGCTCTGCTGCAGCTGTTTGTATACCTGCAGCACAGGCTTCCCTGGAGCTCGCTGGGGCAGATGGCCAGGCCACCCTCCTCACCTCGGAGCCCTCCTCACCATGGAGCCCTTCTCACCTCGGAGCCCACAGAGGACGCCCGGCCACGCCCAGGCTGCCCTCCTGGCTCTGCTCTGCTGAGGTCGGTCCCTGGCAGCGAGCTCACCAGGTCGGTCCCCAGCAGCGAGCTCACCAGAAGCCCGTGTTTGCTTCTCATCTGTTTTGAACGCAGATGGTGTTTGGTGGCTGCCATCCCCGGGTGGGAAGCGGCTGAACCCCTCGGGCAGAGCGCCAGGAGACAACCCACCCCAGGACGCGTGGCGCCAGCTGTTGGGTAACACAGCCCTCCGTCCCCACTGTCTTCCTCCCTGACATCGCCCCCCCCAACACCCACACAGCCCTGCGGCCACCTTGCTTCTTACGTGGGCTTTCAACGCGTGCCATTCACCTCACCCGTCAAGGCCTGTGCCTCTTGTCTGTCGGCACTTCTGCCCGCGCCAGCTGGTTCCATCATGGTGCCGGGAATGGCTCGTCCTGTCCTGGGCCACCGCCATTCATAACAGCCAGTTGGCGAGAGGCAGGGTACAGGTTCGTGATGTTCCGGCTGCAGACCACGGCTGAGGAGGGGGGCGCCCGCAGGACCGGGCATGCCAGTGGGGAGGCGCAGGGACATGCTGCGTGCTGGTGAAGAGGAGGTGCTGGTGTAGGGGGGGCTTGCTGGTGAGGGGAGGGGCCACACTGGTGTAGGGGAGGGGCCACGCTGGTGCAGGGGAGGGGCCACACTGGTGAGGGGAGGGGCCACGCTGGTGTAGAGGAGGGGCCACACTGGTGTAGGGGAGGAGCCACGCTGGTGTAGGGGAGGGGCCACACTGGTGTAGGGGAGGGGCCACACTGGTGTAGGGGAGGAGCCACGCTGGTATAGGGGAGGGCCTATGCTGGTGAGGGGGGCATGCTGGTGTAGGGGAGGGGCCACACTGGTGTAGGGGAGGGACCTCACTGGTGAGGGGAGGGGCCACGCTATTGTAGGAGAGGGGCCTCACTGGTGAGGGGGGCATGCTGGTGTAGGGGAGGGGCCACGCTGGTGTAGGGGAGGGGCCACAGTGGTGAGGGGAGGGGCCACGTTGGGAAGCAGCTGGAGCCCACGCTAAATCCATCCCCCCTGTGGTGTGGGTGTGCTGGCTGGTCAGTCAAACCTGCTGCTGCGCGGACAAGAACAAGATCTTCTCTTCTTGTACATCGCAGCTTCTCCAGTTCCGAAGCGAGGAGACAGCTGTGCCCCTGCTCTTACCCAGCAGATGAGACCCCACTGGGACACACATACACACACACACCCGCTTGCAGGATCCTCCTGACACCTGCCGCGCATCCGCTGTGCTCAGTGGAAGACACGAGCCTCACAGAGCTGGCTGTGGCCTGCGGCTCGTTTCTCTCAGCTGCCCCGAGACATAAGTGCTCTCACTACCCCCGCTTTGCCCACCCCTCCCCCACCCAGAGAGCTGAAGTCGCGTGTCCAGGACCACAACATCGGCAGGAGTCTGAGCTGCACTTTACGCAGCTCGGGTGTTTGGATCGCTGATGTTATTCTTCTGCACGGTCAACACCCGAGTCCCTACCCAAGCCAGTCGTCTCAGCCCCCATCCCGGGAGTTAGCTCGGGGTGTTCAGAGACGTGCTGTTGCCCAGCACGGAACCTTTGATGACCTCTTCAGAAGGTCAGAGGCCCTGCCCCAGGGAGGACTCCGTGGTCTCTGGGTCTTGTCCCACTCTGGGGTCCTAGGATCCTGGGAATCACACACGGAGGCTGTCCTTCAAGCACGTGACGGTGAAGCTCCGGGCCAGCCTCCGCGCCTCCGTGTCACCTGGACCGCACGGGAGCGCAGTGTGGGGAGGTCAGTGCCATCTGATCGGTCCTGGTCCTTCTGCACAGCCTGGAAGGGAGACGTGTTCTCCTCTGGAACCTTGTCAGCGCCGAGGACAAGGGCTCTCTCCCCTGCCTGGGCCCACCGGGCGCCTCCTGGTTCTCCCAGTGGTTGTATGTGAACGACAGAACCGTCGTGTGGCAGGGGCGGGACCTGAGGAGAGGAGGCCAAAGGGCAAGGGGTGCAGGACACGGTGGCCTTGGCACCTGGGGCTGGAGCCACGGAGGGAGGAGGCTGGAGTCACAGGTGGATGGAGCCAGGGCAGGTGTTAGGGGCAGAAAGAGGCAGCAACCCTGGGGCAGGCGGGGGAAGGTCCAGGTATCGGCATGCGGGAGGGTGAGGAGGGCCGTTCCTGCCCTTCGGTTGGTGGCAGGGCCAGGTCCCAGGTCCTGAAGAGACTTGTGGGACGTTGAGCCACCTCTTTGGCTTGTGACCGCCTCCCCCTAATCTCTACTTACACGGACACGTTGCCTCCTCCTCCTCCTTTCACCCTGCCTTCTTCCCGTCAGACCTGTGGTGACACTGGGGGCACCCAGATAACCCAGGACTATCTCCCTGTCTCAAGACCCTTAGCTTAATCCCGTCAGCAACGTGCCCTTTGCACGGGTTCCGGGGACTAGGATGTCACGTCTCTGGGGCTGTGATTCAGCGTGCCACACTGTCCCCAGGCCAGGGCCGGGCAGTGCCCTGGAAGCAGCACTTCGGTGGGGAGTGGGGGGGCGGGGGGGGGGGGACAAGAACCTGAGTGGAGACTGATGTGTAGGTTAACATACAGGCCTGGTGAATTACCGCATCGGACTTGGGGTCACCAGAGAGTGACGGGGATACCATGGGTCCTCATCCTAGGGCACAGGAAAGGGACAGAGAGGGACCAGGGGAGTAAGTCTGCCTTGTGTATGGGTCGTGGGCTTGTTCCTTCAGTCTGGGCCTCGTGTCTATCATCTGTTCCTCCCCTCCAACAGTCTTATCCTTGGACTGTTTCCATTCACCATTGACCCCCCCCCCCCAGGCCTGGCACACACAGGACACTGGATAAATATTTGTGTAATAGGCAGATTACCTTCTCTCTAGCAATCTGAGCTGAAACTAACATGAAATGAGATTTCTGCAAAACTGCCAAAAAGTTATTGTTCAACTCTCCTTGCAAATTTCTGAACTCCTGAGGCCAGTACATTAAAAAAAAAAAAAAAGTCATGGAATTCAGTTTTTGACCTTGTAATCCTTGCCTTATCAGGAAAATACTACAAAAATATCCTCTAACGCACGGCCTCGTGAATGGAGGGCCTCGTGTCATTAGATTTGATTAGTAAAAAAATCAAATATGAACAGATATCCTGGGGTGACTAGTGGTCCCCCAAAAGGTGTGTCCACCGGGACCTCATTATGTGATCGTATCTGGAATAAGGATCTTTGCAGATACAATCAGGGTACAGATCTTGAGAGGAGAGCATTCTAGGTTGTCTGGGTGGGTCTTGAATCTGGTGACTGGCGTCCTTCTGAGACTCAAGAGAGGGAGATTGGAGATGTAGAGGCCACGTGAAGATGGAGGCTGAGGCTGTGTTAGAACCCATCAGAGAAAAGACCAGTGTAACAGGCTCTATTGAAAGGAAGAGAGGAACCCTGCCGGGCTGACTCGTAAGGGAGAGTCGCACCAGGCACAGGCTAGGACGTGCTTTTTTAAGGGTTTAGGGGCGGGGGAGCAGGAAGGGTCGTGGGGCATTTAGCCGATTGGCTACTGGACAGAGGATGGTCTTTCATGGAAGTTTGAGTATGTTTAACTTCTAGCGGTTTCCAATCACCCAGGACTCCTCGGCGTGTGACGTCAGACATTCCTCTGTGGTTGGTCATCTGTGGCAAGCCCTGAAGCGAGACTTACCCGCAGGGTGAAAGAAATGAGACCTAAGAGGTTGGACTGGGGCAGCCATGAACCCAGAAGGCCTGGTGCCCCTGGGAGCTGGAAGGCACTCTCCCCCCGGAGCTCTGGAAGGGGCGTGCCTCTCCCTGGACCTTAGACTCCCAGCCTCTAGAAGTGTGAGACATGGGTTTCCTACGGCTTAAAGCCGCCACGTTTGTGGTGTTTGTTACAACCACCACAGGTAACTCACCAAAGACACGCTAGTGCCAGGCGTGTAGTCTCCGTGTGCATGCGCCTAAGGCTGCCGACGCCTGGGGGTGGGGCGGAATGCTGTGGTCAGTAGGAGGCAGAAAGCCCTAATCGAGCCACAGAGGGGAGCGGGTTTGCCGAGACTGGGGTGCCGGCGGCTGTGCTCAGCCAGGCTGACCCGGCGACTCGTAAGTCTGACCGAATGGTCCTCGGGTCCAGTCCCCACTGACGCGAAGTGTCGAGGGGACAGTGGTGGCCCCTTCTGTTCCAGCTGAACGCGGGACGAGGTCCCAGTGGGACGGTCACATCGCCTGTTCCCTGCGGCTGATGTGTTCCTCTTACCGGCTCTTTAAAATCTGAGCGTCTGAAACTTGATTCGGGCAAGAGAACAAGGAATTAAAACAAATGTGACTTCCGCTACTTAGTCAATAATGGGGAAAGGGAGTGATGGGGACAAATAAAGAGTGGATGAGCCCTGGACGGTTAGCTCAGCGGTAGAGCGTCGGCGGGAGTCCCGGGTTCGATTCCCGGCCAGGGCACACAGGAGAAGCGCCCATCTGCTTCTCCAACCCTCCCCCTCTCCTTCCTCTCTGTCTCTCTCTTCCCCTCCCACAGCCGAGGCTCCATTGGAGCAAAGAAGGCCCGGGCGCTGGGGATGGCTCTGTGGCCTCTGCCCCAGGCGCTAGAATGGCTCTGGATGCAACAGAGCGACACCCCAGAGGGGCAGAACATCGCCCCCTGGTGGGCATGCCGGGTGGATCCCGGTCGGGCACATGCAGGAGCCTGTCTGACTGCCTCCCCGTTTCCAGCTTTGGAAAAATGAAAAATAAAATAAAATAAAATAAAAATTGTGGAATGAACAGACCTGGAGGGGGCATCTGCACAGTGGGGGAGCCCCCAGGGAGAAGAAAGGGACCAGGAGGGGAGGCCGCTGGAGGGGGAGGGGCAGCAGAGAGAGGGGTGCCCCCAGGAGCACTGGAAGCTGCAGAGGGCAGAAGGGAGGGGCAGGCTCTGAGAAGCAGAGGCAGCAGGAGGACTGGCCCAGAGGAGAGGAGCCCGAGAGGGGCCAGCACTGCCCACCTGTCCAGCCCCTGTCACACCTGGCCCAGGTGCCTGCTGGCCTGCCTGACTGGGAGCAGCAACCCCACGCCCATCCCCCTCTCGTGACCCCCAAGACCTCAGCTCCAAAGGTCCCCCTTCACACCATCCTTAGTCTCTATTCTGGGGTCTTGCTTGCTTCCAGAAAGCACACACACATTCTATCAGGGAGTAACCACTTTTAGCTTTTCTAAAAATAAAACTTTATACAGTATTTTAGAATAGTTTTAGATTTGTAGAGAATTTGCAAAGACACGGCAGATTCCCATCCACCCGGTTTCCCTCTCGTGTCAGCGCCCGGTGCTGTGGGGTGTGCTTGCCACCGTCTGCAAACGGACGTCTGCCCCCGTGAGAACAAAGGTGCGTGCCTCCTTCAGGGTCCCTCGGCTTCTCCCCGAGGGCCTTTCCCTGGTCCCGGCCCCATCCCGGGTCCTGGTGTCTTTACTCAGCACGGCTCTGCAGGCTCCTGGCTGTGAGCGGTGAGCTGTGAGCTCCTCGGACTTGCCTTCTTTCTGATCACTGGGTAAGTCTTAGGGAGGATGGGCCAGGCATGTCATAGAAAGCCTTGATGTTCTTCTGATTAGACTGGACTGTGTGTTTCGGTAGGAAAAAAGCATGGGAGTAGCAAAGTGCCCTCTGGTCATACCCGGACCAGGGGCCCCTCCTACCCTTCCTGTCCACATGACACATCTCTGTTGGTGTTGGCCTTGGTCACCTGGCTGCAGAAGCATGTTCTGGCTTTCCCCTCAAAGAAGTTGCTTTTTTCCTTCCATTGCATACCATCTGCTTTGGAGGAAAGGCACGCTGCTCGGCCCACAGCTACACTGTTCACAAAAATTAGGGGGTCAGGGGACGTGCAGATACTCCAGTACTCTCAGCCTTTTGTCGAGTGCATTTCCACCAATGAAATAAAAGTTGGTTTTGCATCTCCTTTGCATAATTGAACAACTTTCTTTGACTTGTCATTGGCTTTTCTGATGTTCTTGTTTAATAAAAATAAAAACATCAAATGCTTCTTTTTTTTATCGCTTCATATTCATTTTGAAATGTCCCCTAACTTTCGTGAGCAGTATACTTTCTGCCCCTGTGCCAGAAGCAGCCGTTTCTCCAAGGAACCAGGTTCCTTTTGATTGCAGATGGTGTTAGAGACCAAGATCTCAGTGCCGGGTGTGCTCACCGCTCCTGGGGCATCACAGCTTGTGGGCCTTCTCAGCAGACGCAGCCAGGGAGCAGGGCGTCTGCCCCATCACTGCTGTCATCATGGGGCCATCCGGGGCTCGTGGGCAGACCCCACTCACCCCAGTGTCATGGCACAAATCATTCCCCAGCGGTTAAACCCTCAAAACACACACTACTGTCCGTTCACAGAAATGAATCGTGGAGTCAGCAAATAGGCTGAACGATCAGAAATTAAGAAAGTGCCCGTTCGTCACGCCCTGCCCTCCTTCGTGGACCGGCTGTGTGCGTCCATGGGCGCCTCTGTCCGGGACGACGCCACCAGACCATCTCCTGTGCTAACAGGTCAGGAACATGCCTAGTCTTGCACCCTTTCTGTGAGTGCAGCAGGCTGCGTCCTGATGCAGGACTCCGAGCAGCATGTTCCTCTGTCTCCTTGTAGGACATCGGAGCTCTTCCCGGTGTTGGTGGGGGGGGTGGCTTGTTTGGCTGGTGCATCCTACACCCCGAGGACCCTGCAGGGCTAAGACGGCATCTGCCCCTTCGGTTCTTTTCTTAGCATGTCCTCCTAACACTAGGGAATCCCGGGCCAACAGCATGCACCTTGTTTCTGCCCTGGTCTCTGCTGTGACGCTGACACTTCTACACCGGGTTTTCATGCACCATTGTCCCCGCTTCAGAGCATCGTGGCAGCCGGAGTCCCGTCTTCCAGTTCCCTCCATCCTTAAAAAGTCTTGTTGGTTTTTTTTTTGTTTGTTTGTTTTTTGTTTTGAAGTATTATCCAATCTTTTAGGTGTTACTTTGTGTTTATTTGGAGTCTAGTGACGGTAACATTGTTTTATGTGTTTGTTGCCGTTGATTCTATCCTTCGCTCCTTTTCTACCGGGAACCTTCCCCTTTTCTTTATTGCTTTATAAAAGATAATCAGTATAGTCCAAGGATTATGGAAAAGTAAGAAGTGTTCTGAGCTAAATGTACAACTATATTAAAGGGGGAAAAAATAGGGTTTGGGGAAACAAGGCGGGAAAGAGGAGCAAGTGATACAACAGCCCCCCCCCCCCCCCCCCCCCGTGAATCAAGGCCCCGCTCACTTCAGAGTCTGATGGCAAGTAAATGAAATGAGGGCTAATTGAATAGAAACCAAGCGTCGCGGCAGCTCTGACATCTGTCCCAGCTGCAGCGGGTTCGGCGCAGAAGGAAACAGCATCCGTGACAGAGACCAGGCTGCCCGTGCTCTGTGGTGACTGTCGGTCCCCCCCCACCCCCCTCCCCGGGCTGCTGGGGCCCATGCCTCCAGTCACACAATACGATGGTGAAAGCTCGCATTTGCTCCTGTTGGGACGGCTGGTCACCCAAACCTTGTCTCCTTCCTTCACGTCCCAGCCCAGAATATTCCAGACGAATTAAGGGGGTCACTGTGGAAGGGGGATAATGACAGCAAGTCCCTGAGCCCGTGGGCAAGGCCTTGTGACACTCTGGGCATCGGGAGGATGAAAAGAAAGTGGTTTCGCTGCACGCAAGCATCGGTTCCTGCGCAGCACACACAGCAACGCCGCGTGTTGTTAGAAAGTAAGATCACTTCTTACTTTTCCATAATCCTTGGACTATACTGATTATCTTTTATAAAGCAATAAAGAAACGGGGAAGGTTCCCGGTAGAAAAGGAGCGAAGGATAGAATCAACGGCAACAAACACATAAAACAATGTTACCGTCACTAGACTCCAAATAAACACAAAGTAACACCTAAAATATTGGATACTGCTTCAAAACAAAGAAACCAACAAGACTTTTTAAGGATGGAGGGAACTGGAAGACGGGACTCCGGCTGCCAGGATGCTCTGAAGCGGGGACAATGGTGCATGAAAACCCAGTGTTGACGTGTCAGCGTCACAGCAGAGACCGGGGCAAATGCCCAAGGCAAACCAGGGGAAGAAAACCTTCCGCCGAGGACCGGAGACGTTCACGCTGCAAGCAAGCTTCACGCTGGCGGACGCTCAGGGCCGCAGGGGTTGATCAACAGTGGAAATCTGAGTGTCACTTCAGGGGAAAGGGCCTCGCTTGGCCGAGGACTTCTGGGCAGTTGTCCAACGAGCTTCACGCCTGTAGGGCCCCCAGGGACTCGCCCTGCTCACGGGCTCGCCTGCCCAGGTCCTTGCCTCCTTGCATCCCAGTAAGGCTGTCCCTGACGGCTTTGTCACAGGGCGCTGTCCCCACTAACCAGCATCCCTATCCCGTCTCTCCTTAAGGTCTCCACGGGACTCGTTAGAACAGACACCACCATGTTTCTCACGGGCTCTCTGCCTGTCTCTCCCGCAAGGGACAGAACAGCCCGCACGCGGAGTGCGTAGACCCTTTGGTCACAGTTGTCTCTCTGGCCTGTCGGGGTGGCTGCCCACAGGACATGCACAGGATAGGCACAACTGTCATCCGGGCGAGCAGACCCAGCGTCCCAGCCCACCCTCAGCAGGGGTGCAGTGTGGGCTGTCCAGTGTGGGCAGCTCACTCGGGAAGGGGCTGAAGGTCACGGTCAGGACGCTTCTGGAATCACGGAGCCGGGGAAGAGCCCACCTAGCTGTGCCCGCCGGCTCTGTCCTCTGTGTGCCGTTCCTGGCGGCCACAGACCAGCAGCCCCAGTCCTCCCCACGGCGGCTCTCAGCTGCCAGTCTAACCTGGGAGACGGTCCCAGTCCAAGAAGCTGACAGCTGCCCAGGTGCCCTGGGACCCATCCTCAAGGACCCAGGGCCAAGCCCCTATGTGCTGGCTTTTACGAGTGTTGGGTGTTCAATGCAGTGAGACTCTGGAGTACAGAGAACATGCTTGCTCACATGTAGAGTGCACTCTGTTATACTGCCAGGCAGAGCATGGTGTCCACTGGGTATGCCATCTCTCCAGCAGTGACCAAGTCACAACAGCGGTGCTGGAACCTGGTGGGCTGAGCCTCCTGGTGCTGCTCCACCACCCCCAGGAAAGAGTGCGTGTATGTGTGTATGTACTATGTTCATGAGTGTACCTGTATGTACATGTGTGAGTGTGTACTGTGTCCATGTGTGTGCACAGCTGTGCATGTATGTGGTATGTGCCTGTGTCTGTGTATGTGCTTGTGTGTATGTACTGTGTTCATGAGTGTGCATGCATGTACATGTGCAAGTGTGTACTGTGTCCATGTGTGTGCACAGCTGTGCATGCATGTGGTATGTGCCTGTGTCTGTGCTTGTGTGCATGTACTGTGTTCATGAGTGTACATGCATGTACATGTGCGAGTATGTACTGTGTCCATGTGCATGCTCAGCTGTGCATGCATGTGGTATGTGTATGTGCTTGTGTGCATGTACTGTGTACATGTATGTACATGTGTGAGTATGTACTGTGTGCATGCGTGTGTAGCTGTGCATGCATGTGGCATGTGCCCGTGTATGTGCATGTACTGTGTACATGTGTGTACATGTGCGAGTATGTACTGTGTGCATAGCTGTGCATGCAAGTGGCATGTCCATGTGTGTAGTGCCGTGTGTGTGCACATATGCATGTACACATGCATATGTGTGCACATGTGTGCATGCACAAATAATTGAGAAAACATTTGGAAAGTGGGGTAATTTTATGAAGTAGAAATGTGCTCTCCTGACTCCATTCCAGCATAAACAGCAAAGCCAGGAGAAGGTGTGCTCAGAGACCACGCTGTCCGGAATGGGACTTCCACCTCTGTCTGCACCTGTCATGTTGACATGGGCTCTTCCCTGGGGAGTCCTGGGGACCCTCAGGGCCCCTTGCCCTTGTTACTACCCACCCTACAATGTGAACAGGTTTCCCTAAGGGGCAAACACCAGCCGCAGATATAACCGTCTCTGGTGGTCACCCACTGTGGGAAACTCGGAGGCGGAGGCTCTCCCTACGTCAAGGGCCCAGAAACGCAGCTCCGGTTTAGAGCTGGCAGACTGCGAGGTTACAGCCAAGGCCCACGACTGGTTTCCTTTAAAGCCTCATGGTTTCATAAGAAGCTGACGTCAGCCAGCTGGGTGTTCACTACTGTCCTTGCCTGGAAATGTCAGGTCCAGCAAAGGAAAGGTTCACCCCAGGCCAGTAGCACCTTCGGGGGGGGGGGGCTGACCCTTGCCAGAGGGTGTGGACACTGTGTGTTTCCCCACAGATGCACCCAGATGGAGTCCCACAGCCTCCGCCCCTCGTTAACTCTGTTTCTGTGGATCTCATTTGACTTCCAGATGACTTTAATGATTGCTTTTAAAGGAGCACATCTTGCCCCTGGCCACCCCCAGGCTGCACCAAGTGATCCTCTCTGAAGCCACGGGTGTGTTTTGAATCAAAACTGCCTGCCTGACTGCCAAGATGTGGGCTCGGAGATGCTTCTTTGACTTTTCTGGATGCCACAGAGGCAGCCGCGTTCTCCGGGGGAAGCAGGACTCTATCCTTCAGGATGCCACAGAGGCAGCCGCGTTCTCCGGGGGAAGCAGGACTCTATCCTTCAGGATGCCACAGAGGCAGCCGCGTTCTCCGGGGGAAGCAGGACTCTATCCTTCAGGATGCCACAGAGGCAGCCGCGTTCTCCGGGGGAAGCAGGACTCTATCCTTCAGGATGCCACAGAGGCAGCCGCGTTCTCCGGGGGAAGCAGGACTCTATCCTTCAGGATGCCACAGAGGCAGCTGCGTTCTCCGGGGGAAGCAGGACTCTATCCTTCAGGATGCCACAGAGGCAGCCGCGTTCTCCGGGGGAAGCAGGACTCTATCCTTCAGGATGCCACAGAGGCAGCCGCGTTCTCCGGGGGAAGCAGGACTCTATCCTTCAGGATGCCACAGAGGCAGCCGCGTTCTCCGGGGGAAGCAGGACTCTGTCCTTCAGGAACACACTGGGCAGTCGTGGTCACGTACGGACCCGACCTTGTTGGGCCCAGGGTCCTGCCTTCCGGGATGGTGTTCTGTGTGGGAGGGAGGAGACACATGAGTAGCCCACATCCTCGTGACCAAGTCCTCCTCCAGGCTGGGCACTGGGCTTGCCTGTGGGAAGTTCAACACACACCCCAATTTTCTACCTGAGCCAAATGAGGGAGCGGTGGCTAGTGGTCAGGGTCCGAGTTGGGGTGAGTGCTCTGGAGCCAGTCTGCCTGGCCCCTTGCCTGGCCCCCTGCCTGGCCCCCACTACACACTCCTGGACAGTCCGAACCTCAGACTCTCCATCCGGAAAAGCAGGGCCTCGCGGAGCAGAGGTCATCCGGGGGCAGTATCGGTGCCCCTGCTGGTCCTAAGCTCTCCGTATCAGCCAGTAACAATGTTGGTGATAACAGCAGTAACAGATGATTTAGTGTGACTTAATGTGGCCAAAACATTACTGCATATGTCACCTCTGACCATCACCGCAGGGGCTGGAGGGGGTAGGGGAGGCGTTCTGCTCCCCAAGGGAACCGGGCTGAGCCAGGGCACTGGTCCGAGACCACAGGTGAGAGAGCCGGGGTCATTGCAGGGTCTCCACCAGCCAGTCTGGGCTCAGCTTGCAGACTCCCAGGCTGCCCGCACGTCCGTCGGCTCCCAGGGCGTAGGCCCGAGGTGAGGGCCCGGATGGGCTGTCTAAGGTGTGTGGGCCCAGAATGCCAAGGGCCGGTGAGTTCCGGCGCCGTGACCGGGTTAGGGCGCCAGCGCCAAGTAATGTCAGGAGCAAGATGCATGGGGTGAAGAAGGGGCTGTTTCCTTGGCAACAACAGCTTTTCTCGATGACATTATGTTTTGTTTTTCCACATAAATTAGCAGTGTTGATGGCAGGGGCACTGGGCGAGATGAGACGGTTTGTGAGGTCACAGTCGGCACACAGCAGGGCCAGGATCGAACAAGGATCTTTCCAGCCCCCAGGCAAGGTTCCAAGACTTGAACATGCTCTCAATTAAAAGACATATCCTGGAGGATTTTTTTTTTCCAGAAAATAAGAAAGGATACCCAGAAACTCTTCTGCATGAATTACACACACTAGCTTTAGGGCACATTGAAAGACTTGAACATGGGAAGGAAGGAAACGGTGTCCTCGAAGCAGAACAGGGAATATGTGCCCTGTAGTCGCGGACACGGGACACTTTGTTCCTCCCGGTCCTGGGTCCTGACCGCAGCCGGAATGTCCCGGAACCCGGGTTCTCAGTGTAGCAGTTACACCGAGTAGAGGGGCTTCTGTTGGAACGTCAGGGGCTGGAGAAAGGCCCTGAACTTGCACTTGGAAAGCAAGGGGTCAGGTGGTGGCCCTTCTTGGAGCAGCCCTGGGCCTTGTCCCCTCAGCTGTAGACAGGACAAGAGAGTCCACTCTGTGGGTGTCCTGAGGACAAAAGGAAGCGACGACGTGGGTACCCAGCACAGGCCTGGCACGGAGCAGTCCGGGGGCACGCGCTCAACCGGGTTAGGAAAACAGGCAAACACACGACTGGGGCTGGGACTCTCGCCCCCAGGGAGGCTGGGCCGGGGCAGGTCTGTAAAGTGGGAAGATGACGGAGGGACCGCCAACCTGCAGCCACCTGCTCTCACACCCACGGCCTCTCGGCCCCCCCCACAGGCCCGCCCACATCGTCATGGCTCCACCCAAGGTCCTATGACCCCGCCCACAGGTTCTCAGCTATGCCCATGGCTCCCTGGCCCCGCCCATGGCCTCACAGCCCCGCCCATGGCCCTGTGACCCCGCCCACAGTCCCACGGCCCCGCCCATGGCCTCGTGGCCCTGCCCACTGTCCTGGCAATCAGCCTCAGCGCAGCCTCCCCGCGCTGCTCCTTTCCATCCCTGGCAGAAGCGCTTTGAAGTGACTCCAGCGCTGGGTTCCAGGCGGGAAGCCGCCGAGCTAACCCAACCCCAGGCCCCCGGTGCCAGTACATTTTGAATGGGAAAATGCACCGACCCGTCCAGGTTTTCCATTCAGATTGGACCCCTGCCCTGGTCTCCGTCCTGATCCAGAAGTGGGAGAGAATCGGACCCAGAGGACTGGGTGCTGGGCAGACCCTGTCGGGCGAGGCCAAGCACCACCGGGCAGGGGAGACTCCTTGCGTGTGAGAGCCCCCAGTGACCCCCACAAGCGACGCTGCCCGGGCCGGAGCTCGCACAGCTGCCTTGGACGCAGGAGCCCAGAGCATCCCAGGGCAGGCACAGGGCCCCGGCCCGGCCCAGCCTGTGAGGGAATTGTGTTTATACAGCGGCAGAGGCAGGGCAGGCGGCCAGCCTGGAGGAGGCTCCCCTCTGCCTGAGGGAAGAGATGCGGAGGAAGAGCTTGGTGATTAAAAAGCCTCCTCTGTCGGTGTGGGGATGTCATTTCTGGGCCTGTTCTTCCCCTTTACGGGTAGATGAGGAAAGATCAGACAGTGGTGGGAAAACTCCAGGAAAATAATTCACTGCAGTTCTTGCGAAGTGAGTCCTTCAGAGAAGGACTGCTCCCCATCCAGGGTCCACCGCAGCCCAGCCAGCCGGCCTAAAGGCACTTGTTTATGCTCATGGCTGAGAGAAAGGGTGACCAGTCACCCCTCAGAGGTGAGGCCCTGGGTCCCCTGCTGCCCAAGTGCTACCTGCTGACTTCTGGGAAATTGTCATTGGACAAGGAACCCCCCTGGTCCAAGGTTATGCCCCCAGGGGCTGTCCAAGGTCAATGACAGGCTGAGGCACAGAGCCCCTGGACCCACCCACTTCAACTGGGGACAGTCCTGAAGAGCCAATCTGGCTGCACAGCTGGGGGGCACCAGGGCCTCTGTTGCTGCCACAGGGCGAGCCAGCACCCCCCACCCAGTCTGAAGGCTGAACAACCTCACCTTGTTTATATATTTTCACATCAATTTCTAAGGAGTAACGCTCTGAAGTGGGTCTTCAGCCACAAGTGACTGTCTCTTCCAGGAAACCCTGCTGTCTCGTTAGCATTAGAGGAAGAAGCGTTAGTCCCTGGAAGGGCCTAGGAGTTAACAGAGTCCAAATCCCTGGCATTACAAGGCGAGGAAACTGAGGCCCCAGAGACACTTAGTGGGTCTGGGAGGTCCTGCACGTGGGGCAGGGCAAGAGCCTGGGGGTGACTCGTGGGGGCCTGAGCACGTTGGGGTGGCTCTGCAGGATAAAGGAGGTGGCCTGGGGGTGGCTGGACACCCTGGACTGAGGCTGCGAGGCCCTCATGCCCAGGCGGTGCCTGCCACCCGTGGGGAGGACATCCTTGGCTAACAGCATCCATCCAGAGTCTCAGGAGACTCAGTCGCCTGCCCAGGCCATACAGCAGGTGACCGTGGGCTGGGATTGGACAGGCATCCAGCCTGCACCACTCAGGTGACGCCCCCTAAACCCTGCCGGGCTCCCAGGTGGGAGGTGCCATGCTTGCCCACTTCCCACAATGGCTCTGAGGGAGGTGGTTCCGGCTGGCATGAGAGAGAGGCCTTGAGGGCCAGACAGGAGCTTGTGCGCCTAACGCCCCACAGCTGATGACCTCAGCGTCCAGGCTAGCCTAAGCACTGCTCGGTGATGGCAAATCTCCGTGGACTAAGGGGCCGCTGACATACATAGAGGGCCCATGTGGGGGCCTGAGGCTGGGAGGGTGACCTGCCTGCAGGCCTGGGGCCACAGGACCTCCATGTTCAGGTGAGGGCCTAGCAGCCATCAGCCAGGCGACCATAAACAACTAGACATGGTGCCCGTGAGGGTGTAGGAAGCCACTGGAACACTTGTGCCCCGGAATGAGCTGTCCCTCTCCTACCTGACCCATGGCAGGGTCACCCTTGAGGGACTGGAGTGCCCGAGAGGCATGGCCAGGGGACACTCAGAAGAGGTGGCACTCGGCAGAGTGGGTGCGTCACGCCCCACATTTCTAACGTGTCCCAGGGCCAGAGGGAGACCCAGTGCTTCCAAGTGGGAGTCTTGCTCTTAGGGACAGGAACGCAGGTGCCCGAGGACAGGGCTTTGCAGCCCAGCGAAGATGAGAGGGGGCTGGGACCTAGGACAAGGCACTTCAGAAGGGCTTGAGGCCAAGACCTGCTTTCAGGTCCAGCTGCCCCACCACACAGGGGCACGTCCTGGTCACCCTGTCCTCTGCGTCCTTTAGGAAACACCCCACCCCCCACCATCCTCACAGAAACGGCTCTTGGAGGACGTTAATGGGGAAGGGGACCGAAAGGTCTTAGGGTGCAGCTTGTCACCCTGGACCCGATCCCGGCACCAGAACTCAGAAGATGCAATGACTGCCTGGGGCTGCTCCCAGACCTCCCACCTCCTCCGAAGCAAGTCCCTGCTGCCAGCCCAGCACAGCCTCCTCCTCCCTCTGCTGCTGTGGGCACCCAGCAGCTGTCCTGGGCTGGTCCCATGGTGGGTGTGGCCAAGCCTGGCTCCCAGTGACCACTTGTGCCCACAGCTTCCTGCCCTCCTGGCTTCTCTCCCCGGCATGGGGCTGCCAGCCGCTCCCACAGAGCTGGCTGTAGGGGCAGCGAGGGGACTCGGAGGAGAGACTGTGCTCCTGCTTGTCCTCGGGTCCTGCTGAGCAGAGCCCAGCGCCTCCTCCTGCGCCTCAGCCGGAGAAGGGCTGACCACCACCGCCTGGTTCCAGCTCTCACGAGGAGCCGTGAGGATCTGGAGCCCAGGCCTGGCTCGGCAGGGAACCCCCGCCCCAGAAGCCAGGTGGGCGTTGCAGGTGTTTGCCCGGCGGGGCTTGGCTCCAAGGAGCCATTGAGAGGTGGAGCGAATTGGCTGCCACCCACCTGGAGGAGTTTTCTGGTGTGGGTGCTCAGCGGGAGGTCATGACATCCCTCTCCCGGTGTGAGTGTGTTGCTGGTGGAACTCGGGAAGCCGCTGCAGAGGCAGTCTGGCCATTGTTTCCCAGTGGCCCCTGGGAATGCTGGATCTGCCCATTCCTGCCCTCCTGCTCAGGGCGTGGGCGCCCGCGCCGTTTCCCCAGCAGAGGCCGAGGCAGGTGGGGACCCGGGGAGATGTCGGGAGGCCCTGAGTTCATGGCATGTCCACCAGCCGTGGGCAGTGACAGCCAGTTCAACCTGCCTGCGGGTGCCTCAGGAGCGACTGCAGGGCGCCTCCCAGGGGAGAGGTTGTCACTGACCCCAAAGGGTCTCAGTTCCAAAAACAGGTTGATTGGAGAGGACTGGGGGGCAGAGGGCACCGGTGGGGCAATGAGCGGAGGCGGGGGCTGCTTTGTGCAGAGTCCTTGCAGCTGCTGCCTCAGAACAAACCTCAGTGGGGTGTGGGCACCAGCGGGATGGACAGGGGACACCCCACCAGTGGGGCCCCCTAGGGATCTGGGGCCTTTCCTGACCCCAGTCCACTGACGGCAGGATGGCAGAGAGCCCAGGGTGCTCGCTTCAGGTGAGCGGTGTGGGTGAGGGTGTCCCTCCGGGAGAGCAGGACTGGATCTGGGCACCCCAGAGAGCCTTCCCATCCTGACCCGAGGACCCCAGCCTCCAGCATCACTCTGGACTCCTGTTCGGAGGTGGAAGAAGAGCAGGTACATGTCTCAAGGCACGGCTGGGTCACGGGAGGCGGCTCCCATCACGCGCCTTGAACTTGCCCGTGCGCACACTGAGGGTCCGGTGACCCTCCGGCTGGTCTGCAGACCCCAGAGCTGAGGTCACGGGAGGCAGCTCCCATCACGCCCCTAGAACTTGCCCGTGCGCACACTGAGGATCTAGGTGACCCTCCGGCTGGTCTGCAGACCCCAGAGCTGAGGGTGAAAACAGTCCAGCCCTGAGGGTCAGTAGGCCTTGATCTCCTTCCATGGTCTGCCCCTGGGTTCCCACTGGGCAGTGCAAGCGAGGAGACCACAGCCACCCAAGGCAGCCGTTGTCCTGGCTGAACCTGAGGCCTGGGCCATGCTCCTGGTGGTGCATCCGGGCAATGGTGTCCGTGGGTGGGATAAGGTCCTGATGTTCTTCTGGGAGACAAGTGGTTTCGGGTCTTTGCAGGAGCCGTCTTGACGAGGAAGGCTCTGCTCTGGGGGCCTCCAACTTGGGGCAGTCGTGGGAGGGCCACCAGTGGCTCTTCCGGTTGGACTCTTAGAATCCCCTCGAGTCCGGTTTTGGGGAGGCCATCTCTCCTTGGCCACAATGCCTTTGGGGTCAACAGGCCCCTTGTGCTAGGTAGCACCTTGGATGGCTGGGTGGGTTGAATGGATGTTGGGATGAACGATGGGTGGGTGGATGTAAGGATGTAAGGTAGGCATGCTTTCTTCTTAATTTTTTGAGCGATATTAGGAATCTTAGTGTCTGTGAACATAGCCAAGGGGGGCCACAAGCCAAGGAGTGTGGGAAGCTTCTAGAAGCTGGAGAAGACAAGGCCGTGGATTCACCCCTGGAGCCCATGGAAGGAACTCGGCCCTCCCCCCTCCTCCCGTTTTCAGGGGCGGATCCTCAGGACGGCTGAGCGAGGCTCCGTCCGCGGTCTTCCCCTGCCGGGAGCACCAGGCCCGGAAAGGGCTGTGCTGAACCCACAGCCGCTGACATCGTGCTCTGTCATCGCAGCGTGGACAAGGTGCTTCTGTTTGGAGAGGTACCAGCAGGAGGCCGGGGCGCAAGATCCACCAGGGCCCATGCGGAGGGGAGCCGTGCCATCCATTCCGGTCCTGCAGGCAACTCTCACTGACAGCGTGGGGGGGGGCCGGGGCGCGGGGGCGGGGAGGGGGAGGGGCGGGGAGGTGTGGGGGGGGCGGGGAGGGGGAGGGGCGAGGGGGGCGCGGGGAGGGGGAGGTACGGGGGGGGGCGGGGGGGCGGGGGCGCGGGGAGGGGGAGGGGCGAGGGGGGGCGCGGGCGGGGCTGCGACCCCATTCCCCCAGCCTGGGCTCTGAGCTTCGCGCAGCCCGCGTCCCCGCCTTTCGGAGCCTCTGGAGACGGGGCTCCTCACGCACGCTCCCCGGGGCTCCGGGGAAAACCGGCATTTCCATCCTGGCTGAAGCCGCATCCTCGGCACTTATCCCAAACAAAGCATCCTCCTGTCCACGGGGCAGCAGAGAACGGAGCAGCCGCTATATTTTTAACCAAAAGCCACTTCCTGTTGCCATGGCAACCGCGTTCTAAAATTAAAGCCGCAGCATACCCCTGGGTAGGTGCCATGAAAGGAACGTCTCCCTCCGATGGCCTTCATCCGCTCTGGGGGGTTGGGAGGGACCGGAGTCGGTGTTCCCGGCCCACCGCGCGGTCCTCCCAGGCAGGGCCACACCGGGGCGGCTCTCCCGGTGCCTGTCCCTCCGCAGCCGCGGGTCTGGCCCTGCCGTTACCGCCCCCTGGCCTGCTCCTTCGTCTGCCCTCGAGGGTGCCTCGCCGGGAGGCGGATGGAGAGTCCCCGGTCTGGAAGCCAGAACAGAAGCACGAGCCACAGGGGCAGCCGAATCGAAGCCCGGCTTTGGGAGGGTCCCTGGTGATCCTGCCGTCACCTCCCAGAATGCTCCCACCTTTACTTTATTTTTCTTTACTATTTACTGATTTTAGAGAGAGAGGAAGGGAGAGAGAGAGAAAAAAACACATCAATTTATCATTCCACTCATTTATACACTCATTGGTTGATTCTTGTATGTGCCCTCACCGGGGATCAAACCCACAACCTTGGCGTATCAGAACGATGCTCTAACCAAATGAGCTACCCGGCCAGCCCCCCTCCCCCTCCCGGAACTGCAGAGCCACCCACCAGGCTTGGCCACCCCACACGGGACACCGGTCATGGCCCTTGACTCTCACGGCTCTCCCTTCCTCCACCCGGCCCCGTCAGCCTAGAGTGACTTTGCGCCCCTCAGGGTGGCACCTGACTCCCTCTCTCCTCCCAGGCCTGACAGGTTCCTTCTCATCAAACCCTCTTGTCCCTGGGGTTACTAACCCTGTCCCCTCACAAGGTCGCCCTGTCCAGTCCACCCCCCCACACCCCCCACTGGCCACTGCGAGGAGCACCGTGGAGAAGTCCGGATTCGCTCTGCACGGGAGCTCTGCCCTCCCTGCCTACCTGTGTGGGGAGGGTCCAGTGACAGGCCCCAGCGCACAGCCGGCCCAGCTCTTAAACTTCAACTGTCTATCGTGCAGTAACACTAGTCTTTTTTGGTGTGCGTTCTATGAATTTTAACAGATGTGCATATGTGTGTCACCCTCGTCACAGACAGGAGATGGACATCAGTGTGTCACCCTCGTCACAGACAGGAGATGGACATCAGTGTGTCACCCTCATCACAGACAGATGGACATCAGTGTGTCACCCTCGTCACAGACAGATGTGCATATGTGTGTCACCCTCGTCACAGACAGGAGATGGACATCAGTGTGTCACCCTCGTCACAGACAGGAGATGGACATCAGTGTGTCACCCTCGTCACAGACAGATGTGCATATGTGTGTCACCCTCGTCACAGACAGATGGACATCAGTGTGTCACCCTCGTCACAGACAGATGGACATCAGTGTGTCACCCTCGTCACAGACAGGAGATGGACATCAGTGTGTCACCCTCGTCACAGACAGGAGATGGACATCAGTGTGTCACCCTCGTCACAGACAGGAGATGGACATCACTCATAAACCCTCTCCCCCTAGAACCCATGGGGTTCTGTCTGCCCTCGCCCCTGGGGGGTCTTTGCGAGACTGGCTTCCTGCTCTGGGCACGCACCTTAGAGACCCACTGGTTGTCACAAACCTCCGTAGTTAGTTCTCTCCGTGGCTGAGCCGTGCTCCTTGACAGGGACGTGCCCCATGTGTCTAACCGGTCAACTGCTAAGGGACACGTGCGTGTTCCGGCTTTGGGTGGTTCGGAGTAGAGCTGCTGGGAACAGCCTGGCCCAGGTTGGTGTGAGCCTAGACTCTGTGTCCCTAGGGCAGATGCCTGGACAGGACTGCTGAGCCACACAGTGAGGACAGGTGACCTTTCTCAGCCCTGTCCACGGTCCCTCCGCATCCCCGCCATCGGCGTGGGCTCCAGTGGCCCCACCTCCCTCCCACCAGCCCTGGGCTCTGTGGACCACTCAGCTGGTCTGCAGGCGCCTGGCTACCACCAGTTACAAAGGCCACTGCTGCCTCCCTTTGGAACAGAAAAGGCTGTGACTAAAGCCCTGTCCCCTCGCAGATGCTAATTTTGTTTTTTTACATATAAAGAGCCAGCTGAGGTGTGAAAGGCCTCAGTTTTAGGTAATCCACCCAGAAACAGTGAACAGGCATGACCACTGTGCCTTTGTAGAGCCCGGGAGAAATCTGCCGGGACTATCAACGTCATTGACTGGTAACAGTAATGACACAACACGAATGCTCACAGTGGCCAGGTGTGTGAGGGGCCCACACCAGCACGGTCGCACTGACTGCTCACAGCCCCGGGGGCAGAGGGGACGGGGCCTCCGTCTCCCCGGAGCAGCTCCGGCAGCGACTCTCAGGTTCTCGGCAGATTTCTGCGAAGCCGATGAAGCGTCAGCCTCAGGCCACTCCCTCACACCCAGGTCCCTTCTACTGGGAAAGGTCCCGGGGAGAAAGGGGTAACTCTTGCCCCCTGAGAGCCATCTAGGAGCGAAGGGAGCTGACAGCACCCTCGAGTCACAGAGCGTCTTCGACAGTCCCCATCCAACGGAAGGCGGAGGGCGCGGACACTTGAGAGGGTGCATGTAAGACAAACACAGGAGGCGTTTTCCTAAGGTCAACAGTACTGCGGTTTCCCTTGCCATTGCCAGTCAGGGGCTGCAAAGTTAAGTTTAAGTTTTCTAAACTCTCAGTGACAACGACAAGTGCTGGCCCACCGCGCTGGAGGAGGACTGCTTGTCTCTCCGGATTCCTCACAGAGAGTCAGGGGACGGCACAGAGAGGTCACCCGGACGTACACATCCAAACAGCACGGAGAGAAACTGTGGTGGGCAGGACGTTGTTAATGACCAAGGAGGCGACGCTTCCCGCTTTTGTGAGGCTCCCGGCGCTTGTCCGTTTTTCAAGTATGGTAACTACTTGCAGTTTTTCTTTCGTTCCAAATACATAGTCTCTTTTAGGCCTGGATTTTGCCATTTTTTTCTCTTGCTTCTATGGCTCCTGAGGTTGTAAGTCTGTAAGCCCCGCCCTTCCCCACCCAGGTGGGGCGTCTGAACCCCAGAGTAAGGTTTCCTCACGGGGTCCTGATTGAGGGCAGGGCTGTACCCGAGTCACCCGCAAACCCATGGCCCAGCGTGATGCGTGCCCGCGCCCGTTTTGTTCCCATAAGCCACCGCAGGGCAGAGAGACGGGTCTAGCGGCAGGCCACAGCGGGCAGGGGCAGTGTCGGCAGGGCCCAGAAAGCGTTCTGTGACTGAAACGGAGAAGGGAGGCTGTTCTCCGGGGCACCGGCTGCTGCAGGACGCAGGGAAGAGGCTGCGTTGCTCTGCTGTGGCCGGGCCCACCCCCCGCCGTCCCCTCTCCGTGTCCCTTCCACGTCGTCCTCTCTGAGTCAGCCTCCCCGGGACGGTTCCCATCTGTCCCCACCGGCTCCTCTGCGGGGGCAGCCAGAGCCCTCAGAAGGAGAGAGGCAGATGTCAGGGGTGACCGTTACTTGGCAATCCCCCGAGGAACGGGGAAGGGGACTCGCGTGTGCAAGGGAAGGAGCTTCCCACTCACACTCAGTCAGGGTTAGAGCTGGGGACCCCCTGGGGCTCAGGGGGGCACTCCGAGGTCACCTGGGTGGAGGCTTCCCGGGCCCCTCCCTCCCCCTCCAGCCAGCACAGAAGTGCACGCCCGCATTTTCACGCTGCTGCTGGTGCGGTTTCTAATTCGGCCAGATTAGGAAAGCCGCCACCGTGAGATCCTGTCGTCGGTGAGGAGAGGGAGGTCTGAAAACAAGTCAGAACTGATTCGTTTTAGCCCTGTACCCAGGTCGCACGTGGGTGGCAGGGGGTGCAAGGTTCCCTGTCCCACTCACACACCGGAGACGTGACACCTCTGAGTCTTCACGCTGTGTGGTCTTGCTGTCCCAGGCGCCAGGCCGATGTCCTGATTAAACCAGCCGTTTAGGTGGGTGTGTGGCCACGGCCCTCACCCGCCCCCTCCAGTCCTCCCCTGAGGTGCCCGCCCCAGCTTGCCGGGCGGGGCAGGTGGCTGCGGTTTCCTGCCGTCTCAGCAGGAGCGGTGGCCGGTGTACCAGGTGCTCAGCTCTCCCGCCCCCACCCCCACCCCCCGGTCCTGCCCTGGGGGGGGGAGGGGCTCTGACCTGGCTCCCTTGGTTCCCTGAGGGCCTGTGATGGTGCTGGCGTGCCAGGGACCAGGTGCTCAGTCAGGGCTCCCCACCCTCAGCTCACACAGCGGAGAACACTCAGCTATTACACTGAAATCAATTGTAATCGCAAGTCCCCACCCAGAGAATTGACTTCTGACACATTGTTTCAACTTTCAACACCAGAGCTTCATCCTGACAGACCAGGGAGCCCACCGCAGCAGACACACGCACACTGAGGCTTGTGGCCGGGGCAGGGACGCAGACAGAGGCCACCCTGTGGTACTCGGTGCCCTCGTAACTGTGGCCCGTGGCAGCAGCTTCCCTGGCCCTCGTAACACCTGAAAGTGCTTTGGTGAGGCGGACACCGTCCATCCTGGAGTCCGTCCCCTCGATCAGTGGACGTCCAGGCATCTCCCAGGGCGCCTGCACTTGGAAGGTGGGGAGCGCAGAGCCGCCGACCGAGGCTCCCCGAGCAGCAGCTGAGCGCCCGAGACGTGTCTTTAACTGCAGGTTAACATGGAACACGGGCTCCATCCATTCCCGGCCTCTCCGGATCTCCCGGGGGCTGTGGGGGGTCGTGGCCTTCCTCCACCCTCACCTTACCCTCTCCCCTGTCCCCGGGTCTCCTCCTCTCGTTGTAAGGACGCAGGGCCCCGGATGTAGGGCCCACCCTCACCCAGGATGATTGCATCTCAAGATGTTTAGCTCATGACATCTGCCAGGTCCTATTTTCAAATGAGGTCACCTTCTGAGGTCCACCCTCCCCCCACACACACACAGCAGCCTGTGACCCTAAAGTAGACTGGGGGTCACTTCATGGGCTCTGAGGACGAAAGCAGTGTGCCCCAGGCGGTGTTGGGAGATGAGTTTGTCACCTGTGGGAGTGGGGGGGGGGACTTTCGGAGGGAGTGACCACAGCGCCTGGGACCCGTGAGGAGCAGAGTCAGCATGGATGACCGGAGGTGGGGTGCGCCACCAGCAGAACCGAAGCGGGGGGGGGCAATCGGAGGCCGTGTGTGCTGTGACTTGGACCGACGCCGTCAGGTCAGGCGGAACCGTGCCGGACACCCCCCCCTTTCAGAGAAGGAGGGAGGTGCAGGGCAGATGGACAGAGGGCGCAGCGGACTCTCGATCGGGGACCCCTCTCGGGGGCCGGCTCCAGTGTCCTGGTGTAAACAGACGGTGCTCTCAGGCCGACCAGCGCCTGGACCCTCCCGTCCTCCCGGTCTCCCCCATGAGCAGATGGTGGAACCGGCCCCTCAGGGAGGAGGGGTCAGTGTTCACTCTGAAAAGGCGTCACCCTGTGAGGGAGGCAGAGGGACCTCAGAGAGCCGGCAGCTAGGAGAGCTGGGCCAAAGGCACCAGCCGGCTGCTTCCTGCACCGGCCCCCTCGCCAGGAAGGGGCCAGAACAGACCCGTCTGCCTCTTACCTCGAAACCACAGCTCCGTCTCCATGCAGGCGCCATCTCCACACACCCAGAAAGTCGAATTCCCAACGACCGTCACGCACTCCCCTTAGCGGCCTTCACGGGGACCGTGGGGGACGGCCACCACCTCGTCAGGAGCACACGTGACAATACTCCTTTGGTGGTGACGTCAGAAGCGTGAGGGAGGGGACTCTCCGTGCGGTTGACCGAACTTCCCACACCGAACGCCCTCGCCTTGTGAATCCACGAGATCCGCTCCGAGGCCGTGACCACGGGGACGTGACCACGGCTTGGTTTGTCCTCCCGTCCTGACGGCCGCTGAGCGCCTGCCCGCCGGGTTCAGCTGGGCCCATGGCTCTGCAGAACGGGAAGGCTTCTCTTATTTACTGTGCCACGGCTGACCAGTTTGGGCTCAGGTCAGTTTAAATGTCCCAGTAAAACCCTGGAAGATGAGGCAAAAAACCCACCCAGGCCGTGGAGAGCGGCCCCGTGGGGCCACGGGGTTTTCACGCCCTGCTGTGAACAGACCCTTGGACCCACAGCTGGTCGGTCACGCAGGCCTTGATGGTGTGGCTGGGCTTCGAGCGGTGGCCAGCGAGGGGCGTTGTCACTGTGCCCTGGGGGGCGCTGACAGTCCAGTGGGGCGGGGGTGAGGATGCGGACAGGTGGCCATGGGGGACCCCCGTTTCCAGCCCCCCTCTGTTGGAATGTTCCAGAAGCAGTGTGCACCCTCCACCCCACTACTTGCTGTCTAGGCCACTGCCTCCTCTACATCGCTGTGGGGCCGAGGCAGAAAACAGGGGTTCAGTGAGCATCTCGGGGTTCTTGCTGCGGCTGGAGAAGCATGTTCCGGCCCCAGGGAGCAGACAGGAAACACCCCCCGACACAGGAGGCCGGGACAGCCCTGGGAGCCGAGACCCCGCAGGGCCGGTGGCCGCGGTGGGAGCACGCAGCGCACTGCAGCTCACAAGGGGCTCCAGGCCACCCTGGGCCCCAAGCTGGGTAGCGGGGGGGAGGGGTGCAGGTGACCCCGCTGGGCTCGTTTCCCGAGGGTTAAGCGAGGGTGTGGAGGTGAGGTGACAGGCCACAGCAGCGAGCACACGGTGACCAGCGCAGGCACTGCTGAGAGAGGCAGTGAGCGCAGGGACGCTGCTGTGCGTCCGGCCGGACCAGGCCACGCTCTCGGTGGTCCCACGCTCCTGCAGGTGTCGTACACGGGGCCCGGCAGGTGTCCTGGGGTCCCCATTAACCTGGAGAGTCAGTGGTCCCGCAAAGAGGAGCCCACCCGGCATCGTCACCCCGAGCGTGCTGGGCTTTAAACGAGCCTGGTGGGGGCGTGTGCTGCTGAGAGGGGGCGGCAGCGGCAGGAGGGGAGGCCCCGGGCGAGGCGACAGGTAGGGTGGGGGTGACCGCTGCGTGGGAATAATGAGGGAACAGTCATCGTGGAAATGACCAGCCCCGCCCTGACTCCGCACACACTTCTGAGCACTGACCTGGCGCCCGAGTCAACCCCACAAGCCGGGTGGAGCGCTGACCACAGCTTCACATCCACGCCTTCTCACGGGGACCCCCTCCGGCCAGGACAGTGACCCAGCGGTCACAGCGACGCTCGCCCTCCTAGCGAGGAGGACGCCCAGGCTAGGAGGGGCGCTTGCTGCGGGCTGTGGGAGGACAAGGGGGCACAGCGGGACGAGGTGCCCGCCCCATCCTCCCCCCCCCCCCCGTCGGGCAGGCAGGGCTCTCCCATCACCTGCCAACGCTGAGTGACCTAGAGGGAGGGTCACAAACCACAGGAGCCTGCTGCTCTGCTCACGCCGGAAGGTCACAACCGAGGAGTAGTCTTTTCTTTAGGAAGCAAGCCTCAGACACCCTTACCTGTTGGGATTCCAGCAGCACCTGTTACATGAATATATAATTCCTCAATCTCTAACGGAAAAGGAAAAAAAAAAAAAACCCAAAACACAGGCCTGTGAAGACTAGACCCACCAGGAGACAGCAGCCAGGGGGGTCCTTCACGGTGAGCCACTTCATTCGAAGGATGAGGACCCAGGCAGGACGCCGCACAGTAAGTGAACGTCACCTAATTAAAAACGCTTTTACAAACGGCGCCATTAAAGACCGTAGGGCCATCGGTCTCGGCGTGTTTCCATTACGGAGCGCCATTGCGGCCCGACACCCTTCTCTGGAACGCGACCGAGTTCATAAGTCCGGCAAGGGCCCGCGCTCCCCGCTTGCAACCCGTGTGAAGCACTGTGAGAATATAGTGATTCCGGACGAGTGTTTTCCTCCCAAATCTGTTGTTGGCGTCTTGTTGACAGGGGCTGAGATATAAGCAGGGGGGGAGCTCGTGCAGAGAGAGCCGGGGCGGGGGGCGTGCATGAGGACTCGGACTGGCTATCGGGTCATCAGCAAAGCAGAGTTTGAGGAAGGGGTCCCAGGACGCCAGGCCTGCAGCCTCTTACACACAGGAGTGAGGGCCATGCCGTGTGTAGAGTGCCCGTGTCCCCAGAACAAAGCCGTCTCACCCACCTTGCCCGTGTGGCCCCTGCAGGGGAGTCACACCCCCCACACACACCGTGGTGACAGGTCTGGGTTGAGCTGAATGGGAAAAGAATTGTCCCTGTCAACAGTTCTTATCCGGATGAGTGACAAACAACACAGAGGGGCGGGGCCTCAGGGCTGGGCCATATTCCTTTCCTGCCCAGTGCCCGGAGCCGCCAGCCCCGGGGGGGGGGGGGTCCCCCACGGCAGAGAGCCCCCCCCGTCCCGCCTGTCTGAACGGAGTCCAGGTGTGCTCCTCTCCCTTCTCCAGAAGGAGCCCCAGCCCGGGGGGGGGTCCCCCACGGCAGAGAGCCCCCCCCGTCCCACGGCAGAGAGCCCCCCCCCCGTCCCGCCTGTCTGAACTGAGTCCAGGGGGCAGGTGTGCTCCTCTCCCTTCTCCGGAAGGAGCCCCAGCCCCGGGGGGGGGGACCCCCACGGCAGAGAGCCCCCCCCCGTCCCACGGCAGAGAGCCCCCCCGTCCCGCCTGTCTGAACGGAGTCCAGGGGGCAGGAGCCAGGTGTGCTCCTCTCCCTTCTCCGGAAGGAGCCCCAGCCCCGGGGGGGGGACCCCCACGGCAGAGAGCCCCCCCCGTCCCACGGCAGAGAGCCCCCCCCCCCGTCCCACCTGTCTGAACGGAGTCCAGGGGGCAGGAGCCAGGTGTGCTCCTCTCCCTTCTCCGGAAGGAGCCCCAGCCCTCCGCTGCGGGTCCACACCCCTGTCCCCTGTCCACCTGGGACTGGACGGGGCTCCTGCAGAGGGGAAGCCCTGAGCCTGAGACACGGGCTGACCCTCGTGGGCTTTCCCGCGGCTAGGGACTTAATAAAGTGCCACGAGCAGTGTAGCCGACCGGCTGGTCCAAGCAAACGGGGCCGCGTCTCCGGGACACTGACAGGCGGGAACAGAGGCCCGGGCTGTGCCCCCACCCCACCCCCAGTGCCCGCCCCACTCTGACCAGCAGGCCCCTCAGGACAGGGGGCCCCTTCCTTCTTCCAGGTGTCCTGCTGCCCCTGCCGGGAGCACATGCGCTGGCCAGGCCTTGGTGAAGGCGATTGGTGGTGGGGGCTCTGCAGCTGCACCCCCCCCAGGACCCAGGCGGTGTTCCCAGACCCTCCCCACCCATCCGTCCAGCAGTCTGTCTGCCCCTCAGCTGCCCGCACCGCGCTGGGCTGGCGAGTCACCCAGCCGCTCCCATGGCTGCGTTTTCTCAGAGACGCCGCCTTCCTCTTCCCAGACCCGCGCTTTTCATCACCGAGTTCCTGGAAGATTTCCTGGAACACCTGTGCGCCCCCGACCCCCCACGCCCACCCCCAGCTGGCCCTTGGCCGCTTTTATTATTTTAAACTTGCTCTTGGTGGAAATGTGCCGCGTCAGAAGCGTATGTCTGGCCCATTTCACAGAGTGAACCCCGCTGTTGAACCCCCTGCAGCCATGGAAGGTGACTTGGCAGCCAGGGGCCCCTGGGGGGCCAACACTCTCCTGAGGGACATCAGGTGTAAACTCCACCTCATCTGTCACGGCTGGGGGTGGAGGGCACAACTCCCCACGCACCCACCCCCTCCGCTCAGCCTCAGACATCTTTTCTCCAGATTTTCAGAAATGGTTCTGAGTTGGCTAATGGTTCGCACAGCGCACCGTGATGGGACGAAGACACCTTCCCTTTGACCTTTAGATGACTATTTCGGCTCAGGTGGGTGATGAAAATTAACCTCGTTTCCTCCTTCCTCCCTGAGCCGGTGAACTAACTGACCACTCACGCATGCCTCTGTGGACTGCTAATGAGGAGCCTGCTCTTCGGAAGGTACCGGAGGTTTGCCAGCCGGTCACTCCTTCCCAGCTGCGTCCCGCCGAGCAGAGCGGAGCAGAGCGCGCAGGGTGGACGCGCAGTGACGACTCAGAGATACTTTTAGATCCCCTCGTTCCGTTGCACCGAGAAAGAAAGGGAAGAACGCACACAAGTGGTCGTCCATTGAGAGGAAGAGACTGAGCTCCCGGCCCACAGCGGGGGGCTCGATTCCCGAGGGAACCCTGACTGCCGACTTCCTGAGATGCCTTCCCGGCCCTCCAGGGGCTTCGCGTTCCGGCCTCTGTTGTCACGGGTTGTTCTGGAAAGCGGGGAGTTGCCCACGCCTCAGCCCGCTCTCCCGACGATGACGAGAGCAGGTAGAGGTGTGAGCGGTGACCCAGGACCGACTCCCTGACCGCACGGCCCGGCGTGGAAAGTCTCAAGACACCGCATTGGTCCAGACACCCCGGGGACGGACGCTGGACCCAGGCTGGCTCTTCCTCCCCGTCCGGCTCAGCGTGAGTCACCACGACGACTCCGCGGGGTCAAGTGCGTCAGAAAGGCTTCCTTCACCGGTCAATGGCAAGGGGGGAAATACAGGGTGTCCGTAAAGTCATGGGGCACTTCTGACCAGTCACAGGAAAGCAACAAAAGACGATAGAAATGTGAAATCTGCACCAAATAAAAGGAAAACCCTCCCAGTTTCTGTAGGATGGTGTGGCAGCATGTGAGCATGCGCAGATGATGACGTAACACCATGTATACAGTGGAGCAGCCCACGGCCGTGCCAGTCGAGATGTGGACGGTACAGAGGAAAGTTCAGTGTGTTCTGTGGCTCGCTAAATTCGAATCCGTGACCAAAGTGCAACATGAATATCGGCGCATTTATAGCGAAGCGCCACCACGTAGGAATAACATGACTCGGTGGGATAAGCAGTTGAAGGAAACCGGCAGTTGGGTGGAGAAACCCCGTTCTGGTAGCCATCAGTCAGTGACGAGTCTGTAGAGGCTATACGGGATAGCTACCTAAGGAGCCCTAAAAAACCTGTGCATGAGCCCACATCGAACTGCACTGAATAGGTATGGAACTGGGAGAGGTTTCCTTTTATTTGGTGCAGATTTCACATTTCTATCGTCTTCTGTTGCTTTCCTGTGACGGGTCAGAAGTGCACCGTGACTTTACAGACACACTGTACATGGAAGGGAAACCCACAGCCTGAGACCGAGGGTACCGACCGATCGCCATGTGAACCTTGCTGAGATTCTGATCCGAACACAAAAACATTAAAAGAACTAAACTGACATCCAGGAGGCAACTGGAAGTTTGGACGCTGACTGGACGGATGACATGAAGGAATGTTTTTACCGCGACCAGAGAACCACGAACGACCACGCCTCTACGAAGCCCTGGTCTTTCACAGATAGATGTGGAGACATTTGGAGAAGGTGTCTTTTGAGGTCTTGGATTTGCTTCAAAATGATGTGGAAGAAGGAAGGGGGGGAGCGAGTGGGAGGGGGTTCAGATCAAAGAGAGAAAGCATCCCGGCCCTGGGCCGGCGCTGGAAGCCCGGGGTTTGGAACAGGAGGGTGCGTGATGGTCTTCCGTGCGTTTCCGTGCACGGCGGAAAGTTAAAAACCACGTCAGGAATAAACAAGCATTTCTAAGACGTGTGTCTCACAGCCTCTTGTGTTCTGCCTCCTCCCTCCACGTGCTGAATTCCTCGAGTAAGCCTGGGGGGTGGGGGTGGGGGTTCTGCAGGAACTCCCCTTGGGGTGGGGGCCGATGTTTGCTCCTGTGGTCTCGGGTCATCCAAGTCCTCATTGCATTGATCTCTTCCCCCGTCAAGAAACGAGTGTCCCCCCAGACGGGTCCCCATTCCTCAGGAATCCAGGAAGAGACGGCAGAGATTCTCATCTTTTCTTAGAGAGAGAAGGGTTTCCACTGAGGCCCCAGCTGACCGCCAAACCCCCAACCACCAGGGACCTTGACCGTAGCCTGGAAGTTGGCAAAAAACAACTCCTGTGCCAAGGAGGGGACAGCACGCAGTGTGGGTGTCTCGGGTGAGAGTTCCTGCTGTCCCCGTCCCTGTGTGGAAGGACCCTCCGCTAACCTGCCCACCCCCACCTGTTGAGACAGAAAGGTTGGTGGGGGGTCAGCAGGAACGGTCTCAGCCACAGGACGGCTCCATTTCCCCATTGATACAATGAGCTGGCCTCCTGCCCTGCCTTCTCCCCTAAAGCAGCTCAGGTCAGGGCATTAAATCTTTTTCTTTTTCTTTTTTTTTTAATTCAGTGAGAGGAAGGGAGGCAGAGACAGACTCCTGCATGTACCCGGACTGGGATCCACCTGACAAGCCCATTAGGGGGCAATGCTCTGCCCATCTGCGGCTATTGCTCCGTTGCTCAGCAACCAAGCTCTTCTTGGCGCCTGAGGCAGAGGCCATGGAGCCATCCTCATCGCTCAGGGCCAACTTACTCCAACGGAGCCATGGCTGTGGGAGGAGAAGGGGGACAGGGGTGGAGAACCAGATGGGCACTTCTCCTGTGTGCCCTGACCAGGGATCAAACTTGGGACATCCGTACACTGGGTTGACACTCTACCACTGAGCCAACTGGCCTGGGTCTAGAGTATTTAAATCTCAGAAAAGAAATTTAGAATATTTGGTATCCGCAGGATGAGATGGTTGTGGTCCTGGAACCAAGCCCACCAGATACCAAAAGACAACTTAAATTAGGGGAAGTCAGAAGCTCTGCATGGATGTTCTACTGTGTGTGTGTGGGTGGGAGGGGGTCAGCACCCCCAACTCCTGTTCAAGGGTCAACTTCATGTCGTGTTGTGTAGCCTTTACCTTGTCACGTGGTCAGCGGTAATGTAAGCAGAGGTAAGCAGCTGTTTATGTTTCTTTTGTCTTAAAGGGGCCTCTCCTATGAATGTGCGTACACGGCAGAGTAAAAGCGTTATCCAGGCTGGGACACATGTGCCCCGTCGTCACCGAGGGTCCTGTGGTCCTGTGGGCTCCCCAGCCCTCCTCCTGTTGGCCTCTCCCGCGGCCTGCCAGGACAGCCAGGCGGGTTCCCTGTGGCCCGCTGCCCTCAATCCTGAAGAGACACGCACTGTGCCCCCCTCCCCCCCTCCTCCTGCCACCCCCGAATCCAGGGATGCTCCGTCCCCTGTAACACCTGGTGGAGAGCAATGCACACCGTCCGCGCTCCGTATCTGCGGGCTCCCCACGCCCCCGGAGCGGACGGCACAGGGGGTCGCTGAAGAACCGCCGGTCTCCAGTATCTGTGCAGCTCCAGCCCGTGCTGTGTGTGGGTCAAGTGCGCAGGGTGAGGGCCCCGAGTCTCCAACCAGGCGGAGGCGCGCGTCCGGCGTCCTGCGTCCTCTGTCCTGCGTCCTGCGGCCTTTCTCATTCAGGCTTGGCGGAGACGCTCATCTGCAGGGAGATGTAAGTTTTGATGGGTTTCATGAACCCCATCTCCCAGGACACAGGATCCCCCAAGCCTGGAAGGTCCTTGATCTTCCTGTCTCTCCGATCCTTCGTGTAATGAGGAACCCGCAACCTTGCTAATAGAAAGCAGATTTTCCTGCTGGTCTCCAAGCCCACGGGTTCCACCCAGAGAGGGCCTGCCGGCCAAGCAGGGGCCTTTCACCTCAGCTGTGGGGTTCGCGTCACACCCCGTGGAGTGAGGGGAGCTGTGCTGGCCCCTCCGAGTGACGACGTCACTCCGAGAACTCACGGCAGGCCCCACCTTGAGAAGTTTTCTCTGAACCCGTGACTCTCTGGGCGCCGTCTGGGAGTCACAGAGACAGGCCTGGGCTTCGGTGTCTTTCTCGTGTCAGGGAGACCTTGGTTCCGAACCACGTGTCAGGGGTACTCGAGAGACACTCAGACCTCTGCCCTCAGGGGGAGGCGGAAAGTGAACAAGGCAGGTGTCAAGTGCCATCGAGGTGTGACAGGCAGACACACACAGCTTCCCAGAGGCCGAGCCCCCTGACCCGCTGACGCTCAGCCTCCGAAGACTCCATATCCCCGTGTCAATGTGACCCCACAGAGCTCGGCAGTGACAGGCCGGGGCCCCGGGCCCGGCCGTGCTCCTGAAGGCAGGGGGATGCGGAGACTCCCCTTTCAGCCCTCAGCTGTCCCCCCAGCCAGCCCTCGTGAGCCACCGCCGCTGCGTGGGGGCAGCTGTGGCCGCGCTGTGTCCGCTGCACATCGGCCATCCTTGCTCCTGTAGGACCAGCAGGGAGAGGGTGAGCAGGAAAAGCCAGACGAAGCCACGGCAAATGTCCCAGTGTCACGGAGGGATGGAAGAAGCTTGGGAAGATGCCACCAGGGGCCGGGCTGTTCCTGAGGCGGGTCCCTCCAGGGCAGCCCCCCGCCCAGCATCCGCACCTCCCAGGGGCCCCGCCGGTCTCTGAGCAAGGCCTCGCGGCTCGTGGCTGCCCTGCCGGCACCGCCAAGGATCCCGGGTGATCGTGGCGATAAGGACGCTCACAGCCGTGAAAACCAGAACACAGGAGCTGATGGAACGCGAGTCCTGGGACCCCAGGACGGGCGGCTCCCAACGGCCAGGCCCGGCTTTCAAGTCCCCCCGCCCCACCCTGCCCCCCGTGGTCTGATGCGTGTCTGGACCTCCTCAAAACACAGACAAGAGAAGGAATGCCTGGCATCCACAGCCAGCTCAGGGCTTATCTCTGAAATTTATTCCTCGTTTCTGCAGAAATGGTGCACGCCCCAGCGAAAAATATCAGACAAGCCAGAAAATGAAGAGACAGCCGGACGGACTCCTCCCGGCTCGGCAGCTGGACAGGACTCCTGAACCAGACCCTCGAGGAGAAGAAAGCACCCCCCACAGGGGACAAGCGCGCTGGGGAGGGGACACACGTGGTTGGTGGGCGGGGGCGTGGGGACTGGGAAAGGACACGAGGAGAACCCCTCTCTCCCAAGCACACCACGGGGAGAGGAAACCGATTCTTGTCCGTGAACGGGGTCACGGTAGGCAGGCTGTTCTGAAGTCGCTGCTTTTGTTGTTGTTGTTGTTAACGGTGTGTTAGGAGTTCAGCCTGGACGCAGGGCCAGGCCCATCACAGCGTGTCCCTCAGAGGTCTCACGGCCGGTGCCCGGGGCCGCCGTTCAGAGTGCTTGCTGGTATGTTTGCCCCTCTTTGCTTCCGTTTCGTCAACAGCCTCGTAAGGGCATGTGTGGACGTTCCTGTTCTAATGGTCTCCTTTTCCAGACAGTGGCTCACACAGCAGGGTGTCCTCCATGGAGCGCTGTCTCCACACCGTTTTCCGACGGGTCCCACGGAGGAGGACACTGCGTCCACGCGGGAGGCTCTCTCCAACGCCTCTGAGTCTCCTCGCTGCCGCAGTCCCCCCCGACCTCCTCCTCTTCCTCTTCTCCGTGCAGCTGGTCCGGGGCGTTTCCCAGATGCTGTCTCTCATCCTCACGCAGGCGTGGGGGTCCGTGTTTTCTCTGCAGATTTCTAGAGCTGGGGACACGTGGAAAAGGGCCTTTCCAGCACTGTTCTGTTCTGAAGCACCTGTCTTCTGGTCTTCACTGTTTAATTCTTTTATTTTTTTAACTCAGTGAGAGGAGGGGAGGCAGAGACAGACTCCCGCATGCGCCCCGACCGGGATCCACCTGACAGGCCCCCTACCAGGCGATGCTCTGCCCATCTGCAGCTCTGTTGCCTGACAACCAAGCCAGTTTAGCACCTGAGGTGAGTTCATGGAGCCATCCTCAGCACCCGGGGCCAAGTTGCTCAAACCAATCAAACCATGGCTATGGGAGAAGAAAAGAGAGAGAGAGAGATGGGGGGTGGGGTAGAGAAGCAGAGGGTCACTTCTCCTGTGTGCCCTGACCGGGAATCCAACCCGGGACATCCACATGCCAGGCTGACGCTCTACCACGGGGCCAACCAGCCAGGGCAGAACACTGTTTAATTCTTTGATAGATAAGGGTGAGTGTAGCTTTGAAGGCAGAGGATTCAAACTTCCTTCTCCGTGTACCAAGAAGCCATTTGTTCCAAGCGATTGTCTTGAGAGATAAAAGCCAGCTTCTCTCCCTTGGTTTGGAAAACCACCTTCTGGTTGGAGTGTGTTGTGTGACACCAGGCCTGGCACCACACGCATGTACGCATGCGTGCACACACACACACACACACAGACACACACACACGCACACATACACGCACACATACACACACACACACACACACACGCACACAGACACACACACATACAGACACACACAGACACACACAGACACACACACACACACAGACACACACACACACAGACACACACGCACACATACACACACACACATACATATACACACACACACACATACACATACACACACACACACACACACACACACGGGCTCCGTGAGGGGACCGTCCTCACAGGTTAAGTCCTGTCAGAGCTGCTCCTCCGACAAGGCTCTTTTTTTCATTCCAGGTTATTATTTTTTTATTAATTAATTTTAATGGGGTGACATTGATCAATCAGGAAAGGCTCTTTTCCAAATTTTTTTTATTATTTGAGGCTGATGGGTTTCCTCCTTTTTCCATTTTTAGGTGGGAATCTTCGACATGTGTCATGTGCATCATCTTACTTGGTCATCAGAACAATAAACAAACCTGGACACGGACGATCGGGGTGCCCGGCGCCCAGGGGCTGCTCTGCTGCTTCACTTCCTGCCGCCGGCCAGCCCCGCAGCCCCGCGCAGACCCGGGCATCCGGGGATCGATGGACGCTGGGCACACTCTGAGGGCCGTGCTGTCCCACACCCACACACTGTAACGGCCGGAACCTCACCACGCATCTGGCGACCTTCTGTTTGTCCTCGTTATAAGGCATCTCCCTCCCCCCCAATCTAATCTCCTCTCCCCACCAAGACCCACCGGATGTCCTCGAGTTCGGGGCCTGTGTCCAGCAGCGCTGGGTCCACATTTCCAGGTCTCGGATCAGCGTAGGGTTTCGGGGGTGGGGGGGAGCCCCTCCCTCCAGTCTGGACAGTCTCGGTGGCTCACTCAGCCGGAGGGGCAGCCATGTGTTCCGGCCCCTCCCTCCCTCCACAAGGACAGCACCGGCCATCTGCGATGCCTCTGCAAGGTCCACTCAGGGGGTGGCCGCCGCACACCCGGCCCCTGGTCCAGCGATCTGTTGCTATGTCACCAAAAACATGGCACTTTTTGGCTTAAACAACTATGCATCATTCATTATTTCTCACGATTCTCGGGTCTCCCGGGCTCAGCGGGGAAATCCATGCTCGGTCTCTCGTGAGCCTGCAGGGGGACGGCCGGCAGGGTGGGTCCGAGGACCCGGAACAGCCAGGACGCTCGCTGTCAGCTCAGCTGGGCCGGCGGCCGGAGCAGGCGGAGCCGCGGGCTGGGGCGGGGTCTCTCTCCCACACAGGGCCGGGTTCAAGAGCAGTGGAGGTGGACAACATGCCCGTAGTGGCCAGAGGCAAGCGCTGTGGCCTCAGGGGCCCTGACCACAGTCCCAGGACACACCGGGCACTCGGAGAGGCCGGCCTGCGATTCCCTTCAGAAGAGAAGCAGAGCTGGATGGGGCGGAGTGGGACTCTGGGACGACCCCGGGGCCAGGAGGCCCTGGTGACAGCCAAGTGCCCGATCCCGGGCTCCTCGCCGACTTTGAGCGCAGGCACTTGAAATGTGTTTAATTTTCCTCAGAAATAAACGTTAAATAAGATGTTTCTTGTACCTCACTGCCAGGAGCAATTAACACTATGTTTCCGTAAGCCAGAGAGACAAGGTGAAGGATGGATGGACGGATAAGTGGACAGATTAATGGATAAGGGATGGAGAGATGGATGGATGGATGGGTAGATGAATACATGGATAATGGATGGATGGAAGGGTGGGTGGACATCGAGAAGCGTGAATTCATTTCTGAGCTTGATTTTTCCGACCTTAAAAACCAGGAAGCGGCCTGCGCTCTGTCTTGCGGCAGAGTCTGACTGAGACGCGCTTGCCGTGACGCTCGGACCCAAAGAGTTCCAATAATGCACAGTCACTCCCTCCCTGTGCCTCTCTCTGTCACCGGAGTCAGATCTCCTTCTGCCCGAGATGAGCTCTCAGATCAGCCCGGGGGCTCTTGTGCGTTCGCAGGCCTGGTCCTGTTTCTTCCGTGGTCGGGGCAGAACCAGAGACGGGAGGGCGGGCAGACCTTCCTCACGGGGACCCCCCAGCCTGGTCCCCGCAGGTGCGCCGTCTGTCCGCACACGAGGGGTGAGCAGGAGTCAGCAAACCAGAGGGAGAGGGGGCAGAGGAAGCCGGGTGTCCCGAGGGCGGCTCCCACGTCCTCTGTCCTCAGACCATGTCACAGGCCATCTGGGTGGGCAGCGTCCCTCTCAGTGTCCCACATCCTCTGTCCTCAGACCGTGTCACAGGCCGTCTAGGCGGGCAGCGTCCCTCTCAGCGTCCCACGTCCTCTGTCCTCAGACCATGTCACAGGCCATCTGGGTGGGCAGCGTCCCTCTCAGTGTCCCACGTCCTCTGTCCTCAGACCGTGTCACAGGCCGTCTAGGCGGGCAGTGTCCCTCTCAGCGTCCCACGTCCTCTGTCCTCAGACCATGTCACAGGCCGTCTAGGCGGGCAGCGTCCCTCTCAGCGTCCCACGTCCTCTGTCCTCAGACCGTGTCACAGGCCGTCTGGGTGGGCAGCGTCCCTCTCAGTGTCCCACGTCCTCTGTCCTCAGACCATGTCACAGGCCATCCAGGCGGGCAGTGTCCCTCTCAGTGTCCCACGTCCTCTGTCCTCAGACCATGTCACAGGCCGTCTAGGCGGGCAGCGTCCCTCTCAGCGGCTCAAGACCACACAGAGCTCCAGCCTCCTGGCCGAGTGTCCGCTGCCTCCTTCTCTCCAGGCCATGGGCCGGGTACCCCATCAACCCGCCCCACCGTCCCATCAGGGGCCTGGCGTCCGGGCGCCCCTGGGCAGCTGGCAGAGCCCGAGGGCCCAGGCAGGCAGTGCCGGCCACACGGTGGGGAGGCTGCAGCCCTGTTTCCCCGACAGCGGGAAGACCCGCCTGAGCGGACCGCCGTGCCTTCCAGAAAGCCGAGATTACCGTCCGGCTGGCTGTTCCTCTGCCAGCCTGGGGTCTCTGGAGTGCCATTATCTGATGTCTGCTTACAAATGGCACCTCTTCTGAGACTTTTCAAGTCCTGTCTATTGAAGAGGCTCTGGCCGTTTTAAGAGCTTGAAGGGTTCTGAAGCCCAAGTTAATCCCCGGGAATGAGCCTGCCCGAGGCTTAAGCCCTCATAGCAGAAAGAGAACATTTGGCAAACCGGTGTTAAAATCCTCAAAAACAAACTTATTAGTTCAGGCCGGGGCCCGTCACCATGACAACCAAACAGCACAAAAACAAGCTATCGGCACAGATTTATTACGGGACAGGCTTAGCTAATACCATTCCAGAGCTGTATTGTGTCCCTCTTTTGGTTATAATGATGATGATGATAATAATAATAATCCTAACTTAAAAGGCAGCACGAGGACACAACGTGGCACAAAGTCCCCAGCGCGCGCAGGCACACGTGTCCCCGTGCACACGGAGACTGGACCCTTGTCCCCGTGGACACGGGCACGCGGGTGGCTCAGGCTTTCTCGTGCAGCGGGTCACAGCGGGTTGTCAGCCCCTCCCCCCACTGCGAGAGCCGTCTCAGGTACGTGACGGGCACAGGTGTGCCCATGGCCGTTGACCGCCCCCCTACCCCGAGGAAAGCGACAAAAGGTGACAGCTGTGGACCAAGTCCCAGACAGGGACCCCGGCCGAGTGTCACGCCTCTGTTTAAACCCGCTCTCAGACGTGTGACAAGGACCTTCCCCGAGTTCACGCTAGACAAGCGACAGACATGGTCCAACTCATGGCACCACCGTGCCTGGAGAGGTCACCACGGCCACCTCCGAGCCTGTCCACTGTCTGCCATTGGCATTCTGACGCTTGTTTTCCAAGAAAAAAAAACCCCACCCACAGCCGGTGGACGGTGTCCCTGGTGCCGGGGTGCAAGCAGAGGCCTCCCCTCTCGTCCACGCCCACGTCCATGTCCACATCCACGTCCACCTCACCCTCGCCACCTCCACACCCGCACTCCGCGCACGCTGTCCTCACACGGGCTGCTCCTCCGCCCGGAAGCCCCTCTCCCTGCAGCTCACCTGGCTCACTTTGCTCCTCCCCCAAAACTCAGTGGGGGTGTCACCCCCGTGACACTTCCGGTCCGGGCGACAACCCCACCTGGCACCTCACTCACCGCACCTTTGCTCCATCCCTGTCCCCGTGCTAAAGTGAACGGTCCTTTGATTTCTGGGTGACTTACATGTCGAGAGTGGGAACTCGGGGTTCAGCTCTCGGTCTCCACTGAGGGGGGCAGACGGGGTTCCAATCTCTGAATCAACAATCAAACCAGAAAGAGGGGACGTTGTGATGCCTCCCAGGCCACCAGGAGCTGTGAATCAGCCGATGGTCCTGGCTGCCCAGCACGCATGAGGATGTCACCGTGACTCTAAGAGGAATGGATGATGGGACAGTGGGGTCTGACTCGGCCACTTGGCCGGGCCTCGTGGAGAGAGGGAGCTCATGCAGGCGGAGTTCAGACGGGGAACTGTGGGGCCACGGGCCACGGAGTCGGAGGCCGACGTGAGGCGTGGCTGACAAGGCTGTGTCACCGCCTCCCCGCCCTCTTTACCTTCAGGCCCTGCCTGGGAGGGCACAGGACACACACAGCCGCCCGTGGTGTTCCAGAGGAAGAACACGTGTGCCCACGCTTGTACACGCCTGTTTCTAACGGAGGACCCAGGAAACAGGCGTGATGACCGTGGGCGGAGCGGGAAGGCTGGGCCGCTTCCACGTGAAGTGCTTTACAAGCAGTATGATTAGCTCACTCACACGACCGTTAACCCCGGTGTGGGGCCTGGGCCACAGGACTGGTCAGGGGTGGCCCTCACCTGGAGCCCAAGCTCCGACCTAGATGGGGAGACATGGGGACCGAAGTCGGCGTCTCGGGCGGACGTGGCGACCTGGGGCTGCCTGGCAGGGCAGGGCCTGGACTCAGCCGGGTAATGTCCGAGCAGACAGACCCACCGCTTTCTGCCTCCCTGCCCGAGGCCAAGGCCAAGTGCGGGCCGTCCTGTCCCACCCCACATCCTGGGCCTGCGGCCTCGTGTGGCCAGCACCCACTCCGGACAGGGGAGGCCGAGGCGGCGTGGGGGGGCAGGAGGGCTGAAGGGTGGAAGGCCAGCGGCGTGTCCTTCTGTCGTCCATCCTCCGCCTCTCCCTCCTCTTCTTCCTCCCGTTCCTGCTCCTCCTGCTCCTGCCAGCACGTGGGGACCGAAGTCGTGGGCTGTAGGCCTGCCCGGAGCCTCTCGGGCAGTGGGCTCAGCTTCAGGACTCAGCTGGTCTGGGTGAGGGGGCAGGTGGACGCAGGGGGCCCTGGTGTGTCCACACCACTGTCCAACAGGAAGCAGCCTCAGGCAGGAGGGGGCTGGGAAGGCAGGACCTACCGAAGAATCTGGAACAGAAACTGCCCCCTTCCCCCCGAGCCAGGGCCCTAATGAGCCCGGAGCAGTCCTGAGCACAGGGGAGGGGATTGAGATTTATGCCCCCAAATAGAAGATAAAGACAGGATGGCCTGACCAGGCGGGGGCGCAGTGGATAGAGCGTCGGACTGGGATGTGGAGGACCCAGGTTCGAAATCCCGAGGTCGCTGGCTTGAGCGCGGGCTCATCTGGTTTAAGCAAAGCTCACCAGCTTGGACCCAAGGTCACTGGCTTGAGCGAAGGGGTCTCTCAGTCTGCTGAAGGCCCGCGGTCAAGGCACATATGAGAAAGCAATCAATGAACAACTAAAAAGCTGCAATGAAGAATTGATACTTCTCATCTCCCTTCCTGTCTGTCCCTATCTGTCCCTCTCTCTGTCTCTCCCTCTGCCTTTGTCACACACACACACAAGAAAAGACAGGATGAAGTGAGGACACAGGTAAGGTTTGCGGAGGGGTTGCACCAAGGTGAGCAGGACCTTCTGTGACAGCTGCTGTCTGCTAAGACAAGCGAGGAGCCCGCGGGTGCTGAGAGGGAGGGAGGGCCCGGGGGGACCCCAGGGTGGCCCTGGCATTGTCCTCCGCTGTGATTGCGCCCTGCCCGGGGGGGGGGGGCCCAGGGTGGCCCTGGCATTGTCCTCTGCTGTGATTGCGCCCTGCCCGGGGGGCCCAGGGTGGCTCTGGCATTGTCCTCCGCTGTGATTGTGCCCTGCCCGGGGGTCCCAGAGTGGCCCTGGCATTGTCCTCTGCTGTGATTGCACCCTGCCCGGGGGGAGGGGGCCCAGGGTGGCCCTGGCATTGTCCTCCGCTGTGATTGTGCCCTGCCCGGGGGTCCCAGAGTGGCCCTGGCATTGTCCTCTGCTGTGATTGCACCCTGCCCGGGGGGAGGGGGCCCAGGGTGGCCCTGGCATTGTCCTCCGCTGTGATTGTGCCCTGCCCGGGGACCCAGAGTGGCCCTGGCATTGTCCTCTGCTGTGATTGCACCCTGCCCGGGGGGGGGCCCAGGGGGGCCCTGGCATTGTCCTCCGCTGTGATTGCGCCCTGCCCGGGGGGGGGGCCCAGGGGGGCCCTGGCATTGCCCTCCGCTGTGATTGCGCCCTGCCCGGGGGGGGGCCCAGAGTGGCCCTGGCATTGTCCTCTGCTGTGATTGCGCCCTGCCCGGGGGGGCCCAGGGGGGCCCTGGCATTGTCCTCCGCTGTGATTGTGCCCTGCCCGGGGACCCCAGGGTGGCCCTGGCATTGTCCTCTGCTGTGATTGCGCCCTGCCCGGGGGGGCACAGGGTGGCCCTGGCATTGTCCTCCGCTGTGATTGCACCCTGCCCGGGGACCCCAAGGTGGCCCTGGCATTGTCCTCTGCTGTGACTGCGCCCTGCCCGGGGGGGGACCCAGGGTGGCCCTGGCATTGTCCTCTGCTGTGATTGCACCCTGCCCGGGGACCCCAAGGTGGCCCTGGCATTGTCCTCTGCTGTGATTGCGCCCTGCCCAGGGGGGGGGCCCAGGGTGGCCCTGGCATTGTCCTCTGCTGTGATTGCGCCCTGCCCGGGGGCCCAGGGTGGCCCTGGCATTGTCCTCCGCTGTGATTACGCCCTGCCCGGGGGGCACAGGGTGGCTCTGGCATTGTCCTCCGCTGTGACTGCGCCCTGCCCGGGGGCCCCAGTGTGGCTCTGGCATTGTCCTCCAACATGGTTGGCAGCCCAAAGGTTTGGGGAGCGGAGAAGAGTGGGGGCTCAATCCTCCTCTGGAGAGCTGAGGGGGCAGCTCTTCCCCCCGAGTGTGCTCTGTCACACACGGTGTGAGAACCCTGGGAACAAGCAGACCTGGGGGGGGCGGGGAACAGCCGTGGACAGAGGGACATTGTGGGGACATGCAGGACACAGCCAACAGCAAAGGCTGGAGGGAACGAGAGCTCTCGAGAAAGGGGTGGACAGCCCCACGTCAGTAACCATTTTGTTCCCAACCATTCTTTCCCGCTCTTTTGTAGACGCCACCCCCAGCTTCTCTGGGGGTCTGACCTCCCATGGTGGCTTTCAAGAGACCAAACGATGGCTTTGACCTTGCCGTGCTCGTCTGGGGGCATTCTGACCCATGGCAAGCACTCCCTTCTGTCAAAGAGAAGAGGCATATTCCTCGTTCATAGAGGGACCGTAAGTGTATCAGCGAGTTCGAAACCGGGGGCTCCCTGGTCAGGGCACATACGAGAAGCAACTACGAGTTGATGCTTCTTGCTCCTCCCTGCCCCGCCCCTCTAAAATCAATAAGTAAAATCTAAATGAGCCCTGGCCGGTTGGCTCAGTGGTAGAGCCTCAGCCTGGCGTGCAGGAGTCCCAGGTTCGATTTCCGGCCAGGGCACACAGGAGAAGCGCCCATCTTCTTCTCCACCCCTCCCCCTCTCCTTCCTCTCTGTCTCTCTCTTCCCCTCCCGCAGCCAAGGCTCCATTGGAGCAAAGTTGGCCCGGGCGCTGAGGATGTCTCTATGGCCTCTGCCCCAGGCGCTAGAGTGGCTCTGGTTGCAACAGAGCAATGCCCCGGATGGGCAGAGCATCGCCCCCTGGTGGGCGTGCCGGGTGGATCCCAGTCGGGCACATGCGGGAGTCTGTCTGACCGCGTCTGTGTTTCCAACTTCAGAAAAATACAAAAAAAAAAATCATCTAAATGAGTAAACGTATGAAAGAATAAAACTATCCACAAAATAAGCCACACTGAGAGCCACCTCCCAGCAGTCATCACTGGCCATTTCCCCAGGACTAGCTAAGAAATACAAATGATCGGATTGCTGCTGTTCGACTCAAAATTCATACTGTGGGTGGAAATAACACCAAATTAAAAAGCCGGCAATAATGGAAGCCTTATACAGGAAACGTTGTTAGAGATGGAAAAAAAAAAAAAGGAGCAAAAAGTCTCTGTGAACACCGAAAACGATGAAACAAAACCAGGAACAGGGAGAGTTAGCAAGAAGGGGGGGGGGGGAAGAAATCAACAGAAAATGAATGTAAAACATGCACATTAAACATATTCAATTTTAGCTCAACAGAAAGAATTTTAAAATCTTCACAAAATTTAGATCTGTGCGAAGATTCCCCCCCCATCCCCCCACCCACCCCCAGAGACGCGGCTTTGTAAAAGTCACAGCCGCAAGAGAAAACTTGTCGGAGTGGAGAATACAGGTGTTGTTGACATTAGACATGGATTAAAATAAAAAATAAAAAACCCAACAACTTCAAGTCCTGCAACAGTGAGTGAGTCCAATCGTCACTGGAAATAAAAATGAAAACCATGTGGTTGACGGCCCCACGTGGTTGACGGCCCCGTGTGGAGAATTGGTCCACGAACTAAACTGGCTTAAAGGATTAGCATCGGAAAAAGCTTTCCCGACAAATGCCAACAGCTGTTGGCATAAATTTGATTAATACGACGGTTCCTGAGCTTGGGAATCAAAAACTCTCTCCGGGTGAGCAGGTCTGCTGGGTCAAACGGGTGAAGACAAAACAGCCTAACTCCAGAGGGACCCTCGGTGACCCCCCCACGCCGGTGACGCGCACCACGTGCTCACGCAGGTCAAACACGGCCGCTCAGAGCCCTTCCGTGAGGCGGACGAACTGTCTGGACCCTGCAAGGAAGCAGGTCCTCTCTCTTCCTTCCGGACCACATGCCCTAAGAACCCAGCCCGCTGGGCACCTCGGCAGCCACACAGGTGGAGCCGCCTGTTTGAAACACAGAGTCAATTCAAAGTGAGCAGGAGGAGAGGCTGGGAGAAGTCGGAACGGAGGGGGGGGGGCTACAGAAGGACCTGACTGCCCCCCCCCAGCCGGGTGGTGCCTGACACCACCGTCGGGTCCTGGATGGGCGTCCTAGGTGAGCCTGTCGTTTAGGCTGGGTTTTGTTACCTGTAACCCAAAGAGCCTGCATGGTGTGAGAGTCGACTTCTCAACCAGGCCACAGAACGGGTGTCAGAGAGGAGCGGAACAGGCGAGCCGGAAGGCTGGCGTCTTGGGTACAGGACCAGACACCTGCTGCAGCTCTGGGTGATGCCCAGAGCACTCTGCTCGCCGTCCGGAGCACGTGTGTCTGCTTGAATAGCCGTGAGGGTCGATGTATTGTATTTGAGAAAGTTGGAACATCTGGAGCTAACATGGTGGACACATGACCCACTCGGGATTCAATGTCCTCTAGAATAGTAGCTTTTTATTTGTTTATTTGTTTTTGTTTTTAGCGAGAGAGAAAGAGACAGAGACAGACAGACAGGAAGGGAGAGAGATGAGAAGCATCAACTCATAGTTGCGGCACCTTAGTTGTTCATTGACTGTTTTCTCATATGTGCCTCGACGGGGCGTGGGCAGGGGTGTGGGCAGGGGGTGGGCAGGGCGTGGGCAGGGGCGTGGGCAGGGTGTGGGCAGGGGGTGGGCAGGGGCGTGGGCAGGGGTGTAGGCAGGGGGTGGGCAGGGCGTGGGCAGGGGGTGGGCAGGGGGTGGCAGGGGTGGGCAGGGCGTGGGCAGGGGGTGGGCAGCGGGGTGGGCAGGGGTGTGGGCAGGGTGTGGGCAGGGGGTGGGCAGGGCGTGGGCAGGGGCGTGGGCAGGGTGTGGGCAGGGGGTAGGCAGGGTGTGGGCAGGGCGTGGGCAGGGGGTGGGAAGCGGGGTGGGCAGGGGCGTGGGCAGGGGGTGGGCAGGGCGTGGCAGGGGTGGGCAGGGGGTGGCAGGGGTGGGCAGGGCGTGGGCAGGGGGTGGGCAGGGGTGTGGGCAGGGGCGGGGGCAGAAGGTGGGCAGGGGTCGGTTGGAGCTGAGGAAGAACGGGCCGTATATGATGACATTTCATTTCAGAGACCTTTCCTTCCCTCAGCCCCTCAGTAACGATTGATTGGGCACCAACTCTACGCCAGGAAATTTCTTCGGCATCAAATTCCATCTCACATTCTAGGTGGGGTTGGGGGGCGGGCAGGGAGACAAGAACAGAAGAAACGGGTGTTCAGGGTGCCACGTGGTGGCACAGGGTAAGAAAGACAAACACCAGGATAGGGAGGAACAGCAGCTTGGTCCCCGAGCAGAAGCTCTGACACGGTGGCATTGGAGTCACATGCTGAAGGGACGCGGGTCCAAAGGAACTGAGCTTCGGTGACGGAGTGGACAGTGGGTGACAGGCTGTGAGGGAGCCTGTGCCCTCGAGAGACAGAGGCAAAAACCGTGGAGGGCAGTGGATGCCGGCCACGGGGCACTGGACAGAATTCCCGGGGAGACGGGAAGCCTCCGCGGACCTGGCCAGACGAGGGACGCCACGTGACTCACAGACGGCGAAGGGCCCTTGTCCAGCGTGGGAGAGCAGACGATAAAGAAGGGGGCAGCGAGGCGGAACCCGGGCAGCGGAGAGTGGCGGCCTGGCCCAGGGTGAGTGACCCCCACAGTCCCACGGTCCTGAGCTCAGAAGGGCCCTGAAATCGGGGTTACGGCTCTGTGGTCACTGCCTGGAAATTCAAACAACTTGGTCTTGGATTGTTTTCCCAGAGAAGTCCACTGAGACGGTGGACGTGCAACCTGGCTCTTCCTCTGCCCGCCTCCCAGCTCCTTGCCTCGCTGACCCGGCTGGCTCTCAGCTCCCATGCCCACAGCCACCGCCCAGCACCCGCCCCAGCTCGGTTCCCTGGGTGAGGAAGGCTGGTGTGGCAAGGAAAAGGGGCAAGGTAAGGGGAGGTGTGTGTGTGTGGGGGGGGTGAGGGAGCCCTGGCCTCACTGGGCAGGACAGGGGTGGGTGAGTCCTGCGTCCTCCTGCCGTGTCCACTCTTGCATGTGCAGTCTTGGGAGACCCGTCTCACCATCCCACCACCCGAGTGAAGTCCTCAAACCCTGTGACTACGCCCCCAAGAATCACTCCAGGCCAGCACCAGGCACACACCCACTCACAGGATCAAACCCAAACTCCCCCCACCCCTCGGTCTGGGACCACCCAGCCTGTCTCCGGCGTCCACTCAGGTTCCTCCCCACACAGCCCCTGCACCCGCAAGAGCCCTGAAGGCCGCCTCTCAGGCTCCCGCAGAGCGGAGGTCGGACTCCGGCTCAAACACTCCGTGGCTTTGGACACACAGCCTCCGGGCGCTGAACAAGTCTCTTCCTGGGTGAGGCAGAGAGCTGGGGACTCAGCGAGGTCTTGTGCCAAAGTGTCCCAGAGCCCAGCCCAGCCCTTGCCGAGATGACGTCCACTCTCTGGCCACCCTGCCCTCGCGGGACTTGGGTCCGATGAGCGCGGACGGCCCCTGCCGTCTCATCCTCTGGCTTGGAGGAGCCAAGGAGGTCCGCTGCCCGGGGCCCAAGCCGCAGGACCCGGGCAGAGGCAGACCCAGCCTGGCAACCCAGACATGCGTTCAGCTCTCTCCTTTCTGCACAGGAAACCTGAGTCCCAGCCAGGCACCGGCCCCCCTCCCCGGGGACTCTCAAGTGGCCCTCTAAGCTCCTTGCCCTCAATCTGAACGCTCTAGGAAGCTGGGTCCTTTGTCCTCACCGCCCGCCCGCCCGCCGGGGAGAGCCAGACAGCATGGCAGCGGTGCCCTCGCTCAAGGACACCCGCATGTTTTTGTTTATTGTGCACCTGAGCAGCCTTTGTTTCTGGCAGGATTGTCCAGATAATTCAGCACTCAAGACGGTTCTTATTTTCATTGAGTGGGAAATGAAAAGTGTCCCCAGGTCACCGGCCATGTCTGTGAGCTGAAGGGAGGGGGGAGGCCGTGTTATTTTGCTTTCCTGCAAACGGGCAGGCTGCTGGCGACCTCCTTCCTTTTCACGCCAGACAAAAGGCGACGATGGGAAATGTGTTCTTTTAGGGAAGAGGGGGGCGCGAGGGGGCGTGGGGCGCCTGTGGGCTCCCTGAGGGCCGCGAGGGGAAGCGTCCCCTGGCTTCCCGGAGCCACAGGCTACACGGCTGCGCTCCGGCCTTCAGCTGGTTCGAAAGTCGTCTTAACCTCTCCACCAGCCCCCGGCCGCTGCGCCAGACTAAGGGGGCACAGCTGTGGCCGCCTGGCCGCCTGTTCGGGGAACATCTCCCGGCCCGGCCCGGCCCGGCCTGCTCACAGCAACTCCGAGAGAGCCTCCAGGGTGACGCTGGGGTCCGTCTGCAGTCAGCAGTGCCACGAGGACCCCGGAACGTGACGGCGCCTTGGGGTGACGGGAGGGGGACGAGGCCCTGGGGGCAGACACGGAGGTCTCGGTGGACGGGGGACAGAACCTCTACCTTCCTGCCATCGACTGGGCCGGGGAGAGACAGGCCCAGTCTGTCACAGCAGAGACAGGCCCAGGTGTGACCCGCCCTGCCACTAACGCTTACTACTTGCCCCGGTCACAGTCAGCGATGCTCCAGGTCTGGGCAGAGAGGACTCCTGCCTGGGACGGTCTCCCACCTGGGGCCCGGGGCTCCCGAGAGCACCCTGAGGCCTCGACCCCAGGAGTGAAAGAAAGGCTTGGAGGTGAGCCCAGCGGTTAGGGATGTGTGGCTGCAAACAAGTCACGGGGCATCAAAACCGGTCAAGAGGAATATTTATGTAGGCTTGTTTGAGCGGCGGGAGGTCCTGTCTTCAGGACAGCCTCCCCGAGCAAAGGGAGGGAGAGGTGACCCAGGGGGACGCGTGGCACGGGTCGCTGGCGTCCGCTTTGCCTTGTCCACGGGTCTGCGGAGGTTCTCACCGTGGTTCCTTGGTGCCCTCGGGGGTGGACGGTTCCTTCTGGCCTGCGGTCAAAACTTATAGAAACTCTCGTAGTTCGGTCAGTTAGTTATTCTGTCAATCTGACTGTAACTGGCTACAGGGTGAGGCTCTGGGATTTGGTTAGGGTCGGTTATTTTCGTCATCTTAACTGACACTGGCAACTGCTGGCAGCAACTTTTAGCTCAAGCCTAACAGTGGGGTGTTCCCGGGCCAAGCATGGGGGGAACCCAAACTGCTTCTCCACATTCCATTGGCCAGAACTCATGGCGTGGCAGTCCCTAGCAGCACAGCATGCTGGGAATTGTAGTCCCCAGCTTAACAAGATGCTGGGCAGTGTAGACCCTAAGGGCACAGCATGCTGTACATTATAGCCCTTAGCAGGACAAGATGCTGGGCAGTGTAGACCCTAACAGCACAGCATGCTGGAAATTGTAGTCCTTAGCTTAACAAGATGCTGGGCAGTGTAGACCCTAAGGGCACAGCATGATAGCCCTTAGCAGGACAAGATGCTGGGCAGTGTAGACTCTAATAGCATGGCATGTTGGGAATTGTAGTCCTAGCAGGACAAGATGCTGGGCAGTGTAGACCCTAACAGCACAGCATGCTGGGAACTGTAGTCCTTAGCAGGACAAGATGCTGGGCAGTGTAGACCCTAACAGCACGGCATGCTGGGAGTTGTAGTCCTAGCAGGACAAGTTGCTGGGCAGTGTAGACCCTAACAGCATGGCATGCTGGGAATTGTAGTCCTAGCAGGACAAGATGCTGGGCAGTGTAGACCCTAAGGGCACAGCATGATAGCCCTTAGCAGGACAAGATGCTGGGCAGTGTAGACCCTAACAGCACAGCATGCTGGGAATTGTAGTCCTTAGCTTAACAAGATGCTGGGCAGTGTAGACCCTAAGGGCACAGCATGATAGCCCTTAGCAGGACAAGATGCTGGGCAGTATAGACTCTAATAGCATGGCATGTTGGGAATTGTAGTCCTAGCAGGACAAGATGCTGGGCAGTGTAGAGTCTAACAGCATGGCATGCTGGGAATTGCAGTCCTAGCAGGACAAGATGCTGGGCAGTGTAGACCCTAACAGCACTGCCCAGCGACTTGTCCTGTAGTCCTAGCAGGACAAGTCGCTGGGCAGTGTAGACCCTAACAGCATGGCATGCTGGGAATTGTAGTCCTAGCAGGACAAGATGCTGGGCAGTGTAGACCCTAAGGGCACAGCATGATAGCCCTTAGCAGGACAAGATGCTGGGCAGTGTAGACCCTAACAGCACGGCATGCTGGGAAGCGTATTCCAGTTGTAAGTGGGAGCTGCGAGGCTGCCAGCAGAACCCCCAGAGCTGGGCACCTCCCTGAGGACAGGGCAGGGAGGAGGCCCGGGAGGTCTACCATATGAGGACCAGACCCCACAACCGAGGACACTCATCCTGAAAAAGGGAGCTGGGGGCATGGGCCTCTTCAGGTGGTTTGAAAATCTGAAACAGCCTGAGCCTGTGAAGTAGGGTATGTGGCTCATGGCTGTAACCAATGAGGGTGCAGGTTTATGGCTCAGAACTGGCAGGGCCAGCTTGTTACAACATGGCCACTAATGTCCCCTAGCAGTCCTCCCAGCCCCACTGTGCACTCACTGCAACATGTTAGTGTGCTGAAGGACACCTGGCACCTCCTGGCACCTCCAGGATCCCAAATGGATACAAGGACACAACATCGTGGACCGGGCTCTTCTGAGACGACTCCACCCTCTTCCTGGGAAAGTCCTGAGCCCCTCCCCCCTTTACTGAACGCCCAGGCATCTCAATGAAGGAAGCAGATTCTGCTGCCAAAGTTGGGGTGGGGGGCTCTGTCTGTGGAGCAGCCCCCCCTTCTGTCTCGCTGCTTCACTAAGAAACTCACTTTTACTTTAACCTCCGTGCTGGCTCGAGCCTGAGTCCTCTCCTGTGTGATGACAAGGACTCACAGTGGGTAGCCGACCCCCAGAAGCCTGCATCGCATCTGCATGTGAACCCACGCGGAAAGAGAAGAAAATGGGGAAAATGCAGAGGTATTAGAGTCTCATAGCAACAACAGTCAGCCAGCCACGTCCTTGCTGAGGGAATGGTACCTCCTGGTGTGGACGGAGCCCAAGGGGCTGCAAAGACTGTGGGGCCAGAACTGCCCTCTGCAGGGGACATGCAGCAGGCCCGAGGCTGACCTGAGGCCAGGGCTGACCCCGTTGTGTCCCAATTCAGGCAAAAAAAACAAAACAGAACAAAAAGAACCCTACATATTATTGTTGCCAAATACTTCCTCTCGGCGTTCGTGGAGGTGGACTGGGAAGGCAGGCGGGGGGGCTGAGGGAGCGGCTGCACCTGGGACTGCCAGGCGGGCAGACCTGGCTGGTTGAGAGCAGGCCGCGGAGCAGCAGGACCTGCTGTGGCCTCCTAGCCAGAGAGGAGCCCTCACCTGTCGGCCAAGGCCTCTGCTGGCTCAGGTGAGAATCGGCCCTCTCCTGGAAGGCACTGGAATTTGATTCTCAATTGTGGTGCTCACTACGTGGCAGAGGTGGCCCAGTGACAACAACAGGGGCCCTGGGAGAGAGACACCTCATTCCTGCAGGAGCCCAGCCTCCGGGGTCTGACTGCCCTGAGCACCCCGACCCCATCCCACACCCCCGGGCAACATCCCTGCCTTACTGGGCCCTGGGAGAGAGACACCTCATTCCTGCAGGAGCCCAGCCTCAGGGGTCTGACTGCCCTGAGCACCCCGACCCCATCCCACACCCCCGGGCAACATCCCTGCCTTACTGGGCCCTGGGAGAGAGACACCTCATTCCTGCAGGAGCCCAGCCTCCGGGGTCTGACTGCCCTGAGCACCCCGACCCTACTCCCACCCCCCGGCCCCACATCCCTGACTTAATCTCGGAAGGGAATTGGCTGCAGTGCTGGTCCCCTTCCGTCCCTGTCCCTCCGTGTGGGGCTGCCCGAAAGATCACCTACGAGGGCGGGGCAAGCTTGGAGGACTAGAATGAAGTGCAGTGCTAGGGTGGGGTCACCTTCTGCTCCAGCCGTGCAGACTTCCAGTTCTCCCTGCGGAGGAGCCAGCAGCTGGTTCCAGGTGCCGCACTCCTTGGGTAAGTCAATCTTCACTACCAACTCAAAAATCCCCCACGCCTGCAGAAAATCACAGAAGCTCCGTCCACAGACACCTCCCCTTCCCCAGCAAATGCTGCGGCGTGCGGGCAAAGAGGTCAGAGGAGTGGACAAACCGGGACGCACACGTCCCCAGCAGCAGGGCACCGCGGTGTCAGACCGCAGCCCACCTGGCAGGGCCCCTGGCACTGGGCCGGCTGCAGCGCACCTGTCCGAGGGCACTGCTGAGGCCAGCAGGATGAGCCCCTGCCGTCCAGAGCAGCTGGGGCTCCCCCCACCCACCCCCGCCCTGTGTCCGCCAGCCTGGCTTGCCCGGCAGAACTGCTGGCCTCGTGGTTTTGAGGCTGTTTATCTTGCACACGCAGCACGCATTCCCGAGCGCCTTTAGATCTGAGATTCCAAAGGACTGGCGGCCTGTTTATCTGAAGCCTGGTCTCCTTAAACCATTGTTTTACACCCGCCCTGTTCCCCAGGCCATTTCCTATTTTCCCGCTGATACCATGAAAATGTAAATTTTTTTCCCCCTAACGCTGTGAGTGAGCGCCTGCCCGCCCACCGCCCACCAGGAATGGCAGACAGCTGGCCCAAAGCTGGGAAGGGCCATTAGGGGATCAATGGCTCACAGGAAACGGGCAATTAGGCTCCTCAGATGGGCGGCTCCCTGGTAATGGACCCCTCCCTGCTGCACATCCTCCCGTGACATCGTCCTCGTCCTCAGTCCTCACGGGGCCATCGCCACTGAGCCTGGTATCCGGGCCAGGCCTGGCCCCCCCACCCCCCGCAGGAGACCGCTCCTGGCCAGCCCCTTCAGAGAGACCTTGGGGACACTGGGCGGAGCACGTGGTCCCCCGGCAACAGCTAAATGCCCACAGCAGATGCTGACACGCCGCAGGTGCTGGGGGACGGGCACGGTGCTCGGTGCGGGGGACACAGGCTGCACGCGGGCACTGCGGATGCCCCGTGAGAACACTGACGGGCAGGAAGCGCCTTTGTGTGCAGAGTCACCCTCATCCCAGGTGGGCGGCTCCACGTGACCGCCCAGGGGAAGTGAGCACAGAGGGGAGGACCGCGGAACTCACGGCACCGCCGAGAGCAGCTGGACCTGCTCGGGGCTCGGAGGGGACAACAGCCCCCACCCCCACCCCCGCGCAGGCTGGGAGCCGGGAGCCGTCAGGACCAGGAAGGAAGACGGCACACGTGGGGTGGGGGGCGTCTGAGCGGAGAAACAGCATGTCCCAGGCTCAGGTGCGAGCAGGTGGCCCTGGCTGACCATGGAGCTTCCCACCCAAAGCCTCCCACTTGGCCAGTCTGGACAGGGGACCCAGGAGCCTGTGTTTTAAGGAGAACGGCAGGGATTCTCATCAGCAGGGCGCTGTAGTTCCTGGTGCCCCGAGATCCGTTAAGTGGGTGCTCCAGGGCATGGGGTTTCTGGAAGCTCCCGGAGGCTCCCGCGTGCACCACGGTCGGGGTGTGACTGGTCTGGGTGGGCAGAGAAGGCGTCCCCAGGAAGTGACCGCCACTGGCTCTGAGGGCAACGGGGATAACAAGCAGCCTTTCTTTTTTTACTGCAACTTTTTTTTTAATTTGAGAGAGAGAGATAGAAAGAGAGAGAGAGAGATCATATTGTTGTTCCCCTTACTGATGCCATCATTGGTTGCTTCTTGTATATGTTAGGACTTGTGTCCTGACTGGGGACTGAACCCACAACCATGGACTATCAGGTCGACGCTCCAACCAAGGGAGCTACCCGGCCAGGCGCGGCAGGCAGCATTTCTTACATGTGTGCCCTGCAGGCCTCACTCTGACCTCCCTCCATCGGCTGTGGCCCATGCCCAGCACAGCCCAGCCCTCGGGGCCCTGCTGACAGGTCGGGACGCTGGGGACCAGGAGGCGGTGCTCTGGCCAGCGTGGCGGTGAGGGGCACAGCGGGATGGAGCTCGGTGTCTGTGCTCTGCCAGCTCAGGAAACAACAAGAAACCTGGGCTTTTCTCTTTTAAAATTGTTTGCGGCCCTGGCCGGTTGGCTCAGCGGTAGAGTGTCGGCCTGGCGTGCGGGGGACCCAGGTTCGACTCCCGGCCAGGGCACATAGGAGAAGCGCCCATTTGCTTCTCCACCCCCCCCCCTTCCTCTCTGTCTCTCTCTTCCCCTCCCGCAGCCAAGGCTCCATTGGAGCAAAGATGGCCCGGACGCTGGGGATGGCTCCTTGGCCTCTGCCCCAGGCGCTAGAGTAGCTCTGGTCGTGGCAAAGCAACGCCCTGGAGGGGCAGAGCATCGCCCCCTGGTGGGCAGAGCGTCGCTCCTGGTGGGCGTGCCGGGTGGATCCCGGTCGGTCGGGCGCATGCGGGAGTCTGTCTGTCTCTCCCCGTTTCCAGCTTCAGAAAAAAAATACAAATAAATAAATAAAATTGTTTGTGATGGACATGTCCAGGCAAATCTGAGAATGGCTGTGCGCCCAGCTCCAGGGCTCAGACTCCACGGCCCCCAAAGACCGGGGTTGCCAGATGGCATCCGTCCTGGGCCGGGGGTTCCATGGCCTTGGCAGACGAGCGCCGGCCTCGGGAGGGCATGTGGGCAGGCGGGCAGGGGCCTGTCAGGATGCCGGCTACGGGAGGTCCACACTGGGGGATGGGCAGGGTCAGCTCGTACGTAAGTCACTCTCCAGAGGTCTGGCCGCTAGGTTCCAGAAGAGGCCAGGAAGGGGGACCGACCCCGGGGTCACGCGGCCGGGCCGTGCTGTGGTCCGCCCGGAAGCAGCTCCTCCACACGGAGGGCCGGGTCCTGTGCTCGCTCAGGAGTGGACCGAGGCTCACCTCTGGGGACATCCCCTCCAGCGGACCTCACTTCCCAGGCCCTCCCTGGGGTGACCACACCCTCACAGACCACGGGGCACATTCTGCTGCATTTGGGCGACGTGGCTCTCTGCCCCCGGTCGGCAGGAACCGGCAGGAACGTTTCTGTTCCGGCGTTTTCCTCCAAGCGCGCCCTGACTTCGGACGAACTAGCACGGCCGCTCCCGACCTGAGTCTGACTCCCTGCGGCCCCCTCGCGGGCCCGTGAACGCCCTCGGCTCTCCGCAGCAGCAGGACGTGCTCACAGCTGGGTGGGCGGGGAGAGGACGGCCCCCGTGGCCCCCCCCAGGGCTGCCCCCATCTCCAGATGTTCCGTGTCCTCCCCCCCCCCAGCGTCTCCGTCGTTCTCTTTCCTCTGCCTCGCACGCCCCCCCTCCCTGATCCAGCTGACACGACAAAGTGGGGAGCCCCCCCACCCCCGCCCCAGCAGCAGGGTGGAGAGGCCGCCTCTGCCTGCCTCTCGCAGACATCTGGGCACAGCTGGAGGAGACAGTGATGGATGCCCGCGTCAGCCTTGACGGGAGGGATTGGGGGCAGCGGTGGGCCAGTCTTCCGTCTCCGCCTCACACCTGGGCCCGTGCACCCCTGCGTGGGGCGTAGGCCTCCGACCGACTGGAGAGGGGGACATCAGGAGGAACCGCGGGGACAGGGGGGACAGGGTGTCCCTGTGCCCGCCCCCGTGCCACGTGCCCACGGCGGCGCGCCCGACCCCTGCTGGAAGCGGCCAGAGCGCGCACGCACTCCGCGGGGCCTGCAGGGCCTCACGGTGTGGGCGGGGCCAGGCGGAAGGCAGGCAGGGCTGATTTCTGAGTCGCGATCAAGGACACAGAAGTTATTCCCCGGGAGAATGAATGCCTTGCCAAGGAGCCTTCCGTGCAAGGGGCTTTTTTTTGCCTCCCAGCAAAAAGCCCCATTTCTCCTTCCCCACTGGGCGAGCAGGCAGGTGAGACCCCATCTTCTCAGGGGTATGCCCTCTTCCCCTGCTTCTCAGCTGATCTTAAGAACCGAAGCCCCCTGGTCTGGACCCTCCCAGCCTCCCCCGTGCCCCTATGCCCAACGGGACACCAGCAGGACCCCCCCCCCCCCCGACGGCTCTTGTCCCTCCGTCCCGCATCAGAATGGAGGCGTGATTCCTGGACAAGCGGCAGCCACGTTGCAGCTGCGTGTTCACGTCTGGCAGGCATCCTGAGGCTGAGAATTTTCACATCGGGGAGGGAGATAGAAAAGGGGTCTGGGTACCCAGTGTCACTAAGGAGCTGCCCCTCCAAGTCCGAGACCGCCTGGCCCTGGAGTCCTCATCAGCCTCCTGACAAACATCCTTTGCTTCGGATCCTGCGCTGGGTTTTCTCCTGCTCGCCGCTGTGAATGCCCTCACTGATGCCTCCTTCAGCACATGAATTTCTACACGTGAGGCGTCGCTGCTGATGCAGGGAGTCATCCGAGCAGACCCCCCAGGAACGGCGGCTCCTGCCCGGCAGTAACACAGGAGCCCTGCCCCAGCGTCAGCAGAGGCTGCCGGGGGACCCTGGACATCGACCCCCACGTGGCAGCAAAGAGAGAGTGCCCTCCCTTCTCCGGCACGAGCAGTGTCACGGGATTCCTGCGAAAACGGGGGCTTTAAATAAGATCTGAAGTTCACAACACAATACACAGCACGTCCGGATATCAAATGAAAATCTCATGTCGTACATACCGACACCCAGAAACGTCTCAAAAAACCGAATGACACAGGAAAATCAAATCTACCCACAACGAGATGGCAGAGTGATCGGAACACCTGACAGAGATTTCAAAGCCGCCATCGTAAGAATGCTTCAAGAATCAATTAAACATATGCTGGAAATAGGTTTAAAAAAAAAAAAAAAGATAGAAAGTTTCAGCAAATCAAATAGAAAGTCCAAATGATGAAATAGAAGATAGAGACAGGAAGCAAGTGGAAGATTTAAGGACTTAAAAATGTAGTAACTATTGTTTTTTTAATGGAGGAGGCAGAGAAAGAACATACGTAAACTGAATACTAGGGATTACCGAATCCGGACAATAGAGAATGAAATTAATAATAGTAACAAAGCAGAGCTTCAGGGACCTGTGGAACAGTAACAAAAAAATAACCCAACACGTGTGCCATCCACGTCCCAGAGAGAGAAGAGAAGGAGCATATCAAAAATGAGTAAGAATGAAGAGACCTGAATAAATATACGAACCAGTATTACTTTCTTGACATTTATAGGACACTCCATCCAACGAAAGAAGAGTACTCATTGTTTTAAATGGCCCATGAAATATTTACCAAGACAGACCACTAAAATGTTCCAATAGTTTAAAAAGTATTCTAATCATGCAAGTATGATTTCTGATCACAACAAACTTGGACCAGAAATCTATATCACCACCACCACCACCACCCCAAAAAAAAACTCCTGGAAAATCCCTAAATCTTTGGAAATCAAACATAAAATTTTAAATAACTATTGGCTCAAAAAAAAAAATACAAGGAAGGTTTAGAAAATATCTTGAACTAAATGAAAATGGAAACACAAATATCAACATGCAATAACGTGCAGTTAAAACAGTGCTTAGAGGGGAATTTATGGTATGAAAAATAATGCATAGATTAGAAAGGAAGGTTTCTAATTAAGGATTAAAATTTCCATTCTACACAACTTCAAAAAGAACAAAATTAATCCCCAAGGAAGCATAAAGAAAAAAATAAATAAAGATAATATCAGAAACCAATGCAATCAATGAAAATATAACAAAATTGGAGAAAATAAATAAATCTGAGTCTATGGAAATGTGAATAAACGTGATCAACATCTGCACAGATTAGAGGGAAGTCACAGTGTACCTATCTGAAATAAAGGGGGGAGCATCACTACAGATACTACAGAAATCAAAACGAATCCTATGGGCACACTATGAGCAACTTGATGCCGACACATTGATAACTTAGAAGATGTGGGGAAGATTCCTTGAAAGACACAAAGTACCAACGCTTATTCAAAAAGCACGATTTTCTACAAATACTCCTGCCTCTCAGTTTGGTGAGAACTCTCTCCTGCCTCCGGTATCGCGTAACCCCATCAGTTCCGACACCTGCTCTGTGCCCTCCGTTCCGTTCCGGAGCTGCTGCCGGCCCTGCTCTCAGAGGCGCTGCCGCCATCAGCACCCCCGCAGCTCTCCCGGCCCCGCCCCCTGACGCTCTCCCGGCCCCGCCCCCCCGCTCCCCCGCTGTTTGAGGTACGCGGTTGGGGGGCCCTTGATGCAATGAGATGTGCTCCTAACACCTTTAGGAAACAGACACACGTTTGAAAGATCAAGTCTGAGAAAGTCGCCCAGGTTCTAGAAACTCACACAGCTCTGAGGACCAATCAACACTGGCTTCCCCTATGAAATATTATCAAAAAGCACTTCTATGGCCCTGGCCAGTGGCTCAGTGGATAGAGCATCAGCCCAGCATATAGATGTTCTAGGTTCGATTCCCAATCAGGCCACACAGGAGAAGCCACCATGTTTCTCTCCCCCTCCTCTCCCCTTTCTCTCCCTCTTCCCTTCCCATAGCCAGTGGCTCAGTTGGTCCGAGTGTGTCAGCCTCAGGCACTAAAAATAGCTCAGTTGATTTGAGCATCGGTCCCAGATGGGGGTCACCAGCTGGATCCCGGTCAAGGCACATGCGGGAGTCTGTCTCTCTCTCCCCTCCACTCACTTAAAAAAAACTCAAAAAACAAAAAACCACTTTTAATTGAAGTGTCATTAGTGAAGTGTCTCCATCCTTCCCTTGTCTCTCAGGAGCAAGGGTCCTTTTTCTGGGTGGTCCAGCCCTTCCAGGAGCCAGATGTCCCCCTGGGGTGGGAGAGGAAACAGTGTGTGTGTCAGTCACTCGAGCGAGCAACCCTGCAGGGGACTGGGGTGCTCACCTCTCCCACGCCTGGTCGCACACCCTTTCGTTCTTGCTCCGATATCTTCTCCTCTCTGCTACTCCTTTGGGCCTGTCCCCACGGCCACTGTCCAGTGCTCTCGTGGCATCTGGTAGCACGGGGATGCCTACCTCGATGACTGTGAGACCCTCAATGTGCCAACTGCAAACACCACTTCTCCACCAATGCCTCAATACCCAGGGCTCCAAGGACCGCGGGGCATCATGGGTGGCGGGAGAAAAGACTCCGCTCCCCGCCCCCCCGTGGCGCGTGCCACTCGGCAGTCCAGGGTGGTTTGGGGGGGGTATTTTTCCGAAGCTGGAAATGGGGAGGCAGTCAGACAGACTCCCACATGCGCCCGACCGGGATCCACCCAGCATGCCCACCAGGGGGCGATGCTCTGCCCATCTGGGGCATCGCTCTGTCCCGACCAGAGCCACTCTAGCACCTGGGGCAGAGGCCACAGAGCCGTCCTCAGCGCCCAGGCCATCTTTGCGCCAATGGAGCCTTGGCTGTGGGAGGAGAAGAGAGAGACAGAGAGGAAGGAGAGGGGGAGGGGTGGAGAAGCAGATGGGTGCTTCTCCTGTGTGCCCTGGCCGGGAATTGAACCTGGGACTTCCACATGCCGGGCTGATGCTGTACCACTGAGCTAACCGGCCAGGGCCTTCCAGGGTGGTTTTAATACGTCTCTCATTAATGTGCATTTTGTGAACGCTGCCTGAATGATCTTTCTTTTTTTTTTTTCTTTTTTTTTCTTTTTCTTTCTGAAGCTGGAAACGGGGAGAGACAGTCAGACAGACTCCCGCATGCGCCCGACCAGGATCCACCCAGCACGCCCACCAGGGGCGACGCTCTGCCCACCAGGGGGCGATGCTCTGCCCCTCTGGGGCATCGCTCTGCCGCGACCAGAGCCACTCCAGCGCCTGGGGCAGAGGCCAAGGAGCCATCCCCAGCGCCCGGGCCATCTTTGCTCCAATGGAGCCTTGGCTGCGGGAGGGGAAGAGAGAGACAGAGAGGAAGGAGGGGGGCGGGGGTGGAGAAGCAAACGGGCGCTTCTCCTGTGTGCCCTGGCCAGAAATCGAACCCAGGTCCCCCGCACGCCAGGCCGACGCTCTACCGCTGAATGATCTTTCTTCACCAGTCAAAGGAAAAGGCTCGAAATATTCCTCGGCCCTGAGCCAAGCAGGAGGAGGAGGGGACGGGGGTGGGGCGGGGCACACTTGTGGAAATGGATCTCATTTGGAAAAGACTTATCAAAGATGATAAAAAATAAAAAAAGGACCAAAAAAATGTCCTGTTCATTTTTAAGTAAAAGTATAAATGGGCTCACTCAGCAGCCAATGAGAGAGAACAGAGAAGGGGTGGACGTGGCCGGGGCCCAATCCCCGGGGACACCAGGGAGCCGGCTGCGGTCCCCAGTCCGCCAGCCGCTCAGCACAGCCTCCCCTGGGCCCTCCCAAAGCTTTGCCACAGCTGCTGTGGCTCCCCTGAGCTGACCCAGGTGTCCCCGAGGGACAGGAAGGCCGAGCTGGGCCTCCTCGAGTCAGAAAGAAGAGCAAATTGTCAACTTACCCCAAAATCTGACCACGAAGAACTCTGTGGGATGACCAGGTTTTCGGCACATTGACGGCCACGGTCACTTCACGCAATCCAGTTGCTGAAAGTCACTAAACTTTTCTCGTCCAATGGCTGAACTTCATGATCAAGTTCTTTTTAAAGAGCATTACCACTGACTCCCCACTTCCTGCCCCCTGGGCGCCCCTGGCTGCCCGGCTCTGATTGGGTTCCGGGCAGAATGCCCCTGGTGTCCAGCCTGGTCTGCAGCGGCCACCAGGTCCTGGAAACCCGAGGTGCCCTGCAGTGACCCCAGGTCCCTGGAGGGCTGGCGATGTTCCGTGTCACGTTGGCCTGGAGACAGCGTCAGTGCCGCTGGTGGGCGTGGTGCTCAGGACGTCCCAGTGGCTGCTGGGGACCGAGGCGGGGATGGTTCTTGCTGGCCTGCTCGTGACAGACGGGCCACGGAATGCCGGCCCGTTGGCAGGAAGGACACACACTTCTGAAAGGCTCAGCCCGACTGGGGGGCGTGTGCGGCATCCCGCCTCCCGGGGAAGCTGCGGAGAGAGCCCAGCGTCTGGAGGAAAGTGGCCCCTCGCAAGCAGCCAGAGCCACCTCTGTCCTGGGGTGGGAAGCGGTCATCCTGCATGCAGACACAAAAGGCAAACCCCAGCATTCGAGACAATGGGCGCCAGAATGATCCAGTCCGACAGTCACCATTGCCCGTGGGTCCTTGACGACCCGCTGGGAGCCAGGGGACAGCGTGGGGTGGCTCTGAGCGGCTTCGGGAGAAAGGCCATCTCCAGGGAAGTCCAACGCTGCCTCCGGGGGACCTAGAAGGACGTGGCGAGGTGGGGTGGGGGCGGGGCGTGGAACCTTCCTGCAGCAGAGAGGACACCAGGGACCTGGGAGGGAGCGTGGGATGAGCTCCCAGATGACATCTGCGCAGAGGAGAGCCAGGCCTCACCTGGGGAACCCCGGAAAGGGCGGGGCTGAAGTCACAGCTGGCTAGACACCTGTTCACACTCCTTCCTGCTGAAGAAATGGCCCCAGTGTGCACTGGACTAACCAAGACGGGAGAAACAGTGGATGCCCTTGCAGACCCCGGGGGAAGCCCCCACCGTCAGAGGGCAGAGGACAGGCTCTTCCCATCCGAGCCGTCCCCCCACGGAACAGCGCCGAGGCCCGGGCTCCAGCTTCCCCTGCTCCTGGTCCCGGTCCCACGGACAGAGGCAGCTCCTGGGAAGAGGACTGTCCTTCCCCAGACTCAAGACATGAGGGAGGCTCTATCAAGCTGCCCACACAACCTGGAGGCAGAGGAACGGCCTCCGAGACACCCCACCGTCCGGCGAGGCTGCTTCTGACGACACCCCAGGACAGCGGCAAGATGCATCATCTCTCTGCTGAAGCGCCCCCGGTTTGGTTTCTCTTAGTGTATCTATCGCCAGAGCGATGAACCCCATGGCCGACATGGAGGCCACTCAGGGGATAATTCTAGAATGTTCTGCAACGGCAGGGCATGGAGATAGTTCCCGCGTACCGTTGCTTGCGTGTGATGCTATTTGTGAACCGGGCAATGACAGTATGTTATTGCTAATAAATTCACTCACATAACCCAGAAACAGAAGCCAGAATGTCGTCTTCTAAGATAAACGTGACACTTTTTCCCCCTCTGGTTTTATCGCTGTGGTGTGAGTGATTACACAGCATTTCACACAGGGGCTTTCTCAGATGCTGCGCTGATGGGGAGCGTTCTTGCAAATGTGTATCATATGAATGTAAATATTACCACTAAATCGTCCCTCGCTGTGAGATGTCCAGACAGTGCGAGTGGGACTGTTGTCACTGTGGTCTCATCTAAATGGTGCCTCCTGCCGGTCCGGAAACACCCGTTCTTGTCTCTCGGAAGAAGTCACCGCGACTTGTCCTCACCCTGTGGTCTCAGCGCTGTGGCCGGCTGAGTGACAACTGACTCGCTCACACCATGGCCGGACGCTGTGATGACTCCGGGTCTGCCGTTCCCAAAGGGCGCTCGTGTGGAAGGGGACAGGCTGGGCGTCCGTGAGGACACGCCCTGCGCTTCTCGTGGGCGGATGGCGTGTTTTCTCTGGTTTCTCCCGGCCCGCCCAGCGGTGCCAGCACCCAGGCAGCGTGAGATTGCATCTGTTTGTTTTGGTCGACAGAACATTTTCTTTCCTTGTTCAACATTCTTCAGATGTCCACGGCCGGTCTCCAGCTCTGATGTCCCCTGGGCCGCAGCCGACAGAGACACACCGGTCCGCCCGCGGCCGTGCGGGAGCGCGGGGCTGAAACGTTGTTACGTGTGGCTCTTCGCGGCAGATTCCCCTCCGTGGATCATACCCAAGGGGCGTCAATTCCCTTCCGCAGCCCCTGCCTGAGCAGGTGTGTCCGTCCCACAGCGAGCTTCCCAGGGCGCAGGCCGACAGGAGCCCGCCCTCAACACCGGTGGCTGCAGAGCGCCAGCGAGAACGCGGGGAGAGGCCGGGCCCGCTGCTGGTTCTCTGTGAAGCCTCGGAACCAGGAGGCGGGGGAACACAGGGCTGCATCCCCGTGGCCCGAGACAGCGCCAGTGCCCAGCTGTGGGGGAGCAGGGGTCCTCCCTGTCTCCCGCCCGACACCTGGCCGTGGAGATCACGTGCCCAGGGAGAGGGCATCTGAGTGGTCACTCCAACACTGGTTGCCCAGAGCCCCAGGAAAGCTGACTGCCTCTCGGCAAGGTGGCTGAGGGGCTCGCCCCACGGAACCTGGCTGCTGTGGGCAGCGAGGTGCACAGGGGTCACGGCACTGTCCACACCTGTGTGTGTGTGTGTGTGAGGTGCTCTGAGCTGGAGAGGAAGTGCAGCCTGTGCACACCCCATGTGATGGTCACTTCTCCTTAGTGCAGGGTGTGCCGGCGTCCTGGCTGACCAGAGCGTGGGGGCAGTGGGGACACTTCAGAAGCGGAAGCACACAGCTACAGGACGTGGCGATTCTTTATGAGACAATGAGATGCTCTGAAACTGACGGTGGTGATGGTGTCTTTATTTATACACACACGTACAGTGGTCAACGCATCTTCAGCTCATGCTGGGTTGATGGGGACAGAGCCAACATCAGTTGAGGAGCCCCTGTGTTCCAGAAACAGAAGACAGTCTGCATCTTTTTTTTTATTATTGAGAAACGGGAGGCAGTCAGACAGACTCCCGCATGCGCCCGACCGGGATCCACCCAGCACGCCCACCAGGAGGCAACGCTCTGCCCATCTGGGGCATCGCTCTGTTGCAACCAGGGCCATTCTAGCTCCTGAGGCAGAGGCCACAGAGCCGTCCTCAGCGCCCGGGCCAACTTTGCTCCAGTGGAGCCTCGGCTGAGGAAGGGGAAGAGAGAGACAGAGAGGAAGGAGAGGGGGAGGGGTGGAGAGGCAGATGGGCGCTTCTCCTGTGTGCCCTGGCTGGGAATTGAACCCAGGACTCCTGCACGCCAGGCCGATGCTCTACCACTGAGCCAACCGGCCAGGGCCCCTCAGTGGGCTTTAAAGCTGCTCATCTGCTGAGACTCCTCTGCACTCACCCACACTTCACAGAGGTGGACAGTGTCGTGTGTGCGCGTGAGCCCAGGGAGGCACCGTGCAGCCTTGTGGAGACAGCGATGATGGCCCTCTGCATGGGTCCACTGCCTTGGGGACAGCAGGAGGGGCTCCCGTACAATGACCGCGTCACCTGCTCGGGGAGGCATGGAGGAGTGTGGAGCGGGGGGACTCAACTGGGCACCTGCCTGACCCGTCTGGCGGCCGCATCACAGGTGCCAGATGAGTGAGAAGGCAGCGGTGAGTCGGGAGCCCACAGGGAGTGGACGCACAGTGGTCTCACTGGGGGTGAACCTCCTCCTGCTGGAGGGCTCAGGCGCCCCGCTCTGGGTGCCGGGACTGGACGAATCGCAGGAACAGAAACGTGCAGCCTCCTCCCAGGTCCCTGCGGGCGCACCCCCACCCCCACTGCAGAGTTCAGGACCTGCCCTCTTGCCCGCCACCAGGAATGTCCTTCCTGCGCCTTCTCACGCAGCTCACGCTCATGCCATCGTCCGGGACGTTCCTGCGGGCACCTCCCCTGGCCCTCCGCCCCGCGGCCCTGTCCTAACGGCCCACCGTCTGGGAAAAGCAGAGGAGGGAGCGGACCGTGCATACAGGAAGGCCGTCCCTGCAGCCCCTCAGAGGCACCTGTGCATGGGCCGAGTGGGCAGGGAGGGCGGCAGGGATGCCCGGCCCCACCAGCCCTGGGCACCGAGGTGCTTTCTAAGCCCAGGCCACACCCTCTAGGGAAACCACAATATGGTGATTTGGAACCTGGAGCCCGTTAAGTCCAACCTGGTCCAGTCTGGCCACAGAGCCCAGGGGTCCTGGGTGTGGGTGAAAGGGACCCGAGGCTGCACTCCGGCCGCTGCCCGGCACCGTGGGCACGCCCCCTGCGGGCGGGCAGGGGTCTCTGCACGGGGACCCGAGGCTGCGCTCTGCGCGCTGCCCGGCACCGTGGGCACGCCCCCCTGCGGGCAGGTGGGGGTCTCTGCACGGGGACCCGAGGCCGCGCTCCGCCCGCTGCCCGGCACCGTGGGCACGCCCCCTGCGGGCGGGCGGGGGTCTCTGCACGGGGACCGGAGGCCGCGCTCCGCCCGCTGCCCGGCACCGTGGGCACGCCCCCTGCGGGCGGGCGGGGGTCTGTGCACGGGGACCCGAGGCTGCGCTCTGCGCGCTGCCCGGCACCGTGGGCACGCCCCCTGCGGGCAGGTGGGGGTCTCTGCACAGGGAGCCAGCTCCGGGCTCAGCCAGGCTGCTCCCCAGCCCGACTCCCTGGCTGGCTGGCCCGTTGGTGATGCACACACCTTCCCTGATAACCGCTGGTTTGTGCACATGCCCCCCGTGCGTGGTGCCCTCCCACAGCACAGCCCCAGATCAGGGCTGGGGCGTCGGCCACGTCGCTGCAGAGCGCCCACGCAGGACAGCGTCAAGTCTGCAGCAACACGGCTCCCACGGTCCAAGGCTCCGTCGGTCTGTGGGCTGGGCGGGTGGGTTTGAGTACGTGTCCTGCAGGCGGCCCTTCTGAGCCTGTTTGCTGTCTCCCCAAACACGGGAATCCCGTGTCCTCACGGTGGGTGGACTCCTCCTAGGAGCACAGGCGCTCACATGGGCCCCGAGACCCAGCCGCACGCGGCTCCGCTGACCCGGGCCTGGTCTCTGGGTGGAGAGGACGAGAGCAGAGGACGACCCTGGGCCCGTCAAGGCCGCCCACCTGAGCCTGGGCACCCTGGCAGCGGGCAGGACCCGGGGTGTCGCTCCCCACACTGGAGGGAGGGAGTCCTTCATGAGGGAGGGCGTGGGCTGCCCCGCCGCCACCTGCCTGAGCCCCAGGGGAGCCCAGTCCTCGCTCAGGGTCACCCAGCACCTTGAGGGCACGACAGGACAGGGACGTCTAAGACGGGGGAGGGCTGGGGACCCCGGCTTCATGCAGCGTGTCCAGAGCAGCAAGACAAACAGAACCCTTCAGGCCGCAGGACGGCCGCGCAGCGTGCACGCTGTGTACTCAACACCGCGGTGCTCAGACCAACCCACGCTGCCCTCGCCTTCGGCCGGCGTTCTCCCGAGTCCAAGGGGTTGATGTCCAGCACGAGAACCCGCCCGCCAGCCCCTTCCCCTGTGCTTCCCGAGGAACAAACTCCGCCCCTGGGGCTGCACACGTGCTCACGAGACGCCCTGGGTGGGGGCGGCTGCGCCTGCTCCACAGTGGACACCACGGCCTAACAGGACGCCTGCACCCTGCTCCTGTCCTCCCGGCCTTCCCCCGCCGAGCGCACCACCCTGCACCCCCACAGGCTCTCCTGGGCCTGTCCCCAACGGTGCTCCTGTCCCAGACACACCGTCACCGTCCTCGGGGCCACATGCTCCTGCTGTCCCCGCCTCCCTCCACCCGGTCACCCGTGCTGGGCGCTGGGTGCCTGGGGCTGGGACCGCGCCTCCTCAGACACTCGCCTCAGGGCGGCCACAGCCGAAGGGCCCACACCGGGGGCTGCAGTGGGCATCTGTCCACACCAGGGGCTGCAGTGGGCATCTGTCCACACTGCCCTGTCCAGGGCTACGGTCACAGCTGTGACAGCTGGGCTCACAGAGCCCCCGTGGGGAAGAGCCATGGCCAGGGAGCAGGCCTGAGGAAAATGGCTCTTTAAACATTGAAACCTGGGGTTTTTACTACAGCCACCAGGCACAGCCTCATGGAGATAAAAACGATAATTCCACAGAGTTACACGGCGCTGAGCCGTGCAGCTTGGTCTGAGTGGGGCTCCCGAGTGCTGACTTCGGGGGCGGCTCTGGTGGAAATGTCACTCTTTTTATAAACATGACTTTTTACTTTATTTTTTCTTTTCTTCTCATTACCCATCACCCAAAGTCAAATCATTTTCCATCACCTTATATTTGTTCCTCTTTATACCCTCCCTCTCACCCGCTCCCCAGTCTAAACACAATTTTTAAATTAAGAATTTCAGCCCTGGCCAGTTGGCTCAGTGGTAGAGCGTCGGCCTGGTGTGCAGAAGTCCCGGGTTCGATTCCCGGCCAGGGCACACAGGAGAAGCGCCCATCTGCTTCTCCACCCCTCCCCCTCTCCTTCCTCTCTGTCTCTCTTCCCCTCCCTTCCCGCAGCCATGGCTTGAATGGTTCAAGCAAGTTGGCCCAGGTGCAGCTCAGGACAGCTCCATGGCCATCCTCATCCACTTAAACCTGAGCTCCAACTCAAAACTGTGGGGAAACTTTATTTAATTCTTAAAACAGAAATCTAAAAATCTATGGTAATTTCTTCCATTTTTTGGTATTCCCTCTTAACTCTTTTTACTTTTGTATAGAAGATTGTTAGGACAGGTGCTTTAACCCTAACACAGGTCTGAGTTACACCACGCCGCTCGCAGACGCGGTGGGTGAGATGGTGAACACACGTGGGGGCGTGGGCAGTGCGAGCAGAGGTCCGGGAGACAAGTGCCCCGAGCCGCTTTATTTCTGGTCTGAAGAAGCAACGTGCAGGCCCACGTGACACTGAGCTGAGGGCGGGAGGGCGCCCCTCTAGGGACGGCTGGTCTCGCAGGGGCACTGTCCCCAGGGATGGATACAGATCATTCCAAATACATCGGGAGGCTCCCCGACCAGGCCCACGGCCACTCTTCTGCAGTGTGGTCTTCAGATCGGTCACCTCCCCCAGTTTTACAGCTCCATGGCGCCCACAAGAGTCGGCGGACTGGAAACCCCTCGTCGCCGCGGGCAGCTGGAGCGAGGCCGTCACTTCAGCCAGATCCACGTGTCTCCCACATCCGCGTTGTACCCGGGGCTGTACTTGCGGCCTGGCAGCTGTGGAGGGAAGCAGGCCATGGTCACCGCAAGCTCACAGGCACGCCAGCCCCCAGCAGTGGCCCCCTGACCCGCCCCGCACCCTCCACACCAGCGAGGCCTCCACACGGCCCTGTGGTGAGGGACGGGCTCTGCGGGAACCAGGCACGGCACAGCTCTGCCCGCGAGACCTTCCGTCCTGGCGGGGGCCTGCAGACACAGCCCAGCCCAGTGTTCCCGTGATGTCAGGAGGGTGATGAGGCTATCGAGGGGACAGTGGGTGAGAGCTGGAGTTGGGGTGACCCACACAGACACTTGGAATCAACTCTGACCATCACCACCTGAGAACCCACTGATGACATCCCAGCTGAATCAACTCTGACCATCACCACCTGAGAACCCACTGATGACATCCCAGCTGAATCGACTCTGACCATCACCACCTGAGAACCCACTGGTGACATCCCAGCTGAATCGACTCTGACCATCACCACCTGAAAACCCACTGGTGACATCCCAGCTGAAGCAGCCGGTGCCCAAGGGTCCTCCCAGCAGGACTGAGCTGAGCCCGATGTGGGGCCTCACAGCCAGTGGGGCGGGGGAGGGGGACGGGGCCCTGGCGGGAGTCGGGGGGAGGGGGGACAGGGCCCTGGCAGGAGTCGGGGGGAGGGGGGACAGGGCCCTGGCAGGAGTCCGGAGCCGCCCAGGCCCCAGAGTGGCCGCTGTGGGAGGGCGGGGCGGGCTGGCAGGGTGGTGATGGAACTGGAGGACTGATGTCTCAGCCCCTGCTCCCCCCGCGGGCGTACCCCTGATGTCGGGGGGCAGGGCCCTGGGGACACAGTCCACAGAGGTCCGGCTCCCGGGGCACAGGCAGGTGGCCTAGAGCGGCTGCCAGGCACTACCACAGGCAGAGGAGACGGCACGAGAGCACGGTGACTGAGGGCTGTGATGGTGGTCAGACAGGCGGGCTCCCCAGGGTGCTGGACGCTGCAGGAGACCCGAGTGGCAGGAGGACGTTGAGGGGCCCACGTGTCTGCTCTCCGATTCCGACAAGCACGCCGGCCACCACAGGGGGGTCACTGGGCCAGAGCAGCTGCAGGCACCACCCCTGCACCACCCCTGGAGCTGGTCCAACCCCCCTCCTTCCCGCCACAGACATCAGACCAGCCTTGAGGACTAACGGCTCTCTCGGGCACTCGGGGCTCTCTCCCCGTTCTCCTTCGCAGGTGTCTTGTCCCCAAGCTCCTGTCGTCATCTAGCCCCTCCCGGCCTCTGCTCCCTGGAGGACCCCACGCACACGAGGGAACTCAGTGTATCTTACAACTACGGAAGAAGACGTCAGGAAGCTTGCAGACAGAGCCACACAAACTACCCCAAGTCAGGCACAGAGAGAGGAGGAGGCCAGAAACACGGACCATGTCAGGTGGTCCGTGCAACAGGATCAGGTCACCAACGTGAACAGGAACCTGAGTCCCCCAAAAAAGGGGAGGAAAAAATCTGAATGACTACACGCTTTCCAAATGACATACAAAGTATACACCCTCGCATCTGAGAAACTCTACAAACCCCAGGCCGAATAAGCACAAAACACCCACGCAGAAGCACGTCACAACTAAACTACCCAACACCGGTGAGCGAGAGATCAAGTGTCCAAAGCCACCAGAGAAAAAAGGCCTGTTAGGAGCGAGGACCAAAGATCCGAACCACCTCAGACGCTCGTCAGAAACTAGGCAGGAGCACGGCGTGTCTATGGCGTGCGGGCAAACAAAACCACCACCACCGTCCTCCCGTGAGCGAGAGCGTCCCCCGACGCGGGACGGAGACACACCCGACTCAGGGCGCCCGACCTGGACTGGGGGGCAGGCGTCCAGGGCGTTTCCAGGCAGAAGGAGGGGGTGCTGGCGGGACCCTGGTCGACTCACAGGAAGGACACACCCCGCAATGACGGTCATGGTGGAAGGGGGAAGGGTCAGAAAAAGAATTCTATCAGTAGTTCCTTTAAAAGACAGGGGACTGTTTAAGGCTAACATAATAACCCTATACGGTGAGAGGCCTGCAGCACGCTGTCGAATGCACAAGGACAGGTGAGGGTGGAGGGACCGTGGTGGGCAGACCGTGCCGCTCACGGGGACCCCAGAGCCACCCCTGCCTGCCGATGAGATACAGCTGCAGCTGGGGAGTCAACAGAGGGAATAACAGAGAGTTACAGGAATAACCAACCAACTCCGAAGGAGCCAGGACTAGAGGAAGGTAGGAGGCCAACCCTGACCTCACTTGCCCCGCGGTGGAAGAGTGTGCTCGGTCCCCGCAGGGGACGCCCCGCCCAGGAAAGCCCCTCCCGGGAGGCTGGGGACAGCGAGAGGCCTCCTCCGCCCAGGCCGCTGCGACCCCGAGGGCCCTCGTTACTCCACACAACCCGTGTCCGTTATCAATTCTTCTGAAAGAACCACTGTAGTAAAAAAAAAAAAAAAAGTATCACTGCTTTATGAACACTAACCAGGAGCAAAAGACACTCCGTGAGTGCGGGGACTTGATGGGAGATGACCCGGAAGCATCGCTCAGAAAGCCAAGCAAACCCCTGCCCGCGACCCCGCCAGGCAGCCCTGGGCCCGCGGTGTGCCGGAGACCCGCCCCGAGGGTGCCGCTGAGGTGGCCGCGGTGTCCCCTCTCCTGGCGTCCCTGCCCTGCCCCTCGGGAAGGGGTCCCCACAGGCTCTTCCCCCCGGACCTCTGCCACTGAGCACCCTTCCTTCTCGGAGCTCCTGCTGCTGGCCCCGCCCAGGGCAGCCACCCGTGCTCACTGACCCAAGGCAGCCTGCCGGCCTGGGACCAGCGCGGCCTCGCAGGCCCTGACCAGGAGGCAGGCAGGTGGCCCCACCTCTGTGTAGAAGATGACGCCTGAGCCCAGACCCTCAGACGCTCAGTTGCAGGAACCCCCCTTCCTCACATCACGGAGACATCAGCTGCACACACAGCTGCTGTGTGCCATCAGCTCTCGGAGCAGCCGCTCTGTCCCTCCCGATCACACACGCCCCTCGTCTGCCCTGCTGACCCCATCCGCCTGCCCGTCAGTGCTCTGGCCGCGCCGCTCAAGTCCTCAGCTGTGACCTCTGGGCGCCATTGGCCACAGTCCACGCTGACCCTCGCTGTCCTCCCACGCCTGCCCGTGGCCCTCCGAGCACTGACTGGGGCAGCCTGGCTTCCCAGCCGTCACCCGAGAACAGTCAGCGATGCCGTTTCTCAGCGGAGTTCTCCTGGGGGCTGACGTGTGTGCTGACCCCTGCACCACGTCCTCCACGTGACTGTGAAAGGTGACCCTGAACAAGGGCCCGGTGAGGCCCGCCTGCCGGGACCGCCGCCATGCCCGGGACAGGGAGCGGTCACACGGGGTGCTGTCCACTCTCCCTCTGGACCTCGGAGGGGCAGGGAGCGGTCACACGGGGTGCTGTCCACTCTCCCTCTGGACCTCGGAGGAGCCGACACTGCGGAACAGTCCTGGCCGACGGGGGTTCCAACTCCCATCTCCTCTGACCCATTATTAAGTGTAAATGAGAATGAGCCTGCCAAGAATTTATCATCCATTTTGAAGAGGAGCGTACTAGAGATTATTTATTAAAAGTCACTTCTTTGACACACAATTTCTCCAGTTTTCCATTACTGCTCAGCGTAATTCAAGTGTAAAAAAAAATGAAGCCAACTTTCAGAAAAACTTTTGTTTTTTAATCTTCAAAAACAATCTCTTTAATTTAAAAACGAGTGCCTCTCTGTGTGACGTCACAGCACGGCCCCCCAGACGGATGTGTGGTGACTGTCAGTCACCATCTCGGTCCCTCTGCCTTCCACCAGCTGGGACAGAGGAGCCCGCGCTCGCACGGTGCGGACACCTGCAGAAAGGGTGCGCCTCCTGAAAACTCTGAGGAGCAGAGTGACAGCTGAACAAAGCCGGGGCGCGGCTGGTCAGGCCGCACGTCAGACATCGCGGTGTCCCTACGGAGGGAGCGGCAGAGCCGCGGACGCCACACGACAGGCCACAACCGCACGCCTCCTCTCGGGGTACCTGTGAGTCACCTCCTGTCCGCTGACACACACGATGGCCCCCAGGCTGGGGCCGCACTTGCGAGAGGAACCTTCCGGGGGGAGGGGGCACAGGCTGGGGCGCCCCTCCCGTCTCTCCTGGATGCAGACCCCGTGTGCTCACTGTTACCCTCGGGTCAGCAACGTCCACACTGGGAGTTGCAGTTCCATACGAAAACAGACTCCCAGTTAGTCTAAGGCCTGCATGCCCGGGGGACGTTTAGAACCAGCCAGCCGACCCGCTGGTCCTGATGCCCGTTTGTCTGCAGAGGGGCGGCAGGGAGGCGGGGACACGGCTCTCCCGGCCGCGTGTGAACTTCTGTTTAGAGTCAGCACAGGGAGCTGGGGCCGGGCTGCCGGCCACCTGGGACAGTGAGGAAACGGGGAAAGGAGAGAAATGGGGGGCCGCGTCCAGCAGCTGCCGGCGCACGGGCAGATGTGCGGAGTACCCCCAGCTCCGGGCCTCCGCCGAAGGGTCGGCTCAGGAGAGCGTATGCCACCTTGGCGTCCACCCGAGGAGGAGCTGGCAGAACACTGACCGGGTCACAGTGCCCGAGAAGTGACGGAGAAAGTCACCAGCTGCCCTGCCCCTAGCCAGGGTCCACGCCGATGACTGCGTGGGGGTGTGAATGACAAGTGTGCGCTAAATGCTCCCCAGGCTCCAGGTCCCCGTGTCCCTCTGCAAACGTCAGCACAGGTGACACTTGAGGTCCCCAGGCAGCTCCCGCGGTGCCGATGGACGCCTGAGAGCCATCAGGCCAGACCAGCAACAGGACTGATCGAAACGCCAAGGTCACAGGATCAACAAGTTAAACCCGTGTTTCCCCAGCCGTCTGTGGACCAATGCCGGTCCGCCAGAAATTTCCTGCTGGTCCAGGAAAGAGTTAAACAGCCTGATGTCGTGTGAAGATTTTCAAGTCTACTGGCAACAGTCCGTGGGCCAGTGGACAAAAACAGTGAACTACACCACAAAGAAAAACCCTCTCTTCACAGGAGAACCGAGAGCCCTCCCCGAACACCTCCACCCGCACGGCTCCCGACACTGACCACGCGTGCACAACCACACCCACCGAGGTCGGCACGCAACACACACACACATCACTGCAGGTAACTGACCGACAACTGCCGGTCAGTCTATGACCTTCCCAGAACTTCTACATGGAATAAAATCACTTGAAAACAACCAAAAGCACTTACTTAAAAAGAAAATGCCCAGCCCCTCAAGCAGGAAGGCAGAGTGTGGACAGACTCGGGCGTCCAGTGGAGCTCCGAGCACCTGCCCGCCTCAGACCGAGAATGAGTCCCGAGAAACACTTTACAGCCCAGTCACGTGAGGCTGACCACGCAGCCCGAGTTCTGGTCTACACACACTCACCCCACACCTGCCCCTGACCAGCCCCAACTGCAGAGACAGAAGGAGGCACGGGGTCTCCCTATCCCACTGACATGAGGCTCATTCACCTGCCGCGTTCCCACCAGGACAGACAGACGGACACGTGTCCTCTAAGTTCATGGCAACTTGCCAGAACTGACCCCCCAAACCATGGTGAAACCAAAGAATTCACTAAAAAGGTGTGGAAATCTGACCAACCCTCCAGACCTCTACCCTCACGGTTGTCCAGCAGGGTCACCACCCTGAGCGCTCCATCCCCCACCAGGACCCCCTGCGGAGACACCCCCTTGTTTATGGACAGGCACCCCATGAGGAGCAGGACCACCCCATAAGTCAGAGCTGGCACTGACGAGACACAGACAAGGGCTAAGACACGGCACACGGTCACACCACCCTGAAGCTGGCGAGGAGCGTGGCCTGCACGCCGCGCCAGACGTCCACTGTGCGCAGCCCGGCCGTGCAGGGGTCTGTGCTGGCCTCACAGACCAGGACGGGGGAAAGGGGGACCTTTCAGGGAGAGAAGAGCCCTCTCTCTGACCACCGCTCAGAGAGATGCTGTTTCCTGCTCGGCTATCTGAGACCCGCCCGGCCCGCTCTCAGGCTTCCAAGGCCTCACCTCTAGGAATTCCTGGAAGACGCGGTCACTCTGGTGTGCTCCGATCGTGATTTCGGGGAGGTAGACCGGAATGGTGGTGTAGTTCAGCACCTGCAACTTATCCTGAACCCTAGGAAACAAGACAGACGTGGGTCACACGAAAGCCATCAACACAAATATTAAAATAATAAAGCCTAAGGCTGATCTTTGAACACGTCAGTATTAAAAGTTCACGCATTCGGAAGCAGTCGTCCTGAGGCACAGCTTCCGCCCCAGGCCTGCCTGGTCTGCGTGGAGCCACCTTCTGGGGCGACTGCCACAGCCCGAGGGGGACCTTCAGAAGCCTCAGTGGCCAGACGGACGACTGACTGCCTTCCAGAAGGACGATTTGGGAACAGAGGCTCACCCCCACCCCACGGTGCTCTGCCACGCCCACAGCGTCCCCCTGAAACTGCAAACCAGGCTGTGCGGGAACAGCCTGGGGGGGTCCCTCTGGGCACAGCGCAGCCTCCGGCCTGCCCACCCTGTCCCCAGGGCCACCGACTGCAGGCCCGGAACACCCACACTGGACTCCCCCCCCACCCCCCCCCCCCCCCCCCCCCCCGCCGCTCATGAAAGGCCCAACGCGCCCTCCCGGCACCGTCCCCACGAGCCCCAGCGCCTCTCCTTGTTCCCCCGGTCTGTTTTGCTGGATGCTAAAATGTTTATACTTTGATATAATTTGCTTAAATTAAATTTAGTCTGAATATAACCACTATACTTGGAAGAGGAAAAGCATTTTTGGGGCTTTTAGAAAGAAACATTAAAATAAAGCCTCCTTTCTTAAGGGCTCAAAACAAAGAAAATAATTATTTTAAATGGCCACTTTCCCATCAAGGAGTTTTATAACGGCAGATGTTCCTGCTTGTAATGGCCCAAATGGAAGTTCTGCCTGGCCCTGGCTCTCAGCCACTGTGTGCGGGCAGCCCAGACCCACCAGCACACCCAAGTCTACGTCCCCCGCAGTGGGAACCGCCCGGCTCAGGCCCGTGGTCCCTCTCCCGAAGAGGGTCGCAGCACCAGCACCCACGCAGGGGACACGGGAGTGTGGACAGTGGGCACAGGCACCCGGGTCACCAGTACGGGCGTCACTTGTGCGGTGACTGACAGTCTACTAACCAAACATCCCTCAGGCCCAGGCGTGGACTGCGCTGACCCGCCGGGCGGGCGTGCACACTCAGACGGGCTTTCCGGTCCCGACAGCGAGCTGTTATATAAGCGTGCATCAGTAACGTATAAATGCACCTCTTTTTATTTCTAACACAAATAGGATTACTGCATTTTTATCATACGAGAACAATTTTTTTGAAATAACCTAACAATAAAAAACATCAACTAAAAATATTTTTTTAAGTGTTGACAAATATCACACTGGGCACGATTAGGGTTTCTCTACAGCTTGAAAGTCCTAAAAACAAAATTCTGGGGCTTCTGAGAGAACTGGCCGTGGGGCCCCGGCACTGGTGCGGACCGCGCAGGGCAACGGCGCCACCTACGGTCACCCGGCAGAACTGCAGCCGCACGCACCGCCCAGGAGGCAGGGGAACCGGCGAGACTGCTCTGAGGGTTAGAAAGTCATCTGCTGGGCTCAGTCTATCTTCACTGGCCGACTGACTGGTGTCACCATGAGCTTAAATGGTGACAAGGGGCGCCCTGGGCCCCAGCGCCAGGAGAGCCGCGTCCTGATCTCTGAGGAACGCCAGCAGAGTGGAAGAGGATGAGGACACCAGGGAGCCTCTGACTCGGGACGCAGGGGCAGCGCGAGGGCATTCTGTCCACAGCGCTCTGGCCACCTGAGGCGAGCTCGGGACAGCGAGGGCAGCACAGCCTCTCCCGCCAGCAGCCCGGCGCCCAACGAGAGAAACACACTCCGGCGGTTACAGTACCAGGTGCTGAGCCGCGAATCTCACAGCAAAGGAGCGAGGCGGAAAAAGACAGAAACAACGCAGTAGTAAGTTACGTTTTGTGCCTCAGACTGATCCCCAACGAACAGAACATCTGTACTCTCCCACAATGTGGCCAAAGCGTCCTTCCTCATGTTTCCTGCAGGGAGAAGCTGTGTGTGAAACCCTCCCTCTGACACCAACG